>NC_090926.1:829183164-829783164 GCF_040938575.1 Ambystoma mexicanum | reverse complement strand
ATAGGTGTTCACCTTGTAACCCTTAATCCATCCCTCTAAGTTTTTCAACCCTTCACTCACCCAGGTAGCCCAAGGGGTACCATCATGCTTTTTGAGGCTCCTAAACCTCTTAAGATACTGGGAAGGGGTCTTCCCAAATCTAGCTATCAAGGCTAGTTTCACACATTCATAATCCTTCCTATCCTCCTCCCCCATCTCCATTACCACATCAGTTGCAACAGGGGGAAGCCTAGAGAACAACCAGGTGAGTAAGTCATTTCCTGTGATGTTCTGGAGCCCATGATTATATTCAAACAGAGACAACCAATCCAACACATCCAACTTAGGCTCATACATACCAACCAATTCTTTAGGCATCCGGGGTCTTTTAGGACTGGAACGTCTAGAGGAGCCAGAGAGAGAAGCATTCTCAACAGATAATTTCTTCATTTCTAAGTCATACTTGAGCTCCATTTCCCTTAGCCTTAGTTCTTTGTCAGTTTGAGCATTAAGTTTCTTATACTCCAATTCTAGTTTCATTTTCTCCAGTTCAAAGTACTGAGGACTAAATGGGGGACCTGGTAAAGGTCCAGTAGGTACAGCAGGTAGAGCAGGCAGAGGCCTAGGGGGGACAGTCACAACAGCCTCACCCTCCTCTTCTAACTCTTCCTCAGAATCATCAACATTTTGCTCCATGTTAATTTCAATACTGTCATCTACAGTTACTGGAGTGGTAGGTTCCTCTGAACCATCATCCAGACTTTGGTTAGCTAACAATCTTTCAATCAGCTCCATTTTCTTGCCCTTAGTCAGGAGATCCTTATGTTTACAGAGCACTCTTAAACAATCAGCAGTTTTGGCTGCAAGGGACTCTTGACTATAGCTTTCTATAACTGACATGTTAGAGGATCACTTTTACAGTGCTAAGCTTTGTGGTTAGTTGCACTAAGGTATCTAAAGCACAATAAAATGTATACTTAATACAAATCCCACCGCTGTACACCAGTGTTAGGCAGAAACCTGTGCAGTTCCCTTGGGGAACACTGCAAAAGATTTAAGACTACAGGTATAGCAGTAAACCCACTTGGTAGCAGTCTGCACCACCCAGATTTACCTGGTAGCTGTGGCTGAGCAGTCAGACTTCCCTCAAGAAGAGTTAGGCAGTATGTAAAGTATACACCATATGTACTCAGGCACAATAGTACAAGCAAACACTGACCAGAGCTTGGTTTCAAAAGTATATAGTTATTTATTTTCAAGAACACATAAGTTGGAAACACTCTAGCAAAATATAGAAAAACACTCTAAACACAGTTATATGGAAAGCAGTCTCAATCCTTATTCCTATCTAGACAACTCTAAGTTAACACCACATAATTCAAACAGAGGTGAGCGATTAACGTTAGATGACACTCTAGTAGGTAAAAAGAAGGGAGAAGGAGCAGAATTAGGATAAACACACCACTCTAAGGTTAAGAACACTTTTTGTAAGCTCAAAGAAGCACAAAGTCACAGGTGAGCAAAAGTCACTAAGCAGGGCCCACTCTTAGAGCAGACAGAGCGAAAACGTGCCCAAGATCACACAGTTGGTAGGGATTCAGAGTCTTGCAAAAGAGTTCGGAAAAGAGTTAGAGAGGCTTAGAAAGTTTAGCCAAAGTGTCCCAGGCAATCCCAGGATCGAAAGCCGGGGGCTAAAACTACCCCGTACAGTCGGTGGCAAGGGAAGCCAGGCGGAACACGGTACCTTAACGGAAAGGATCCTCCAGCGGGGGCAGATGTTCCAGGCAGTGGCAGCAAGGCTCGACGTCGGTCAGGGGAGAAGAAGATCTCGCTGAAGAGCAGAAGAAGAAGGTCGTTGCACTGCCCGGGAAGAAACCAGCCGCGGAGTCCTCTGGTTAAAGGGTTGTACCGACTTTCGCGGTTGGGGTAAAAGTGGTGGGTATTCCGGTTGCCGGGGTGCTTGGCACTGGCAAGGTGGCCACGAGATACCTCGAAGAGCGGAAAGAAGGTGAAAACTGGTTGTCCCCACCAGTCAAGGGAAGGAGCCACTCCGTTAAGAGTTCTCCTCGGTCGTCGGGAAAAGTGGTGAGATGGTTCAGCAGGGCTCCACCGGCGGTGTCGTCGTAGCAGATCAGCTCAGCTCGTCCCTCGTTGGATTCTTAGGTCCTGTGGCGACTTCTGAAGTTCCAGTCCCCAAAGCCCTGCTTTTATGCAGCAAACCCCCATTCACCCAGCCTAGCTGTCACTCAAACATGCTAAGTGGTGAGCCGGCCGGCTCACCACTTGGGCCAATCAGGACGGAGTGCGACTTGAGTTACCTAGGTAACCCAGTCCAGGGTGCCTAAATCCCCCTCCACCCCTCCTAAGTACCCCAGACAGAGTGGCACCACTTGGGAGGGCTTCTGTGGAGAAGCCCGCCAAAAGTGGGACAAAGGGCTCCACTTTGGGTCAGAGTTACAGAGGCGAATGCCAAAAAAATTTTAGCATCAAGTTTTGGCAAAAAATCCCAACCGGGGTTATAATAATAAATATATAAACCGGCGGTATGTTTAAGGCTACCGTAAATAAATAATTAAATGTGTTAGCCTAAAACAATGGGAAAATATTCGCGGTCGAATATAAAACGTAGTTTCCACTGCCACCAGCCAAAACTCGATCAGGGGGGACGGAGACGTGCCCCCTCGACTAACAGACCCTGGGGCAATCGAATTGCCCCAGCCAGTACGTCCACAATGTGATGGTTTGTACTGGTTCTGTTCAGGATTCAAGACTAGCAAAGTCTTTGGTGACTTTACATGCCCTGGGAGACAGTAGTCAGTCCCAGGGTATGGAGGCTATGTTGGGGAGTCCCTAGGACACCCCTGGGTCACGGCACAGAGGGTGCTGTGTAACCCACATCACAAAAATACATGAGGCCCTGTGGAGTAAAAGACCCCATAGCCCATTCAACACAAGGTTTAACCAAGAAAACACACTTCAACATGCCCAAGAGTGAGGGTAAAAGAGTCTCACTCTTGGCAGGAGAAAAAAATAAACCCCAGAAATCCAGCAAAGCTGCTGGGGGACTCACTAGGTAGGGAAATTCAGCCTAAACAGAGAATTCTCCCTAACACTGCTTACAGAAAGGCTTCTTCCTCGATGTGCAGGAGGTCGTGGATGTGTGTGGGGTCCCAGCCTGTGCTGCAGGTGCAACCTTCCTCCACTTGGACTGTGGCGCAGACCCTGGCTGGCTAATGCCGCCCTGACCAGTATGGCCAGTGGGTTTGGTGGATTGAGCCAAGGGAGTGGCAGGTGGAGGGATGACCAAAGGCCTGACTCGTGTCAGTGGCAGCTGGGTGCCCACTAATGGACCCTGCGCAGCCAAATCAGCTGTGGCAGGGTCATTGACCGCAACAGTCCTAGTTGGCAGACTCACAACCGGGGTGCTGTTGGGTGCATCTGCCCCTGCACTTGCCAACACCCAGCTGTTCGGGGCAGCAGATGACATGACTGCCCCAGGGACACGTGTCTTGGTCTGAGCAGCCCGGCCAGCCCCTATGGTTTCCCCCCTGGCCTGTTGGAGATCTACTAAGGGCTCTTCAAGTGCCAACGCAGCCTGCGCTGGCAGACCCTGAGCCTGGGTGGCGGTGTCCACAGCTGCACCTGCAGCTACCACTACCCTTGGGCCCATTTCAGTCGATGGAACGGACTGCCGGGTCGAACGGGTGCCAATGCCAGATGCAGGAGCTGCATCCCCCGGAACCACAGGGGGTGGTGGCATGACTGCACTGACACATGGCACAACATTGTGCTCAAGTGGCGAACCTCTGCCTCTTCCCCCTCTGTGGCCGCCCTGGACACCCTGGAGTCCCCCTACTCCCTGGTCACCACGGCCACGTCCCTGACCACGCCCGCCACAGGAGGACGCCCAGCTGAGACGCCCCTCACCTTTGGTGGCCTCCCAACCATGGCACTGATGTAGAAGTGCTGGCACAGATGGAGTGGTGCCAATGGGAGGTGTACACCACAATTGACCTGGGCAATTGGGGTGAAGGGGGTGGGAAGCAAGATGTTAACAGCCCCCCTGCACCTGCAAGGCTGTATGTGACCCCGGTGATGTGGTGACGGGTCACGCAACGCTCAGGCACCCCAAAACTGCAGTAAAACTGTGCACGCAACCCTGCAGCCTACTTGCGTGGATTCAACCTCCCACAGTACGCGGTGGCACCCAGTAACACGAATAACGCGTACGCGTGGGACACGCAGGCCACTATGACATCGAAAATGGGTGCGATACACAGGGGTACCCGCAGTGGGAAAAAGAGCATGTGCGACTCACCGTCTGACTAGCGCGATGCAGAAAACCACACGTAGCCAATACCCCCGCCAAAAGAAGAGATACGTCCTTGATAGCTGTGAAGTTGTGATGCTGCACGAAACAACAGGAAGCAGCAACACACGTCGGTCTCCACGAAAGGCACGTACAGCAAACTGCTGGGCCTGCTCACCTTTAACCCGTGCAGAGGGAAACGCAAACGCGTGTCACGTCACTTACGCGCATGGGCCCTTTCCTCATATTACACGCGGACGTGCAGTTTTTCACGTGCGCTGAAATGCCCATGCACGCATGTACGCGTCACGTCACAGGGGCGCTTGCGCTTGAGGGGCCTTCTGTCCAATGAAAATGCGTATGCGTGCAGACACGCTTACGCGCTAAGGGCCTTTCCTCGAATTACACGCTGACGTGCCGAATTTTCACGTTCCAAATCACTCCGTATCAAGCTGGCCACGCGTAAGCACACGGAAGACCACGCTCCTGCCCAGAAGGCCGAACTACTGCCCCCCAGAGCCCCGAGCACGCTCCCACCTGCCATCTGCTGCTGCCTGACTGCCTGCTGCCCACATGCCCTGCCATTTGCTGCCTGCACATCAGCCAGGGGTGCTGTTGCTGTGACCACCCCTGCTGGAACCGAAGACTCCCGACTGGGATTCCATCGCTCCACAGCCCAGCCCCAGGACCCAGTTGCCCACCCACTCCTGCCTCTGGGGTTGTCATGTCGGGGCAAACACCATCTGAGACCACTGACAACCCCCGGCCAGAGAGGCAGAGGGGCACCAGCTTCAGTGCCACCGAAGTTGGTGTCCTGGTGGAGCAAGTCCTGGGGCAGTATGATGCCCTCTTCGGAAGTTCCCGCGCCGACAAGGAAGGACGGACTCGGATCTGGACTGACATCGTGACTGCCATCAACGCGGAGGGGGTGGCAGTCCGCGATTTACAACATGTCAAGAAGCGCTGGGAGGACTTCAGGTCCAGGACCCTGAACAAGGCCCGGCGCCTCTTGAAGGTAGCGGATGCCAAGGGGCGCCGGGGCCGCTTGTCGGAAGAACAGATGAGGGTCCTGGAATGCATATCCCCAGCGCTCCACGTCCAGGTCCTTGAGAGGCAGACCTGTCTGGAGTCGAGCGGTAAGTGTACATGCATCCTGATTGTGTGATGTGCGTGTGGTGATTTTTATGTAGTGTGCAGGTTGCACATCTGTTTGTATGGGGTTGAGTATGGGTGGGGGTGTACAGGGCCGTGGGGCTAACACATGCGAGGGCTGGAATGTGTGAGACATGGATGGTGCTTGTGTGTGTAGGCTTGCATGCCAAATGTAGTTGTGTGGGCACACATGTTTGCATGAATGTGTATGTAAGTAGACATGTCCGTGATGTCACGCATGTATGTTGTTTTCAGCTGCATGTATCAGCACTGTGTACATGTGCATGTGTGTGTATTTGACAAGGGTGCAACAGTGATGCAACATGGATGCATGTGACAGCGGTATGTGGAAGCCTGATCGGCAGATGTGACATGGATGCCCATCTGAACACTGCGACACTTGGCAGAGGTGTACACATGCATGCAAGTGTGGTGGTGTGTGTACATGTGTGGTGCACTTCCTGTGTTGCATGTGATGTCTGGCTCACCTTTGCCTGTTCATGCTGTTGTATGTGTATGGATGGTGCTGGCAGTTGCGATATGGCTGTGGTATGGCTCATGTGTGCGAGTTGAAATGACATGTGTGTTGGGGATTGTGATGACATGTCTGAGGTGTGCCAATGCCACTCATGTACAACTGTCATGTGTGTATGTGTCCATTGTACAGTACCCTGATGCCTGTGTTTTATTTCTCCCTGTCTGCAGCGTCAACTGATGAAGAGGGCGGAGAAGGTGCTGTGGAGCACAGCGGCAGGGATCCCACCGCCAGCCGGAGATGCAAGGCCCGGCTCCCCTCCCATGTTGTCATCTCGTCGGGGAGTGAGGAGTCCGGTGCCGTGTCCCAGGCCGCAGCTGCCGGGGGGAGGTCCAAGAGGCGGAGGTTGGAGTTGGACTCCTCGGCAGCAGAAGGGGCAGCTGGGACCCCACAGGGCCCAACAGGGGAAGATGGCACGTAGTCATCCAGGTTGGTGGTGGAGGAGGAGGCCGTGCAAGCAACAGAGACGGGGTCTGGAGGTGGGGATCCCACTGGTGCTAGTGGTGCAGTGCAGGACCAGGGACAGGAGGCAGCACAGGCCGCCGCGAACGTGCCTGTGTGCAATCCTGTCCCTGATCCTATCACTGCATCATCTTGCAAAAGCAGGGATGCCTACGTCCAGACCCGTTTTCAGGCAGGGGATGAGCTCACGTCAACTGGCCTTCCTCTGCCTGCGGACGTGGCTATCCGGGTCTGGGTTGAGCCTGTTCTGAGTGGTGTGGCGTTGCGTCGACGGGCCATGCGAGGTGACCTGCAGTCTTTTCATGAGGAGACTGCACGTCATCTCGAATGGCTCGTTGACCACGTCAGCCTGCTGGGACAGGTCACCCAGGCCTGATTCCTCCGTATGATGGGGCTTGCTATGACACCCTCCTCAACTGAACCCCCTACGCGCCAGTTGTCCTCCGTGCCATCTTCCCACCCATCTGTCACCTGGGTGCCCTGTGGAGCTGCCTCTGACGGTGCGGCCAGGCTGGTGGAGGAGGCATCCCTGCCACAGTCGGGAGTCGGACGTCCAGCAGGGGTGGCCACATCAACGACTGCACCCCAGCCGGCAGAGGATGTGCAGGCAGCAGGAGGCAGTGCACGGGCAGAGGCACAGCAGCAGCAGCAACATGGTGGGAGCTATGAAGGCTCAGAGCCTTCAACATCGGAGGGGCAGGTATCGGCCGGAGGGCAGGAGGACCCAGGACAGAGAGTGTCTTCCGTGTGGCAGCGGTTGGGCCACGCCAAAGATGGGGAGCGGCAGCGGCCGGAAGAGGCACGGCTCACAATGGTCAGGGCGGAGAACTCCATGCGGAGGGCCCTGAGGCGGGACGAGTGCCTCGAGGCAATCCGCGGGGTTTGGAGGTGGACACGTCGACGGCCCTGCGGACCCTCGGGGCCATGGAGGAGGACCGCCTCCGGGACATTGAGCAGGAGTTCGATGATGACCTGGCCCGGGACATCCAAAAGTGAGCCGTCAAACTAACCCGCTGCCCTTGTACATAGTTATGTAGATAGTGTTAGGTTTCATTTTTTTTAAAATTTATTTTGGACCTTTTGGACATTGGCCACATTTTTGTATGTAGTTTATTTTATTAGTTAGTGCAGTTAGATAGCTTTCCTTTCTTTTGTTGGGATAATGGACCCTGGCTTGTTTGTATGTACATAGTTCACTGTTGGATTGTATTTTTCTTTCACATTTTAACCATGGAGCAATGGCTTTCTTTTTTATTTCCCATTGGATTTTGTTTTGTGGACAGTGACTTTGGACACCATTACTTTGGATTTTGATTTTTGGTTTTGCTTTTTTTCACGGACATGCTTCTTTTCATTTTTGTACATTCACATTTATGTTTCTTTATTTTTGATTCTATTTATGGTTCATTTAATACATTTTTTTATCATACTTCAATGTGTAGTATCATCCCATTGGTTTCATGCATTTCATGATATGGGTTTTGAGATTCACTGACACCCATTGGGTGTATGTGAGGGAAATGTGTTTGTTTCGGAAGTTGCAATTGGTGTTCTGTCATGTAATTGCCAATTATGAGTGGGTGGATGTAATACTCGGGTGGGTGTTTTGCATTTGGAGGCTGACCATAGGGACCAGAGATCTAGATTGTGATGACATGTTGGCTCGGGAACATGAGTTGGACATGGGTGGGGGCCTGCTGGCAGGTGCCCCACAGTGCTGGGGGGTGGGGGTGGTGGGGAACATGAGTTAGACATGGGTGGGGGCCTGCTGGCAGGTGCCCCACAGTGCTGGGGGGTGGGGGTGGTGGGGAACATGAGTTGGACATGGGTGGGGGCCTGCTGGCAGGTGCCCCACAGTGCTGGGGGGTGGGGGTGGTGGGGAACATGAGTTGGACATGGGTGGGGGCCTGCTGGCAGGTGCCCCACAGTACTGGGGGTAGGGGTGGTGGGGAACATGAGTTGGACATGGGTGGGGGCCTGCTGGCAGGTGCCCCACAGTGCTGGGTATACATGAGTTGGACATGGGTGGGGGCCTGCTGGCAGGTGCCCCACAGTGCTGGGGGGAGGGGGGTGGGAGACATGGGTGGGGGCCTGCTGGCAGGTGCCCCACAGTGCTGGGGGGTGGGGGTGGTGGGGAACATGAGTTGAACATGGGTGGGGGCCTGCTGGCAGGTGCCCCACAGTGCTGGGGGCGGGGGGGTGGGGAACATGAGTTGGACATGGGTGGGGGCCTGCTGGCAGGTGCCCCACAGTGCTGGTGGATGGGGGGATGGGAGACATGGGTGGGGGCTTTGGAAATACGCGTACCCTGCTCGCACGGGGCCAATCGCGTGTGGAACTTCCCGCGCACCCCTGAAATACACGTACCCTGCTGATGTCGCGTGTGAAACTTCCCCCGCACCCTGAAATACACGTACCCTGCTGAAATCGCGTGTGGAACTTCCTGCACACCCCTGAAATACGCGTACCCTGCTGTAATCGCGTGTGGAACTTCCCGCGCACCCCTGAAATACACGTACCCTGCTGGAATCGCGTGTGGAACTTCCCGCGCACCCCTGAAATACGCGTACCCTGCTCGCACGGGGCCAATCGCGTGTGGACTTCCCGCGCACCCCTGAAATGCACGTACCCTGCTGAAATCGCATGTGAAACTTCCCCCGCACCCTGAAATACACGTACCCTGCTGAAATCGCGTGTGGAACTTCCCGCGCACCCCTGAAATACGCGTACCCTGCTGAAATCGCGTGTGGAACTTCCCGCGCACCCCTGAAATACACGTACCCTGCTGGAATCGCGTGTGGAACTTCCTGCGCACCCCTGAAATATGCGTTCCCTGCTCGCACAGGGTCAATCGCGTGTGGAACTTCCCGCGCTCCCCTGAAATACACGCACCCTGCTGAAATCGCGTGGTGAACTTCCCGCGCACCAGGGAAATACACGTACCGTGCTCGCACGGTCTAATCGCGTGTGAAACTTCCTGCGCACCCCTGAAATACACATACCCTGCTAAAATCGCGTGTGGAACTTCCCGTGCACCCCTGAAATACACGTCCCCTGCGGCAATCGCATGTGGAACTTCCCGCGCACCCCTGAAATATGCGTACCCTGCTCGCACGGGGCCAATCGCGTGAGCGCAGCCCTTTGCGCTGGATTAGGGATTTTGATGGCTTTTCCCTGCGCGAGAGGCATTCTTGGGGGCGTAACTGGCACTGCTGCAGGGTCGCTGCGCCACTGTGCGCCACGGCTGGTTTTGGTGGCTGGAATCCATGAATACGCTGTGCGCGGAAATGGATTTTAGCGCACCAGCGCGTGCGCCACTTGTGCGCTGCATTCTATGAATTACCCTCATAATGTTAACTTTTTTTCCAAACCAGCTGTGTTAGAAATAGAGTTTTTTAAGGTATTTAGTAGTGCTATGGCTTTTTGAAACATAGGTATTGTCATACTGTGTACGTCCAGTTTTTCTGTGGAGTGAATTCCCACTAGTGCTTGCTTTTCTTTTTTCTGCATTGTTGCATTGAATTGTGCACAACTTGCTTGCGTTGGCATTAAGGACATACAGTTGCCATTTTTATGAGCTAATTGTTCCATAACATCAGAAGTACACATGTTATTCCTGTACAGTTCATGGATGTGTGTGGTATTTAGGGTAGACTGTGCTTCCATTGATAGTACACCAATCCCCGTGTTTTTTTAAATGTTGGCGTAGGTGAGGTCTGCAGACTGACGCATGTTTTCAGTTAGTTCTATGTATTGGAAATGTTGCCAGAGATTTACATTCCTGATGTTTCCAAGACTTTTACGGCACATTTTGTGTCCTAAGGTTTTAAAGAAAGGTTCACCTTTCACTGGTGTTAATTGAAGGAGATCTCCGAAAACAATGGCATGTTTTCCTCCAAAGAGTTCTTCATAGTCTGTTTTGCGGATCTCAATTTGAGGTGAATCAAAGCTAAAATTAGGTTGGAAACCATGCTCACCTCATCTATTAGGAACATTTGCATTTGTTTCAAAACTCTGCGTAGCTCCATAGCAGCTTCTGCTGAAAGATTGTAGTACTCCAATTTGTTTTGGTGTTCTACTGGAAGCAGTTGCAATCGGTGTAAAGTAACATCACCTATGTTGTAGGCAGCTAAACCTGTGGGGCGGTTACAACAACTGAAATGTTATTGTTTGTTAATTGTTGGAGGAATTTACTGTTAATTTTTATTAAGAATGTTTTTCCTGAGCCAGCTTCACCACTTACATATAGCAGTACAGGTTTGTAATTTTCACAGGTACAAGTTGTAGTTTTGTGCTGTATACCATGTACAATATCTTAACTTACTTGTAGAACAATGGTATGCTGCTCATTGTTTAGTTGGGATTCTAGTACAGAAAACTCTTCTGCAGATTGCTCCTACTGGTGCATGGTGGTCTTCACTTCTGTCATGGCTAAATCTGCCTCATTTGCTATGAGTGGCTGTCCAAGTGGTTCTTGGCTTCCTGTCACAGAAGGTTCACTGCTCTCAGGGGTGTCTACATTTAGTTGTGCTTGAAGTTCTTCTTCTTGTTGGTGTTTATTTTCCACAATACGTACCGTGTATAGTTTATATATGTTATGGTACTTTCACTTGCATTGAAAGCATCTTCATAGGAGGCGTGGGAGGCTAATAACACTTCTTCTTTTCTCCATGGTTTGAAAAGTTGCAGTAGAGCCATGTAGTATAGTTCTTTGTGTTGTGGAGTTTTTAATGATAATTTCATATGATTAATTAGCCTGAGTTTGGTAGGTTTTACAGGCTGCCTTCACAACTTTAGACTCTGTATCTACCTTTTTTCTCATCTGGTATAATCTTATTTTAGTATGAAAAGTTCTGGGCTATCTGGTACAGGCACATGGTTTCTAAAGTAATACTCCTGTTTGGGTAATATGTGTCCGATAAATTGTTTTTCAAAATGTCCTGTCTGTTGGAACCATTTTTGGCTATTGTAGCTATGTATTTGTATGATTTTAGAACTCTTTTTTTGGATGCAGCAGGACCAGGGCTTAGCCACACTATGTTTTCAGATTTCCCATATAAGGCGGTGCCGGTTAAATGGTCGGTTGCTTCATAGCTGCCACATTCTCTATGGGACAGCATCTGCTCTGTTTTCTCTGCTTTGGTTAAGTAGGATGTGACCTCTTGTGCAACTGCAGTGGAATTGTCTGCAATGTACTGTACATCTATATTTGCATTCCATAGGAGGGAAATTATTGCATTGTAATCATTGATGTACTTTGATGCTTCAGTTCTTTTAATGCAGTATATGTACTTAGGAGATTTCCCTTTCACATAGTGTCGTACCGAAGACATGAAGCTGTTCACTTCGCCTGTTGCTGAAACTGGTCTAGTGAAACGAAATCAGCATTTGGTGTAGTATTTGCCTTTGTGCTTGTATTTGCGCCAACAATATTTGCCACACGTGTGTCTTTGAAACTGCAAAATGTGTGCATGTAGGTCACTATGTGTGCTTTTTGGAGGAATGTCGCAAGTAACATAATTGTGAATGAACTGCAAAACAGTTGCATCACTGTCCTCACCAAATTTAGGAGCATTCTTAATCTACAAAAGCATGTGGATGTGTGGTGCTCCTCTGCCTTGATATTCTTTTCCCCAAAATAACTGCTTTATTGCAAATGAAGTGCAGCATGGCAATGAAGCGATGATGGAAGTACCTTGATAAATTTACAGGATCTAGAGAGAAGAGTTCTCCTGGTGTTTTCATGTCTACACCTGTTTTGTTTTTGTTTGCTATGTGTAGGAAAGTGTGCAAATCTTCCCATCCATAATCTGCACAACTTAAATGACAAACCATGTGGGTGGGCCAAGGTTGCGTATCATACACCGTACATCTGGGTGCTGTTGGAAAACAGCACTCTATCATACCATGCATGTTTGCCAAGAGATTTCTAATACTTTCCTGTAAAACTTTGTCCTTGTCTTGCACCTTTTTAAGTAGCTGTGTAGCAGACATGTTTTGAAAATGGGAACTGGTTTTCAATGCACGTGCAACTCCATAACATAGCGTTGTTACTTCACTTTCAAAAAGGAGGTGATATATGTATTCCACGTTTTGTCTAAATCTAGGGACTTCAGAATACATTCGTAAAGAGCGGTATTCTGATGCTGTTATTTGTGTGCATCTTTCATCGTATCTGCTACCTTTTCCAGCTGGGAAGTGTAGTGTAGTTTCGAAGTAGTGGTTGTAGTTTACCAATTAATTTTGTTAGTGGTTTCATTCTGTTTAAAATTAATATAAACAATTTCTGTTTCAGGAGCATTGCACTGTCCACAAGAGCTTCCAGGATCACTTTTCTGCAGTAAGTTTTAAGGGTTGAGCGTGATTTCTCCCCTCTAGTTATAAGGTTCTGAAGGACTGGTGGAACATTTTTTTTTAAATACATTTTTTGAATGGTTCCTTGTGGTGACATTACCATTTGTAAATGCTCTGTTAGCAGTAGTGCGAGATGCACTCCTTTTAGTGCATTTCTTTTCATTTCTACATTTTGACAGAGGAATTACAGTTTCCTTATTGGTAGGTGATTCCCTTTTGGTTAGTGACTGTATTAGCTCTTTTGTTTGTACTTTCTGTACAAATTTTGCTATGGGTAGATTGCTACTTTCTATGCTGTTAGGTTGTGCTGATCTATTTCTGTGTTTTCTATGGAGTCGCTGTTTGGTAGGCAATCTATAGTAGCTGCTGGAGAAAAAAAGAAAGTGTGGGTGTGCCGATTCTGAAATGTATATGTGTGCAATGTGCATGAGTGCTTGAATATGAGGGTAGGCATATAAATGGAAGTGTGTCACTGTGTAAAGGGCTCTGACTTTCAGTTGGGAACACTATATAACTATCTGGGGGCTGGTATTATGGTAGCGTGCTGACACTATACAGTGAGGAACTGTCGATGTGGCATGAGTAAGAATGAAGCATATGCATTGATGCAATTCTGTAGGTTACAATGCAAGAATACTACACTCTTTTAGTAAGACATAAAACACTACAATCGTATGGTACTTGGTTGGTGAGAGTAGGTTTATTCTAGGTTGTATTTTCAATTTCACATGCCAGTGGTTTCAGGATATAGGTGGGTACTGAAACTGTATAAGAAGATGGTAAGAAAATATGTTTGTTAATGGCATAGTGATTGCATTTGGAGAATTCATTCTTTAAAAGTTTAGGGGGATGTATTGGCAGGAAGAGTTAGTGTGTGTGCATAAATGGATGGCTTAGTATGTGAATGGGGACTTGGGATCATCAGTATGTTTGGGAAGGGGGTAAGTGGGTTATTTGTAAGTGTGTTGTATGATGTGCTCTTTAGCAAGTGTATGTATTTCTGTAGGACTATTTACTTTGAAAATTGATTACTTCTCATTGTAGAAGTGTGAGAAAAAAGTTCAGAAGCATGTACAAATTGCAAAGGAGAAGGTTTTTGTGTGTGCAATTGCATTTACATTTCTGCATCTATATGTTTGCTACATGAGTGCAGCAATTGTTTCAATTGTTTCATTTATTAATGCACATTTATGGATGGTACTGTTGTCAATGCACACATACATTTGTTTGTTTTTTAAGTAATGTTGCAATCTGTGACGTGTGGAAGGAAAGTGGCAGGCAACCGGTTATGCATACAATGCATGTACTTGGCTTGCGTTAATGGGGGAAAAGTTCATAAAATTGACAGAAAGAAAGAAGAGAGTAACCATTTGCATATTACAATGGCTGATATGGGTAAATGCCAACTTTGCAAGCATTGTAGGTGGCATTTGATGGTAGGTGATGGAGAAATTACAGTATGCTTTTTGAGTATGTTATGGAGGTTCAATGGTAGGTACCCTGTTGTGAGGCACGTATAGCAGAGTTGCAAATTTATTGTATAGAAAATTATTGATACTTGCAGGTTGTGGTGATGGGTGGCGATGTGGATGAATCTGGATGAAGAAATCTTGGATAGCTTTAAAGCACTTTGCAGTGGAGGTGCTTTTCATTCACAGGACACTTGGACTCTGAGTGCTTAACGGTTAGCATGGAGTGTTTAACAGAGATGATACTGTTAGATGCAGAGGTCTAGGATGTGATTGGTGGATGCGTGTGTGACTGTTTAACCGTACTCAATGAGGGAGTGCAGGAAAAAGAGTACTAGAAAGGGAAGAAGGACTGCCCCTGCTTTACAGGGGCGTGGCCCTCGCAGTAGTTGCGGAAGTGCATGTGGCACCTGCTGTCCTTCTTACTCTGCTTGGTATGGAAATGGTACTGTGGATTATCTAATCAGGTGTTGAGGGTGAGCTTAACAGGAATGGGTGAAAATACGTTTTTTTTTATTGCTGGGTACCGTGATGATGGCAAAGATGCAGAGAGTGCGAGTGCTTATAGTCAGTGATTAATTTATGGGTCACCTGCACACATATGCCCGGGGTAGAAGCATTGATGAAAATGTTGGTGTGGAAGGAGTGCACGGTTTTTGGCATAGGGTGCCTCTACCGAGTTTGCAAGCTGTGCTTGCAGAGTGCAGAGATGTGGCCACTTGGAGTAATGTTGACATAGTAGTTCCGCATTGTGGAGCATTGCATGTGGCTTTTCGCACTGCTGAAAGTTTGCTCAGTGAACTGAAGGAGGGGCTGAAAACAGTGATGCACATTTTTACCACTGCAACAGTGATTTTCTTATGCATACCACCAAGACTTGTGTGGAACAAGCCCGATGTACTATTTTCCGAGGTAGTGAAGAAAAGGTGTCTTGTAAACAGCGGCATGTCTGCTTTTCTTTTCGATGCAGGGATGTTATTTTGTGGCCATCAGAACCTTAGTGCTTCTAATATGAGGTTTTTCAGTGGAGCTGATTTGTTTTTGTCCCCCCCCATTGAAAATTCTCTTGTGTTTTCGAATCTAATCTATTTTGGAGAAGCTCATGTAATAAGGTAAGTAGGAGAATAAGAGAAGAATACCGTTACAAAAAAAATAACACTTTTCACAGCTACCAATAAAGAGGGGATAGTCTACCCAGCTGGAAATGTGTTCCCGCACATGCGCACAAAGAAAGATATGTCTGGCGACACCGCAGCATTTGGAGATGTGCACATGCCACATGCGGCTGTTTTCAGGGTGGCTGACATGGAAATGGGACTGTGCAGGTGTATGGGATAGGTCAATAAGGTTTCTTGGGTGTGGTGTGAAAGGACAGATTGTGCCAGAAGGTGTGTTTGCAAATAAGAGTGCACATGGCTATCGATATGGCTGTGCCTTGCAGGAGCAAAGTATATGGCTTTTGGCCGACTCATGGATACATTGGGTGAAAGTGTAGCACAACGCTGTAGAGTGGCTGCACACCTTGGATTCCATAATGTGGATGGTCAATGGTACAGAGTACGTGGGATGTAGTGGCTGCATGTGGCTCCTCTTTGTGCCACTTTGGTGATGCTCAATCATCCAGACATTATTATTATTAATTGTGGAGAGAACAGTTTAGGACATGTTACTGGCATCTCACTGCAGTTTTTGCGATGAAGGAGTCACGTGGGTAAGTCATGAACATTGTTCCAAAGTCGCAAATAATTTCTTGCATTACCCAGAGACAGGTGTGGCTGCGTTCTTCCTCAATTAGGCTACAAATGGAGAAAGTGAGGTTCAATGTGTGCAAGGCTGTTTGCGCATTTTTGCATGACATTGGCATGTTCTCATTCTATAAGGAAAACATTACGTTTTGTAGCACCAACATTTTTCGTTCAGATGGAGTCCATCTTACTGATGCTAACAATCAGCTGTTTCTGTGTAATATACAAAATGCAGTGCAGCGCTTCTTGCAAATATAGCAGACATCTCCTCAATAGGTGTTCACTACTTCAAACCTTTCAAAGACAAACAGTTGTTTTTGCTTTTCTCTTGTTCTTATAACACATGACACAGAAGGAAAGGAAGGGAAGGGGGGTTAGGGAAAGAGCACCAGAAAGGGCAAGTGGAGACAGAAAGACACATAGGTATTGTCATACTGTGTACGTCCAGTTTTTCTGTGGAGTGAATTCCCACTAGTGGTTGCTTTTCTTTTTTCTGTATTGTTGCATTGAATTGTGCACATCTTGCTTGAGTTGGCATTAAGGACATACAGTTGCCATTTTTATGAGCTAATTGTTCCATAACATCAGTAGCACACGTGTTATTCCTGTACAGTTCATGGATTTGTGTGGTATTTAGGGTAGACTGCGCTTCCTTTGATAGTACACCAATCCGTTTGTTTTTTTAAATGTTGGCGTAGGTGAGGTCTGCAGACTGACGCATGTTTTCGTTAGTTCTATGTATTGGAAATGTTGCCAGAGATTTACATTCCTGATGTTTCCAAGAATTTTATGGCACATTTTGTGTCCTAAGGTTTTAAAGAAAGGTCCACCTTTCACTCGTGTTAATTGAAGGAGATCTCCGAAAACAATAGCATGTTTTCCTCCAAAGAGTTCTTCATAGTCTGTTTTGAGGATCTCTTGCAATTTGAGGTGAATCAAAGCTAAAATTAGGTTGGAAACCATGCTCACCTCATCTATTAGGAGCATTTTCATTTGTTTCAAAACTCTGCGTAGCTCCATAGCAGCTTCTGCTGAAAGTTTGTAGTACTCCAATTTGTTTTGGTGTTCTACTGGAAGCAGTTGCAATCGGTGTAAAGTAACACCACCTATGTTGTAGGCAGCTAAACCTGTGGGGCGGTTACAACAACTGAAATGTTATTGTTTGTTAATTGTTGGAGGAATTTACTGTTAATTTTTATTAAGAATGTTTTTCCTGAGCCTGCTTCACCACTTACATATAGCAGTACAGGTTTGCAATTTTCACAGGTACAAGTTTTAGTTTTGTGCTGTATACCATGTACAATATCTTAACTTACTTGTAGAAAAATTGTATGCTTCTCATTGTTTAGTTGGGATTCTAGTACAGAAAACTCTTCTGCAGATTGCTCCTACTGATGCATGGTGGTCTTCACTTCTGTCAGGGCTAAATCTGCCTAATTTGCTATGAGTGGCTGTCCAAGTGGTTCTTGGCTTCCTGTCACAGAAGGTTCACTGCTCTCAGGAGTGTCTGCAGTTGTGCTTGAAGTTCTTCTTCTTGTTGGTGTTTATTGTCCACAATACGTACTGTGTATAGTTTATATTTGTTATGGTACTTTCAATTGCATTGAAAGCATCATCATAGGAGGCGTGGGAGGCTAATAACACTTCTTCTTTTCTCCATGGTTTGAAAAGTTGCAGTAGAGCCATGTAGTATAGTTCTTTGTGTTGTGGAGTTTTTAATGTTAATTGCATGTGATTAATTAGCCTGCATTTGGTAGGTTTTACAGGCTGCCTTCACAACTTTCGACTCTGTATCTACCTTTTTTCTCATCTGGTATAATGTTATTTTAATATGAAAAGTTTTGGGCTATCTGGTACAGGCACATGGTTTCTAAAGTAATACTCCTGTTTGGGTAGTATGTGTCCGATAAATTGTTTTTCAAAATGTCCTGTCTGTTGGAACCATTTTTGGCTATTGTAGCTATGTCTTTGTATGATTTCAGAACTCTTTTTCTGGATGCAGCAGGACCAGGACTTATATAAGGCGGTGCCGGTTAAATGGTTGGTTGCTTCATAGCTGCCACATTCTCTATAGGACAGCATCTGCTCTGTTTTCTCTGCTTTGGTTAAGTAGGATGTGACATATTGTGCAACTGCAGTGGAATTGTCTGCAATGTACTGTACATCTATATTTGCATTCCATAGGAGGGCAATTATTGCATTGTAATCATTGATGTACTTTGATGCTTCAGTTCATTTTATGCAGTATATGTACTTAGGAGATTTCCCTTTCACACTGTGTCGTACCGAAGACATGAAGCTGTTCACTTGGCCTGTTGCTGAAACTGGTCTAGTGAAACGAAATCAGCATTTGGTGCAATATTTGCCTTTGTGCTTGTATTTGCGCCAACAATATTTGCCACACATGTGTCTTTGAAACTGCAAAATGTGTGCACGTAGGTCACTATGTGTGCTTTCTGGAGGAATGTTGCAAGTGACATAATTGTGAATGAACTGCAAAACAGTTGCACCACTGTCCTCACCAAATTTAGGAGCATTCTTAATCTACAAAAGCATGTGGATGTGTGGTGCTCCTCTGCCTTGATATTCTTTTTCCCAAAAGAACTGCTTTATTGCAAATGAAGTTCAGCATGGCAATGAAGCGATGATGGAAGTACCTTGATACATTTACAGGATCTAGAGAGAAGAGTTCTCCTGGTGTTTTCATGTCTACACCTGTTTTGTTTTTGTTTGCTATGTGTAGGAAAGTGTGCAAGTCTTCCCATCCATAATCTGCACAACTTAAATGACAAACCATGTGGGTGAGCCAAGGTTGCGTAGCATACACCGTACATCTGGGTGCTGTCAGAAACCAGCACTCTATCGTACCATGCATGTTTGCCAAGAGATTTGTAACACTTTCCTGTAAAACTTCGTCCTTGTCTTGCACCTTTTTAAGTAGCTGTGTAGCAGACATGTTTTGAAAATGGGAACCAGTTTTCAATGCGTGTGCAACTCCATAACATAGCGTTGTTACTTCACTTTCAAAAAGGAGGTGAAATATGTATTCCACATTTTGTCTAAATCTAGGGACTTCAGAATACATTCGTAATGAGCGGTATTCTGATGCTGTTATTTGTGTGCATCTTTCATCGTATCTGCTACCTTTTCCAGTTGGGAAGTGTAGTGTAGTTTCCAAGTAGTGGTTGTAGTTTACCAATTAATTTTGTTAGTCCTTTCATTCTGTTTAAAATTAATATAAACAATTTCTGTTTCAGGAGCATTGCACTGTCCACAAGAGCTTCCAGGATCACTTTTCTGCAGTAAGTTTTAAGGGTTGAGCGTGATTTCTCCCCTCTAGTTATAAGGTTCTAAAGGACTGGTGGAACATTTTTTTTTAAATACATTTTTTGGAATGGTTCCTTGTGGTGACATTACCATTTGTAAATGCTCTGTTAGCAGTAGTGCGAGATGCACTCCTTTTAGTGCATTTCTTTTCATTTCTACATTTTGACAGAGGAATTACAGTTTCTTTATTGGTAGGTGATTCCCTTTTGGTTAGTGACTGTATTAGCTCTTCTGTTTCTACTTTCTGTACAAATTCTGCTATGGGTGGATTGCTACTTTCTATGCTGTTAGGTTGTGCTGATCTATTTCTGTGTTGTTTTCTACGGAGTCGCTGTTTGGTAGGCAATCTATAGTAGCTGCTGGAGAAAAAAGAAAGTGTGGGTGTGCAGATTTTGAAATGTATATGTGTGCAATGTGCATGAGTGCTTGAATATGAGGGTAGGCATATAAATGGAAGTGTGTCACTGTGTAATGGGCTCTGACTTTCAGTTGGGAACACTATATAACTATCTGGGGGTTGGTATTATGGTAGCGTGCTAACAATATACAGTGAGGAACTGTCAACGTGGCATGAGTAAGAATGAAGCATATGCGTTGATGCAATTCTGTAGGTTACAATGCAAGAATACTACACTCTTTTAGTAAGACATAAAACACTACAATCGTATGGTGCTTGGTTGGTGAGAGTAGGTTTATTCTAGGTTGTATTTTCAATTTCACATGCCAGTGGTTTCAGGATATAGGTGGGTACTGAAACTGTATAATAAGATGGTAAGAAAATACATTTGTTAATGGCATAGTGATTGCATTTGGAGAATTCATTCTTGAAAAGTGTAGGGGGATGTATTGGCAGGAAGAGTTAGTGTGTGTGCATAAATGGATGGCTTAGTATGTGAATGGGGACTTGGGTTCATCAGTATGTTTCGGAAGGGGGTAAGTGGGTTATTTATAAGTGTGTTGTATGATGTGCTCTTAAGCAAGTGTATGTATTTCTGTAGGACTATTTACTTTGAAAATTGATTACTTCTCATTGTAGAAGGGTGAGAAAAAAGTTCAGAAGCATGTACAAATTGCAAAGGAGAAGGTTTTTGTGTGTGCAATTACATTTACATTTCTGCATCTATATGTTTGCTACATGAGCGCAGCAATTGTTTCAATTGTTTCATTTATTAATGCACATTTATGGATGGTACTGTTGTCAATGCACACATACATTTGTTTGTTTTTTAAGTAATGTTGCAATCTGTGACGTGTGGAAGGAAAGTGGCAGGCAACCGGTTATGCATACAATGCATGTACTTGGCTTGCGTTAATGGGGGAACAGTTCATAAAATTGACAGAAAGAAAGAAGAGAGTAACCGTTTGCATATTACAATGGCTGATATGGGTAAATGCCAACTTTGCAAGCATTGTAGGTGGCATTTGATGGTAGGTGATGTGAGAAATTACAGTATGCTTTTTGAGTATGTTATGGAGGTTCAATGGTAGGTACCCTGTTGTGAGGCACTTATAGCAGAGTTGCAAACGTATTGTATAGAAAATTATTGATACCTGCAGGTTGTGGTGATGGGTGGCGATTTGGATGAATCTGGATGAAGAAATCTTGTATAGCTTTAAAGCACTTTTCAGTGGAGGTGCTTTTCATTCACAGAACACTTGGACTCTGAGTGCTTAACGGTTAGCATGGAGTGTTTAACAGAGATGATACTGTTAGATGCAGAGGTCTTGGATGTGATTGGTGGATGCGTGTGTGACTGTTTAACAGCACTCAATGAGGGAGTGCAGGAAAAAGAGTACTAGAAAGGAAAAAGGACTGCCCCTGCTTTACAGGGGCGCGGCCCTCGCAGTAGTTGGGGAAGTGCATGTGGCACATGCTGTCCTTCTTACTCTGCTTGGTATGGAAATGGGACTGTGGATTATCTAATCAGGTGTTGAGGGTGAGCTTAACAGGAATGGGTGAAAATATGTTTTTTTTATTGCTGGGTACCGTGATGATGGCAGAGATGCAGAGAGTACGAGGGCTTATCGTCAGTGATTAATTTATGGGTCACCTGTACACATATGCCCGGGGTAGAAGCATTGATGAAAATGTTGGTGTGGAAGGAGTGCACGGTTTCTGGCATAGGGTGCCTCTACCGAGTTTGCAAGCTGTGCTTGCAGAGTGCAGAGATGTGGCCACTTGGAGTAATGTTGACATAGTAGTTCTGCATTGTGGAGCATTGCATGTGGCTTTTCGCATTGCTGCAAGTTTGCTCAGTGAACTGAAGGAGGGGCTGAAAACAGTGATGCACATTTTTGCATGATTTTCTTATGCATACCACCAAGACTTGTGTGGAACAATCCCGATCTACTTTTTTCCGAGGTAGAGAAGAAAAGGTGTCTTGTAAACAGCGGCATGTCTGCTTTTCTTTTCGATGCAGGGATTTTCAGTGGAGCTGATTTATTTTTGTCCCCCCCCCCATTGAAAATTCTCTTGTGTTTTCGAATCTAATCTATTTTGGAGAAGCTCATGTAATAAGGTAAGTAGGAGAATAAGAGAAGAATACTGTTACAAAAAAAAACAACACTTTTCACAGCTACCAATAAAGAGGGAATAGTCTACCCAGCTTGAAATGTGTTCCTGCACATGCGCACAAAGGACAATATGTCTGGCGACACCGCAGCATTTGGAGGTGTGCACGTGCCACATGCGGCTGTTTTCTGGGTGGCTGACATGGAAATGGGACTGTGCAGGCGTATGGGATAGGTCATTAAGGTTTCTTGGGTGTGGTGTGAAAGGACAGATTGTGCCAGAAGGTGTGTTTGCAAATAAGAGTGCACATGGCTATGGATATGGCTGTGCCATGCAGGAGCAAAGTATATGGCTTTTGGCCGACTCATGGATACATTGGGTGAAAGTGTAGGCACAACGCTGTAGAGTGGCTGCACACCTTGGGTTCCATAATGTGGATGGTCAATGGTACGGAGTACGTGGGATGCAGTGGCTGCATGTGGCTCCTCTTTGTGCAACTTTGGTGACGCTCAATCATCCAGACATTATTATTATTAATTGTGGAGAGAACAGTTTAGGACATGTTACTGGCATCTCATTGCAGTTTTTGCGATGAAGGAGTCACGTTGGCAAGTCATGAACATTGTTCCAAAGTCGCAAATAATTTCTTGCATTACCCAGAGACAGGTGTGGCTGCGTTATTCCTCATTTGGGACACAAATGGAGAAAGTGAGGTTCAATGTGTGCAAGGCTGTTTGCGCATTTTTGCGCAGCATTGGCATGTTCTCATTCCATAAGGAAAACATTACGTTTTGTAGTACCAACATTCTTCGTTCAGATGGAGTCCATCTTACTGATGCTAACAATCAGCTGTTTCTGTGTAATATCCAAAATGCAGTGCAGCGCTTCTTGCAAATATAGCAGACATCTCCTCAATAGGTGTTCACTACTTCAAACATTTCAAAGACAAACAGTTGTTTTTGCTTTTCTCTTGTTCTTGTTGTTGGAATTTAAATAATATTATGCCTCCTATCGCAGTATTTGAATGTGTGTTGTCCTGCGCCAAGTTGTCTAAAATATCGTGTAAAATAGATTCCGCGGCAAGGTCTTGACCTTAACGAAAACTGTGTAAATCGCCATCTTGGATTTAGCCGCCATTTTAGGTTCTCTTGTAATGTGGAAGTCACCCTGAACATCAAAATGGAGGCCGAATGACACTCCGAGTGAGATTCTGGCCGTTGTGACCTCCGCACACATGAATAAGTAATATGCCTGCAGGCCACTTGTTGGGGTCGCGAACTGAGACCTTGTCCTATCCCTGACCTATGTGTAAATGAACAACTGTATCAGCGGAACAGATCAAAATGCATACATTATGGGATTGACCTGGCAAGGAAGCCTAGGCCTGGTCTTAAGAATGGTTAACCCGCGAGGGGGTTGGCCAGAGCTGGATAAAGAGTATAAAAGGACAAATATTCCAATGTACGGTCTCTCTCACTAACGCAGTGAACTCTCGTTGAAGTTTGTTATGTTACTCTGAGAGCTGAATAGCTATCCGTTTGTCAATTGACTTTTTGGTAACTGTTGTAGCTTTTAAATAAAGCACTTTGTATGTTCTTTGTAACCTGTGTTGGTGTGTTTCCTTTGGGCTTCCCAGCCTCATATAAATTTCTTTGTTTTCACAGTTGGCGCCCGAATAGGGACCCTCAAGATTGATGCCGGATCATTGAAGGTTGACGCAGACTATCGAACCGGGATCGGACTTTGTGATTCTGCGGGCCCGACCGATCGAGACGCGATACCTTCGCAGCGCTGCACGATCCGATCCTTGGACGATAGTCGTGTGGTCTGATACAGCATCTTGACGAGGGTCCATTTTTGAGGCGGGCAGATTTGCCGAAACCACCAAACACAAGGTAAAATTTGTTAGGTAAGTTCTTTGATAAACCGTACGGTCCTCCTTAGGTTTGGTCAGGTGCAGACGTGACCCGGCTCTTAATTTAACCCTGACAATTTGAATTTGGCGTATTGTATCTGCAGACACAATTATCGACCAGGTAACACCAATTCTTTGTGAAATGCCTGGGAAATTGTCTAGCTGCTTTAGGGCTCTGTTCCGCAGCGATCGACAATCCTTGGAATTTAGCCGCCCGGCACCACAGGCGGGGTCGCCGGCATGTACTATGTACTGTAAGTATGGCATTGGTAGTATAGTATTTAATGATATTTGGCACAGACAGACCAGACATGCCTCCGAATTTCATTGGCCAATCAACGGTAGTTTTGAGATCCCCCGTATTGAATACCTAGAATCAGTCTAGTTGAAAAAGAAGGCTAGACCTGCAGCCTTTGATGTTTTACAAAATTGGAAAAAAGAAGCGTTACAGCAGCTTAAAAGTAGGGACAAACATGCACGCCTTCATAAAACGAACGCCGAAAAAGCGTTGTTATATGATAAAGAAAAACGTTCAGAATCAGTTAAAAATATGGATAGATCTTTTTCACTTGGAATCCAGAAAATGTACCCCTCTAAAGATTTCCATGTTTCCGAGGAATTTATTGAGAAATTGTTAAGCGAACGCAGGCCTGATGCCTCTGCGCCACCTCCGTATGTTCCTATTTTGGGCGCTCTGCCCATTCCTGCTGTTGTTCCTGTTCCCCCTGTACAACCTATTGTTCCTAGTCCTCTAGTAGTTGTTCCTCCACCTATCGCACCGGCCCTTCCTTCTGCACCGATAGTTGCACCTTTATTAAATTTACCCGCACCTCCTCTCCCGAGTGGTCCCGTATTGACTGAAGTTGATCCAGGTGCAGGATCAAAGATCGTCACTCGTAATACTGTTTCTACAGATAAGAAACAGGAATTGTTTGCATGGGCTAAGCATTGTATGGAGAAAGGTGATCAAGTTAATGTTTTTTCCACATTATCTAATTTTAACAGTTTTCCCGAGAAAAATGTTTTTATCGAAGGGAAGGATTTATGTGTGATGTGGGGTAGATTACAAAATTCTGATCTTCCACAAGGGGTGAGAGATCTGAATGCATTGGCACTTTCAAGGGACACAGAACAGAAAGTATATGGGCATGTTGAAAAATTGTTTGAGTTTAGGAAAGACTTTGAAAGGTCACGAGATGAGGATGACGAAGACGATAGAATATATGTACAGAAGCGGTTCCTTCCGTGTCGTAGATCGGCACCCGAGGAAATACGAATTTGTACTAAAGATGCGGTTCGATGGATCTCGGATTCATCGATTCCGCCAGATGAAGTATATGACACGTATAGTCAGTATACAGTAGAAATGCAAAGAAAGGTAATTCAGGTGATGGTACAGTACCTGCAAGAAGAATGTGTAAGAAAGAAGGTTAGTTGCCTCATAGAATTATTGGGGATTTGTAAAAGGGCTGTTTCGCCCGATACTTCTACAGCTGCCTGGCTCTATTGCTTAGTAAGCGGCCGGAGGTACCTATATCTCAGTTCCCTATGAGAGAGGTTCCTCCGACCTTTGTCCCAAAAGTTGAGATCCCCGCCAATGCTGGGACTGGTGCCCCCGCTGTGGATATCCCTGCACATTATGTATCGCAATTCGTTCACATCCCGTTTTCACGACAGGAAGTGAACACAATTAGACAATCAGTTCCTGATATCAGGAAAAACCTGACGGGGTTTTACAAAGAAATAGAGTCTGTCTTGCAATCCTCTGTGTTCACCTTGAGTGATTGACTTGTTATTCCCTGTACTCCTACCTGTAGATGTATGGAAACAGGTTTGGACAGTAGACGATGTGCCAGGGTTGGGAGATATGTGGGCTAATATGATTAGGATTGATGGGGAAAGACCAGCTGGTTAGAAACCCCCACAGGTAATACTTACTTTGCCTGATAGAATTGTCGCAAAATTAAAAACTATAATTCCAGAGAAAAGAATTATTTGGGACAAGCTTACGGCCTGTGTCCAAGGAGAAACTGAAGGCGCCACCACATTTTTTAATAGATTCGAGCAGGTATTTTCTGACTTCAGTGGACAGGATTTAGGTACAGAGTCTGACAAAAGGTTGTTCGTGGACAAATTTGTACGTGGATTGTTGCCTGACATCCAGTCACAGATTATGTCCTCTGAGAGCGCTTGGCAGGCAAAATCTCAATCTGAGGTTTTGCACATGGCTCAGTATTATGAGAACCGTGTTAATAATGAGAAGGAAAAAATTGAAAAGAGGAAAGGAGATTTGAAAACCAAAGTATTATTACAGCAAATTGTTAGAAACCCCAAAGGAGGCACAAACAGACTAGAGGTCAGTATGTCCCAAAAGGAAATGCTCCTTTGGGTCCTGTGAATATTAATCAATGTGCTTATTGCAGCCAGGAAGGTCATTGGGGAGCACAGTGCCCTGTCCTTCGCCAAAGGTCAAACAGTGCATTTGGGGGTATGGGTAGACGACCTAGGGGCCGCCCTGGAGAGGTCAGTATTTACAAGATCCTCAGCAACCTTTTTCACAGGAAAATCAGACCTCGAGTGTGGACTCGAGGAACATATTTGATCACCCTTCTGCTGCCTACCTTTCTGAAGAGCTTCCTTCCAACGATACTCTATTTCATTAGGATTGCCCGAAGCAGGGTTTGGAACCTTCACCTATTCCCGTTAATCAGAAAGGCCCCTACGTTGAATTATTAGTAGGGAATAGGAAACACCAGTTTTTGATAGACACTGGGGCGCAGAAGTGCTCCATTGATCATTCTCGGGTTCCAAACATTCCACTGTCAGGGCAAACAAATGTTTCCGTAGGGTTTTCTGGTATACCAACTGTCAGTCCGGTTTCTGCACCGGTGTCTGTTTCTTTGGGTCCCTTTACGGACCATTGCCCTTTTCTTCTCACTTCAAACTGTGGAGAGAATTTGCTGGGGTTGAATTTGTTAAAGAAATTGAACGCAGTAATTCATTGTTCTTCTGATGGAGTACGGCTGACGGTTTCACCACAGCAACTTCCTAATTCTCAGTTCTTGATTCGACCTTTACCTCCTGAGCTTAGCATTGTCCCGGAATGTTTATGGGCGGTAGACGACAATGATGTCGGGGTATTACAGATTGAGCCCGTTAAAATAGTTCTGAAACATGTAGTGAAACTACCACGCATTCCGCAGGATAAAATATCAGTTGAGGGCGAACGTGCTTTGAAATGCATTGTCTCCGATTTTGTGCATCGTGGGGTGATCGAAGAGATTACAGGTAGTTTGTGTAATAGTCCGATCTTGCCTGTATTTAAGAAAGGCGACAATGCAATTCCATACCGGTTCATAATTGATCTTCGTGCTATTAACAGAGTGGTCGCCCCACAATTTCCAATTGTGCCCGATGTGACGACGATATTGACAATGATCCCTGCTACGGCTACGCACTTCAGCGTTGTGGATTTAAAAAATGCTTTCTTTAGCATTCCTATACATGAGGAAAGTAGACATCTGTTTGCGTTCACCTTGGGGGGACGCTCATTGACATTTACCAGGGCACCTCAAGGGTATACTGAAAGTCCTAGTATTTATAGTAGAGCTTTGAAAGAGCAGCTCGACACCCTTGAATTGCCACCTATTTGCACGCTGCTTCAATATGTTGATGATTTGCTTTTGGCTGCAGACTCTGAGAGTGCTTGTAAAGCAGGCACTGTACTGTTGCTTGTTCATTTAGCTAAAAATGGTCATAAAGCTTTGCTTAAAAAATTTCAATATTGTTGTCAGGAGGTCGCCTATTTAGGCTACCTCCTGTCAAAGGAGGGGAGAAGATTGACACCTGAAAGAATAAAACACATTTCTGGCATGTCTGTTCCAAATACACAGAAGGAAGTCAGAGCCTTAATAGGTATGGCTTCTTACTGTAGGTTGTGGATCCCGAACTTTTCGCTAGTGATAAAACCGATGTTGGCTTTGACGAAGAAGGGCATTTCTCTGCCACTGCCATGGGAATCGGGACATCAACGATCATTTGAGCTTCTCAAAACCGCACTATGTTCTGCACCGGTTCTGGGTACTCCAAATTATGACAAGGCCTTTGTGTTGTTTGTGCATGAATGTGATGGATGTGCTTTGGCTGTGTTAACACAGGAACACGGAGGGAAGAATAGGCCGTGCGGCTACTACTCCTCCGCCCTTGATCCTGTCGCATGCGCTTTGCCAAGATGTTTGCGCGCTGTCACTGCTGCTGCCGCGTCTGTAAAACAGAGTGAGGGAATGGTCCTAGGCCATGATTTGATTTTGATGGTACCTCACTCTGTTCATATTCTATTGAACAAAACCCAAACACAACACCTCACCGCTGCGCGGTTAACAAGATATGAACTAATTCTGTTTGCCCCTCACATCCAAATTAAGAGGTCTTGTGTTCTTAATCCGGCTGTACTCTTGCCTTTCCCGCAAAACACTGTTTGCGGTGACGAAGAATTACATGACTGCCTGTATACCACTGAACAAGAAACGAAGGGCAGGATAGATCTCATAGATACTCCTTTGGATAATGCAGAAGGGGAGCTGTTTTGCGATGGCTCCTGCTTCAAACTTTCGGATGGTACATCTACAGCTGCTTATGCAGTTACTACATTGAGCAAAGTTGTTGAAACTAAGAGAATTTCGCATAACTCCGCGCAGGCCGCAGAGATTATAGCGTTGACCCGAGCTTGTGAACTCTCCCAAGGGCATATAGTAAATATATATACTGATAGCCAGTACGCATTTGGGGTGGCTGACAACTTTGGAAGGCTCTGGTCAGAAAGAGGGTTCCTGACCTCACATGGGACCAAGATCCAGCATGGCCCCTTGATAGTGCAATTACTCTCGGCACTCTCACTCCCTAAACAGTTAGCGATCATGAAATGTGCAGCACATCGTAAGGTCATAGATGATGTGGGCAAAGGGAACGCTTTTGCGGACCTGATAGCTAGGCAAACGGCCACAGACTTTAGCACGGACATGTATGCTTTGAGGGAAATGAGAGATGCTTACATAATGGATGAAGGTATTGGGTCTGTGCGAGATATTCAAACTGATGCCACAATAGAAGAATCTAAAAGGTGGGCTGAAGGTGTGGGGAAATTGGATGATGAAGGGTGTTGGGTGGATACATCCGAAGGAAAATGGTTGCTCCCTGATTCATATGTATTGGCAATGGTTACGATGGCACACGGTCCTACACATGTGTGTGCCCAGCAGATCACGAAAATGTTAGAGCAAGTTTGGGTGAATGACAAGATTCTGGAGACTGCGAAGAGGCATGTCCAGAACTGTATGATCTGCTTACAGCACAATGTGGGTAAGGGGACAGTAACACCAAGGGGAAGCTTCGGGCCCCCTTCTGTTCCCTTCGAGGTCATTCACTTTGATTTTATTGAAATGGAACGATGTAATAATCTGAAATATGTTCTTGTAATTATTTGTGCCTTCAGTAAATGGGTCGAGGCTTTCCCCGTTAAAGATGCTACCGCCATGACCACTGCAAAGATTATGGTAAAAGAATTCTTTCCTCGATTTGGGCTCCCGAGGGTTAATTGGTCGGATAATGGTCCCCACTTTATTGCAGCAGTAATTTTGCAGATATGCACAGCTTTGTGTATTGAAAAACAATTTCACTCAGCTAGACATCCTCAAAGTGCTGGGTCGGTGGAAAGACACAATGGTATTTTAAAGAATAAGCTTGCAAAAACATGTGTTGATACCAAACTGAAATGGCCAGATGCCTTACCTATTGTATTATTAGCTATGTGTACCACACCTCAGACTAAGACTGGGCTTTCTCCATTTGAGGTAGTGATGGGGAGACCTGCTAACATTTGGGGTCTCCCAAAACCTAAAGCCCTGAGAGAGGTGGAAAATGTATTGCTCGTAGACTACTGTAATCAGTTAACTAAAAACCTGTATTTCATTTATCACCAGGTGAACTCGGCTTTACATGTACGGTTCACGGGCCCAGGGCACAATATACAGCCTGGAAGTTGGGTCCTAGTGAAGGCCTACGAGAGGTCTTCCTGTCTCGTGCCTCGCTGGCGGGGACCCTACCAGGTGTTACTGGTCACCAGGACAGCAGTGCGGGTGGCTGGAAAGAAGAATTCAAGAAACTTCCTCACCCGACGCCACACGTTACAGAAGAAGCAGAACCCCTCGCTGATGCTACAGTCTCTGATCTTGGAGTAGCAAACAGCGCTGTGAGTGCGTCGGAGAATTTCTCTGAGCCCGAGGAGCTTGGGGAACAGTCCATTTCGTCTCCGCACTCTCTTGAAAAATCACTTCCGGAAAACACTGTTTCAAGCTCTGCGACTTCCGTCGCCTCTGACACGTTGCTTCCCTCAGGAAGTGATGACACTTTATTTCCGGATCAGAAGATTATGGGTACCACCAGGTACAACCTTCGATGAAGGAAATAGAACTACGGCACAGGTTTTTCCGTGCATCTGGAAAAAGGAAGTGATTGGAAGTTTTCCTTTTTATGAGAAAGTTCTGTTGAACAAAAGGGATTCTGCTGGCTAGGGTTGGGAAGGACTAAGAAATCGCGCGACCGTAGCGTCGCCAGCAACGAACATTGGGGTCGTCGATTGAGGAACTACAATGCCTGCCACCTCCGCTGCTGCTCCCCGCACTGGCCTTGTGAATAAGGGGGTGACCAATTTGGACAATGAACAATGTGCCTGGGCCCTGAAAACGTACTGCTGTGTTTTGATGATGATAATTGTTATTTTTGCAATTGCTGCTGTAGGACCTTGGTATTTTGAGGACATCTATCCTCTGAAACCTTTATTACCGACCGAGATTGTACCAACTGTTTTGACTCCCTCTGTACACCTTCACATTCTGTCCCCTAGAGATTCCCAACATAGACAAAAGTATCATAATAACACTCTAATGATAGTGATGAATGCAACTCATGCCATTTTTAATAAGAGTAATTGTTGGATTTGTACTCATTTACCGCAACATGGGAACAAGGAACTGGGATGGTATATACATCCCTTACCTTTAACGACTGCTTGCTATGCCTCTCTTAGAGCACTATTCTTTGGCCGATGGAATGATAGCATCTCAGGGAACTTTGATGGAACTAATCTGAATGATTTCGAGAAACGTGAATTGACTCCCCTGGGATGCTCGCTTTTTGCAAATAGAAGTAAACCTAATGTCGCTTCTATTAGGCCATCAGATAAACTATCTCTTCCTTTTCAAACTCTAATTTCCTTTAAAATGGCTCTGATAGGCAATAAGGACGCCGTACCTCCTTCTTATTCTATAAATCATAGCCCTGATTCGCTTCCCTTTTGTGTACAAAGAAATGGCACTAGGCCAATGGGAGATTTTGAAGGTTTTAAGAACATTGTAAATTTGACTGGAGAAAACAGGCTTCTGTATGTAGGGGGGCCTGTTTATTTTGTTTGTGGTAGTTTAGCATTTCCCTGGTTGCCCAAGGATTGGCAGGGAACCTGTTATTTAGTAATATTATTACCCGGGGTATTTGTAGCTAGTACATTGGAGGTTTCTAAGGCTCGACCAAGGCGGGACAAGAACGGAGATACCCCTGGGCAAGTATTGGGAGATATAGCGAAATCAGTTGTACCCTTTTGGGGACAAATAACAAACTCAGAGAACATAAGGGGATTAGCAAGAGTACTGGAGAGAACGATCAACCGGAGCACGGACATACTCTACAATATGACCTTTGACCTTAGAGCAAAAAGCAATAAGATTGGTAGCACTCCAAAATCGGATGGCATTAGATGTCATTTTGGCAGAACGAGGTGGAGTATGCAAATTAGTGGGGTCCGCTTGCTGTGTTTTCGTACCAGATTCCTCGCAGACAATTTTTAAAGCAATACAGAACTTGCATACTCTTAGTTCTGAAGTACATATCCCTGTAGGAGATTGGAATCTTAGCACTTGGTTCTGGGATTCTTTACAATCTTGGGGTTGGAAGGTGCTTTCTGTTATTCTTGTTATTTTGGGGATCCTGCTATTCCTTTGTTGCTGTTTTCAATGTCTTCCGAGTATATGTGGAATGCTAGGGGGATGTTGTGCCCAAGCATTGAGCACAATAGGGCATAAAATATATGCCCCAGAAACAGCATCTAAAGAATTTGTGTTACAAGAGGTTTTGATGAGCGACCTAATGGCTATAGACATTACAGACAATAATTTGGGATCTATGGATGACAACACATGGAGTTATTTTCAAAAGTATTAGAAATGATGTTAGCACTTGGCATAGGCCAAAAGGAGGGTCTGTTGGAATCGAAATAATATTATGCCTCCTATCGCAGTATTTGAATGTGTGTTGGCCTACGCCAAGTTGTCTAAAATATCGTGTAAAATAGATTCCGCGGCAAGGTCGCCATCTTGGATTTAGCCGCCATTTTAGGTTCTCTTGTAATGTGGAAGTCACCCTGAACATCAAAATGGAGGCCGAATGACACTCCTAGTGAGATGCTGTCCGTTGTGACCTCCGCACACATGAATAAGTAATATGCCTGCAGGCCACTTGTTGGGGTCGCGAACTGAGACCTTGTCCTATCCCTGACCTATGTGTAAATGAACAACTGTATCAGTGGAACTGATCAAAATGCATACATTATGGGATTGACCTGGCAAGGAACCCTAGGCCTGGTCTTAAGAATGGTTAACCCGCGAGGGGGTTGGCCAGAGCTGGATAAAGAGTATAAAAGCACAAATATTCGAGTGTACGGTCTCTCTCACTAACGCAGTGAATGCTCGTTGAAGTTTGTTATGTTACTCTGAGAGCCGAATAGCTATCCGTTTGTCAATTGACTTTTTGGTAACTGTTGTAGCTTTTAAATAAAGCACTTTGTATGTTCTTTGTAACCTGTGTTGGTGTGTTTCCTTTGGGCTTCCCAGCCTCATATCAATTTCTTTGTTTTCACATTATAACACATGACACAGAAGGAAAGGAAGGGAAGGGAGGTTATGGAAAGAGCACCAACCACAGGGATAAGAAAGGGCAAGTGGAGACAGAAAGATGTTGGGTGGTCCTTACTTAGGTAGGGGGCACTCCTTGTCATGCTCCTGGACCGATGCCTCAAAAGCACTTCGAAGTTGCTCTCCCCTGCTTCCTCGTCACAGTACATGCAAAATACAGTCACCTTTGAAATGTATGGGTCTCATGTGATGCGTATGGCCTGCAAGGCTGGTTTAGGGATCCGCTGCCCCACTGGAGTGTCCCTAGTGGTGGCAGGAGCAGATGCGGAGGATGTTGTAGATGAAATTAACCTACTGCCTTGTTGGAAGGGGACAACCCTCCAAACAGCTGCCTTGTGGTTTGATTTGAGTTTCTACCGCATGGAGGTGGTGCCGTAGCTGTACAAGCCAGGTTTTCCATGACTGAGTACTGTCTTGCACTCAGTGCATCTCACCTGGTTTGCACAAGATTTCGGCACATCTCCTATGGTGGTAAATAGTTGCCACACCCATGACTCACACTGACTGCAGGAAATGGGGAATTCCTCTACTTTATCCTTTTTCTCCTCTACATTACCACACCTATTCCTTTGTCCAGGCCCTACAGAAGGAGGTGGTGGTGGTGGTGTTTAGGGTGAGGGTGTGGGTGCTGCTTAGTTGAAGGCAATAGCAGCAGCCATGGTGGCTGTTAGTTGCAGAGGTAATATAGCAGAGCAGAATTGCTCACAAAGCAATTTGGGCACGAAGCAATGTTCACTGCTGCTCTGCTCCAGAAAGGCAAACACAGAATGCCGAGAACTTCACCTCTCGGGTGTGGCCTTTTATAGGGCTGATGTGGAGCACTTGGAACTGGAAAGCAGCCCTAAATTGACCCCAAAAAATTAGATGTACAAGCGCAGAGTGTAGGACCTCTGTAAGGGTGCACTTTCATAGTTACACTCCACACATTGCAGAAAACATTACTTTTTCTATGTCCAGGGGCCCGGATCGTGTCTGGCAAATAAGGGCCCACGGGCAGGGTGGGTGCGGTACCATGGTGATGTTGCACATGTTCTCTATTGGGATGGCTGTCCACAGAACGCTTATTGGGTGGAATTCTTTGTACACATGTGCATAGGTGTCCTACGGATACAGTTGGGATACCCAGACTAATTCACAGTGCTACACACGTGTGCACAAACATTTTAGAACAAGCTGGGTGTTTTTAGGGCACAGCAGGTGGAATGTTGAAGTGCACAGCTTCCCGCAGGACGTGGGTGGCCATCCCAAACTACTAAAAGTATGTCAGAGGTTTCAATGTATATGTTGCACAGGGGCGGTGTTACCAGGACACAGAGGAAGAGATATGCATGAGCATAGATGTGCAATGGACAAATGTATGCTCCCACACCTAATTACAGGTGGTTCACAAGATGTGGAGATGCAGCCCCTAGTGGTGTCAAAAAATAAGGGGTGCCTGACTATAATCCTTGGTCCTTCAGGCCAAAAAACATGTCTAAAAAATTGCAAAGTGGACCAATGGATATAGGATGACAGATCACACTCATTTATTGTTTTACATATATCAATAAACATTTCATTCCAAATTCATTTTACTTTTTATTATTCAAATACATGTTCAATTAAAAAAAAACATCACATAGCACATCTTCTAATAAAATTCAATACATATTAGGCTCACAACACTCATCCCCACCACTCATTCGTTCACATTCCATCTACCACCATTTCACTCAATACATACACAAATGACCAATTCCACTTGGTCACCATAAACAATATTAAATGTAAACAATATTAGGTCCCCTCTGCCTGTTTTCGGTTGACTCAATCTGTATACAATTATGTCAACAGATATTCTTGTTTACATGTCTTTCGGTTGTCAATAAAGGACTTCAAAAGTCAGGTCCATTGAGTAAAGCAACCTTCATCAGGACAGAATTCAGGAAACTGAATAGGTCCCATTTCACATTGTACGGTCAGCCGCAATTCCTATTAAAACATAAATATAACCTATTGTAAACCCTGTCATGCTCTCATCCCCTCTTATTTTCATAACACTATAAACGTAATAACACATGATTCTAAATAGTAATCATATTATCCGACTCACCTCCATCTTTCAGTTATGGTGGAAGAGCAGATATGGTGGATAAATCCTTAATAAACGTGCACGTATATCCAGATAAATATGGACCCATCTAAAAGGATGCAATAATAGTGACCCCATTAAATCAGGTCTCTTACTTTGGATCATCTTATTAAATCCCAATCGCAAAAATATTAGAAACAACAACATATTCACTTCTATTGTACATAAAACGACTTCAATTGCCTTCCACTCAGATGTTGTATCACTGCTAGAGGGCTTTAGACTATGCCATTGGCTTCCAGCTCAACACATAATGGTAGAATATAAATGTTGAACAATAGAGGAGATAGGCAAGGCCCTTGGGGGACACCACAGGTTATAACCTTTGGCTCAGAAACCCGGTCACCCCAGTAAACACAAGACTGGCAGCCCTCCAAAAAGGATGTAAGCCAAATGATGGCGTTGCTGGATAAACCTCCAACAGTCGTCATCCTTTTGAGCAAGATTTTATGATCCAGCAGATCGAAAGCTGCCAAGAGATCTAATAACATCAGCAGCCCTGACTTGCTGTTCTCTAATTTGCCAAGCATGTGTGTGTGTAAATCCAAAAGCGCAGACTCAGTTCCATGAAAGCTCCTGAAGCCTGATTGCTTCTCATGTAGCTTACCGGTGTTAAATACATAAGATTGGAGCTGTGTGGTAGCTACCTTATCAATTAGTAAGTTAGTTAAATTGGCTGCATCCAGCGGGCCCAGACAAGATGTTTTCAACAGAGGGGTAACTGCCACGTTTTTTATAGATTGAGGAATGGAGCCAGTACGAAAAGATGAACTGACAAACTGACTAAGGAACGGAGCAAACAGTTCTTGATGTTCCAATATGTATTTGGAAGGAAAAATTTCCCCTGGACAATTGCTGGGATGCATGTTTTTTAGTAGCTCCAGGATTTCAGCTGAATTGGGTTCAGTAAAGTTGAAAGTGCCTGGAGAATTAATTGAGTTATCTTTTTTTAGTGGTTCAGATATAAGCAGAGTCAATGCTTCCTGTTCAATTTTCTTCTGGGCTTTCAACAAGTTATCTGCGAAGGCCTTCTTGTCATGCCCCCCTTCTAAGTGAGGGTATGGGACCGATGGCGACGCAGCCGTCATTGAATTGCTCCTCTATGTTGTGCCGCAGCGTTTACAGCGGTCTAGTCTTTCCTTCTGTCATGGCCGCCGCCGCCAGCTTTTCAGCAGTTCTCTGCCAGCAGCGGACGCGTTGCAATTGTGTGACTTCCTCCTTCGTTGCCAGTGCTCCTGTGAGTTTTCCTCTTTGCTCTGCTGAGCCCTTCTCTCTGGCGCCCTTCGCCTTGCCTTTTTTCCCTTTTCTGCCTCTCCTATGCTACTTGTTGTAATGTGCTTCCTAGCTGAGTGGATGACATCACTGCTTAATGGAATGTAGTGATGTCAGTGTGAGTGGAGTGTTAGTGTGTGAGGGTTCTATGCTTGGCAGTTGGAGTTATGCTGAGTTGGAAAGGACATGCCAATGTTTTGTTCCTGGGATTGAACTACAATAAATCTACTTAATAACTTACCTGCTGGCTCGGGTGTTCATCAGCTTCCAAGTTATTACAACCTGCTGGCTCGGGTGTTCATCAGCTTCCAAGTTATTACACTACTCCCTCCTTTCGGGGTTTCCTGTTACCTCTTGGCTTCATCCTGCCGTGTCCGCGATCTCTGGCTTCCTGGGCCGGCTCTTCCCTGGCCTCTTCTAACTTACCTGGATTTCTGCTCATTCCTCCTTCTCATCTCCCGCTTCACGATTACGGAGTGGAGCCGTTCTGTTTGTGTATTGACAGCTTACATGTGTATCCGGAAGACCATCACTGACACACCAAGTGTACTTCAGGGTTTTTTGCCTTTACGGCTTTTTCCCCTTCTGGCTCCGGGGCCTCTGGTTTCCGGATATTTTTCTTGTAACCATTCTGGTGTCATTCCGTGGTCGGCCATACCTGCATAAAAAGAAATCAGCAGTGAGAGAAAAGAAGAAGGAAAAAGCATCTGCCACTTTGTCTTCAGGTCAGGAAGAGAGTGAGATAAATTATTCAGAGATTGAATTTGACTTACCTGACACTTCTGAACTCGATTGTAATCTTCAGTAGTAGGTCTGATATCAGAGTTACAGGCCATGGGTTTCTCCCAGGTTCTAAAGAGATGGAAGAGTTCCTTTGTCTTGTCTCCAGCCTGGTTTATTTGATCATCATAGTGTGATTTCTTAGTCACCATGATCATTGCCTTATACTGCTTTCCAATGAGTTTCCACGCTAATGGATTCTCATTGGATTTATCTTTGTGCCAGGTATGTTCCGCCTGTCTCTTACTAGCTTTAAGTTCAGCTAGTGGAGGAGTAAACCACTTATGGTGATTGGGTAAGTCTTTAACTTTTTTGTCTTCTAAAGGGGCATACTTATCCAACATCTCCAACATAACCTCATTGTAGACTTTTGTGAGTCTCTCGGGGTTATCCTGTATTCCTGTTTTATCCATGAGTGATTCCACATAAATCTTTAGAATATCTGAGGTGATGCCCTTGAAATTGCGTAATTTAACTGTGTGCACCGTAGTGTGCACTCTTATTGGTTTACCAGGGAGCTCCAAACAACAAGTCAAGAGGTAATGATCAGACCAGATGCCAGGGGTGGTGGAAATAGGGCCAAATTGGACATTGCCTCCTCCGATCCAGTCCAAAATATGTCCCTTGATATGGGTGGGCTCAGTATTATAATAGACAATCTGATGAGTTTTCATCACCTTCTCTAATTGTAGTGCTTTTTTGTCTGTTTTATCATGTTTCCATAGGTTAAAATCACCCAATATAACTAGCCCAGAATTAGTAGTCAGCATAGGCGTAACTAAGTTGACTAAATCGTCATTAAAATTACCTCCATCTCCTGGTGGGCGATAAGGTAAGACAATGTTCAAACTATAGTTAGGTTTTGAGGTTAGCTTTACATGGATAATTTCTCAACACATGCACTGTATTTTAGCCTCATAAAAGCCTAACTCTTTTTTACAAATTAAGGCTACTCCACCCCCGATATTATTCTCTCTATGTTTCCCAAAGAACATGTACTCAGTACGAGTCGCCTGCTCTATAGTTGGCCCATGTGCTTCCGTGAGCCATGTCTCCGTGAGACACATGACATCTGGTTTATGTTCCTGAATATAGTCATGTATTTCGATACCATGCTTAACCAGTGAACGGGTATTTAAAAGGGCAATGGTTAGTTTGGTGAGGGACTGAGCTCTTCACCTGACACCAACAATACTATCTTGATTGTTTTTACGAGGTGAAACATATGACCAACTGTTATCAATCTCTATATCAGAAAGAAATCCATCAGGCGAGACAATAGGCTCCCCCATAAAGTAAATATTATGTCTAAATCAGCAAACCCACCTCTGAAGCGTATAATCATCTTGAGATGCTAAAGTGGTCCCCCGTGCCGCCCGTACACACACGGACCCGCACAGACCTGCTTGTCTTGTTCGCGCCGGCGCATTCGCGCCTGGGGACAAGAGAAATGAGCGCGGAACTACAGTACTGCTGGGTAATGTAGTTTTCGCCCACTTTTCCTCGTGTCTGCCGAGGAACTCGGGGTTCAACACGCAACGAGGCAATAAATGAAAGGCACACACTTGGTATAGACAAAACAGCAATAGGTAAATTCAATTTCCCAATATTATAAGTTGCAAGCTACACTAGACTGTTTACAGTTTCAATTAGTACACAAAAGTAAATATTTAAAAACAATTAAAAGAACTTCTAAAAGTGCTCTAGCAATGCACCAACTAGCTATCTTTAGTGGAATAGAAGCAAGGACTGGCAGATATACCCGCACAGACCTGCTTGTATCGTTCGCGCCGGCGCCTTCGCGCCTCGGGACGAGAGAAATGTGCGTGGAACTATAGTACCACGAACTTCTCAAAGTGCTCTAGCAATGCACCAACTAGCTATCTTTGTAAAAGTAATCAGGTGCAAACAACACAGGTGCCCTACACAGACTTTCTTTCAAGCCATAAAAGGCCCTCTGACAGTCTTCAGTACAATTAACCTTCTTAGACTGTTTGGGTGAAGTCAGAGCTGCCAGGGGTGCAGCTATATTTCCATAGTCTGCCATGAAATTGTGATAATACCCAGTGAGGCCCAAAAAGGCTCTCACCTGGGTTTGAGTAGTGGGAGTCTCCCGGTCCTGTACATCCTGTATTTTACTGGGGAGAGGTTGGATTTGAACCCCTCCTACCTCATGACCAAGATATGTGACTTTCTCCTGAGCTATCTGGCACTTGGTGGCCTTGATAGTGATGTTGGCCCTTTTCAAGGCCTGCAACACCTTGTCCAGATGTGTCAAATGCTCTTCCCAGGTGGAACTGTAGATGGCAATGTAGTCTAAGTAGGCCACACAAAAGGCCTCCAACCCATTGAGCGCATGTTTGACCAATCTCTGGAAGGTCGCAGGGGTATTCTTCAACCCGAAAGGCATGACCCTAAACTGGTAGAGTCCCTCCGGTGTTGAGAACACTGTCTTTTCCTTGGCATGGTCCGTCAGAGCTATTTGCCAATAGCCTGAGTTAAGGTCTAAGGTGCTCACGAATTTGGCAGCACCTATGGTGTCCACGAGCTCATCAGCCCTGAGCAATGGGTCCGCATCAGTTTTGGTGACGGCATTGACTCCTCGATAGTCCACACAGAACCTCCAATCCTTGGTACCTGCCTGAGAACTTGGGTTGGGGACAAGGACCAAGGGACTGGACCAGGGACTGGTTGAGGGTTCAATAACACCCAGATCCAACATCTTGGCGACCTCAGCCTGGATGTGGTTCTTAACTGTATCTGACATACGGTAGCACCTGCTTTTGACAGGCAGATGTCACCAGTGTCAATTTCATGCCTACACAATGGTGTAAGGCCTGGTGTCAGTGAAAACAGAGAGGCATACTGCCGGAGCAAAGCCCTGCAGGCCTTATGCTGCTCTGTCATCAGATCGGGAGAGAGATGTGCTCCCTCCACGGAGCCATCCTGAAGGTTGCTATGCAGCAAATCAGGAAGGGGCTCACTCTCGTCCTCTTCTTGCTCTGAAGCTAGCAAGAGACATGAGACTTCTGCTCGCCTGTGGAAAGGCTTGAGCCTGTTAACATGAAATACCTGAGGGGCTACCCCAGGGACTCCCATGTCAACCAGACAATTGACTTCGCCCATCTTGGAGATTATTTTGAAGGGTCCAGTCCACTTGTCTGCCAAAGCTTGAGGCTTGGTAGGCTCCATCACAAGGATTTCCTGTCCCGGAGTCCAATCCACTTGCGAGGCTTTAAGGTCATGCCAGTATTATTCAATTCCTGGCTGGCCTTGTGATTTTCTGTCACCTGACCCATCATCTGTGTCATCCTCCGTCTGAGGCCTAACACATAGTCTCCCACTTGCTTGGTGGGACCTGGAGGGGTAGCTTCCTCCATCTGAGGTCTAACACATAGTCGCCCACTTGCTTGGTGGGACCTGGAGGGGTAGCTTCCAAACCTTCTCTGATCAAGGAAAGGGGCCCCCTCACGGCATGTCCAAAGAGTAACGCAAACGGGTTGAAACCAACACCCTCTTGAGGAACTTCTCTGTAAGCAAACAGCAAGCATGGCAGGAGGAGTTCCCATTTCCTCCTTAGGGGCTCATCCAAATTGCCTAGCATGTCCTTGAGAGCTTTATTAAATCTCTCAACCAGACCATTGGTCTGGTGATGGTAAGAGGTGGAGAACTTGTAAGTTACCCTGCCCTCTTTCCACATGGTTTTCATGTAACTAGACATGAAGTTGGATCCTCTGTCAGAGACAACCTCCTTAGGGAGTCCAACATGGGTGAAAATGCCCAGGAGAGCCCTAGCAACCACCTTGGCAGTAACAGTCCGAAGGGGTATAGCCTCAGGGTACCTGGTAGCATGATCAACCAAGACCAGGATGAACCTATGTCCACCTGAAGTGGGAGGGACAAGGGGACCGACAATGTTGATACCCACCCTCTCAAAAGTTGTGCCAACCACTGGCAATGGCTGCAGTGTGGCAATGACACTGCATCCAGTCTTGCAAGACAACTGACAAGTTGGCCAGGTCCTGCAGTGGGATTCCACTTCCACTCCCATCCGGGGCCAGTAGAAAAGGGCAGAGAGCCTCTGCTTAGTCTTCTTGGTACCACAATGACCAGCTAAGTGCACCTCATGTGCCAAATGCAGCAGGAGGGGCCTGTAAATCTGGGGTACCACCAACCTCTTGAGGGCACAGGTTCAAGCTTAGTGGGCTCACTTACAAGGAGCTCACCCTCCCAATAGATCCGGAATGTCCTAGGCACTTCTCCTTGTGCCTAGGACAGGGCCTGTTTCCTCAGACCCTCGAGAGAGCAGCACTCTCTCTGTCCCTTACAGAAGTCTACCCGGGTGGGTACCCCTTCAGCCAGATGGCATTGAAGATCAGGATGGTCCTCCAGGTTGAAAATCTCTCCCACTTGAGAGTCTTCTGTCTCTTCTCCCTCAGGAGTTGAGTTTAGGTTTTCCACTGGACCCAGCCTGTCTGGAGCATGGATCCCAATGGATGCTGTAGGAGCAGCAGGAAGAGAAGGAGCCCCCTTCACAGGGGTGGCCTTCTTGTTCTTCCATCTTCTTGCCTTACGCCTCGCCTTTGCGACTCACAGTCAGACCATGTGTCACCTGTGACCTAGTGACTGCAGCAGCAGTCAGGGGGAGACCCTCTGAGATCAAACCCATCTCCACTAGATCATTACCTAGCAAAATGTTAGCAGGGACATTGCCCTGAACCAGGACAGGAAGCTTTGCTGTCTTGTCTCCAATCATGAGTGTGAGTAAGGCTACAGGCGATAATTTGGGAGGCCCACCAGCTAAACTGGTGGTTCTCAGAGGAGCACATACATAGTCCTCTGGCTTCAGCAGGGTCCTGTCCACCACTGTCATGCTTGCCCCAGTGTCTCTCAAACCAGTAGAAGGCTGTCCATTCAAGAGGGCACTTCTCAAAAACCTACGAGTGTTCTGTGGGATAGTCGTCAGTACTTCTGCGTACTGGTCCCAGGCCTCAAGGGACGCTAAGGAAATCTCTACAGGAGCACTAAAGGTGGTTCCTGTAGATTAGGGGAGGACGGTGGCCTCCACCTCAGACATGGGGTAAGGGTAGCTCAGGCTGACAGCCTGTACTCCAAGTGCCTTACCTTTACATTTGGAGTCACCCTTCTTGTGATTCAGAGCCCCACATTCCCAACAAGTGCCAGGAATGCGGGGTACGGTACTGGAACCACTGGGAGCCTGCTTTGCAGCAGGTGGACCACGTCTCGTATTCCCACCCACAGATGACTTATCCCCACTAGATTTTTGGGTCTTAGGAGAGGAAGGTTTTGGTCTATTCGACTGTGATTGCTTCTGGGACTCCTCAGCTTTCCGAGAGGTCCCCTTTTCTTTGTCACTATCCTTCCCACTGGAGTCCTTACGAGACACCCGGTGGGAGACCCACTTGTCAGCCAACGAAGCCAGCTTAAATTGATCCAAAATGTTCTGGTCAGCAACATACTGATGCAGCTCTGGTGAACAGGCTTCAGAAAAATGCTCAAAAACCAAAAGGTGTGACAATTCAACAAACGTTTTCACTTTGTAACCATCATTTATGTTCATGTGCGCAGCACTCACTCAGTCAACCCAAGACACATTCTCTCTTTTCTTAAAATTCTGCCACATTTCGGATTTTGGTGGGGTTTCTGGATAATACATTCTGGGCTGATTTGCGCAAGTCAGACCTCTGCAGATTCCCACGGGTGTCCTCTTTTCGGAAATGCATGGGGTTCCCTGTTTTCTTTGGTGGCTTGGACACCGTAGGCCCAAATCTGTAGAGTGTGTGCATGAGCAGAATTCCTGAAATGATGCTGTGCCGAAAGTCTTGGGGTTACCTGTGTTTTAGGTTTTCCCCTTGGCGCCCAGGTAGGTGCACCCACATATTTGAGGTACCGTTTTCATCGGGACACCTGTAGGAACGCGGGATGGTAGACCATGTGTTGTTGCGGTGTGTTTTGGTGAGTGAGCCGAGTGAAATGTGTGGAAAATGGGGTTTTTTTCACCTAATTTCGGACTTTGCTGGGGTTTCTGAGTAATAAATTTGGGGACGATTTGCACAAGTCAGACCTCTGTGGATTCCCGCGGGTCTCCTCTTTTCTGGAATGCATGTGGTTCCCTGTTTTCCTTGGTGGCTTGGAAATCCGAGGCCCATATCTGTATGGTGTGCCCGTCTAGAAAAAAATGTGAAATTCAGATGTCGGAAAAGACTTGGGGTTAGTGGTGTGTTCGGCTTTCCTCTTGGCACCCAGGTAGGTGCACCCACACATGTGAGGTACTGTTTTCATCGGAATATGCGTGGGAACGCGGGAAGGTATGACATTTGTTGTATTTGTGTGGTTTTCATAACGTTTTGACCCATTTGCAGGTGCCCTTTGTCATACAAAGCTTTCATTTCCCAAATGTGCCCTACATTTAGTCGCTGCTTTAGGCACCATACACTTTTGTAACCTGCACAAGTCACTTACCCTTGAAAAGGTCTGTCTGTGCTCTTTAAAAAAATGTATGCTTGCCGTTCCTCACCACATTTGTTTTCCTGATTTGTACATGCTAAGTACATTTGTTCAGGCCGTAAGCATAAAACTCCTGTGTACCATGGCTCAGTGTTTGGCTTGTGGTACTGCTTGTTTTGTAAAACACTACAAAAAATGTGTGCTTTCCTAACTGCAAGAGTTGGGGGAATGTAGCAGAGCATTGTTTTTCTCAAAATTCATAGAAGCCATTGCCATAACAAGCCAACCATGTCAGCCACATACCTTTTTTTCTGTCATTTACCCGCTTTTTCCCCAATCTATGGCATTTTCCCCTACCTAGTTGTTCCCCGACCTGCGCATATCACCCCTTCCTAAATTTGGAATTTTGTCTACTTTTCTGAAATGTATGCCTTTCTGTCCTCCAATTCGGCTTTACTACCCTTTTCTTCCATTCCGTCCATGCATGCCGAATTGGCAAAAATGGCCAACATCGCCTACCTCTCACAAAACGGTTGATAACCACATCAAAATAATTTTTTTTCATTTCTACTCAACCTGTTCCTGAAAGCCATGAAATTGAGGAATTCAGCACAGCAAACCATTTGTTCCTAGCTCTTACAAGGAACACACCACAGGTTTCTTTGTACATCATTTTATTGGCACTTTTGGTTATTTTCTCTCACCCCCCTACAGCAATGTAGGATTCCTGGTTGGCGTTACGACCGCCTACATGTGAGACAAAAAGGGGCCAAATTTGGCTGAGATATGTCATGTAACAAAAAAATGACAAGATATTGAATGGCGACATACCGAAATCACCAATAAAGGCCTTGGCACTGGGGGGAAAAACCCATGGCATTTAAAGGGTTAAACATGCCGTATTTCTGTGATGCATGCTGCAAACCTTGCCTATGATTAGGTTCCTGTGTGAACAATACCAATCCAACAACTTTTTTTGTTTAAATCAGTACATTGGTTAATACATTAAGTAGTTCATGGGAGGTCTCACGATCACCCTTGACATCTTTTTACCAACATTGTAAACACAACCCTTTGTAGGGACTTTTCATGAAAATTAATTCCATATGCATTGTCATCAATGACATTTGTGATGTTATCTTTCATATCCTGGGTGTTAGCCTTAGCAGTGCATGGTGGTGGCACGAGTTATGGTTGATTAGCTCATCATAACGGGTGCATTTCTGGCGTTTTTTCAATTTTACTTGTAACCATAATGTCCTTTTAACAATGTTTTTTCTCTGGATTTCATAGATTTTTATAAGTTCAACTTAACCATAATGTTCCTTTAACAATGTTTTTTTACTGAATTTCATATGTTTTTATAAGACCGCCCTTAACATGCTACAAGTTCATATATCATACTCGCCCCCAATGTATCAGCTGTATATTCTGCGGACAGTACAAATGTCTGCAGACATCAGTTAGCATCAACAAAACCCAGAAGCACAGAAAATGTTGTACCCTTCAACCAACAAAAACATATACATAAAACAACATCACTTATATTTACCACACCCAAATATACCTTTCTGTACAAACATTATTTTTTCATTTACCACACAATGTTATGGAATGCACCAAGCACAAACCATAACTGTACAAATCAAATTATCAGTTCAGTACAAATCTTCATACAGATTGAGATACAACTGCAGCTCATTGCACAACGACCACTCACCAAATAATAACTACATTGTATTTCTTTCTCTATCATTACCATTCATTATATAAACATTTCTCATAAGCAAATATAATTTCTTTTTAGACAGAAATGGCAAACATACTTGATTGGTTAGAAGAACACTTCCCAAAGAATAAATGAGTGATGATGAAATCTCGAATGGTAAACAATACATCTTTTAATATAAACAAATAATGTAATGTATATAGAGCTCATTGAAATAATAATTTCTTCTTGCTTATAGTACTACATAATTTACTCGAAGAAAGTAAACAAAACAAAAATATTATGGAGAATTCCAACAATCTCAAAGACAATCCCAATCCCCAACTATACATAATGAAATCATGATCTTTTCTCTAAAATTAGATGATTTTAACAATGACTTTAAGGAACTTTTAAATTATGTAAAAAATAATGTTTTGAAAAATGTTGATTATCACTGTCCTACTTGCACCTGTCCCACTTGCCCCCAGCAATCACCCCAATGAAATTCACAAAATATTAATGAAGGATAGTTTAATGAAACTTCTCTCCCTCCCACCCCTGATAATGGGTTTCTAGAAATACAAATTCTCTAATTTATGTTTTCCATTCCGATACCACATTCCTTTCATAAATAAATTTTTTCTACTATAAATATCTTGTATATTACATTGTGATACATTTTTTTTTAACCCCAAGTAATAGTCATTGGACTTTTAGGCTATCTGGGGGTGTCAGTTTACGAAATGGAGCATCTGTGGACATTGTGTTGTTATATGATGTCCTTTCTCACATGACACACTTCAAATTAGTCTGCAGGCTGCGCGCATCTGCCTGACATCTCATGTCTGCTGATGTCCATGGACACCCGTCACCGCCGCAGACACTCATGTGACTGCACCGGTGCGGCATGATGGCCTGTCCGCGGATGGTGTCTGTGGGCAGTTTGAAACTGCATTTTCAGCCAATCTTAGATGTTTCAAGTTGAAAGTTTACCCTTGCGGAGCTCCAAGACCCATACTTAGTTGATCTGTCAACTTTCTACTACTGTTCAACGCCTATTTTCGATTCGGTAGTCCACGGACAGTCATGTGGTCTGTGGATGGTTTCTCTGAAAGGACCCACCCATTACTTTTAGTCATTTTCAGTCTGGCAGACCAAAGAGAGAGCCTCTTTTGATAGCTACTTGCAGGAGACTTAGAATGGCATCTGTCATGGCCATCACTCCTCCTTTGCCAGGATCCCCCAGCACCACCCCCACACCCACGTGGAGGGCCTGGACAGGCGAACAGGTGCAGTGATACGGAGGAGAATGATGAGGAAGAGGAAGAAGAGGTAGAGGAAGTGCCTACCTCCAGGGCCCAGAGAGAGTCATGAGTGTGGTGGTTTGTAACCACTGTTGCGTGTGTACTGAAGGCTTGGGCTGCTAAGGTGAAATGCATTGAGTGCAACCTTAGAGTCAGCCATGGACAACCTGGCAGTACTCCTATGGGACCACCTCTTTGTGCCGCCACACCAGATCCAACCATTCGGGTGTTTTGAGGAAGAGGAAGAAGAGGTAGAGGAAGTGCCTACCTCCAGGGCCCAGAGAGAGTCATGAGTGTGGTGGTTTGTAACCACTGTTGCGTGTGTACTGAAGGCTTGGGCTGCTAAGGTGAAATGCATTGAGTGCAACCTTAGAGTCAGCCATGGACAACCTGGCAGTACTCCTATGGGACCACCTCTTTGTGCCGCCACACCAGATCCAACCATTCGGGTGTTTTGAGAAAGGGTGTTCTTTTCTCAGGGAGGAGCAGGTTAACAACCTCTACCCCATCTTTCTCAACCACTCCTCCCACCACACAGGCTACGCATGTGGGACAGAGGATCCCGTCGGACGCCTCACAGGCCATACAGATGCTATTGACCCTTGCCTTTTGCGGATCTCAGTACTCTGTTTGTACTGCAACACACTGATACGCAGTTTCATAGTGCTTTCAAGGCCTTAAATGTCAGGCCCGCCCAACATCTTCCCTTGACCACCTCTCCCTCACTATCTGTGGTTGGTGCACCTTCCCTCCCCCACCTTACCTTGCCTCTCCTACAAAAAAACAAAATCTAAAAAAAAATAAAAGCCAGAAAAACAACCAAAAAGGTTCCTTTAGGAGACAACTTTCACAGTTAAAAAATGGAACTGAAGAAAATCACAGCACCTTGTGTAGCCTGCTTAGTGCATGAGAAGTATGAATGTCCACAGACACCAGAAGAATTCCAGGCATGGGGTGGGGGAATTAAAATCAATTAACTTGTTTTTTCATTCAAAAATGGTGGCTCCTAAAAAAATAAAATTCTAGTCTTTCTGGCTATATTTTTTGGTGATTATTTGGTTTTACACAGTGAAATAACAAATGTTCTGCTGAGCTTAATTATTTTTTCTAACTTGTACAAAAGGCACTTCTAATTTCTTTTTCTTATTTTTCTTTTTGTTTACTTCAACTACTAAAGAATACTTGAATCCATATGTTATGTGTTCACAGAAATTGCTTCAATGCATTTTTAATTTTTTCAAGAAACATCTGATTCCCCACATCAGTCAGATGCTCTCGATCTGTTTGAAAAAGTTTGACAATATCAAATTTGATATTTTCATTGTGGAAAGATGTCATGCAAACATCCTACAAAATAGCACATACAGCTTTGTTTAAATTGCGCATTGCTTTATCGATTTGTGGACAAAATAAATTAGAACGCTTCCACATTTGTCTTTGATCTAGCCAAGAAAAAACTATTTTGGAATGAGGGAACAGTTCTATTAGCTTTGCAAATGCAGCCTTCATCGCAAACTGTAAGGAAATTCCGGTAACATAGCCTCCACAGTGAACAACAATGATGTCCAAATTCTTGAAAGTAACCCTATTCTCACAAAACGGGAGCAATTCCACTCACTTCAATCCTTGAACTGTCTACCAAAAGACTTGAAATTCTTGAAATCCAAGATTCCATTCTAATCTACACAGCTAACAGTACACATTAAGCCAAAGGACCTAAGAATTGCCCACCAACCAGACACTCTGCTTTCTCAAAGCCATAGCCATCTTCACTGCACGCAACAAAGATGCCATTTGCTGCCCAGTCTTCCTGTACACCACCCCCACACACCCTTTTTGGCTGATCCCCCCAATGTCCGCGGACATCCACAACTTTCTGCGGTCACTGCAGTCCCCTTTCCATGCCTGGCATCCTTAAATGACCCAGATTGCATGCACGGTGCCCACAGACTACCATGGTATCTGCGGACACCATGGCACCGGGCAACCCTTCTACTCATTTTTACTTTTATGTTGGTAACATTCCCTTATTGGCTGCTTTGGGCATTCACACATCCATCCACCAATCACATCCAAAAACTCTACATGGAACCTTGTCATCTCACTTCAACACTTCAGATGTACCTTTCAACTCTCAGAGTACATGTCTCCTGTTACTCACAGCCACTTGAAACAAAAACTACTGTGAACATTTTGAAGATTTCTATTTGCAGATTCAACAAGACATAGTACAGGTATGCTTATATTTTTTCAATTTGTTTTCAACACTTTTACAAACACGTATATACAATGTTGCTGCGACTTACCCTGTAATAACCAAGTGCACTGAGGAGACCCCCGGCCGGCCCATAGAATCAGGGTTTGCTCCAAAAGTACTTTAAGATGAGATAGCTGCACCTTGAGATGGATGGGGGTGCAGATTTCTTACTTCAACACCAATCAATAAGAACAACTCAATGGTTTGGCAAAGGCAGTCCGTTTAATGACAAGTACAAAAAACTTGGAGTCATGGCAATCAGCAGTGATGCGATAGTCCGTCTCACTTCAACTACAATGAACTTCATACAAAACACATTTCTTTTGGTTAGGAAAAGGTAACTTTAATATAGGTGCTATATCTGTATATGGTAAAGGAGTGAGGGATTGGGTAATACATTGTCAGTGGGCGTCTGAGCCCTTCCTTCAAAATGACTATTGTGGACGTCACCAGAAATACAACGCCCCATTGGGTCTACTAACTATAGGACCCTAGATTATTTGGCACCAACCCCATGCATACATTTCCACTTTGCTTAGCAGCACGCAGAATGGACAGCCAGGTGCAGGGTGCTCCCTCAGCTACCCGGCCATCCTCCAATTAAGGTTACAATCAATCAGCACTTCAGCAACAATGTGTCAATTATGTTACTGTGGTTGGCCTCGAAACTGCATCTTCTGCCTGAGAAAGTTCGCTATCTTCTCCTGGGCGGATGCCATGCGTAGGTGTGAACTTGTGCTTCTCCTTGCTTGGATGGTCACGTGATGCATACACCATGAATTTGCCTAGTTTCTCTCGATTTGTGCATTTAATTCTTATTCGGCTTGCCACCTGCCTACGCTTCCTTATCTTGACCTTTCAGAGGCAGGATATTCTGTTCTTAAGTTTCAATTAGATGTAGCTACTTTTCGTTTCTTCTACTGGTGTGACCTTGGCTCCTTTGGCATGAGTTGCATCTGCTGAGTTTTGATTCAGCTGTTTATCCTCATTTTGCTAGAATATGAAGCCTGTCATGCTTGGCCTCTACTAACCTAAGTTGATTCTGCTTTTCGTGCAAAGTGGACTCGCACTTATAATACTGTGCTTCGTTTTTAGGTAGATTACGTACAATGGTGCTTGCCACGCTATTCTTCTACTTATTACAGCAAGCTTTACTGTTATCTTAGCTTTCTTGCAGTTTCAAGCATATTTTGCTTACAGCTTAACTCTCTTACATTTTGATAGATTTCTATCACTATAAGCTCACAATCTCTTTTCTCATGGCGTTTCGTCTCCTTGTGTCATTCTTGGTTCCTCATTTGTTCTATCTGTGAGTCCGTCCGGGCACTCGTGACATCACCATTCATCTTCCATTAAGACCTTTTTGGTTTCTTCCGGAACGGTACTTAGGCAATCTTCATGTCATCTTATTTGTTGGTAGGGTTCTTTCAATGAATACCTTACTGTCCATGGTTGTCTGGTTATTGGTACTTCAATAGGTGTTGCTCTTCTGATGGGTACTGGGCAGAGGCCTACTGCGGCTCTCTGCTGATATATTTGTTCATCATACATCACATATTTTGGTGTGACTGTTTCTGGTACTTCAAAATGGGTGATAGGAGTGCAGGCTTTATTTGGGACCTCCTCTACACAAGCATGTTCTCTTTTGTAACCTCTCTATCAAATGCCATGTATTGCAACATTCTTCACATTGTCACATCAAGTGGCAGTTAGTTACATGTTCTGCCAACATATTAAACTTCAACACACCAAGTGCCACTTAAAAATGTTGTACACATCTTTTCCATCTGCTTTTCCTTTCTTTTCAAGAAAAGTAGCACCGTGCTGTTGTAAATGCACATATGCATTTTTTAACTTTCAACAAAATACTCTTAAAAAGAAACATTTTAAATGCATAGCATGTTCCATTTTGCATTCCATATACATCTCATACTTTCCAATACATCCCTTATAGTGCTACCAATCTTCATCTGCTCTCACATATGTGTATACGGACAAAGTATCTATAAAACCATTTCTCCTTACATATAAACAACAATTTTATTCCAACCACTACTATAAGACTTCAAACACTGCTCCAACTACAATCTGCCATTGGTTACCACTAGGCAACAGTTTCCATATTCTTTAAAAACACTACAACACATTACAAATACATTGCACAACAAACACACCACTTCTCTTGTTAAAATCACCAGCACAGAAATTACATAGATATGCACATTTTTCACACACCCATTTTTGTCCTGTTCTTTATAATGTCCCAAACAGCACTACTCATAGGGCCTCATTAAGGGGTTGCTGGTAAAACCCACTGGTAACCCACGGGTTGCCGGTAACCCCATATTACTCTTACCGGTACCTAACATCTCAGTGTTTACGGGATATAGCAGGTGTCAGCAGTACTTTAAATTCCCATTCCTACGGAATGGGCACACTGAAGCATCAACACTGTTAGTAACAGTGCTAGTGCTTCAGTGTAAAGCCTGCCAGGACTGGCCTGAACTCCCAGCAGGTCAGGACTGCCAGGAGTACAGAGCCCCTACTGGCAAACGTGAAGTGAGCCGGTACAGAAAAGGTGCTAGTAACTTTTTACCAGCACCTTTATTTCCGGACCTGCTCACTCATAATGAGTGCCATAGTGCAATTGTTCTAACAACCTAGTTAATATACTAAACTAGACCACCCATAACAAAATATTATTAACTCTTTTTGTCAACAAGTCCTACTACCTAAATAAATAACAACCTTGCTTACTAAAAGTACTTCTCCATTACCACATATACCCACTAACTTTCTTTTACAATTGCAGGGGAAAAAAGAAGATTGAAGAAGACAGCTACAGAGGAAAGAACACTCTTCATATCCTACAAAGTAAGGACATTAATATAGGATGTATATCTTTCTAATTGTAACAATGTACTTTCACTATAAATTAGCCTAGAGAATTATTTTCTACTCAACACCATTGCATTTCACTCTTACTCATTATAATAGACAGTATGCAAGGTTTTACAGTCAAGTATCACAAATCTCTTGGCAAACATGCGTGATACAAAAGAATAAGGGTTCCAACATCACGCTGATATATGTTGTATGCTAAGGAACCTAGGCCCACCGACGTGGTGTGTTACTTTAATTTGTGCAGAATATGCATGGAATGACTGCACAACTTCTTACACACTGCAACCCAAAGTAAAGTGGGAATAGATATAAAAACACGAGATCAACTCTGTAATCTTGGCCCTGCCGATGTATCATGGTACTTTCACCATCGCTTCATTGCCGTGCTGCAGTTCATCAGCAATAAAAATACTGCTCCATTAGGAGAAGTGGAACACTTATTTTGGATAAAAGAATATCCATTCAGAGGAGCACCACACATCCACATGCTTTTCTTGATAAACACTGCTCCCTTCAGAAACCACACATAGTGACCTACATACACAAATCTAAGGCTTCCAAAAACATAAGTGTGGTGAATACTGCCAATGTCGATATAAAAAGAAAGGGAAATACTATACCAAATGTGGCGTTGGCTTCCCTAGACCAGTTTGCACACAATGACACGTAAATAGCTTGATGTTTTTTGTTAGACACAGTGTGAAAGGGACAAACACCATTAAAATTGACAAAGCATTCAAGTACATCAATGATTACAATGCAATCATTGCTCCCTTGTGAAATGCCAATATAGACATACAATACATTTTGTTTACCAGATTGCAGTCCTTGTCGGCTTTGTAGACAATTTCACTGCAGTTGCAAGATATGTCACAGCCTATCTCACCAAAGCTGAAAAAACAGAGCTTCATCTGCCATGAGCACATTATTATTGTGACTCCTAAACGATTTGTCACCTACTATTGCATTTACTTACCGCTAGCTAGAGTATTTACTCATCTACCCATTTTTCCTAACCATTTTGTTCTAACCATCCACTTAATTCAAAACATTTTCATTTATTCTTGAACTAGAGCTCATCTTTATTCAGAATTATCCTCACTAGCACTGGCTAATTATTCCTCTGTAGCCATTGCACATAAATAGCTAGTCACATTGGACTATAGTCCACGCATTATTGCTATGCCAGCATCATAACATGTGTTCCTAAATAGTCACGTTATAACCAATACAGATTAGAACATATGCAAAGACCAAGACGCTCCATCTGACTGAATGGAAATCATCAAACTGTTTATACTGACCATTTAAAATTGTAAGTACCAACTCTGTTATACTCTTGTTATTACATAGAGCTGCATTGTTTAAATCAGCACAAGACCATATGCTCCCCTCCATCTAATTTCTGTTCTTTTCTCTTTTCTTTCTTCTTCCACTCAGACCACCTCAGTACTAACCTACCTAACAATCCTCCTGAAGAACCGCCACGACCCTACGGCGGGGAAAAACGTGTTGAGGAATTGTACCGTTTTGTCTTGATTTACATCGAATAGTAGAGTCCATCATCACAGGAATACTTTCCCAAAGAACCTTTCCAACTCAAGAGTTAATCATACTCAGATCAAAAAATCAGAACTGATTAATAATTCAGGCTACAGCCATCCCACAATTTTCTTTTTGTAACTTTGACTTAGTGACAGCAACTAAGTACTTCAAGTCTCAACAAACTTGCAACTATTTCTTGAAACCTAGTGAAAGCAACTAAGGACATTTAAAGTCTCAACTAACTTGCAATTTTTCTTTTTTGAAACCTGGATCACAACTTTAACACTTGGTGCAAACAACTAAGGACATTATAAATATGTAATTGACTGGATTTCATCATATTATCAGAGTAAATAAGTAAACCAGAATTCTATCATTGACCTAGTGCAATTCAACCAAGGACTTTCGAGTCTCAATCAACTTGCAACTATTTCTTGAAACCTAGTGAAAGCAACTATGGACATTTCAAGTCTCAACTAACTTGCAATTTTTCTTTTTTTGAAACCTGGATCACAATTTTAACACTTAGTGCAAACAACTAAGAACATTATAAATATGTAATTGTGGATTTCATCATATTATTAGAGTAAACAAGTCAACCAGAATTATATCATTGACCAAGTGCAATTCAACTAAGGACAATATATTTCTGCATGGAGAAAACTTAACTCCGACAAGACTTCATTTTGAACAAAGATTGTTTCTTTCTATATGTGTTCTAAAAATGTTTTGTTATTTGCAACTTACCCAAGGTTTTTTTTGCCATATATGTGTTCCCACTTAAGACTTGAAATTAAAAAACGTATCTCTTTTTGAAACCTACTACTTGTGCGTATATTCATTTGTGAGAAGTGCAACAGGAGGGCCTTTTTTCCCTTTAGCTTTTCCAAGCCCAGGTCAGCCTCTGTGGCATCCCTCAGTTGCAGCATCTCTATTCTCACTACTGCCAATCCGTAAAACATCTTCCACCTAGAGCGCCACCACTTTTTCTAAGGCTGATTCTTTTCTTTTTTTACTACAGAGCTAAAAGACCTCTGGGATGACATATCATCTGACAAAACACTGTCACAAAAATTGTACAGCTTCTGTTTAATAATGCTCTCCCAGAGAGAATGCACATGTTATGAAGCTGCAGACAGTTTAACAGGTACACCCTTCTATGGGAAATCTAAAAACATTGTCTGGCTAAACCTTGGTCCAGCTTCATCATGAAAAAGAGTACTAAAATCCTACCAAGAGATAGAAACAATAGCCACAAATGATCCCAACAGCCGTCACATTTAAAAATACAATTTGAAACATACTACCCAAACAGAAGTACTGCTTTGGAAAACATGTGCATCTATAATATAGCTCAAAACTGCTCCTATAAAAATAATGTCACACCAGATGAAAAAACTGGCAAATATTCAGTCAAAACTTGTGAAGGAAGCCTAGTAAAACTTTCCAAGCCAAGTCTAATTAATCAAAAAGTTATCATTTACATCTCCAGAACGGTATTACATGGCGCTACTGCAACTGTTTAAACCGTGAAGAAAAGGTTTAATATGGGTCCGGTTTGTGGACTCATTTCCTTATTCGGAGTCCGCGGATGACTCTTGGCCCATCAGGGGGTGGTATGATGTTTGCATATATCTGTCATGGTCATGAAGTCAGGGGCACAGGTATGCAGGGGTCGCATGCACATGAGACCTGGGTGGACACTGTCCTTGCGCCTTTGGCGCCAGGCTAATGAACAAAAGTGAACAAGAACATCCATTTAACACGTAAAAAAGCTTTTTATTATGGACATAGCACTTCAGATGCATGAACCTTGAACATTCTATCCATTAAGCAGGATGCATTAACCTTGAACATTCCATTCATTAAGCAGCCCCAAGTGCATTCTTGGGTGTGGCTGCTAATGGATTGCCTTTGCACATGCTCACTCTCTAGGAGTGGCATGGTGTGGCTGGTAAGCCAGCCCTAATGGGCGTGCCCACGATCAAAGCTATATAAGCTTCCCAATCCTCAAGAAAGACGCTTCGCGTTATTCTGCACTTGTAAGCAGCGTAACGCTCACTGTCGCCTGAGGTCTGACTTACCTTTGAAGATCCTGCTTCCTGTACATCCTGCTTCCTGCCAGCATTCTTACCAACTGGGGGAAGCTGTTCTTACCTGTAGATCTCTTTGGCGAACCAAGTATTCATCTTTACACTTTCCGGAACGCCAAATTCTTCATCTTGGCACTGCAGGACAACACCCTCCATCGTCGACAGCAGCGCCTGCAAGGAACAACAGAAGACAAGGTTAGACATCGAAAAAACAGTCAGTTTAAGGTTGCGCTTTGCCAGACTTTGCGCTTTTCCTTAAACCATCACTCGTTCTGCCGCGTCTCGCGTCTCACAGCTGCATTGAGGCCGCATTTCCATCTAAGGGAAGAAAACAGAAGAGAGACATTATTGCAGGCATAAATAGGAGCAACATATAAAGACATTAAACAGAACAAACAACATCAGAAGAGCTCAAGAAAGACTTACCAAACATAAGGAGAATCATAGTCACAGCTTGACTGGACTAATCCTTATGAGGGATCAGTGAAGGAACTAGATCCCATTCGACGCACCCCTGCCAGAAGTAGTAGGACAGAGAGCTTATCTTCCATAATTCACAGAAGCAGTATCACCACGTACCACCGTCACAACTTTTCTACTGATGGAGAGGCCTGAAGGGGGTGATTCAAGTTCAGGGAGGGCTGCAACCGTGCCCCAATGCCTCTGCAGAGACCAGGTGAGCATAACAACATGATACGTGGCCACTGATAGGTCAATTAGAGCTGCATCAGATTTTTTTAAACAGTCGCCATATTGGATCTGTGGACAGTCGTGGGATTGCGTGGACAGCGTGGTGAGCAACAAGTCTGGAAAACATATTCAGGGTTATTTTGTAGCCGAAAGAGGGTCTGGATAGGGTGAGGGAGTGGGAAAAAGTTGACAAGTATCTCTTTGTATAGGTGAATAAAAGCGTTGGAGGTGCTGCTGAGTCTGCAGTTATCTTTACTGTCCGCGGACTACATCAGGAGTTGGGAGTTTCAGGCTGAGTCGTGTAATTTGAAGGTGAATTGTAAGTACCTGTTGTGTTATATGGTTTATTTTGATTGTGGTTGTTGTGGCCAGTTCAGGTAGACGTGTTGCCCTGTGCAGCAGTGTCCATGGACCCGCATGCGCCACCTGGGTCTTCTATGGATGTCTTGCATGGAAAGAGGACATTGGGATACTAGCCAATTGGGTTTTGTGGGGCTGGAGGAGTAGTTTGTGTGGACAGGAGTACATGGTAGGAAGTGTTTTGTTTGTTGAGTGTAGTGAAGATGGCTATTGCTATAAAGAAGCAGATTGTGTGGATGGTAGGACTTTTTTGGATCCATTCATTAAAGGTGTATATTGAATCTCGTGGCATCTCTACTATTATTGGATTGGGCAAAGTGGAAGTTTTGTGGAATGCAGATTGTGGCTCAAACTGGGCAACTTTAATACCATTATGTGAGACTATGGCTCACTTTAAATGTCCAGATAATATTATTGTGCATTGTCGAGGCAACAGTTTGGCCTATGTGACTGCAGAATCTTTGGATGTTGCCATGAAGGATATGTTCGGAAGTCTAACAGAAATGTTTCCAGCTGCGAAGATTATTTTTTTCAGAAATTATTCAAAGACAAATATGAATACGGACACACATTCCTCCCCTTCTCCTTCCCCTGGAGCCACCACCACCAACAGACCATCCAAAACCAGCTGGAGGGCCGGGACACAGAAAAAGTGCATCAAGGCATAAAAGAATCAAGATCACCATGAAGATGAGATAGAGGAAATGCTTACCTCCAGCACCCAGGAAGAATCATGGGTGTGGTGGTTCTTTACCAAAGTTGGGGGAGTACCAAAGGCTAAGGCTACCGGGGTGAAATGCACTAAGTGCAACGTTGTACTAAGTCAGGGACAACCTGGGCAGTACTCCTACGGGACCACCTCCATGCCCCACCACACCATATCCAACTACTGGGATGTTCTGAAAACGGCTGTTCCTTTCTCAGGATGTAGTAGGCTGTCTTCCTCTACCTCTCCCTCAACTGCTACTGCCACCACACCATGCTACTCCTGTGGGATCTCACCAGCTACCTTGCAAGCCATAGAAGAGGCTGTTCATCCATATCTTTCCAATACAACATTACTCTTTATATACTGCAAAACACCACTGCAGGTAGGAGCAGTTTCAAAGTGCTTTGGAAGCAGTAGTCAATGAACACGAGAAACACTGCCCCAACCTTATCTTTAAGACCCACCCAACATCTTCCTCTGTCCACTTTCCCCTCCATATCTGTGGTTGCTACTCCTTCCCTTGCTACCCTCCCTTCCCTCTCCTACTTTAACTCCTCGCCTCTCTGACAAAAAAAAAACAAAATGGCCAAAAGAATATAAGCCAGGAAGACAAAAAAAGGTTCCTTTTGGAGCCACCATTTGCAGGTAAAAAATACAGCAAAAATAAATCAGAGGACCTTTTTCAGCCGAACACTATTATAGTGATCAGAGGACAGCACAGGGGTAATGTGCTGGTCTCATAAGCAAAATCACACAGAGCAACATAGGTTTGAATCCCAGATCCGTGCTTAGAAACTGAACTCAGGCACGGTATTAGGTGCATTATAAAAAATAATTAAATAAATAGTGTGCAGAGACTTGAAAAATTCAAGGCGCGGGCAGAGGAACTAAATCAATTAACTTGTTTTTCATTCATGGTAGCTCTATTTTTACTTTCTGACTTCTATATACTTTTTGTATTATGTGGTTTTATATACTTCAGTAATACATGTTCTACTAAATCATTATTTTTTCTAACTTTCACAAAATGTGCTTCTGATTTTTTTCTGTTTTTCCTTTTTGTTTACTACAAATACTTCAATCCATATTTTATATGTTCTCAGAAACTGTTTGGATGCATTTTGAGCATTATCAAGACAAATCTGATTACTGACCTCAGGCAAATGCACTCCATCTCTTCAAAACATGTTGACAATATGAAACTTCATATTTTCACTTTGTCATTCCAACATCCTGCAAAAATGCACATACAGATTTGTTTACACTGTGCCTTGCTTTCTCAATTTGTGGACAAAATAACAACACTTCCCTATTGTCTTTCAGCTATCAGCTGAGAGAAAACAATCTTTAAATGTGGAAACAGTTCCATCAACTTTGAAAATGTATCATTCAATGATGCTTGGTGAGCCAGCTAGCTGTGCGGGTTGGACTGGGCGCAGGAGTGAGGGAGTGAAGGATTCATAGCTGAGGACAGGAAAGCCTGTTTAGATGGTTGCAAAGGTTATTAAACCAATACCCTGTAGCTCCAGTCCTGTTACCAAGCAATTAGTGGGAGCTATACTGTCACATGGGAGCAAGGGGGTGAGTGGGACTATGGCATCCCCTCAAGCTGTATTGGCATGCCTCGCTCCGCGAGTGACCCTGTTAGGGAGAATTCTCATAAATGTGCTAACTCCCTTCACCTTAGAGACCCCCAGCATCTTGGCTGGATTTTGAGGACTGATTTTCTTACCTGCAGAGAGTGTGACCCTCTTTTCCCACTCTCTTATGTATTTTGATGTGTGTTTTACTCTTGTGTTCTTTGATTATGGGGTTTTATAGACAACTCCATAGGCATCATCTTGTCATGTGTGTTACACAGCACCCTCAGTGCAGTGACACAGGGAAACCTTTTAGGCTGTCCCAAGGTTTAAATACCTTCTTTGGGATAAACTACTGTTTCCCAGAGAAAATAAAGTTAAATTGACTTTACTAGTCTTTTTAATTTTCCTAGACCCAGCACACACTATCTTACAATAGAGTGCTGGAGGGGTTACCTACTATCTCCTATGTCTAGAAACTCATGTAGCAGTCAAATGCGACCCTTTCCTATCGAAATGGCTGGTGGCAGTGGTTTTACAATGAACTACCACGATTTTTCCCGTCCGCAAACACTGGTAGCGTTAAATCGCTGGAGCCATGTTTTCAAGATGGTGTCTGTGCTCCTTTGTTTAAACGGGTCCCGGTCTTCTTTTTTCGCCATTTCTTTTTGGAAAGGCCCTTTTAGAGTTTGTCTCTGTGCACCAAACCAGGTTTGGTCCCTTTGTTCCTACTCCTTTGGCGGGCTTCAGGACTGAAGACCGCCTCTGGCGCCTGAGTGTCTGGGGTGGGCAGGAAGTGGGGGAGGTTCCCGAAACTCCCTGTGCTTAGTCTCCTAGGAGACCCAAATGCACTCTGACGTGATTGGCTGGCTGACTGTCCGGCAAGGACAGCCACCCTGCTGGGTGAGTGGCAGCTAGGCTGGAATGAATGGGGGAAAACTGTTTAAAAGGCGAGTCTCTTGGCTTGGAAGGCAGAGTCAACCACTGGAACAAAAGAACCGAAGATGAGCTGGAAGAGGACGGCTACTGCAACTCCTCGACAGGTGGTTAGCCCGGTGAAGCCCTGCTGCAGGCCCGAATTGCCAAGTTCATCTCGACAGAGAAGCCCTTCAAGGATGACTTCCTTTGAGTTGGTGGGACCAATCGATGCGTAAGCCACCTGGTTACCATTCTCAGAGCTGGTTGTATTGTCCTATTAGTGCTGAAGGAAACTGAATAGCCAGGGAGAAGGACACCAGTTTGTGTGCTTGAAGACAGCTACCAGAATCGAAGAATTGTCAGTTTGACAGCTTTGTGACCAGTCCCCGTGCAGTGCAGGAGTCCCCTGACGTCCTCCCTCTTGTCCCCACGACTGAGGCTCAGTAACAGCGAGATCTGCAGGAACTGCCAGGAGCAGAAGTCTTCAACTGCATCTTTTTCTTCCATAGATGGTACTGTGAAAACCAGACCGAGAGAATTTACCTCTCATTGCAAAAGTGCGTGAAACTTTGGCAACTTGCAGGCCTAGTCAGCTTGTGACCCGACATATAACTCTTTCTTCTGAGAACTGTAGCAAAGACTTTTCCGTTTATCTGCCAGAACCGTTTTTTCCTATACAAGACACTAGCCCATTGACGTTCGCCCAGCTATTGCACTGGACCAACTCCTCTAGTGAACTCAAACTATTTTCACTGTTTAAAAGTAACTCTACTATTTATTTTATTAACGTATGCCTTTTTTCTCCTACTTCAAATGCTCTGAATGCCATTTTGCTTCTCCTTCAAAGTAGTTTAAATGTTTCAGAACCGGTTAGTGTGAAGTATTGTAGGATATTTTTCTGTGATATTGATTGCCTCCTTTTAGTGAATGTTTTATAACAGATTGTGTAATAAATGAATAAGTGTTTTACCAAGAAACCTTGAGTGTAAGGGCCTCATTACGAGGTGGGCGGTAAGGGTTAACGGGCACCGGTAAGGAGAACGGTGCCGGTAAACCCTTACCACCCTATTCCGAGGTCCCTTAGCGGGTCCCACTATGGGCACCTGCTTTCACCAGGCGCCCTTAGCGGGAGCCGCTAAGGTACCAGGGAGCTAACAACGGCCCCGCTATTAGCGGGCCCGTTATTAGCTCCATCCCCATTCCCATTGAGCCCTATGGGGGCTCGAATGGGAATGGGGAATGGTTCTCGGAATGGGGATTTACCGGGTCCTCCAAGGTTGGAATGACCCGGTAAGTCCCTATTTCGAGAACCCGGACTCGGAATGCGGTAAGGGGATACCCATGGTGCTAATAGGCTACCATGGCTACCTCATACCTCATAATGAGGCCCAAAGTGTCTATTTGAATACATGTAATTGTAAGACCTTTGTGTAACCTCATTAAAAGCTCAGATTCCCTTTTGAGAGAAGCCTGGCTGCTCAGCTCGCTACCAAAAACTGTGTGGTACAGACTTATACCAAAGGTTGGTTTTGCTTACACCTGTAGTCAATTTTTTGTGTAGTAGTCCCAGAGGGTACTGCATGCAAACTTTGCCTGACAGACCCTCTTTCCAAATCTGAATCTATTGTTATTTGTATTAATATCTGTATCATGTATTTTATACTGTATATTGCATGTTCTTGTCTTATCTTGCTCCCCTCTTTAGTGTGTTGCTCAGTACATTTCTTTATATTTCACCAGGCTCGGTACAGGTGGGAGTAATTGTACCCCAGTCCTGATGGTGGGGAGGCCCTGTGTCCCTGAACCCGTCTAGCTTGTGAGACGCTGAGCCCAGAGCTGTGCTTAGGTTTGAGGGCATTTGGTCATCCTGTCAAGATTTAGGCAGCAGGGTACAATTAACCTGTTTATTCCATTTATAGATTGTAATTCATAACGTTTGTCAGACAATTGATCATGTTTTTTTTATATGTTTAACGAGGTTGATGTTTATACATTTTAAATTGTATGTGGATTTTGGGGTGGCAATTATTTGCACATTACAGGGTGATAGACTACAGTAGCCCTCTGTGGTATGGAGCAGGGGGCACCCCTTAAATGGTACGGAAACTACTGGAACAATATAAAAAAAAAGCAATAAGTTCGCCAGCAAGTGCCTCAGCTACGAACGCGCCATGACATGCATTGATCGCATTGAGGAGTTGAACCCGATAATTAAGGAGATTGCAGGTTTTTGTACATGATATTGATCCAGACACTGATCCAGCCAGCAGTGAGTCAGTCAACAAGGGGAAGATGACGTCTTAAACAGTAAATGGTGGATAAGAGCGAAGTCTAACTGCTGCAACACAAAAGAGATGAAACCATAACAAAAGCCTGCAGCGAGACAGTTCCCCCAGTTGGTAGCAGGAAGGAGGGCATCTCGAAGAAAAAGCTCAGCATTGATGAGATGCGGGTACTGGCAACGGACAGCATGGTTATCCATAAGGCAAGCCTAAAGGCTAGGGCAGATGTGGGAAAATTACTACCCGGATATGAAGTCCAGATTTGCGGCCTTATTGTATCCCTGTGGAGGTTAACAGACCCCCTGAAATAGCAGTTGAACAGGTTATAGGTGTAAGGGGGTCGAGAGGGCGGAATGGCTGCAGGGGCTGTAACTATTGGGATCAGTTACTCCTCTCAGGTGGTTACTGGTAATAAGTTCGAGCCCCTGGTTACCCCCAGTGATCATACCACTGCAAGTATAAATATCGTGCCTCCACCTGTGCCAATAGCCGCTCTCTCTACTAGCAAGCCTGGGAGGACTGATCCAGGGAGAAACCAAATTAGTGATCCGGGGGTCCATGGGTGTGAAGGTTGTAAACATGCCCTAGAATTTATGTTGCTATCTAGCATGGAGAATGATGAATTAAAGAAAGATTTGAAACAACTGTCTGGTATGGTAGAGGAGTTGGCATAATGTATACCTGTACCCCAGCTGCATGCACCCCTTCCACCTAAGGGCGGGATGGTGGGGACAACAGCAGTGGATTCGGGGAGAATTGTGCTGGGGAGGTAGGCACATACTGCTGGATACGGCTTAAATATGCTCCTCCAGCAGGAGTGCGCCCAGGGGAGCAGAGGCCTGATGCCAGGACCTATAGCTGGATATCCGCGAATGGACACTACTGTCCGGACCGGCCAGCACTGTCACAGCGGATGTTGCCCCCTCTTAGGCACATGCTGGTTGGTATCGACAGGCGAGATTGTGTCTTCCTAATGAATGTCCCGGAAAAGTGGGCCAATAAGTATAAGAAAGGTGAAGGTCTCATAAACAAAATCACGCATTGGCTGAAAGCGAAGAGGGTATGTCTTTCAATCATATGTAGTAATAATCTCTTATGTGAAAGACTGAGGGGGCGAATGAGCTGGATGCTATTAGAATACAGATGAGGGACCCTTTATTGATTCAGGGCCTTTTGGAAATGGAGAAGCGGTCAATGCCTCGAACAATTTGGCAATTTTCTTAAAAGTTTCTCCACTCCCATGGTTTGCCGATAATTAATCTTCTGACATGCCAAGTAATCAGAGAAGGACGGGAGTTATCAAAGCCCTGGTATCATACTCTCAGGCTCCAATGGAGCAAGGTGTGGTAGCCAGGCCTTTTCGTATCTAGGAATTGAACCTAGATGTGCCTGTGGGGTTATCAGTAGGGGAGGCTAGAATCTTGGTCAAATCCCCTGTACTGGAGTCCAACACAGGCTTCTGCAGTTGAGCAGAGGCTGTGGCCGACCCCAAGCGAATTGATGGACCGGACATCCTGGGAAAGAATTCCCTCACAGGGGCAAAAGCCGGTACTGGAGTTTGATCAGAACACAACTATGCTAACTCAAGGTGTAGTCCCTGCCAAGGCCAAACCCAGGGTGGTGGTCCTTTCGTTGAATATAGGCTTAAGTAAATATAGGATTGATAATGGTTGACTTGAGTTCATTCAAGATTATGCAGTAATCTGCCTCCAGAAAACATGGACATTAGAGGCCCCTCACATCCAGAGTTTTGCTACTTTTGCTATCCCAGCATACAAAGGAGGGAGAGGATCACCCTAGTGGAGGGTTGGTCACCTTGGTGGATGCTGCACTGTTTATGTCAGTGAGGGCAGTGGACATCGGTTCCCAGACCACTTAGAACTACAACTTTAACTGAGGGATATCTCTGAGGTGTTGCTGAGTCATTTCTATAATAGGATCTTGCCGAGAAGGGGTGCTGAATTAGTCGACCTGTTGGTTAACCGGGTCCAGAGCTGGAGATCAGACACATCCGGTGTTATAAAGGTCCTGGTAATGGGGGATCTTAACCTCCAGTTCGAGCCTTTACGTATTTTGAACAATATCATAGATGAGGAGGATAGCCACTGGGGAATAGGGCCGATTAATACAGCATACCTCATCAGGCAACACAGGAATGCAGAGGAAGTGGTGATTTTGTTGATGACAGCAACTGTAAGGGCCTGCAATGGCCAATTCGGAGGATGGAGAGGCGCCCCAGCCACATCAACATTTGAAAGTACTCAGGGGGAGAGCAAGATTGATTACATCCTTGTGAATGTTTAGATATGGTATTTAGTGAGGACCTTCCAAGTTCATAAAAGGATTGAGAGTGATCACCACTCTCTCGCTATAGAATTGAATGAGCAGATGTGGGGGATCACAGTATTTATAACAAATGGCCCTAGAGGAGGTGCAGTCTTGGTGGAGGTACATGGGGATGCCAGGCGCAACATTAGGTGGGGTAAGCTTGACCTTGAGGACATATTGCCCCTGGCTTATAGAGATATTGTTCCTGCCCTGGATGAAGTAGTCTCATTAGACCTTGATGACTCAATTGCGTTAGTACCTTTGCATGAGAGTATAAAGGTTAAGGTGGGGTCCTGGTTTTCAAAGGTCTCACAAGCTATTCACTTAAATCAACTGTGTCATCTACCTTGTGGTACGATAAGGAGTACAGGCAGGCAAAGGGTGACTAATTGCTGAGTCTAGCTCTGTATCATTGCCCAAGAGTCAAGGATTAAAAATGGCCAGAGGTGCCTATCATAGGCTCTTGAGGAACAAAAAGAGGGCATGGCACACAGATATCTGGAGTAAAAGGCTTAATGCGATTAGTAGGGGAGACTCAAAGGGCTTTTAGTGCCTCAAGGGGACAGGGCACAGAGCGGGATCCAAGCAAACCCGGGTGGACTTTTAATGCAGTCTCTACGGTAATAGTGATTCTGCTATATCCTCTGAGTGCATAGGTGCAGGATCTGGCGATGGGGATTGTTAGGGAGAATTCTCTTCTATGGCTAATTTCCCTTACCTATAGAGTCCCCCAGCAGCTTTGCTGGATTTGAGGGGTTTATTTTTTCTCCTGCTAATATTGAGATCCTTTTTTTCCCACTCTTAGACAGATTGCTAGTGTACGTTTTATGCATTCTTGTGTGCTTATGGTCTATGAGGTTTTTCTCACCCTCATAGGAATCATCTTTTTCATGTGTGGTACACAGCACCCTCCGTGCCATACCACAGGGGTGTCGTAGCGACCCCCAAACATAGACTCTATACCCTGGAACTGACTACTGTGTTCCAGGGCATGAAAAGTCCCCATTGACTTTACTAGTCAAATCTTATGAACAAAACTAGTACAATCCATCTTACTATGGAGGTACTGGGAAGGGTTAATAGTTTTTCCCTAGTGTTCATTTTCGAGGGGGTACCGTACAGTCCCTCTCTCAAAAGTTTCTGGCTGGTGGCAGTGGTTACTACCGTAAATATTCGACCGCAAATATTTCCCTATGTGATTTTCCCATTGTTTGAGGCTACCACTTTTACTGACAGCCTCTAACATACCGCCGGGTTATTTTAATATTAACTTTACTCCGGTAGGTTTTTATTGCCAGAACTCTGATTTAATTTCTTTCTCGTGTCTTTCTCTATAGTCTTAACCCAGGTCGGGATCCTTTGTTCATCATTTTGGTGGTCTTCTGCACAGAATCCCTCCTCTAGGTGCCACTGAGTCTGGGGTAGACAGGATGTGTGGGAGGGGGAATAGGCACCCTGGACAGGGTTGCCTATGCAACCCAAGTCGCACTCTGTCCTGATAGGCTGGGGGGTTCTCCTGCCAGGAGAGCCACCCTACTGTGTGAGTGACAGCTAGGCTGTATGAATGGGGGTCCTGAGGCATAAAAGCAGGGTCCTGAGGACTTGAGGACAAGACGTCGCCACTGGAACTAAGAAGCCAAAGAGGAGAGAAGCCAAAGACATCTGCAACGACTGAACCACCGGTGAAGCCCTGCTGCAGATTCGCACCACTTTTTCTCCAATGACTCGAGAAGATCTTCACCTTCAAGAGTCTTCTTCCCTTGAGCTGGTGGGGCCAACCAGTTCGCCAATCACCTTCCCGGACCTGCCTTGGTCGCATCGCCAGTGCTAAGCACTCAGAGACTGGATAGCCAGGCACCCGTCCACCCGGACCGCGATTAAAAGGAGCGTACCTTTTATTTTGTTTGGCTGCACCGCAGCTGGTTTCATCCCTGGGCACTGCAGTAACTCTAATCTTCCTCCACGACGAGAGCCTCTCTTCCTCTGCTCGATCTCCCGAACTGCAGGAACTGCCAGGAACTACCGCCACCGCAGGAGCCTCTTCTACTCTTAAGGTACATTTTTACGCCAGGCCTCCCTTTTCGTTGGGTACTGGTAAAGGTGTTTTAAATTCTTTTCCTACCTACTAGGTTGGCCTCCCCGAACATCTAACATTGTCTTTCACCTTCTGCAACCGCCTTTTTGAATCGTTTAACAAAGACTTGACTGCAGCTACAAGAATATTTTGCTCCTGGGCACTTTGCCCTGTACCACTGACTCTGGCACAGGCCTATTGACTCTGGCTAAATCTATTACAACTGCCTTCTCTAGATTGCTTCTCACCTAGAAATGTGTTGGTGCACCTAATTCTTATAACCACCTTTTCCTTCCTTCTTTTTAACCATTTAAGTGCTATGGGTATTTCCCCCCAGTGGCAGGGCCTTTTTTGGTGATTTCGGTATGTGGCCATTCAAAGCCTTGTAACTTTTTTATTACATGCGATATCTCAGCCAAATTTGGCTCCTTTTTTCCCCACATGTAGGCGGTCGTAACGCCACCCAGGAATCCTAGGTTGCTGTAGGGGGGTGAGAGAAAATAAGCAAAAAGGGCAAACATTTTGGGTTGTTTCAAAAAATGGCAATAAAATGATGTACAAAGAAGCCTGTGATTTTTTCCTTGTAAGAGCTAGGAACTAATGGTTTGCTGTGCTGAATTCCCCAATTTCCTGGCTTTCTAGAACAGGTTGAGTGGAAACGGAAAAAAAAATATATTTATGTGGTTATCAACTGTTTTGTGAGAGGTAGGCGATTTTGGCAATTTTTGCCAATTGGACATGCATGGACGGAATGGGAGAAAAGGGTAGGAAAGCCGAATTGGAGGACAGAAAGGCATATATTTCTGAAAAGTAGAAAAACACTAGGTAGGGGAAAATGCCATAGATTGGGGGAAAAGCGGGAAAATGACTGAAAAAAAGGTATGTGTTGGACATGGTTGGCTTGGTACAGCAATGGCTTCTATGAATTTTGAGAAAAGCAATGCTCCGCTACATTCCCCTGAATCTTGCAGTTAGGAAAGCACACATTTTTTGTAGTGTTTTACAAAACAAGCATAACCACAAGCCAAACACTAAGCCATGGTACACAGGAGTTTTACGCTCATGGCCTGAACAGATGCAATTTGCATGTGTAAATCGGGAAAACCAATGTGGTGAGAAACGGCAAGCACACATTTTTTGAAAGAGCACAGGCAGACCTTTTCAAGGGTAGGTGACTTGTGCAGGTTACAAAAGTGTATGGTGCCTAAAGCAGCAACTAAATGTAGGTCACATTTGGGAAATGAAAGGGTTGTGTGACAAAGGGTACCAGCAAATGGGTCAAAAGGTTATGAAAACCACACAAACACAACAAATGTTATACCTTCCCGCATACCCACAGGTGTGCCGATGAAAACGGTACTTTACATGTGTGGGTGCACCTATCTGGGCGCCAAGGGAAAGCCTAAAACACAAGTAACCCCAAGTCTGTTTTCACACCTAAATTTCACACTTTCTCCAGACAAGTGCAACATACAGATATGGGCCTCGGGTGTCCAAGCCTCCAAGGAAAACAGGGAACCCAATGCATTTCCGAAAAGAGGACACGCTTGGGAATCCACAGAGGTATGATTTGTGCAAATCGGCCCAGAATTTATTACCCAGACACCCCCGCAAAGACCGAAATGTGGGAAAAAAACGCATTTTTCGCACATTTCACTCGGTTCACCCATCGAAACACGCTGCCAACAACACATGGCCTACCATCCTGCATTCCCAAAGGTGTCCCGATCAAAACAGTACCTCACATGTGTGGGTGCACCTACCTGGGCGCCAAGGGGAAAGCCTAAAACACAGGTAACCCCAAGTCTGTTTCCACACCTGAATTTCACACTTTCTCCAGACAAGCGCAACATACAGATATGGGCCTCGGGTGTCCATGCCACCAAGGAAAACAGGGAACCCCATGCATTTCCGAAAAGAAGACATCAGTGGGAATCCGCTGAGATATGATTTGCGCAAACCGGCCCCAAATTTATTACCCAGACACACCCGCAAAGTCCGAAATGTGGGGAAAAAAACACATGTTCCGCACATTTCACTCGGCTCTCCCATCGAAACATGTCACCAACAACACATGGCCTACCGTCCCGTGTTTCCACAGGTGTCCCGATGAAAATGGTACCTCACATGTGTGGGTGCACCTACCTGGGTGCCAAAGGGAAAGCCTAAAACACAGATAACCCCAAGTCTGTTTTCATACCTGAATTTGCCAATTTCTCCAGACAAGCGCAACATACAGATATGGGTCTCGGGTGTCCAAGCCACCAAGGAAAACAGGGAACCCCATGTATTTCCGAAAAGAGGACATCCGTGCGAATCCGCAGAGGTATGATTTGTGCAAATCAGCCCAGAATTTATAACCCAGACACCCCGCAAGTCCGAAATGTGGGAAAAAGAAATACATTTTCCGCATATTTCACTCGGCTCACCCATCAAAACACGCCGCCAACAACACATGGCCTACCGTCACGCATTCCCACAGGAGTCCCGATGAAAACGGTACCTCACATGTGTGGGTGCACCTACCTGGGCGCCAAGGGGAAAGCCTAAAACACAGGTAACCCCAAGTCTGTTTTCACATCTAAATTTGACACTTACTCCAGACAAGCGCAACATACAGATATGGGCCTTGGGTGTCCAAGCCACCAAGGAAAACAGGGAACCCCATGCATTTCCGAAAAGAGGACACCCGTGGTAATCCGCAGAGGCATGATTTGTGCACATAGGCCCAGAATCTATTACCCACCCAGACATCCCCGCCAAGTCTGAAATGTGGGAAAAAATGCATTTTCCGCACATTTCACTCGGTTCATCCATCGAAACACACTACCAACAGCACATGGCCTACCATCCCGCTTTCCCAAAGGTGTCCCGATCAAAACAGTACCTCACATGTGTGGGTGCACCTACCTGGGCGCCAAGGGGAAAGCCTAAAACACAGGTAACCCCAAGTCTGTTTCCACACCTGAATTTCACACTTTCTCCAGACAAGCGCAACATACAGATATGGGCCTCGGGTGTCCAAGCCACCAAGGAAAACAGGCAACCCAATGCATTTCCAAAAAGAGGACACCCGTGGGAATCAGCAGAGGTATGATTTGCGCACATCGGCCCAGAATATATTACCCAGACACCCCTGCAAAGTCCCAAATGGGTGAAAAAAACGCATTTTCCGCACATTTCACTCGGCTCACCCATCCAAACATGCTGCCAACAGCACATGGCCTACTGTTTCGCGTTCACAGGTGTCCCGATGAAAATGGTACCGCACATGTGTGGGTGCACCTACCTGGGCGCCAAGGGGAAAGCCTAAATCACAGGTAGCCCAAGTCTGTTTCAACACATGACTCTGACACTTTCTCCAGACAAGCGCAACATACAGATATGGGCCTCGGGTGTCCAAGCCACCAAGGAAAACAGGGAACCCCATGAATTTCCGAAAAGAGGACACCCGTGGGAATCCTCAGAGTTATGATTTGCGCACATTGGCCCAGAATTTATTACCCAGACACCCCCACAAAGTCCGAAACGTGGGAAAAAACACATTTTCTGCACATTTCACTCGGCTCACCAATCGAAACACGCCGCCAACAACACATGGCCTACCGTCCCGCGTTCCCACAGGTGTCGTGATGAAACCTGCACCTCACGTGTGGATGCACCTACCTGGGCGCCAAGGGGAAAGCCTTAAACACAGGTAACCCCAAGTCTGTTTCGACAACTGAATTTGACACTTTCTCCAGACAAGCGCAATATACAGATTTGGGCCTGGGTGTCCAAGCCACCAAGGAAAACAGAGAACCCCCTGCATTTGCGAAAAGAGGACACCCGTGGGAATCCGCAGAGGCATGATTTGTGCACATAGGCCCAGAATTTATTACCCAGACATCCCCGCAAAGTCTGAAATGTGGGAAAAATGCATTTTCCGCACATTTCACTCGGTTCATCCATCGAAACACACTACCAACAGCACATGGCCTACCATCCTGCGTTCCCTAAGGTGTCTCAATCAAAACAGTACCTCACATGTGTGGGTGCACCTACCTGGACGCCAAGGGGAAAGCTTAAAACACAGGTAACCCCAAGTCTGTTTCCACACCTGAATTTCACACTTTCTCCAGACAAGCGCAACATACAGATATGGGCCTCGGGTGTCCAAGCCACCAAGGAAAACAGGGAACCCAATGCATTTCCAAAAAGAGGACACCCGTGGGAATCAGCAGAGGTATGATTTGCGCACATCGGCCCAGAATTTATTACCCAGACACCCCTGCAAAGTCCGAAATGGGTGAGAAAAACGCATTTACCGCACATTTCACTCGGCTCACCCATCCAAACATGCTGCCAACAGCACATGGCCTACTGTTCCGCATTCCCACAGGTGTCCCAATGAAAATGGTACCTCACATGTGTGGGTGCACCTACCTGGGCGCCAAGGGGAAAGCCTAAAACACAGGTAGCCCCAAGTCTGTTTCAACACCTGACTTTGACACTTTCTCCAGACAAGCGCAACATACAGATATGGGCCTCGGGTGTCCAAGCCACCAAGGAAAACAGGGAACCCCATGAATTTCCAAAAAGAGGACACCCGTGGGAATCCTCAGAGGTATGATTTGCGCACATTGGCCCAGAATGTATTACCCAGACACCCCCACAAAGGCCGAAACGTGGGAAAAAAAACACATTTTCTGCACATTTCACTCGGCTCACACATCGAAACACGCCGCCAACAACACATGGCCTACCATCCCGCGTTCCCACAGGTGTCCTGATGAAACCGGTACCTCACGTGTGGGTGCACCTACCTGGGCGCCAAGGGGAAAGCCTAAAACACAGGTAACCCCAAGTCTGTTTCGACACCTGAATTTGACACTTTCTCCAGACAAGCGCAACATACAGATTTGGGCCTGGGTGTCCAAGCCACCAAGGAAAACAGAGAACCCCCTGCATTTGCGAAAAGAGGACACCCGTGGGAATCCGCAGAGGCATGATTTGTCCACATCAGCCCAGAATTTATTACCTAGACATCCCGCAAAGTCTGAAATGTGGGAAAAAAATGAATTTTTTTCTGCACATTTCACTCGGCTCATCCATCGAAACACGCTGCCAACAGCACATGGCCTACCATCCCGCGTTCCCAAAGGTGTCCCAATCAAAACAGTACCTCACATGTGTGGGTGCACCTACCTGGGCGCCAAGGGGAAAGCCTAAAACACAGGTAACCCCAAGTCTGTTTCCACACCTGAATTTCACACTTTCTCCAGACAAGCGCAACATACATATATGGGCCTCGGGTGTCCATTCCACCAAGGAAAACAGGGAACCCCATGCATTTCCGAAAAGAAGACATCCGTGGGAATACGCAGAGGTATGATTTGCGAAAACCGGCCCCGAATTTATTACCCAGACACCCCCGCAAAGTCTATAAAGGTGGGGAAAAAAACGCATTTTACGCACATTTCACTCGGCTCACCCATCAAAACATGCTGCCAACAACACATGGCCTACCATCCCGCGTTCCAACAGGTGTCCCGATGAAAATGGTACCTCACATGTGTGGGTGCACCTACCTGGGCGCCAAGGGGAAAGCCTAAAACACATATAACCCCAAGTCTGTTTTCATACCTGAATTTGACAATTTCTCCAGACAAGCGCAACATACAGATATGGGTCTCGGGTGTCCAAGCCACCAAGGAAAACAGCGAACCCTATGCATTTCCGAAAAGAGGATATCCGTGGGAATCCGCAGAGGTATGATTTGTGCAAATCAGCCCAGAATTTATAACCCAGACACCCCCGCAAGTCCGAAATGTGGGGAAAAGAAATACATTTTCCGCACATTTCACTCGGCTCACCCATCGAAACACGCCGCCAACAACACATGGCCTACTGTCCCGCATTCCCACAGGTGTCCCGATGAAAATGGTACCTCACATTTGTGGGTGCACCTACTTGGGCGCCAAGGGGAAAGCCTAAAACACAGGTAACCCCAAGTCTGTTTTCACACCTGAATTTGACACTTTCTCCAGACAAGCGCAACATACAGATATGGGCCTTGGGTGTCCAAGCCACCAAGGAAAACAGGGAACCCCATGCATTTCCGAAAAGAGGACACCCATGGGAATCTGTAGAGGTATGATTTGCGCACATCGGTCCAGAATATATTACCCAGACAACCCTGCAAAGTCCGAAATGTGGGGAATAAAACACATTTTCCGCTCATTTCACTCGGCTCACCCATCGAAACATCCCACAAACAACACATGGCCTACCGTCCCGTGTTCCCACAGGTGTCCCGATGAAAACGGTACCTCACATGTGTGAGTGCACGTACCTGGGCGCCGAGGGGAAATCCTAAAACACAGGTAACCACAAGTTTGTTTCGACACCTGAATTTGACACTTTCTCCATACAAGTGCAACATACAGATATGGGCCTCTGGTGTCCATGCCACCAAGGAAAACAGGGAACCCCATGCATTTCCGAAAAAAGGGCACCCGTGGGAATCCGCAGACGTATGATTTGCGCACATCGGCCCAGAATGTATTACCCAGACGCACCCACACAAAGTCCGAAATGTGGGACAAAAATACATTTTCCGCACATTTCACCCGGCTTACCCATCGAAACACGCTTCGAACAACAAATGGCCTACTCTCCTGCGTTCCCACAGTTGTCCCGATGAAAACAGTACCTCACATGTGTGGGTGCACCTACCTGGGCGCCAAGGGGAAAGCCTAAAACACAGGTAACCCCATGTCTGTTTCGACACCTGAATTTGACACTTTCTCCAGACAAGCGCAACATACAGATATGGGCCTCGGGTGTCCAAGCCACCAAGGAAAACAGGTAACCCCATGCATTTCCAAAAAGAGGACACCAGTGGGAATCCGCAGAGGTATGATTTGCGCATATCGGCCCAGAATTTATTACCCAGACACCCCTGCAAAGTCCGAAATGTGGGAAAAAAATGCATTTTCTGCACATTTCACTCGGCTCACCCATTCAAACATGCTGCCCACAAGACATGCCCTACCATCCCGCGTTCCAACAGGTGTCCCGATGAAAATGGTACCTCACATGTGTGGGTGCACCTACCTGGGCGCCAAGGGGAAAGCCTAAAACACAGGTAACCCAAAGTCTGTTTTCACACCTGAATTTGACACTTTCTCCAGACAAGCACAACATACAGATATGGGCTTTGGGTGTCCAAGCCACCAAGGAAAACAGGGAACCACATGCATTTCTGAAAAGAGGACACCCATGGGAATCCACAGAGGTATGGTTTGTGCACATCGGCCCAGAATTTATTACACAGACACCCACACAAAGTCTGAAATGTGGGAAAAAAAAACATTTTCTGCACATTCCACTCGGTCACCCATCGAAACACGCTGCCAACAACAAATGGCCTACCGTCCCGCGTTCCCACAGGTGTCCGATGAAAACGGTACCTCACATGTATGGGTGCACCTACCTGGGTGCCAAGGGGAAACCTTAAAAAACAGGTAACCCTAAGTCTGTTTCCACACTTAAATTTGACACTTTCTCCAGACAAGTGCAACATACAGATATGGGCCTTGGGTGTCCAAGCCACCAAGGAAAACAGGGAACCCCATGCATTTTCGAAATGAGGACACCCGTGGGAATCCACAGAGGTATGATTTGCGCACATCGGCCCTAGAATTTATTACCCAGACACCCCCGCAAAGTCTGAAATGTGGACAAAATAACGCATTTTCCGCACATTTCACTCGGCTCACCCATCGAAACACACCGCCAACAACACACATGGCCTACCGCCGCGCATTCTCACAGGTGTCCCGATGAAAACGCTACATGACATGTGCGGGTGCACCTACCTGGGCGCCAAGGGGAAAGCCTAAAACACAGGTAACCCCAAGTCTGTTTTGATACTGGAATTTCACACTTTCTCCGCATACCATACAGATATGGCCTTGGGCGTCGAAGCCAGCAAAGAAAACAGGGAACCCCATGCATTTCCCAAAAGAGAACACCTGTGGGAATCCGCAGAGGTATGATTTGCGCGATGCGGCCCAGGATTTATTACCCAGTACCCCAGACAAATTGACCATTGTGTTTTTTCCCCACCAAGTATCACATTTTGTCGGGGATTGTGGCTAATAAAAACTGGGGCAATTTGCACAAGGCAGACCTCTGTGGATTCCCACGGGAGTCCTCTTTTGGGAAATGCATGGGGTTCCCTGTTTTCCTTGCTGGCTTCGACACCCTAGCCCCAAATCTGTAGGTTGCCAACATGAACAAAATGGGATGTGCCAAAAGGCTTGGGGTTACCAGTGGGTTACCCATTTACTTTTGCCCCCCCGGTAGGTGCACCCACACATGTTAGGTACCTTTTTCGTCGGGACACCTGTGGGAATGCGAGAAGGTATGACATTTGTTGATGGCGACGTGTTTCGGTGAGAGGACACAGGGAAATGTCTCTGAAATTGGCTGGCAATGAAGACAATTCTCAGACATTTCGCTCTGGCCACCCACCGAATCACACTGCCAACAACACATGGCTTACCTTCCCACGTCCCCACCTGTGTCACGATGAAAACGGTAGTTCACATGTGTGGGTGCACCTACTGGGGGCACAAAAGGAAAGGGGTAACCCACTGGTAACCCCAAGCCTTTCGCCACTGCCCATTTTGTTCATGTGGGCAACCTACAGATTTGGGCCTAGGGTGTCGAATCCAGCAAGGGAAATAGGGAACCCCATGCATTTCCCAAAAGAGGACACCCGTGGGAATACACAGAGGTCTGCCTTGCGCAAATTGCCCCAGTTTTTATTAGCCACAATCCCCGACAAAGTGTGATATGGTGGGAAAAAAACACAATGTTAACTTTGTCTGGGGTTCTGGTTAATAAATTCTGGGCAGCTTCGCGCAAGTCAGACCTCTGCGCATTCCCACGGGTGTTCTCTTTTGGGAAATGCATGGCATTCCCTGTTTTCTTTGCTGGCTTCTACACCCTAGGCCCAAATCTGTAGGTCGCCCACATGAACAAATTGTACTGTGGCGAAAGGCTTGGGGTTACCAGCGGGTTACCCTTTTCCTTTTGCACCCCCGGTAGGTGCACCGACACATGTGAGGTACCCTTTCCATCAGGACACCTGTGGGAATGCGGGAAGGTATGACATTTGTTGATGGCGACGTGTTTCGGTGAGTGGGCACAGGGAAATGTCTCTGAAATTGGCTGGCAATGAAGACAAATCTCAGACATTTCGCTCTGGCCACCCACCAAAACACACCGCCAACAACACATGGCCTACCTTCCTGCGTCCCCACACGTGTCCCAATGAAAACGGTACCTCACATGTGTGGCTGGACCTACCGGGGGAACAAAAGGAAAAGGGTAACCCACTGGTAACCCCAAGCCTTTCACCACTGCCCATTTTGTTCATGTGGGCAACCTACAGATTTCGGCCTAGGGTGTCGAAGCCAGCAAGGGAAACAGGGACCGTCGACCAGGTTTCGCAAGTTTGTGTAACCGCTGGAGGCCCGTCGAAGTTGTAATGCCCAGCCATGGGGACCACTTGATGCCGTGCCGCTGACGACCGGAGCCGCCCACTCCTTTGCCTAAGAACATTTGAATCCAAGGACTCCCTTGTCCGCAACGTCGACCACTTTGTCCCGCCGGAGAAATTTGAGGCCGACCAACGCGCCGGGAGAATCAGCCGGTGGGTTTCCTGCCACCTGAAGGCCACAAAGACTTTGACGACTCGACGCCCTTGTTGGGCCACAGTTCTTCTGAAACTCTTTGTGGTCGTGAACAATCCATCGCCTAGGTGCCCCGCACACCTCATCCTCGCAGGACGTCGCTGATGAGCACCGCCTCGATCGACGTTGTGGTCTCGGCACCCTTGAACTTCTCATCGCCGCAGTCAACGACAAGTTCACCTTCTTCAACACCTCCCGATGATCCGTGGCTCCTGCTTTAAAGGGAGTCACTCAAGAAGGATCCGTCGACGCGTCTTCGAAGAACTCTACTCCGCCAGTTACATTGGGGGAGTAAAACATTAATAGGAGGAAATAAGACTAGTGGACAATATATGGACTGGGCTTGCGCTATATATCTTTGTCTTACAGGTTGCCCAGGTGGGGGGATCGCCACACACAAATGTGTCTATCGTAGGGGCCAGTATTCTGCCTATTGTTTCAACCATCTTGTGTTCCTTCCTATCTCTATTGCTGGTTTCCTCGTTATTGATCTGTGTGACATTTTAATGGTACAGTTGATGCACTTTAATGAGATTTGATAACATTGGTGGTACCACTTTAGAATTGTATGTATTTATCATTGTTGATTTCCGAGTACAAAGTGCGTTATTGTGATCGTGTACATACCTTTGAATATTAATTATATAAAGACTGTGTTTTCAGTAATACAGTGTGTGGACATTCCTTTGTGGGGGGTTCGAAGACTACACTGTACTTAAGAACCAGCCTGCATCACCTCCTGAGAAGCTAGGCCTTGATTGCTCGACTACGTTACCAATAATAGAGAATCTTGTCTGGGGTCAGCTGTGCCTCTCCTCTACCATATAGGGAGCAGAAGTACAGACACCCCCTTCCAGTCTTTACACTGGTGGCAGCGGTGGGACGCTCATGGTTTTAAGAATCAGTGTATAACCGTGCCACTTACAAAATATCTGCACTTTATTAAATTAAGGTTTGGTTGTGTACAAAATAACTGCATTACAAGCAATGGAGTCTATTCCAAATGGTAAATTGACTAGGATGAGTTTAGAGGCTCTCCAGAGTGCTTGTGAAGCTAGAGAGTTAGACTTCATGGGTAAGTCTAGGGCTGAGCTGATAGCTGCCCTGGTGGACTACCAGACTGATGGCGAAACTCTTGATGAGGGGGGAATGCAACCAATGAGGGTTCTACTGAATCTGTTTCTGGGAATGCCACCATTCCTGCTGCCTCTGTTCCGAACCCCAGCAATTCCTTGGAGCTTGAGTTATTAAGGATGAAATTGGCCTTTGAATATCGCAAGTTGGAAATAGATGCTGAGCTTAAGAAGGAGGAGTTGGCTCAACAAGTGGAGCTCAAGAATAGGGATCTTGAACTCTAAAATAAGGACCTTGAACTCAAGAACCAGGACACTGAATGTCAGAGAATCCAGCTAGAGAAAGCTAAAGTTGTGGGATGTATTTACCCATGCATCCGGGCCCTACCTCAAAACTGTGCAGTACTGGCATTGAAAACATCATAATGGCCAGAGCTCCCCAGAAAATGCACAGGAAAATCCCATTTTGCCTATATTGTGAGTTCAGAGATGCAATGCTGATTGCCAAAAGCAAACCCATACTGTTGGGAATTCATTTTTCTTGAATGTCAAATATGGCAAAATCATGGGCACAGAATTACTTTACTGCAGAAACACACCAATGCCATGTCCTGAACATGGACAATCTACTCCATATAATATCACTTGCTGAAAGGAATCAATCTAAAAAAAAAAAATCCCAAGGATGGATGCAGTAACCACAAAATCCTGATGGTGGCGCTAGCGGTCTAAACTCTGACAGGAGAGCTGGCTTGCAAACTGCATGAGTGCAAAGAAAGGGGTCTTATTTCATCAAAGGTTCAAAGGGGTTGCATGTCCTGAGAACTCTTGACACTTCAGAACTCAACACAAGAAGCCAGGAAATAACAGGGTTCTGTTAATTAAATGCAAAGTGGCCCCCTGGCCTCCTGATGTGAGCTGGCCAGACACCACACAAAGGACCCTTTCCTCTGAAAGGAATATGTTAATTCTGGATGTTTGCTGTCAACAAAGATCTGCCAGCCAGCAGAGATCTGTGACTGACCCACCCAAGTCTTGGAGGCGGACTTCAACACTCTGAGGACTGAATTGAAAGTAAAATATATATTTTACAAAAACACTGATAACTCTTTGTAATCAAATGACAGAAATGTATAACTTTGAGAGCTTTAATTTAAAAAATGTACCGTTAATTCAAGCCTAAACTCGAATTTGTGTGATGTTCTGGGGCAAAACCCCATTGTTTATTAATATTACAGACTCCCTGTTTCAGCTAGACAAACGAAAATGCATTGGTATGTGGGTAGATATGTGAGGAACAGTTGTATAAAATTTAATGAAGATCCAATGTTGTTTAGCACATGAAAAAGTGCTAGAAGTTGCCATTTCTGAATGCAAGCTCTTAGAAACAACAGATTTGGACAGAGACATGGCTAAATTCAGCCACACCATGTATATGTAATTTCAAGCAACTGTGTAACTGTGAAATATGTCTTTTATTATCAAATATAGAATGTGTGCAATCTGACAAGGGAGTGCCCTCTTGGCAAGCCATAAAATGACATCACTCTGACTCACAGTTCATTCCCCAATCAAGGGGAGGAATGAAAGCTGGACCAATGACAAGTGAGAGGGGCAAGTCTAGTGATGCAACACACACACCCACTCTCAAAAACACATAAAAGCAGAGAGTCAGGACAGATAGGGACCTTCAATTCCATCTGCTGCAATGCACTCTGCCGGACCATACAACATCCAGAGATCCAGACTTCAAATTCATCAAACCTCCAGAGAGCCAAACTAGAGACTTCAATCTATCCAGAACTAGAGACCCAGACCAGAGAACCAGAGAGAGCTGACCCAGATCACTGTGAAGTGCAGAGACCAGAGGCGAGTCTAAAACCTGACCAGATCCATGGCGAGGCCCATTTCACTCAAGAATATAGTGTGAGTACATAGTAAAACTGTGTAGAACCCATCTCTTAGTTAAAATAATATAATTCAATCCATTTTAACCTAAGTAGAACTGCAGCTTAGCAATTGTGTTATCCTGCCATCATTTTTAAAGCTGAAAAAGTGTGCGTTTAAAATTTCAAATCTGAAAAACGACCTTCACAAAATCGCTCATATCTCCGCAACCGTTTGTGCTAGAGACTTGCAGTAAATTTCATTTTGAAGCTGAGATCCTAGGCTTTCCTAGGACCCCAAAACGATAGAGATAAACTGCTGCTGCTTGCTTTCCATTTGCCAGAAATTCGTTTAACCTGCTAACTATCCCTGCCCCATTGCTAGTGTGAGCCTGGACTAATATTAACTAGATACCACTCACCCTGAACCTCTGAAAAGGGAATTAAAAGCATTTTAGCATATTTTTTAATTCATTGCCAGCACATATCAAAGCAATTTGGGCCTGTGTTTTCAAACTTCTGTAGTCTAAGCTTGCTGGGGTGAACTGATTTACATTGATTGCATTTCTGAGAACTGTGTGTTTTCCTTCCATTTCCTTGCCTTACATCAAGGGGGGGAGGGGATTGCCAGAGAAAAGTGATTACATTGTTTGGTTGAAATCATATTGAGTATTTTCTGTACTGCATTCATTGAATATTGCATCCACCTGAGCTTACATAAAGCATTCTGTACCACCTTCTTCTTTTGTTCCTATTCACCTGTGTGCTATCTTATCCATTTCATCTCAACTCATTAGTGATTATAAAGAAGCGTGCTAGTGCCAGATTCTCCGTTGTTAATATTTATCATATCAGATTAAGTGTGATATTCAATTATTAATTTACTATAAAGGGTGATATATATCTATTGTTTAAATTATCAAATAAACCTTTTAAACTTGCAAAACAGAACTACTTCTTGGCTCAGTGGGGTCAGGGGGATTCCAAGAGAGGGGTGTTATATAGGGGTAGTCATCCAGAACGCATGAACTGGACATAAAGATATATCAATAAGGGTTTTCATTCAGTATTATAGACTAGGCGTTGACTTAGCTGTAGTGTTGAATTGAATCCTCTTACAAATTGGGGGCTCGAGCCGAGACGTTGGGTTAGATTTACCATTTGTGCAGCTTAATACAGTGTGCGAACTGACGGGATACATACATCCGGTCGGATCACCACGCTGCATTACGCTGTGAAGCATTCCTCAAAAGGGACACTCCAAGAAAAGTTCTGTTCTGCAAAAATAAAATACAAACTTCTGTAAGTCAGGACAGAGACCAATCTCTAGAATGACGACCTTAGTAGACATGAAAATAGCCAGAGAGCACCTCTTGCATAAGCTATTTGTGAGAGGTGAATGGACCGAACAGGGCCAGGATGTGTGGTTGCAGGCCATCACACAACAGGTCACTGAAACAGGGTCAGATATATATAGAGATCAGGGTCCCTTACATGTGGCCCTGAGTGAACTAGATATGGCTCCTAAAGCCAAAGAGGAACACAATAAGATTGCCAGGATAGCAGCATACCTGTACCTATATATGGGAGACATGCAGGATAGATGTGCTGAAAGCCAAAATCTGGCAAATAGGCAACAGATGGCATTACAGAAGGCCCAATCTGATCTGGACTCTTCTGAGCAGAGGCTGCAGAGGAGCCAGGAGGCAGAAAATGATAGTAGGCAATATATCATTAAAATAAAAGAGGATATGGGCATCCTACAACAGGAAAAGACAGACCAGGATACCCGATTTCTGGCCCTGCAGAAGGAGCACCAAGACAGTTTGGACTCCTTACTGCAGAACCAGAAAAAGCTGGAGCAACAGATCAATTTCAACAGGGCATGCACAGAGCAGGTAGCCACCCTGCAAATCCAACTAGACAGAGAGAAAGAGGAGAGCAACAAACTAATTTTGAAAGACCTGGATACCCAGGCAGAGTTTGATCAGGAGCGCCAGAAAGCCAGCGCCTTCCAAAGGCAAAGAGACGACCTGGCGGCGCAGATTCAGGCTCTTAGTCAGGAAAGAGACACTTTAGGCCAGGAAGTCTGCCACTTAAAAAGGAAAACAGATGAAAATCACCTGGCCCACCAGGGGCTGGGTGACCTCCAAAAAGAAAACCAGAACTTGGTAGAGCACACCAGAAGGGTGGAAGATGCTCTAGCAAGAAAGGAGCAGGCCAATAGGGACACAGCTCAGGAGGTAACCCTCCTGCAGCAAAGACTGGCCCAGTGCTCCAGGACCAATCAGGAAACACAGAGGGAAAATGAGGCCCTCTGTCAACACAATGATAGGCTCCAACAACAGGTAGCGATGCAGGAGAGACTGATAGAGTCTAGTAAGGCCTTAACTGAGGAACTGAAGGCACAAATGCAGGCTCTTGCATTGCAACAGGGAGCAGGGGCGGATAGAGATGAGGTTCGCTGGGAAATGGAAACTCCGGAGCATAACCTCAGGAACCCTAGTACCAGAGGCCCTCATACCTCTCAGTCCCTGGACTCTGCCACCCCCATGTCCCCTGGCGCACATGAGCACAGGGCCACGGGGATGGCAGATTACTATCCAGCCAGAAGCATGGGGCTCATAGGCCAGTACCTCCCAGGAATGGATGGGCGGGCATCTGGGCATGGGCACCCAAGCATGGTGCAATTCAGTGGGGAACCCCGGGAGAATAGGCCCATTAAGGGCATCCTGAAAACCTCTGCCCAGTTAGGTCAGTGGGGGGGGTACCCATCAAATCCTGGCAGCAAGGAGGAATCTGAAGACTCCTCTGAACTGCGCAGGACACAGGAGACCAGGTCCCCACATTCTGCCAGCCATTCCCAGGCTCGCAGAATCCGGGAAAACCTGGAAGAACAGACGGGAACCTCTGGGAGCAGTGCCTCTGAATCCGAGGACGAATGGACAAGGGTTACCCGAACCAAAAAGGCCAATAAGGCAAAAAGGGCCTTGCTTAAGGACCCCTTAAAGCAGATTAAGGCGATCAGGAGCGTCATCACGCCTTACCATAAGAACGCTAAGTATTCTGTTTGGGAGAATTTAGAGTTGTTTGAACAAATGATGGAGACTTTCCATTTGAAGGACAGCCAAAGCTGTATTCAATATGTAAAGTGGACCTTCTCCCCGGAATACTCCAGTTTCTTTGCGGGGCTGGAGGACCAAAATCATTTAAGATGGTCCACCTATAAGGCGGCCATCTTGAAACATTTTTCTGTTCACAGAAATCCTCAAGAGGCTCGCAAGGCAGCCTACAATTTGCAATGTGGGGAGGATCAGGCCCCACAAGAATTTGTGCAGGAGTTAAAGCGTGCTTTTGCACAGACCACAAGAAGGGTGCGCACGGATAGCAGGGAATTTATTAACACGTTTTTCCATGCCTTGCCCAAATACATCATGACCCAGCTCGTGAGGGATTTTCACGAGAAAAGATCCTTAGATTGGGTCATTGAACAGGCTACCCGGATCTATGAGGTGCAGAAACCGATAGATAGCAAAAGTAATGCCCAGAAAAACCCCAAAGCCAACAGCACCCCTGCTGCTGCCAAGGTGGCAGAGGTAAAGGTCACCCCCGTTTTGGATTTGGAGATGGGGGGGCCTAAAAACCTACATGCACCTAATAATGCTAGGCCCAGGAGGTCCTCGGGTCAGTCACAGACAGGGAGCCAGGGAGGCAGCCCCACAAATGGGGTCCCTCGCTCTCCTGATTATGTAAGTCCCCGTTACAAGGGAAATCGACCCATCCTGGGTTATGTGTGGACTCCTCCAGCCCAAGGGGGGGGATCCAGCCAAGCACCTAACCCAGGGAACTTCCCTCCAAACTTCCCACAGGAGGGCAGAAATTTACCAAACCCTGGGCAGAACTTTTTCCCCAGATATCCTCCCGACTTTCAGCCCCAAAACCATTCATCCTTCTTTCCCCAATTCCCTGAGCCCAGACCACTGAATCCGGGAGAGGGGAGGCCAAGGGTGGAGGGGTACCCAAATCTTCCCAACCAGGGGTACTACCAAAGAAGGGACAGCTACCCTTCCCGGGATCAGCCCAGGGGAGAAAACAGGGCCCCGTATCAGCCTGAGCGGGTTTCCCAGTTAGAGCGCCAGGTTCAAAACATGGCGCGGGACCTGGGTCACATACTGAGGGCTCAGCAGAACCCTCAGATGGGCGTGCCGGCGCAGAACGCACCCAACTCTGGACCTGGTGCTCCAGAACAATGATGGGGGCAGCACCCCGATAACTCACCGGTTCCCAGGGAGGAGGCACAAAGGGAAGGGGGGTGTAAAGCCTTGGAGGAAGCTTCCTTCCTCACTTGTAAACAGCCCCTGTAAACCCAGGAACCGGAAACAAAATCTCTTGCCCCTGAAAGTCTGCCTCCTAAGGAGCAGAGGGGGGGTAGGAGAAACAAAAGACCCAAACAGACTCAGTTTGAGGAGGAGGTACAGATCTTCCAATTTGAGGGAGAGGGATCCTCAGAGGATCCTGGGAAAAGGATCTTCTCCTTCAGAGAGGGGGGAACTCCTCCCAAAGAAAAATGGGTCCCTAGGGATGCAAATCCAGACTGGGGAGATGTGGAGACTGAGCTACCGCCGCCCACTATCTCATCCCAGAACAAACAGCAAGAAAACCCCCTGGTTCAAACCCATCCTGGTGACTGCCTCCAAAAAGGGGGGGGCGGCCCAGAACTGGAACCAGGGGAACCCACAATGGCTCTGATCTCCAGTTGCCAAATTTTTCTTTCAGATTCCCAAGACTCTCCACAGAATTCTGCCCAAATCTCTTCGCTAGCGATGTCCAAAACCAGAAAATTAGCCCACCAGTTGTCCAAAAATGTACATTATCTGTGCCCCCTTGAGGAGAAGGAGGGAAGATATTATGCCCCGGTACAAGTACAGGGGCAGGGTACAATCTCGGCACTGGTGGACACTGGATCTCAAGCTACCCTTCTGTCCAGAAGGGCCTTTGACGAACTGAATGCAGGAAGGGGAGAGAATTACCAAATTCCTCTCACCTCTCTTCCGGGACAACTACAGAACTTTGACGGGAAGGAAATTCCCGTTGAGGGGACTGCAGACTTGGACATTAAGATTGGGCGACATAAGTTGAAACACCCGGTCATAGTTGTGACCCCGGAGGGCACCCCTTGTTTACTAGGGAATGACCTCCTGAGAAGGTTGTCACCCCTAATTGATTGCGTAAACAAGGTCCTCTGGACCCAGACTAGCCGACCCATAAAATTAAAACAGAGTGTCAACCATGTTAGTTTAAACGGCACCTGCCACATGGTTGAACAAAAATCTGACCAAGTAGAATTTCACTTCCAGAACCACCAAATTCCAGACGTGACAGTCATAGCAGTAGGACAACAGACTGGTGATGGGGGGTCCTCTCTATTTCTGAAAATCAACCTTCCTTCCAGTCTAAAGTGGTATTCCACGCTGGAAGGAAACACTTTGAAATTCTATACCAATCCACAATCTGAAACTCCCACTCCTATAGTCCAGAAAGATGTGAAATCAGCTCAGAGCCTGGCTGATATTCAGCAAATTGGAGAGCAGTTGTTCATCCCTGTTCAGTTAAATGATGGGAAGGACTCTGTTCTCGCTCGAGTGTGTGTGAACAACGGTAAGAGCTTCATCAGCGAAGCCATGTTCCGCCAACTCCCAAAAGATCCAGCCATTCCCACCTTCAAACTGATAGACAAGTGGGAAATGGACCTGGAAGCACCCAATTCAAAACATCTCCTGCCAAGCAGGTGTATGCTCAAAATCTCCATTGGCAACAAGAGCATAGTCCATAATTGTTGGGTCGTGCGAGACGTCACTGCCGCCTTTTACTTAGGCAGTGACATTCTCAATCGCTTTGCCATTAGTTTGGACCTAATAAACTTCAAAGCTTGGTCCCGATTAGCGGATAATCCCATGGGCTTTGATGATCCAGAAAAAGCATTTAGGTCAGCTCAATTGCTACCTTATGCAGTTGAAATTCAGGTTAAAGAGGAAGTCACCATCCCAGAAAGGACCCGACAATTCTCCCTGGAAGTGAAAGTTAAAAGGGGACAAGAGTTGAAAAACCCTGATGCTTACATACATCTAAATGCTTCTCTCCAACAGCAAGGGTTGGGGGTAAACCCAACACCATTAGTCAACATAGAACATGACACCATTCCAATAGAGGTGGATAACAGCGACTTAAAGAGTATTACTCTAGCCGCAGGCACCATTGTTGGAATGGCGGTTGATGACCGACATTTTTCCATCGACTTAGTAAATGAACTGTTAGGACCAATCCCCAAGGACTGTTTTGACAGTGACAGTGATGACAATACAACACCAGACAGGATTTTTACCCGGCATGGGGGGAACTTCCTGGTGTACACTTCTTGCCCTTATGGTAAGGAAGATGTGACTTGTGACTTCAGGAGGGATGAGGTGATTTTCCAGGTCCATGAGGGCTGCCTTTCCCACCTGAAGCCTCCAGTCCAAATCAGCACTCTGACCAGGGACTTCTCCACCCAGCTGGAGGAGGCCGCGGAGATAGCCAAACCAGAAGTCTTTCCAGGCTTCAGGCAGATGGTGGAAGAGAGAGTCAATCTAGCTGATGCCTGTGTGACTCTGGAACAAAAGCAAAAGTTGAAACAAGTTTTCTTGGATTTCCAAGATCTCTTTGCGGTAGACTCATATGACTGTGGTCGCACCGACATCCACACAACAACAATCCCCACGGACCCTGGCATGACTCCAGTGTTTGTGAAGCAATATCGTTTGCCTCTCGCATCCATGGAGTCCCTTACTGAAATAATTAAGAACCTTGAGTCCCGGGGAATAATCCGTCCCGTCCACAGCACCTTCAATAATCCGGTGCTGGGAATATTGAAGCCAAACGGCCAGTGGAGACTCTGCGCCGACCTTAGGGAGCTCAACAAACGGGTCCATACTTCCCGATGGCCTCTGCCCTACATTGACCAAGGGCTGGCCCAGATCCAGGGGTCACAGGTATTCACTGCAATAGACCTGACCAATGGATACTGGACCGTGCCTGTCAGCAGGGAGGACCAATACAAACTGGCTTTTACCTTTGGGGGCCAGCAGTACACATGGACCCGGACTCCCTTCGGATACCTCAACTCCGGCAATGAATTCAACATTTTCCTACATAAGGCCATGCCCGACCTGGGTGCGAGGGGTAACCTGGCTTATGTAGATGATGCCCTCATCAAAAGCTCAACTGTTGAGGAACACATAGCGGAGATCCGTTATGTTCTGACACAGTTGAGGGCCGCCGGAGCAAAACTTTCCTTTCAGAAAGCACAGTGGTGTAAAACCCGTGTTAACTTCTTGGGGCATGAGATTACTCCTCAGGGTCTTTGTCCCCAGGAAAAGAAAGTGGAAGCACTTCAGAAACTGAAAGACCCCACAACTCTGCGGGAACTAAGGAGCCTCCTTGGACTGACTAATTACAGCAGAAAGTTCATTGAGGGCTACGCAGAGATCACCAGACCCCTGATTCATCTCCTGAAGGGGGGGGTCAAGTGGGAATGGGGTCCAGAACAAGCCGAGGCAGTAAAACAACTCAAAAGAAGCCTCTCACAAGCGCCTTGCCTAGCTTACCCGGTCAGAAACAAGGAGTTCTTCCTGGAGACAGGGTTCTCTAATATGTGCTTGACGGCAGTATTATATCAAAAGCATGACAAGGTCAATAAAGTAATCTCCTATGAGAGCAAAACTTTATCCTCTGTGGAGGAAAAATTCAACGATTGTGAGAAGGCACTCCTGGCAACGGTGTGGGCATTGAAGAATTACCGCCCGTTTATCCAGGGGGAACACATCATAGTGGAGACTCCACACCAGCCTCTGCAATATCTCCAAAGTGACAGAATCCGGGCCGGAAATGTGAGTAATTCCCAAATTACTTCCTGGATTCTGTCAATGCAAGGCTTTCCTGTGGAGGTCAGATATGGCCAAAACAAGAAGAGTCCCCTCGCGCAAGGTCCGGCTGACTTGCATGATTGTGCCAGAGAAAACTGTCTCGAGGACGAAAGTCTAAAAATAAAGGACAACATGGAGGCATACCTTAATTCCCCCCACAAAGTCTTTGAAGAAGACAAGTGTGAGGGAATGCCCACTGTGTATGTGGATGGATGCTCTTTCCATGTTGACAACAACGGGGAGAAAGAACTGGTGGCTGGCGTAGGGAATGCATGGGTGAATGAGTCCCCAGAACCCTCCGCTGGATACAAAATTGGTCCCCGAAGTAGTCAGGTGGCAGAATTGATGGCTGTGCATCAGGCCATCCTCACTGCTGTCCAGCATCAACTCCACGAACTGGTCATAATCACAGATTCGGATTATGTACGGAACGGGTTCGTGGAGCACCTGGTTAATTGGAAAACCAGAGGCATGTTATGTGCTAACAACAAACCCTTGAAACATGGGAAGTTGATCCAAAACATTGATGATCTGGTCACATCGAATGGGATGACCATCTACTGGAAAAAGATTAAGGGTCATTCCAAAGTAGAGGGACCAGACAAAACTGGAAATGACTTAGCCGATCAGCTGGCCAAAACCGGAGCCATCCAAGGGGATCTAATTGAGATTGAGTCCCTGTTGGGGGAAATCCAGGTCACTGCCATCACTAGGTCCCAGACAAATGCTCACAATGACCTTTCAATTGCACAATGGAGTAAGGAGACCCCTGATGCTGATTTGATTACTGCTCAGAAGGGGGATCCAATAATTGGTAAATTTTACCAGCACCTTGAGGACCCTGAGAACTTTCCCCTGACGGATACCGATTACATTGGGAAAGAGGACCTAAGAGTGTTGATGAAATGTCCAAAAATGTTCCGAATCCAAGACGGTTTGTTGGTAAGGAAATCCAAAGCTGGCCACGACCAGTGGGTGGTTCCTACCTCATTCCGAAGCCTGATGTTAAGTCACGCCCATGATGCGGCCACCGCCGGTCATAGGGGGTTTCACACAACACTGGAAATCTTAAGAGAGGTTGCATACTGGCCACACATGGGCCAGGACCTCAACCAATATTTTAAGGGTTGTCTTGTGTGTGCACAATTTCAGCCGACATCCCTCACACACCGGGCACCTTTACAAAAGCGGGGGATGACACTGCCATGGTCAGATTTACAAATCGACTTTGTAGGCCCTGTGATTCGCTCGGCTAGGGGGAATAAGTACATGTTGACTGTGACATGCTTGTTTACCAAGTGGGTGGAATGTCTCCCAGCCCCAAACTGCAAGGCAGAAACTGCAGCTGCCTTGATGATTAACCACATCTTTTCCCGTTTTGGTCTACCTCAAAGGATTGAGTCAGACAGAGGTAGCCACTTCACCAGTGAAGTAATGACAAAGATGTGGGAGATACTGGGGGTCAAAAGGAAGTTGCATATTGCTTATCGGCCAGCTTCTTCTGGGGCAGTAGAGAGATATAACCGAACCATTGTGAGCATATTAAAGAAGTTTGTGGCAGATTCTGGGCCAAGTTGGGATATCCGATTACCTCTGGTCCTAATGGCCATCAGATCTACCCCTTCATCTGCAACCAAAATGTCACCATTTGAGTTGATGACTGGACGCAAGATGGTGCTTCCTCAGCATTTGCTCTACAGGACCCAAGAGCAGACACTGATAAACGCCTCCACTACTCATGAGTATGTAGAGAATTTAAGGAAACACCTCCAACATGCTTTTGCTTATGCTCAGCGGAATCTAGAAAGATCGGCTGATAGCATGAAGACCCATTATGACCTGAAAACTTCCAGGAAGGAATATCAGGTGGGGGACCGGGTCTATCTATACAACTTCCAAAGGAACCAGGCCAAGCAGCGCAAATTTTTGCCTACATGGAAGGGACCCTTTGAGATCGTCGATAAGATCTCCCCTGTGGCCTACAAAATCCACATCCCCAAAGGCCCTTTGGCAGCGGGGGAAGACAAGTGGGTCCACATAAACCAGTTGAAATGTTGCCATCCCAGGCACACTCTGCAACAACTGGAGGAATCCTCTGGAATCCTAGCGGGTACTGTCTCAGACTAATTCTGTTCCAATCATAAAACATACCACATCTAGTCTCTACATACTGTGATTTGTATGAAACTGTCTCTTAGTCATACTGTTTTTATTAAAATAAGAATGTAATGTTTTGTTATGATAAAATGCATATGCTGCCCCACTATCTCAACAGTGGTGGAAAAAAAAAAATCGTCTATGAGTAGATATTGCCGCTTTTGCTTTATCATCCTAGGAGAGATGAAACCATGAAGAATGACCAAGAAGGACGATCCGGAGACCGGGAACGAAGATCCAATGGGCCCAGTGGACCGCCCAATACTCCCATCTGGACCGGCGAGGAGAACCGATCGATCCGACCGGATGGAGGAAAAGATGCTGAACTGTGCCATTTATCGGAAGAAGAGGAGAACTACATCCCAGATCTTGCGGGTCCCATTAGTGAAGGATCAGATGGCCACCGCAAGAAGGGGGGCTTGTGGGATGTATTTACCCATGCATCCGGGCCCTACCTCAAAACTGTGCAGTACTGGCATTGAAAACATCATAATGGCCAGAGCTCCCCAGAAAATGCACAGGAAAATCCCATTTTGCCTATATTGTGAGTTCAGAGATGCAATGCTGATTGCCAAAAGCAAACCCATACTGTTGGGAATTCATTTTTCTTGAATGTCAAATATGGCAAAATCATGGGCACAGAATTACTTTACTGCAGAAACACACCAATGCCATGTCCTGAACATGGACAATCTACTCCATATAATATCACTTGCTGAAAGGAATCAATCTAAAAAAATAAAATCCCAAGGATGGATGCAGTAACCACAAAATCCTGATGGTGGCGCTAGCGGTCTAAACTCTGACAGGAGAGCTGGCTTGCAAACTGCATGAGTGCAAAGAAAGGGGTCTTATTTCATCAAAGGTTCAAAGGGGTTGCATGTCCTGAGAACTCTTGACACTTCAGAACTCAACACAAGAAGCCAGGAAATAACAGGGTTCTGTTAATTAAATGCAAAGTGGCCCCCTGGCCTCCTGATGTGAGCTGGCCAGACACCACACAAAGGACCCTTTCCTCTGAAAGGAATATGTTAATTCTGGATGTTTGCTGTCAACAAAGATCTGCCAGCCAGCAGAGATCTGTGACTGACCCACCCAAGTCTTGGAGGCGGACTTCAACACTCTGAGGACTGAATTGAAAGTAAAATATATATTTTACAAAAACACTGATAACTCTTTGTAATCAAATGACAGAAATGTATAACTTTGAGAGCTTTAATTTAAAAAATGTACCGTTAATTCAAGCCTAAACTCGAATTTGTGTGATGTTCTGGGGCAAAACCCCATTGTTTATTAATATTATAGACTCCCTGTTTCAGCTAGACAAACGAAAATGCATTGGTATGTGGGTAGATATGTGAGGAACAGTTGTATAAAATTTAATGAAGATCCAATGTTGTTTAGCACATGAAAAAGTGCTAGAAGTTGCCATTTCTGAATGCAAGCTCTTAGAAACAACAGATTTGGACAGAGACATGGCTAAATTCAGCCACACCATGTATATGTAATTTCAAGCAACTGTGTAACTGTGAAATATGTATTTTATTATCAAATATAGAATGTGTGCAATCTGACAAGGGAGTGCCCTCTTGGCAAGCCATAAAATGACATCACTCTGACTCACAGTTCATTCCCCAATCAAGGGGAGGAATGAAAGCTGGACCAATGACAAGTGAGAGGGGCAAGTCTAGTGATGCAACACACACACCCACTCTCAAAAACACATAAAAGCAGAGAGTCAGGACAGATAGGGACCTTCAATTCCATCTGCTGCAATGCACTCTGCCGGACCATACAACATCCAGAGATCCAGACTTCAAATTCATCAAACCTCCAGAGAGCCAAACTAGAGACTTCAATCTATCCAGAACTAGAGACCCAGACCAGAGAACCAGAGAGAGCTGACCCAGATCACTGTGAAGTGCAGAGACCAGAGGCGAGTCTAAAACCTGACCAGATCCATGGCGAGGCCCATTTCACTCAAGAATATAGTGTGAGTACATAGTAAAACTGTGTAGAACCCATCTCTTAGTTAAAATAATATAATTCAATCCATTTTAACCTAAGTAGAACTGCAGCTTAGCAATTGTGTTATCCTGCCATCATTTTTAAAGCTGAAAAAGTGTGCGTTTAAAATTTCAAATCTGAAAAACGACCTTCACAAAATCGCTCATATCTCCGCAACCGTTTGTGCTAGAGACTTGCAGTAACTTTCATTTTGAAGCTGAGATCCTAGGCTTTCCTAGGACCCCAAAACGATAGAGATAGTCCTTGTGATTCCTCTGTAATAGCGCTCGGCGCATCCGCGAATTTTACCGCGATTTGCAAATTTCTTCACATGTAAAAACTGCTGCTGCTTGCCTTCCATTTGCCAGAAATTCGTTTAACCTGCTAACTATCCCTGCCCCATTGCTAGTGTGAGCCTGGACTAATATTAACTAGATACCACTCACCCTGAACCTCTGAAAAGGGAATTAAAAGCATTTTAGCATATTTTTTAATTCATTGCCAGCACATATCAAAGCAATTTGGGCCTGTGTTTTCAAACTTCTGTAGTCTAAGCTTGCTGGGGTGAACTGATTTACATTGATTGCATTTCTGAGAACTGTGTGTTTTCCTTCCATTTCCTTGCCTTGCATCAAGGGGGGGAGGGGATTGCCAGAGAAAAGTGATTACATTGTTTGGTTGAAATCATATTGAGTATTTTCTGTACTGCATTCATTGAATATTGCATCCACCTGAGCTTACATAAAGCATTCTGTACCACCTTCTTCTTTTGTTCCTATTCACCTGTGTGCTATCTTATCCATTTCATCTCAACTCATTAGTGATTATAAAGAAGCGTGCTAGTGCCAGATTCTCCGTTGTTAATATTTATCATATCAGATTAAGTGTGATATTCAATTATTAATTTACTATAAAGGGTGATATATATCTATTGTTTAAATTATCAAATAAACCTTTTAAACTTGCAAAACAGAACTACTTCTTGGCTCAGTGGGGTCAGGGGGATTCCAAGAGAGGGGTGTTATATAGGGGTAGTCATCCAGAACGCATGAACTGGACATAAAGATATATCAATAAGGGTTTTCATTCAGTATTATAGACTAGGCGTTGACTTAGCTGTAGTGTTGAATTGAATCCTCTTACAAATTTTAGACTTCAACGAAACCCAGTGAGAGTGTCAGGTCCCCATCAACTAAATTTATGAAAGATTTGGTTGGTGTGTTTGTGGAGGGTTCTGATATCCTCCAATGGATAGAAGCATTTGATATGGCTTGTGCAATTCATGATGTTGACAAAAGAGAGTGGGCTAAGTGTTTGTTAAGCAGAGTGCCTCAGACTGGGTATGACTATATTCTGAAGCTGAGTGTGGAAGAAAGGGGTCAGTATGAGTGTATGAAATCTGCTTTGATTGCCAAGTTTGGCAAGAGACTACCCAATACCTTAAAAGGTTCAGGGATTTTAAGAAAAGAGAGAATGTGTCTTGGGTTGACTGGGTGGGAGCTGCGCACCTGAACATGATGGGGTGGATTGTTGGTTACAAGGTCAAAACTTTTGTTGAATTGTCCCATCTGTTGTTTTTTGAGCATTTATCTGAAGCCTGTTCACTGGAGCTGCGTTAGTATGTTGCTGACCAGAACATTTTGGATCCCTTTACGCTGGCTAGGCTGGCTGACAAGTGGGTCTCCCACCGGGTGTCCCCTAAGGACTCCAGTGAGAAGGACAAGGACAAAGAAAAGGGGGCCTCTCAGAAGGCTGAGGAGTCCCAAAAGCAGTCACAGTCGAATAAACCTAAACCCTCCTCTCCTAAGACCCAAAGATTCTAGTGGGGATAAGTCATCTGTGGGTGAGAATAAGAGTAGTGGTCCACCTGCTGCAAAGCAGGCTCCCAGTGGTTCCAGTACCGTACCCCGCACTCCAGGCACTTGTTGGGACTGTGGGGCTCTGGATCACAAAAGGGGTGACTCCAAGTGTAAAGGTAAGGCACTTGGAGTACAGGCTGTCAGCATGGCCTACCCTTACCCCATGTCTGAGGTGGAGGCCACTGTCCTCCCCTCCTCTACAGGGATCACATTTGGTGCTCCTGTAGAGATTTCCTTAGTCTCCCTTGGGGCCTGGGACCCGTACGCAGAAGTACTGGCGACTATCCCACAGAACACCCATAGATTTTTGAGAAGTGTCCTCCTCAATGGCCAGCCTTCTACTGGTTTGAGAGACACTGGGCCAAGCATGACAGCGGGTTACAGGACCCTGCTCAAGCCAGAGGACTATGTATGTGTTCTCTGAGAACCACCAGGTTAGCTGGTGGGCCTTCCCAAATTATCGCCTGTAGCCTTAGTCACACTCGTAATTGGAGACAAGACGGCAAAGCTTCCTGTCCTGGTTCAAGACAATGTCCCTGCTAACATTCTGTTAGGTAATGATCTGGTAGAGTTAGGATTGATCTTGGATGGTCTTCCCATGACTGCTGCTGCGGTCATTAGGTCACAGGTGACCCCGGGTCTGGCTGTGAGTCAGGTACTCGAGCCAAAGGCGCGGCCTAAGGCAAGACGAAGGACGAACAAGAAGGCCACCTCTGAGGAGGGAGCTCCTTCTTTTCCTGCTGTTCCTACAGCACCCATTGGTATCCATGCTGCGGACGGGCTGGGTCCAGTGGTAAACCCCGTCTCAACTCCTGTGGGAGAAGAGCCAGAAGACTCTCCTGTGGGAGAGGTTCTCAACCCGGAGGATCATCCTGATCTTCAATGCTTGTTAGCTGAAGGGGGACCCTCCCGGGCAGACTTCTGTAACGGACAGAGAAAGTGCCACTCTCTCGAGGGTCTGAGGAAACAGGCCCTGTCCCAGGCACAAGGAGACGTGCCCTGGACATTCCGGATTTATTGGGAAGTTGAGCTCCTTGTTAGTGAGCCCACTAAGCTTGAACCTGGTGCCCTCAAGAGGTTGGTGGTACCCCAGGTTTACAGGCCTGTCCTACTGCAGTTGGCGCATGAGGTTCCCCTAGCTGGTCATCTTGGTACCAAGAAGACTAAGCAGAGGCTCTCTGCCCATTTCTACTGGCCTAAGATGGGAGTAGAAGTGGAGTCCCACTGCCGGACCTGCCCAATTTGTCATTTGTCTGGCAAGACTGGAGGCAGTGTCATTGCCCCACTGCAGCCATTGGCAGTGGTTGGCACACCATTTGAGAGGGTGGGCATTGACATTGTCGGTCCCCTGATCCCTCCCACTTCAGGTGGACATCGGTTCATCCTGGTTTTGGTAGATCATGCCACCAGGTACCCTGAGGCTATACCCCTTCGGACTGTATCTGCCAAGGTTGTTGCCAGGGCTCTCCTGGGCATTTTCACCCGTGTTGGATTCCCCCAGGTGGTTGTCTCTGACAGAGGATCCAACTTCATATCTAGTTACATGAAGACCATGTGGAAAGAGTGCGGATTAACCTATAGGTTCTCCACCTCTTACCGAGTGCGGATTAACCTATAGGTTCTCCGCCTCTTACCACCCCCAGACCAATGGTCTGGTTGAGAGATTTAATAAAACTCTCAAGGGCATGATAGGTGCTTTGGAAGAGCCCCTAAGGAGGAAATGGGATCTCTTCCTGTCATGCCTGCTGTTTGCTTACAGAGAGGTACCTCAAGAGGGTGTTGGTTTCAGCCCCTTTGAGTTACTCTTTGGACATCCAGTGAGGGGGCCCCTTGCCTTGATCAGAGAAGGTTTGGAAGCCACCCCTCCAGGTCCCGCCATTCAAGTGGGGGACTATGTGTTAGGCCTCAGACAGAGGATGACACAGATGATGGGTCAGGCAACAGCGAATCTGAAGGCCAGCCAGGAATTGAACAAGTACTGGCATGACCTTAAAGCATCGCAAGTGGATTGGACTCCGGGACAGGAGGTCCTTGTGATGGAGCCTACCAAGCCTTGGCATTGGCAGATAAATGGACTGGATCCTTCAGGATAATCTCCAAGATGGGCGAGGTCAATTATCTGGTTGACATGGGAATTCCAGGGGTAGCCCCTCAGGTATTCCATGTTAATAGGCTCAGGCCTTTCCACAGGCGAGCAGAAGTCTCATGTCTCTTGCTAGCTTCAGAGCAAGAAGAGGATGAGAGTGAGCTCCTTCCTGATTTGCTGTATAGCAACCCACAGGATGGCTCAGTGGAGGAGTGCATCTCTCTCCCGATTTGACAACAGAGCAGCATAGGGACTGCAGGACATTGCTCCAGCGGTATTTCTCTCTGTTTTCACTGATGCCAGGCGTTACACCGTGGTGTAAGCACGAGATTGACACTGGTGACAGAGTGCCTGTCAAAAGCAGGAGCTACCGTATGTCAGACACTATTAAGAACCACATCCAGGCTGAGGTCGCAAAGATGTTGTATCTGGGTGTTATTGAACCCTCAGCCAGTCCCTGGTCCAGTCCCATGGTCCTTGTCCCCAAGGCAAGTTTCCAGGCAGGTACCAAGGATTGGAGGTTCTGTGTGGACTACTGAGGAGTCAATGCCATCACCAAAACTGACACGCACCCATTGCCCCGGGCTGATGAGCTTGTGTTCACCATCGGTGCTGCCAACTTTGTGAGCACCTTTGACCTTACCTCATGCTATTGGCAAATATCTCTGACGGACCATGCCAAGGAAAAGACGACATTCTCAACACCAGAGGGACTCTACCAGTTTAGGGTCATGCCTTTTGGGCTGAAGAATGCCCCTGCCACCTTCCAGAGATTGGTCAACCATGCGCTCAGTGGGCTGAAAGCCTTTTGTGTGGCTTGCTTAGATGACATCGCCGTCTACAGTTCCACTTGGGGAGAGCATTTGACACAGGTGAGTCAGGCAGCAGAGCGCGACCTGGGCTAACGGAGAAAACACTGTAAAAAGTGTTATTATCCTCCGTGTGCGTTCCCTGCCCAGGCCCCATTTCCTGGTGTCTCCTCTTCCACCCGCCTCCCATCCCGCCCACAGGCGAGTGATTGGCTGCCGGCTCTGCAGCCCCTGGGCCTTGCGCCCCGTGTGGTGCGAACCGCTACATTGCACACGAAGGAAGCAGGTGAGTCAGGCAGCAGAGCGCGACCTGGCTAACGGAGAAAACACTGTAAAAAGTCTTATTATCCTCCGTGTGCGTTCCCTGCCCAGGCCCCTATTTCCTGGCCTCTCCCCTTCCACCCGAATCCCATCCCACCCACAGGCGAGTGATTGGCTCCCTGCTCTGCAGCCCCTGGGCCTAGCGCCCCGTGTGCTGCGACCTGCTCCATTGCACACAAAGGAAGCAGGTGAGTCAGGCAGCATAGCGCGACCTGGGCTCACGGAGAAAACACTGTAAAAAGTGTTATTATCCTCCGTGTGCGTTCCCTGCCCAGGCCCCATTTCCTGGTCTCTCCCCTTCCACCCACATCTCATCCCGCCCACAGGCGAGTGATTGGCTGCCTGCTCTGCAGCCCCTGGGCCTAGCGCCCTGTGTGCTGAGACCCGCTCCAGGCCCTGAAGCGTCCCTCTCCCACCCCGCACCCTCCTCCTCCCGCCTCCCGTCCCGCCCATCCCCGCTCTCATTGGGCCTCGAGGCCTTCATCTCTGGTCCTCCCAGGGCAGCCCTCTGCCCAGCAGCCACCTGCGGCCAAGGGCCCCAAGGCCAAGGGCGGCTCCAACAGAGGCGGCACCAGGAAGTGTCTGCAGGTGTCCGCAGGGGAAGCCAGTAGCCAGCCGTCAACCAGCAAATACAAGCACCAGTAAGGTAAGGTGGCTAGGTTTGGGGAGAGATACAGCTCAACCCTAGATACCTGGCCACTAGGCAAAACTAATGTCTACCAATGTGATCACCCCCCATTGCCCCAAACTGCACTGATAGGCCTCTCTCCCACTATACAGGTGTCTCAAACTTAGCAGGGCCTCTGTGCCCAAATTGCATTGTGTGATTCTCAAACTGCATTGATAGGCCTCTCTCCCACGATACAGGTGTCTCAAACTTAGCAGGGCCTCTGTGCCCAAATTGCATTGTGTGATTCTCAAACTGCATTGATAGCAGGGCCGCTGTGCCCAAATTGCATTGTGTGATTCTCAAACTGCATAGATAGGCCTCTCTCCCACTATACAGGTGTCTCAAACTTAGCACGGCCTCTGTGCCCAAATTGCATTGTGTGATTATCAAACTGCATTGATAGCAGGGCCGCTGAACCCAAATTGCATTGTGTGACTCTCAAACTGCATAGATAGCAGGGCCCCTGTGCCCAAATTGCATTGTGTGATTCTCAAACTGCATTGATAGGCCTCTCTCCCACTATACAGGTGTCTCAAACTGAGCAGGGCCTCTGTGCCCAAATTGCATTGTGTGATTCTCAAACTGCATTGATAGCAGGGCCGCTGTGCCCAAATTGCATTGTGTGATTCTCAAACTGCATAGATAGGCCTCTCTCCCACTATACAGGTGTCTCAAACTTAGCAGGGCCTCTGTTCCCAAATTACATTGTGTGATTCTCAAACTGCATTGATAGAAGGGCCGCTGTGCCCAAATTGCATTGTGTGATTCTCAAACTGCATAGATAGCAGGGACTCTGTGCCCAAATTGCATTGTGTGATTCTCAAACTGCATAGATAGGCCTCTCTCCCACTATACAGGTGTCTCAAACTTAGCAGGGCCTCTGTTCCCAAATTACATTGTGTGATTCTCAAACTGCATTGATAGAAGGGCCGCTGTGCCCAAATTGCATTGTGTGATTCTCAAACTGCATAGATAGCAGGGACTCTGTGCCCAAATTGCATTGTGTGATTCTCAAACTGCATTGATAGCAGGGCCGCTATGCACAAATTGCATTATGTGATTCTCAAGCTGCATTGATAGGCCTCTCTCCCACTATACAGGTGTCTCAAAATTAGCAGGGCCTCTGTGCCCAAATTTCATTGTGTGATTCTCAAACTGCATTGATAGGCCTCTCTCCCACTATACAGGTGTCTCAAACTTAGCAGGGTCTCTGTTCCCAAATTGCATTGTGTGATTCTCAAACTGCATAGATAGCAGGGCCGCTGTGCCCAAATTGCATTGTGTGATTCTCAAACTGCATTGATAGGCCTCTCTCCCACTATACAGGTGTCTCAAACTTAGCAGGGCCTCTGTGCCCAAATTGCATTGTGTGATTCTCAAACTGCATTGATAGGCCTCTCTCCCACTATACCGGTGTCTCAAACTTAGCAGGGCCTCTGTGCCCAAATTGCATTGTGTGATTCTCAAACTGCATAGATAGCAGGGCCGCTGTGCCCAAATTGCATTGTGTGATTCTCAAACTGCATTGATAGGCCTCTCTCCCACTATACAGGTGTCTCAAATTTAGCAGGGCCTCTGCGCCCAAATTGCATTGTGTGATTATTAAACTGCATTGTTAGCAGGGCCACTGTGCCCAAATTGCATTGTGTGATTCTCAAACTGCATTGATAGCAGGACCGCTGTGCCCGAATTGCATTGTGTGATTATCAAACTGCATAGATAGCAGGGCCTCTGTGCCCAAATTGCATTGTGTGAATCTCAAACTGCATTGATAGTAGGGCCGCTGTGCCCAAATTGCATTGTGTGATTCTCAAACTGCATTGATAGGCCTCTCTCCCACTATACAGGTGCCTCAAACTTAGCAGGTCCTCTGTGCCCAAATTGCATTGTGTGATTCTCAAACTGTATTGATAGGCCTCTCTCCCACTATACAGGTGTCTCAAACTTAGCAGGGCCTCTGTGCCCAAATTGCATTGTGTGATTCTCAAACTGCATTGATAGGCCTCTCTCCCACTTTACAGGTGTCTCAAACTTAGCAGGGTCTCTGTTCCCAAATTGAATTGTGTGATTCTCAAACTGCATTGATAGCAGGGCCTCTGTTCCCAAATTGCATTGTGTGATTTTCAAACTGCATTGATAGCAGGGCCGCTGTGCCCAAATTGCATTGTGTGATTCTCAAACTGCATTGATAGGCCTCTCTCCCACTATACAGGTGTCTCAAATTTAGCAGGGCCTCTGCGCCCAAATTGCATTGTGTGATTATTAAACTGCATTGTTAGCAGGGCCACTGTGCCCAAATTGCATTGTGTGATTCTCAAACTGCATTGATAGCAGGACTGCTGTGCCCAAATTGCATTGTGTGATTCTCAAACTGCATAGATAGCAGGGCCTCTGTGCCCAAATTGCATTGTGTGAATCTCAAACTGCATTGATAGTAGGGCCGCTGTGCCCAAATTGCATTGTGTGATTCTCAAACTGCATTGATAGGCCTCTCTCCCACTATACAGGTGCCTCAAACTTAGCAGGTCCTCTGTGCCCAAATTGCATTGTGTGATTCTCAAACTGTACTGATAGGCCTCTCTCCCACTATACAGGTGTCTCAAACTTAGCAGGGCCTCTGTGCCCAAATTGCATTGTGTGATTCTCAAACTGCATTGATAGGCCTCTCTCCCACTATACAGGTGTCTCAAACTTAGCAGGGTCTCTGTTCCCAAATTGCATTGTGTGATTCTCAAACTGCATAGATAGCAGGGCCGCTGTGCCCAAATTGCATTGTGTGATTCTCAAACTGCATTGATAGGCCTCTCTCCCACTATACAGGTGTCTCAAACCTAGCAGGGCCTCTGTGCCCAAATTGCATTGTGTGATTCTCAAACTGCATTGATAGGCCTCTCTCCCACTATACCGGTGTCTCAAACTTAGCAGGGCCTCTGTGCCCAAATTGCATTGTGTGATTCTCAAACTGCATAGATAGCAGGGCCGCTGTGCCCGAATTGCATTGTGTGATTATCAAACTGCATAGATAGCAGGGCCTCTGTGCCCAAATTGCATTGTGTGAATCTCAAACTGCATTGATAGTAGGGCCGCTGTGCCCAAATTGCATTGTTTGATTCTCAAACTGCATTGATAGGCCTCTCTCCCACTATACAGGTGCCTCAAACTTAGCAGGTCCTCTGTGCCCAAATTGCATTGTGTGATTCTCAAACTGTATTGATAGGCCTCTCTCCCACTATACAGGTGTCTCAAACATAGCAGGGCCTCTGTGCCCAAATTGCATTGTGTGATTCTCAAACTGCATTGATAGGCCTCTCTCCCACTATACAGGTGTCTCAAACTTAGCAGGGTCTCTGTTCCCAAATTGAATTGTGTGATTCTCAAACTGCATTGATAGCAGGGCCTCTGTTCCCAAATTGCATTGTGTGATTTTCAAACTGCATTGATAGCAGGGCCGCTGTGCCCAAATTGCATTGTGTGATTCTCAAACTGCATTGATAGGCCTCTCTCCCACTATACAGGTGTCTCAAATTTAGCAGGGCCTCTGCGCCCAAATTGCATTGTGTGATTATTAAACTGCATTGTTAGCAGGGCCACTGTGCCCAAATTGCATTGTGTGATTCTCAAACTGCATTGATAGCAGGACTGCTGTGCCCGAATTGCATTGTGTGATTCTCAAACTGCATAGATAGCAGGGCCTCTGTGCCCAAATTGCATTGTGTGAATCTCAAACTGCATTGATAGTAGGGCCGCTGTGCCCAAATTGCATTGTGTGATTCTCAAACTGCATTGATAGGCCTCTCTCCCACTATACAGGTGCCTCAAACTTAGCAGGTCCTCTGTGCCCAAATTGCATTGTGTGATTCTCAAACTGTACTGATAGGCCTCTCTCCCACTATACAGGTGTCTCAAACTTAGCAGGGCCTCTGTGCCCAAATTGCATTGTGTGATTCTCAAACTGCATTGATAGGCCTCTCTCCCACTATACAGGTGTCTCAAACTTAGCAGGGTCTCTGTTCCCAAATTGCATTGTGTGATTCTCAAACTGCATAGATAGCAGGGCCGCTGTGCCCAAATTGCATTGTGTGATTCTCAAACTGCATTGATAGGCCTCTCTCCCACTATACAGGTGTCTCAAACCTAGCAGGGCCTCTGTGCCCAAATTGCATTGTGTGATTCTCAAACTGCATTGATAGGCCTCTCTCCCACTATACCGGTGTCTCAAACTTAGCAGGGCCTCTGTGCCCAAATTGCATTGTGTGATTCTCAAACTGCATAGATAGCAGGGCCGCTGTGCCCAAATTGCATTGTGTGATTCTCAAACTGCATTGGTAGGCCTCTCTCACAATATACAGGAGTCTCAAACTTAGAAGGGCCCCTGTGCCCAAATTGCATTGTGTGATTCTCAAACTGCATTGATAGGCCTCTCTCCCACTATACAGGTGTCTCAAATTTAGCAGGGCCTCTGCGCCCAAATTGCATTGTGTGATTATTAAACTGCATTGTTAGCAGGGCCACTGTGCCCAAATTGCATTGTGTGATTCTCAAACTGCATTGATAGCAGGACCGCTGTGCCCGAATTGCATTGTGTGATTCTCAAACTGCATAGATAGCAGGGCCTCTGTGCCCAAATTGCATTGTGTGAATCTCAAACTGCATTGATAGTAGGGCCGCTGTGCCCAAATTGCATTGTGTGATTCTCAAACTGCATTGATAGGCCTCTCTCCCACTATACAGGTGCCTCAAACTTAGCAGGTCCTCTGTGCCCAAATTGCATTGTGTGATTCTCAAACTGCATTGATAGGCCTCTCTCCCACTATACAGGTGTCTCAAACTTAGCAGGGTCTTTGTTCCCAAATTGCATTGTGTGATTCTCAAACTGCATAGATAGCAGGGCCGCTGTGCCCAAATTGCATTGTGTGATTCTCAAAATGCATTGATAGGCCTCTCTCCCACTATACAGGTGTCTCAAACTTAGCAGGGCCTCTGTGCCCAAATTGCATTGTGTGATTCTCAAACTGCATTGATAGGCCTCTCTCCCACTATACCGGTGTCTCAAACTTAGCAGGGCCTCTGTGCCCAAATTGCATTGTGTGATTCTCAAACTGCATAGATAGCAGGGCCGCTGTGCCCAAATTGCATTTTGTGATTCTCAAACTGCATTGATAGGCCTCTCTCACAATATACAGGAGTCTCAAACTTAGCAGGGCCTCTGTGCCCAAATTGCATTGTGTGATTCTCAAACTGCATTGATAGGCCTCTCTCCCACTATACAGGTGTCTCAAATTTAGCAGGGCCTCTGCGCCCAAATTGCATTGTGTGATTATTAAACTGCATTGTTAGCAGGGCCACTGTGCCCAAATTGCATTGTGTGATTCTCAAACTGCATTGATAGCAGGACCGCTGTGCCCGAATTGCATTGTGTGATTCTCAAACTGCATAGATAGCAGGGCCTCTGTGCCCAAATTGCATTGTGTGAATCTCAAACTGCATTGATAGTAGGGCCGGTGTGCCCAAATTGCATTGTGTGATTCTCAAACTGCATTGATAGGCCTCTCTCCCACTATACAGGTGCCTCAAACTTAGCAGGTCCTCTGTGCCCAAATTGCATTGTGTGATTCTCAAACTGTATTGATAGGCCTCTCTCCCACTATACAGGTGTCTCAAACTTAGCAGGGCCTCTGTGCCCAAATTGCATTGTGTGATTCTCAAACTGCATTGATAGGCCTCTCTCCCACTATACAGGTGTCTCAAACTTAGCAGGGTCTCTGTTCCCAAATTGAATTCTGTGATTCTCAAACTGCATAGATAGCAGAGCCGCTGTGCCCAAATTGCATTGTGTGATTCTCAAACTGCATTGATAGGCCTCTCTCCCACTATACAGGTGCCTCAAACTTAGCAGGTCCTCTGTGCCCAAATTGCATTGTGTGATTCTCAAACTGTATTGATAGGCCTCTCTCCCACTATACAGGTGTCTCAAACTTAGCAGGGCCTCTGTGCCCAAATTGCATTGTGTGATTCTCAAACTGCATTGATAGGCCTCTCTCCCACTATACAGGTGTCTCAAACTTAGCAGGGTCTCTGTTCCCAAATTGAATTGTGTGATTCTCAAACTGCATTGATAGGCCTCTCTCCCACTATACCGGTGTCTCAAATTTAGCAGGGCCTCTGCGCCCAAATTGCATTGTGTGATTATTAAACTGCATTGTTAGCAGGGCCACTGTGCCCAAATTGCATTGTGTGATTCTCAAACTGCATTGATAGCAGGACCGCTGTGCCCGAATTGCATTGTGTGATTCTCAAACTGCATAGATAGCAGGGCCTCTGTGCCCAAATTGCATTGTGTGAATCTCAAACTGCATTGATAGTAGGGCCGCTGTGCCCAAATTGCATTGTGTGATTCTCAAACTGCATTGATAGGCCTCTCTCCCACTATACAGGTGTCTCAAACTTAGCAGGGTCTCTGTTCCCAAATTGAATTCTGTGATTCTCAAACTGCATAGATAGCAGAGCCGCTGTGCCCAAATTGCATTGTGTGATTCTCAAACTGCATTGATAGGCCTCTCTCCCACTATACAGGTGTCTCAAACTTAACAGGGCCTCTGTGCCCAAATTGCATAGTGTAATTCTCAAACTGCATTGATAGGCCTCTCTCCCACTATACCAGTGTCTCAAACTTAGCAAGGCCTCTGTGCCCAAATTGCATTGTGTGATTCTCAAACTGTATTGATAGGCCTCTCTCCCACTATACAGGTGTCTCAAACTTAGCAGGGCCTCTGTGCCCAAATTGCATTGTGTGATTCTCAAACTGCATTGATAGGCCTCTCTCCCACTATACAGGTGTCTCAAACTTAGCAGGGTCTCTGTTCCCAAATTGCATTGTGTGATTCTCAAACTGCATAGATAGCAGGGCCGCTGTCCCCAGATTGCATTGTGTGATTCTAAAACTGCATTGATAGGCCTCTCTCCCACTATACAGGTGTCTCAAACTTAGCAGGGCCTCTGTGCCCAAATTGCATTGTGTGATTCTCAAACTGCATTGATAGCAGGGCCGCTGTGCCCAAATTGCATTGTGTGATTCTCAAACTGCATAGATAGGCCTCTCTCCCACTATACAGGTGTCTCAAACTTAGCACGGCCTCTGTGCCCAAATTGCATTGTGTGATTATCAAACTGCATTGATAGCAGGGCCGCTGTACCCGAATTGCATTTTGTGACTCTCAAACTGCATAGATAGCAAGGCCCCTGTGCCCAAATTGTATTGTGTGATTCTCAAACTGCATTGATAGGCCTCTCTCCCACTATACAGGTGTCTCAAACTGAGCAGGGCCTCTGTGCCCAAATTGCTATGTGTGATTCTCAAACTGCATAGATAGCAGGGCCGCTGTGCCCAAATTGCATTGTGTGATTCTCAAACTGCATTGATAGGCCTCTCTCCCACTATACAGGTGTCTCAAACTTAGCAGGGCCTCTGTGCCCAAATTGCATTGTGTGATTCTCAAACTGCATTGATAGCAGGGCCGCTGTGCCCAAATTGCATTGTGTGATTCTCAAACTGCATAGATAGGCCTCTCTCCCACTATACAGGTGTCTCAAACTTAGCAGGGCCTCTGTTCCCAAATTACATTGGGGGTCATTCCGAGGTTGGAGGTAAGGGATTACTGGCGCCTGTAAGGGCACAGATGGCGGTAATCCCTTACCTCCGTATTCCGGGTTCCCTTTGCGGGTCCCTCTTTACCTCCTGCTTTTAGCAGGAGTAAATTACGGGACCCGCAAAGTGACCTTGGAGTAAATTACGGCACCGTAATTTACGGTGCCGTAATTACCTCCTTCAACATTCCCATTGATTCCTATGGGGGCAGAAATGGGGATGGGGAAGGGCTATGGTGAATGGGGAATTACCGGTCCATCCAGCCTTGGAATGGACCGGAAATGACACCATTCACCATGCCGGTATTCCATGGAGTAAATAGCTCCATGGTTGCCAACCATGGAGCTGTTTACTCCATGGCGTAGTCCGAACTCGGAATGAGGGCCATTGTGTGATTCTCAAACTGCATTGATAGCAGGGCCGCTGTGCCCAAATTGCATTGTGTGATTCTCAAACTGCATAGATAGCAGGGCCTCTGTGCCCAAATAGCATTATGTGATTCTCAAACTGCATAGATAGCAGGGACTCTGTGCCCAAATTGCATTGTGTGATTCTCAAACTGCATTGATAGCAGGGCTGCTATGCACAAATTGCATTGTGTGATTCTCAAGCTACATTGATAGGCCTCTCTCCCACTATACAGATGTCTCAAACTTAGCAGGGCCTCTGTGCCCAAATTGCATTGTGTGATTCTCAAACTGCATTGATAGGCCTCTCTCCCACTATACAGGTGTCTCAAACTTAGCAGGGCCGCTGTGTCCAAATTGCATTGTGTGATTCTCAAACTGCATTGATAGGCCTCTCTCCCAGTATACAGGTGTCTCAAACTTAGCAGGGCCTCTGTGCCCAAATTGCATTGTGTGATTCTCAAACTGCATTGATAGGCCTCTCTCCCACTATACCGGTGTCTCAAACTTAGCAGGGCCTCTGTGCCCAAATTGCATTGTGTGATTCTCAAACTGCATAGATAGCAGGGCTGCTGTGCCCAAATTGCATTGTGTGATTCTCAAACTGCATTGATAGGCCTCTCTCACAATATACAGGAGTCTCAAACTTAGCAGGGCCTCTGTGCCCAAATTGCATTGTGTGATTCTCAGACTGCATTGATAGGCCTCTCTCCCACTATACAGGTGTCTCAAACTGAGCAGGGTCGCTGTGCCCAAATTGCATTGTGTGATTCTCAAACTGCATTGATAGCAGGGCCTCTGTGCCCAAATTGCATTGTGTGATTTTCAAACTGCATTGATAGCAGGGCCGCTGTGCCCAAATTGCATTGTGTGATTCTCAAACTGCATTGATAGGCCTCTCTCCCACTATACAGATGTCTCAAATTTAGCAGGGCCTCTGCGCCCAAATTGCATTGTGTGATTATTAAACTGCATTGATAGCAGGGCCACTGTGCCCAAATTGCATTGTGTGATTCTCAAACTGCATTGATAGCAGGACCGCTGTGCCCGAATTGCATTGTGTGATTCTCAAACTGCATAGATAGCAGGGCCTCTGTGCCCAAATTGCATTGTGTGAATCTCAAACTGCATTGATAGTAGGGCCGCTGTGCCCAAATTGCATTGTGTGATTCTCAAACTGCATTGATAGGCCTCTCTCCCACTATACAGGTGCCTCAAACCTAGCAGGTCCTCTGTGCCCAAATTGCATTGTGTGATTCTCAAACTGTATTGATAGGCCTCTCTCCCACTATACAGGTGTCTCAAACTTAGCAGGGCCTCTGTGCCCAAATTGCATTGTGTGATTCTCAAACTGCATTGATAGGCCTCTCTCCCACTATACAGGTGTCTCAAACTTAGCAGGGTCTCTGTTCCCAAATTGAATTGTGTGATTCTCAAACTGCATAGATAGCAGAGCCGCTGTGCCCAAATTGCATTGTGTGATTCTCAAACTGCATTGATAGGCCTCTCTCCCACTATACAGGTGTCTCAAACTTAGCAGGGCCTCTGTGCCCAAATTGCATTGTGTAATTCTCAAACTGCATTGATAGGCCTCTCTCCCACTATACCGGTGTCTCAAACTTAGCAAGGCCTCTGTGCCCAAATTGCATTGTGTGATTCTCAAACTGTATTGATAGGCCTTTCTCCCACTATACAGGTGTCTCAAACTTAGCAGGGCCTCTGTGCCCAAATTGCATTTTGTGATTCTCAAACTGCATTGATAGGCCTCTCTCCCACTATACAGGTGTCTCAAACTTAGCAGGGTCTCTGTTCCCAAATTGCATTGTGTGATTCTCAAACTGCATAGATAGCAGGGCCGCTGTGCCCAAATTGCATTGTGTGATTCTCAAACTGCATTGATAGGCCTCTCTCCCACTATACAGGTGTCTCAAACTTAGCAGGGCCTCTGTGCCCAAATTGCATTGTGTGATTCTCAAACTGCATTGATAGCAGGGCCGCTGTGCCCAAATTGCATTGTGTGATTCTCAAACTGCATAGATAGGCCTCTCTCCCACTATACAGGTGTCTCAAACTTAGCACGGCCTCTGTGCCCAAATTGCATTGTGTGATTATCAAACTGCATTGATAGCAGGGCCGCTGTACCCGAATTGCATTGTGTGACTCTCAAACTGCATAGATAGCAAGGCCCCTGTGCCCATATTGTATTGTGTGATTCTCAAACTGCATTGATAGGCCTCTCTCCCACTATACAGGTGTCTCAAACTGAGCAGGGCCTCTGTGCCCAAATTGCTATGTGTGATTCTCAAACTGCATAGATAGCAGGGCCGCTGTGCCCAAATTGCATTGTGTGATTCTCAAACTGCATTGATAGGCCTCTCTCCCACTATACAGGTGTCTCAAACTTAGCAGGGCCTCTGTGCCCAAATTGCATTGTGTGATTCTCAAACTGCATTGATAGCAGGGCCGCTGTGCCCAAATTGCATTGTGTGATTCTCAAACTGCATAGATAGGCCTCTCTCCCACTATACAGGTGTCTCAAACTTAGCAGGGCCTCTGTTCCCAAATTACATTGGGGGTCATTCCGAGGTTGGAGGTAAGGGATTACTGGCGCCTGTAAGGGCACAGATGGCGGTAATCCCTTACCTCCGTATTCCGGGTTCCCTTTGCGGGTCCCTCTTTACCTCCTGCTTTTAGCAGGAGTAAATTACGGGACCCGCAAAGTGACCTTGGAGTAAATTACGGCACCGTAATTTACGGTGCCGTAATTACCTCCTTCCCCATTCCCATTGATTCCTATGGGGGCAGAAATGGGGATGGGGAAGGGCTATGGTGAATGGGGAATTACCGGTCCATCCACCCTTGGAATGGACCGGAAATGACACCATTCACCATGCCGGTATTCCATGGAGTAAATAGCTCCATGGTTGCCAACCATGGAGCTGTTTACTCCATGGCGTAGTCCGAACTCGGAATGAGGGCCATTGTGTGATTCTCAAACTGCATTGATAGCAGGGCCGCTGTGCCCAAATTGCATTGTGTGATTCTCAAACTGCATAGATAGCAGGGCCTCGGTGCCCAAATAGCATTATGTGATTCTCAAACTGCATAGATAGCAGGGACTCTGTGCCCAAATTGCATTGTGTGATTCTCAAACTGCATTGATAGCAGGGCTGCTATGCACAAATTGCATTGTGTGATTCTCAAGCTACATTGATAGGCCTCTCTCCCACTATACAGATGTCTCAAACTTAGCAGGGCCTCTGTGCCCAAATTGCATTGTGTGATTCTCAAACTGCATTGATAGGCCTCTCTCCCACTATACAGGTGTCTCAAACTTAGCAGGGCCGCTGTGTCCAAATTGCATTGTGTGATTCTCAAACTGCATTGATAGTAGGGCCGCTGTGCCCAAATTGCATTGTGTGATTCTCAAACTGCATTGATAGGCCTCTCTCCCACTATACAGGTGCCTCAAACCTAGCAGGTCCTCTGTGCCCAAATTGCATTGTGTGATTCTCAAACTGTATTGATAGGCCTCTCTCCCACTATACAGGTGTCTCAAACTTAGCAGGGCCTCTGTGCCCAAATTGCATTGTGTGATTCTCAAACTGCATTGATAGGCCTCTCTCCCACTATACAGGTGTCTCAAACTTAGCAGGGTCTCTGTTCCCAAATTGAATTGTGTGATTCTCAAACTGCATAGATAGCAGAGCCGCTGTGCCCAAATTGCATTGTGTGATTCTCAAACTGCATTGATAGGCCTCTCTCCCACTATACAGGTGTCTCAAACTTAGCAGGGCCTCTGTGCCCAAATTGCATTGTGTAATTCTCAAACTGCATTGATAGGCCTCTCTCCCACTATACCGGTGTCTCAAACTTAGCAAGGCCTCTGTGCCCAAATTGCATTGTGTGATTCTCAAACTGTATTGATAGGCCTTTCTCCCACTATACAGGTGTCTCAAACTTAGCAGGGCCTCTGTGCCCAAATTGCATTTTGTGATTCTCAAACTGCATTGATAGGCCTCTCTCCCACTATACAGGTGTCTCAAACTTAGCAGGGTCTCTGTTCCCAAATTGCATTGTGTGATTCTCAAACTGCATAGATAGCAGGGCCGCTGTGCCCAAATTGCATTGTGTGATTCTCAAACTGCATTGATAGGCCTCTCTCCCACTATACAGGTGTCTCAAACTTAGCAGGGCCTCTGTGCCCAAATTGCATTGTGTGATTCTCAAACTGCATTGATAGCAGGGCCGCTGTGCCCAAATTGCATTGTGTGATTCTCAAACTGCATAGATAGGCCTCTCTCCCACTATACAGGTGTCTCAAACTTAGCACGGCCTCTGTGCCCAAATTGCATTGTGTGATTATCAAACTGCATTGATAGCAGGGCCGCTGTACCCGAATTGCATTGTGTGACTCTCAAACTGCATAGATAGCAAGGCCCCTGTGCCCAAATTGTATTGTGTGATTCTCAAACTGCATTGATAGGCCTCTCTCCCACTATACAGGTGTCTCAAACTGAGCAGGGCCTCTGTGCCCAAATTGCTATGTGTGATTCTCAAACTGCATAGATAGCAGGGCCGCTGTGCCCAAATTGCATTGTGTGATTCTCAAACTGCATTGATAGGCCTCTCTCCCACTATACAGGTGTCTCAAACTTAGCAGGGCCTCTGTGCCCAAATTGCATTGTGTGATTCTCAAACTGCATTGATAGCAGGGCCGCTGTGCCCAAATTGCATTGTGTGATTCTCAAACTGCATAGATAGGCCTCTCTCCCACTATACAGGTGTCTCAAACTTAGCAGGGCCTCTGTTCCCAAATTACATTGGGGGTCATTCCGAGGTTGGAGGTAAGGGATTACTGGCGCCTGTAAGGGCACAGATGGCGGTAATCCCTTACCTCCGTATTCCGGGTTCCCTTTGCGGGTCCCTCTTTACCTCCTGCTTTTAGCAGGAGTAAATTACGGGACCCGCAAAGTGACCTTGGAGTAAATTACGGCACCGTAATTTACGGTGCCGTAATTACCTCCTTCCCCATTCCCATTGATTCCTATGGGGGCAGAAATGGGGATGGGGAAGGGCTATGGTGAATGGGGAATTACCGGTCCATCCACCCTTGGAATGGACCGGAAATGACACCATTCACCATGCCGGTATTCCATGGAGTAAATAGCTCCATGGTTGCCAACCATGGAGCTGTTTACTCCATGGCGTAGTCCGAACTCGGAATGAGGGCCATTGTGTGATTCTCAAACTGCATTGATAGCAGGGCCGCTGTGCCCAAATTGCATTGTGTGATTCTCAAACTGCATAGATAGCAGGGCCTCTGTGCCCAAATAGCATTATGTGATTCTCAAACTGCATAGATAGCAGGGACTCTGTGCCCAAATTGCATTGTGTGATTCTCAAACTGCATTGATAGCAGGGCTGCTATGCACAAATTGCATTGTGTGATTCTCAAGCTACATTGATAGGCCTCTCTCCCACTATACAGATGTCTCAAACTTAGCAGGGCCTCTGTGCCCAAATTGCATTGTGTGATTCTCAAACTGCATTGATAGGCCTCTCTCCCACTATACAGGTGTCTCAAACTTAGCAGGGCCGCTGTGTCCAAATTGCATTGTGTGATTCTCAAACTGCATTGATAGGCCTCTCTCCCACTATACAGGTGTCTCAAACTTAGCAGGGCCTCTGTGCCCAAATTGCATTGTGTGATTCTCAAACTGCATTGATAGGCCTCTCTCCCACTATACCGGTGTCTCAAACTTAGCAGGGCCTCTGTGCCCAAATTGCATTGTGTGATTCTCAAACTGCATAGATAGCAGGGCTGCTGTGCCCAAATTGCATTGTGTGATTCTCAAACTGCATTGATAGGCCTCTCTCACAATATACAGGAGTCTCAAACTTAGCAGGGCCTCTGTGCCCAAATTGCATTGTGTGATTCTCAAACTGCATTGATAGGCCTCTCTCCCACTATACAGGTGTCTCAAACTGAGCAGGGTCGCTGTGCCCAAATTGCATTGTGTGATTCTCAAACTGCATTGATAGCAGGGCCTCTGTGCCCAAATTGCATTGTGTGATTTTCAAACTGCATTGATAGCAGGGCCGCTGTGCCCAAATTGCATTGTGTGATTCTCAAACTGCATTGATAGGCCTCTCTCCCACTATACAGATGTCTCAAATTTAGCAGGGCCTCTGCGCCCAAATTGCATTGTGTGATTATTAAACTGCATTGATAGCAGGGCCACTGTGCCCAAATTGCATTGTGTGATTCTCAAACTGCATTGATAGCAGGACCGCTGTGCCCGAATTGCATTGTGTGATTCTCAAACTGCATAGATAGCAGGGCCTCTGTGCCCAAATTGCATTGTGTGAATCTCAAACTGCATTGATAGTAGGGCCGCTGTGCCCAAATTGCATTGTGTGATTCTCAAACTGCATTGATAGGCCTCTCTCCCACTATACAGGTGCCTCAAACCTAGCAGGTCCTCTGTGCCCAAATTGCATTGTGTGATTCTCAAACTGTATTGATAGGCCTCTCTCCCACTATACAGGTGTCTCAAACTTAGCAGGGCCTCTGTGCCCAAATTGCATTGTGTGATTCTCAAACTGCATTGATAGGCCTCTCTCCCACTATACAGGTGTCTCAAACTTAGCAGGGTCTCTGTTCCCAAATTGAATTGTGTGATTCTCAAACTGCATAGATAGCAGAGCCGCTGTGCCCAAATTGCATTGTGTGATTCTCAAACTGCATTGATAGGCCTCTCTCCCACTATACAGGTGTCTCAAACTTAGCAGGGCCTCGGTGCCCAAATTGCATTGTGTAATTCTCAAACTGCATTGATAGGCCTCTCTCCCACTATACCGGTGTCTCAAACTTAGCAAGGCCTCTGTGCCCAAATTGCATTGTGTGATTCTCAAACTGTATTGATAGGCCTTTCTCCCACTATACAGGTGTCTCAAACTTAGCAGGGCCTCTGTGCCCAAATTGCATTTTGTGATTCTCAAACTGCATTGATAGGCCTCTCTCCCACTATACAGGTGTCTCAAACTTAGCAGGGTCTCTGTTCCCAAATTGCATTGTGTGATTCTCAAACTGCATAGATAGCAGGGCCGCTGTGCCCAAATTGCATTGTGTGATTCTCAAACTGCATTGATAGGCCTCTCTCCCACTATACAGGTGTCTCAAACTTAGCAGGGCCTCTGTGCCCAAATTGCATTGTGTGATTCTCAAACTGCATTGATAGCAGGGCCGCTGTGCCCAAATTGCATTGTGTGATTCTCAAACTGCATAGATAGGCCTCTCTCCCACTATACAGGTGTCTCAAACTTAGCACGGCCTCTGTGCCCAAATTGCATTGTGTGATTATCAAACTGCATTGATAGCAGGGCCGCTGTACCCGAATTGCATTGTGTGACTCTCAAACTGCATAGATAGCAAGGCCCCTGTGCCCAAATTGTATTGTGTGATTCTCAAACTGCATTGATAGGCCTCTCTCCCACTATACAGGTGTCTCAAACTGAGCAGGGCCTCTGTGCCCAAATTGCTATGTGTGATTCTCAAACTGCATAGATAGCAGGGCCGCTGTGCCCAAATTGCATTGTGTGATTCTCAAACTGCATTGATAGGCCTCTCTCCCACTATACAGGTGTCTCAAACTTAGCAGGGCCTCTGTGCCCAAATTGCATTGTGTGATTCTCAAACTGCATTGATAGCAGGGCCGCTGTGCCCAAATTGCATTGTGTGATTCTCAAACTGCATAGATAGGCCTCTCTCCCACTATACAGGTGTCTCAAACTTAGCAGGGCCTCTGTTCCCAAATTACATTGGGGGTCATTCCGAGGTTGGAGGTAAGGGATTACTGGCGCCTGTAAGGGCACAGATGGCGGTAATCCCTTACCTCCGTATTCCGGGTTCCCTTTGCGGGTCCCTCTTTACCTCCTGCTTTTAGCAGGAGTAAATTACGGGACCCGCAAAGTGACCTTGGAGTAAATTACGGCACCGTAATTTACGGTGCCGTAATTACCTCCTTCCCCATTCCCATTGATTCCTATGGGGGCAGAAATGGGGATGGGGAAGGGCTATGGTGAATGGGGAATTACCGGTCCATCCACCCTTGGAATGGACCGGAAATGACACCATTCACCATGCCGGTATTCCATGGAGTAAATAGCTCCATGGTTGCCAACCATGGAGCTGTTTACTCCATGGCGTAGTCCGAACTCGGAATGAGGGCCATTGTGTGATTCTCAAACTGCATTGATAGCAGGGCCGCTGTGCCCAAATTGCATTGTGTGATTCTCAAACTGCATAGATAGCAGGGCCTCTGTGCCCAAATAGCATTATGTGATTCTCAAACTGCATAGATAGCAGGGACTCTGTGCCCAAATTGCATTGTGTGATTCTCAAACTGCATTGATAGCAGGGCTGCTATGCACAAATTGCATTGTGTGATTCTCAAGCTACATTGATAGGCCTCTCTCCCACTATACAGATGTCTCAAACTTAGCAGGGCCTCTGTGCCCAAATTGCATTGTGTGATTCTCAAACTGCATTGATAGGCCTCTCTCCCACTATACAGGTGTCTCAAACTTAGCAGGGCCGCTGTGTCCAAATTGCATTGTGTGATTCTCAAACTGCATTGATAGGCCTCTCTCCCACTATACAGGTGTCTCAAACTTAGCAGGGCCTCTGTGCCCAAATTGCATTGTGTGATTCTCAAACTGCATTGATAGGCCTCTCTCCCACTATACCGGTGTCTCAAACTTAGCAGGGCCTCTGTGCCCAAATTGCATTGTGTGATTCTCAAACTGCATAGATAGCAGGGCTGCTGTGCCCAAATTGCATTGTGTGATTCTCAAACTGCATTGATAGGCCTCTCTCACAATATACAGGAGTCTCAAACTTAGCAGGGCCTCTGTGCCCAAATTGCATTGTGTGATTCTCAAACTGCATTGATAGGCCTCTCTCCCACTATACAGGTGTCTCAAACTGAGCAGGGTCGCTGTGCCCAAATTGCATTGTGTGATTCTCAAACTGCATTGATAGCAGGGCCTCTGTGCCCAAATTGCATTGTGTGATTTTCAAACTGCATTGATAGCAGGGCCGCTGTGCCCAAATTGCATTGTGTGATTCTCAAACTGCATTGATAGGCCTCTCTCCCACTATACAGATGTCTCAAATTTAGCAGGGCCTCTGCGCCCAAATTGCATTGTGTGATTATTAAACTGCATTGATAGCAGGGCCACTGTGCCCAAATTGCATTGTGTGATTCTCAAACTGCATTGATAGCAGGACCGCTGTGCCCGAATTGCATTGTGTGATTCTCAAACTGCATAGATAGCAGGGCCTCTGTGCCCAAATTGCATTGTGTGAATCTCAAACTGCATTGATAGTAGGGCCGCTGTGCCCAAATTGCATTCTGTGATTCTCAAACTGCATTGATAGGCCTCTCTCCCACTATACAGGTGCCTCAAACCTAGCAGGTCCTCTGTGCCCAAATTGCATTGTGTGATTCTCAAACTGTATTGATAGGCCTCTCTCCCACTATACAGGTGTCTCAAACTTAGCAGGGCCTCTGTGCCCAAATTGCATTGTGTGATTCTCAAACTGCATTGATAGGCCTCTCTCCCACTATACAGGTGTCTCAAACTTAGCAGGGTCTCTGTTCCCAAATTGAATTGTGTGATTCTCAAACTGCATAGATAGCAGAGCCGCTGTGCCCAAATTGCATTGTGTGATTCTCAAACTGCATTGATAGGCCTCTCTCCCACTATACAGGTGTCTCAAACTTAGCAGGGCCTCTGTGCCCAAATTGCATTGTGTAATTCTCAAACTGCATTGATAGGCCTCTCTCCCACTATACCGGTGTCTCAAACTTAGCAAGGCCTCTGTGCCCAAATTGCATTGTGTGATTCTCAAACTGTATTGATAGGCCTTTCTCCCACTATACAGGTGTCTCAAACTTAGCAGGGCCTCTGTGCCCAAATTGCATTTTGTGATTCTCAAACTGCATTGATAGGCCTCTCTCCCACTATACAGGTGTCTCAAACTTAGCAGGGTCTCTGTTCCCAAATTGCATTGTGTGATTCTCAAACTGCATAGATAGCAGGGCCGCTGTGCCCAAATTGCATTGTGTGATTCTCAAACTGCATTGATAGGCCTCTCTCCCACTATACAGGTGTCTCAAACTTAGCAGGGCCTGTGTGCCCAAATTGTATTGTGTGATTCTCAAACTGCATTGATAGGCCTCTCTCCCACTATACAGGTGTCTCAAACTTAGCAGGGTCTCTGTTCCCAAATTGCATTGTGTGATTCTCAAACTGCATAGATAGCAGGGCCGCTGTGCCCAAATTGCATTGTGTGATTCTCAAACTGCATTGATAGGCCTCTCTCCCACTATACATGTGTCTCAAACTTAGCAGGGCCTGTGTGCCCAAATAGCATTATGTGATTCTCAAACTGCATAGATAGCAGGGACTCTGTGCCCAAATTGCATTGTGTGATTCTCAAACTGCATTGATAGCAGGGCTGCTATGCACAAATTGCATTGTGTGATTCTCAAGCTACATTGATAGGCCTCTCTCCCACTATACAGGTGTCTCAAACTTAGCAGGGCCTCTGTGCCCAAATTGCATTGTGTGATTCTCAAACTGCATTGATAGGCCTCTCTCCCACTATACAGGTGTCTCAAACTTAGCAGGGCCGCTGTGTCCAAATTGCATTGTGTGATTCTCAAAGTGCATTGATAGGCCTCTCTCCCACTATACAGGTGTCTCAAACTTAGCAGGGCCTCTGTGCCCAAATTGCATTGTGTGATTCTCAAACTGCATTGATAGGCCTCTCTCCCACTATACCGGTGTCTCAAACTTAGCAGGGCCTCTGTGCCCAAATTGCATTGTGTGATTCTCAAACTGCATAGATAGCAGGGCTGCTGTGCCCAAATTTTATTGTGTGATTCTCAAACTGCATTGATAGGCCTCTCTCACAATATACAGGAGTCTCAAACTTAGCAGGGCCTCTGTGCCCAAATTGCATTGTGTGATTCTCAAACTGCATTGATAGGCCTCTCTCCCACTATACAGGTGTCTCAAACTGAGCAGGGTCGCTGTGCCCAAATTGCATTGTGTGATTCTCAAACTGCATTGATAGCAGGGCCTCTGTGCCCAAATTGCATTGTGTGATTTTCAAACTGCATTGATAGCAGGGCCGCTGTGCCCAAATTGCATTGTGTGATTCTCAAACTGCATTGATAGGCCTCTCTCCCACTATACAGATGTCTCAAATTTAGCAGGGCCTCTGCGCCCAAATTGCATTGTGTGATTATTAAACTGCATTGATAGCAGGGCCACTGTGCCCAAATTGCATTGTGTGATTCTCAAACTGCATTGATAGCAGGACCGCTGTGCCCGAATTGCATTGTGTGATTCTCAAACTGCATAGATAGCAGGGCCTCTGTGCCCAAATTGCATTGTGTGAATCTCAAACTGCATTGATAGTAGGGCCGCTGTGCCAAAATTGCATTGTGTGATTCTCAAACTGCATTGATAGGCCTCTCTCCCACTATACAGGTGCCTCAAACTTAGCAGGTCCTCTGTGCCCAAATTGCATTGTGTGATTCTCAAACTGTATTGATAGGCCTCTCTCCCACTATACAGGTGTCTCAAACTTAGCAGGGCCTCTGTGCCCAAATTGCATTGTGTGATTCTCAAACTGCATAGATAGCAGGGCCGCTGTGCCCAAATTGCATTGTGTGATTCTCAAACTGCATTGATAGGCCTCTCTCACAATATACAGGTGTCTCAAACTTAGCAGGGCCCCTGTGCCCAAATTGCATTGTGTGATTCTCAAACTGCATTGATAGGCCTCTCTCCCACTATACAGGTGTCTCAAACTTAGCAGGGCCGCTGTGCCCAAATTGCATTGTGTGATTCTCAAACTGCATTGATAGCAGGGCCTCTGTGCCCAAATTGCATTGTGTGATTTTCAAACTGCATTAATAGCAGGGCCGCTGTGCCCAAATTGCATTGTGTGATTCTCAAACTGCCTAGATAGCAGGGCCTCTGTGCCCAAATTGCATTGTGTGATTCTCAAACTGCATTGATAGCAGGGCCGCTGTGCCCAAATTGCATTGTGTGATTCTCAAACTGCATTGATAGGCCTCTCTCCCACTATACAGGTGCCTCAAACTTAGCAGGTCCTCTGTGCCCAAATTGCATTGTGTGATTCTCAAACTGTATTGATAGGCCTCTCTCACACTATACAGGTGTCTCAAACTTAGCAGGGCCTCTGTGCCCAAATTGCATTGTGTGATTCTCAAACTGCATTGATAGGCCTCTCTCCCATGATACAGGTGTCTCAAACTTAGCAGGGCCTCTGTGCCCAACTTGCATTGTGTGACTCACAAACATCATTGATAGGCCTCTCTCCCACTATTCAGGTGTCTCAATCTTAGCAGGGCCTCAGTGCCCAAATTGCATTGTGTGATTCTCAAACTGCATTGATAGCAGGACCTATGTACCCAAATTGCATTGTGTGATTCTCAGGTAGGAGTGGCCTAGGTCAGGAGCAGAGCAACCACTCTGCCCCAAACTCTGAGCCAATGCTCCATACAGACCTTTGCAGGTCTCTTGTCTAGCTGGGGTTTTTGTCTCCAAATTGCACTGTAGGATACTCAGATTGCTTTGATAGACCTCTCCCCACTTTTATAGGTCTCTCAAGTCTAGCTGGAGCTCTGTCTCCAAATTGCACTATACGATACCCAGATTGCATTGATAGGCCTCTCTCCAACTACACAGGTCCCTCAAGTTTAACATGGGCTTTGCCCCCCAGGTTGCACTTTAAGATACCCAGACTGCGTTGTTAGGCCTCTCTTCCCATCATAAAGATCTCTCAGGTCTAGTGGGGGTACTGCCCCCAAATTGCAGTGCATGATACTCAGATTACATTGATAGGCCTCTCTCCCACTACACAGGTCTCTCGTTTAACTGGGGTACTGCCCCCAAAGTGCACTGTATGATACTCAGACTGCATTGATAGGCCTTTTCTCCCACTATACAGGTCTCTCAAGTCTATCTGGGGTTCTGTCCCCAGATTGCACTGTGTGATGCTCAGATTGCTTTGATAGGCCTCTCTCCCACTATACAGGTCTCTCAAGTCTACCTGGGGTTCTACCCCCAAATTGTTTCCCATAGGCCTTTCTCCCACTATACAGGTCTCAAGTTCTGCTGCGGTTCTGCCTCAAAGTCACTCCACAGCCAGTGCATGTCCCTCCTAAACACACATGGCTAACTCACCACAGTGAACCACGTTCAGGGAGTCACAGACATAAGAACGCCACCATCAACACCCAACTATACAACCCTTATCCACCTCCCTTACCCCCACCAAGACAGCGACTGAATGTATTGGCAACATCAGCTGGAAATACCAACTACAGCCAAAGACTAAAACCTGCAGAGGACAGCATCCACACCAAGTGCTACACCACAAGAAAACCAGACAACACAGAACCAACTGGACAGTTCAATCAACTCATCTTAAAGATTAAACAACTCGAAATCGTAGAATGCCGCGCAAACGACCCATCCAGAGGGAAAGAAGAGAATAAAGAACAAACACTCCAGAACTGCAACTAAGAACCACAACAACAGAACACACCCCCACAAACAGGATCAAAAATCGAACCAACTTTCAGAGAAGAGACAAATCCCTCTACCTAACTCCATACCTCGCTGAGAACGGCTCACCAGACCGAACCAACGCAACGTCAGAAGCAGCAACATTAAACAACCTAACTAAATCACGAAGAAGAACACCACCAGAAACAACAAACACACGACCGAAGCGATAACACCTTACATCACCAAAGCTAGAAGACCCTCTGATCGACAACCGCAACACCTGGGAGACGAACTTGATGAAAACCTTAACCCAAGACAAAACCTAGAAGACCTTTTTGAGGACGCCGACAACCCGAAACCTACACCTCAACAAGATCAGAAGACGACCCTAACAAGAAAAGCCAAACTAAACCACACCTCCAAACTACACTGCAACCTAATAAACGCAAGATCCGTGTCAAAACACTCTACAGAGATCTTTGACCTACTCGATGACAATGGTATTGACATCCTATTCATCACAGAAACTTGGCTGGACGACAACTACAAAATCACACTCCAAAGCTGCCTTCCAGCAAACTTCAAATGCCTTCAAACAAACAGGAAAAACAAAAGAGGAGGAGGCATCGCGATAGCTTTCAAAGAACACCTTAAAATAAGAACAGACAAACCACTCAACATCCTCAACTGCGGATCCATGGTCATGCACCTAACAGCGAGCCCAAAAACCAACATCACATTCATCCTGGTTTACATACCTCCAATTTATGATGCATCCTTCGTCGACAACTTCATAGAAGCCATCACCAACATAGCCATCAACCATGAACACCTAATCATCCTGGGGGACTTCAACATCTGGTTCGAAGACAATCACGCCAACTCCCAAAACTCACTGACTGAATAACTCACCACCATGAAACTACGACAACTAGTAAAAGGGGCAACACACTCGGCAGGACACACTCTGGACACAATCTTCACTGAGGAAAAACTCATCACCACGGCACCACCAATACAAATACTTTGGAGCGACCATCTCATCATCCCATTCGTAATCAGTCTGCCTACGCAAGTTTCAATCCAACCCCCTAAACTCTCACCCACCACAAAAAGAACCTGGAAAGATGTCAAAGAAAGAAACCTCTTCGATCAACTGGAGTTAACCAAACCCTCAACAACATAACTAGAGCTAGCTACTCTAGACGGGAAAGCAGAGATATTACACAAATGGCTTGCAGATACAATTGGCAAGATAGCCCCGGAAAAACCATTTCCACAATCAAAAAAGAGAGCAATGGCTAAGTGGTTTACCCCACTATTAAGCACCACGAAAAAGGAAAACAGAAAGATGGAACTTGAATGGAGAAAACATTACAACCAAGACTAAAAAACACTGTTCCAGAAGCAAATCCATGCATACAAGAAGGAAATTCTAAAAGCAAAAAGAAGGCACTATGATGACAGAATCACAGAGGCCACCAACACACAAAAAGAAATGTTTCACATCATTAAAGAAATGAGAAACCCACCAGGCTGTGACAACACCCTTACCCCCTCTGAGAAACTCTGCAATGACCTTGCAGACCACTTAAAAAAAAAATCAACGACATCCGGCAAACTATCCAACAGAGGCCAGCCAACAGCAAAATACAACAAAACAAACCTACCTCAAAACCACAACACAAACTCAATAACTTTCCTGAAATATCAGCAGAGGCATTTGCAATGCTGGTAAAACACAGCAAGAAAGCGGGGTCACTGATGGATCCCTGCCCCCCCTGACATCTACAAATCAATCCTCGCACAAGGAACGCCAGTGGAATACTACAGAAACCTTCTAAATCTATCACTAGCAACAGGCACCGTACCATGGATCTTCAAATCAGCCTACATCAAACCACTTCTGAAAAACACAAGCGGCGACGTAGATGACCTCTCCAACTACAGACCAATCTCCAACATCCCCTACCCGGCAAAACTCCTCGAAACCTACGTATACAAACTAACGCAAGAATTCGTTGAAAAAGACCAACTGCTAGACCAAGCTCAAGTCGGCTTCAGACCCACAAGAGGTACAGAAACAGCACTACTATCGATCTGGGACAACCTAAAAACAAACGCAGACTCCAACACAACATCAGCCCTCATTCTGCTCGACCTCTCTGCAGCTTTCGACACAGTTAGCCGTGACACCCTAACCAAAAGACTAGAAGACATAGGCATAGCCGACACAGTGCTACGCCGGACTAAATCATTCCTAGCAGACAGAACAGAAACTGTTTGGATTAAACCCATCAAATCCACCCCACGAGTTAATGACTGTGGAATGCCACAAGGATCCTCACTATCACCACTGTACTTCAACATCTACCAAACCCCAGTTATCAGAATCTTCAAGAAACACAACATCACATGCTACAACTACGCAGACGATACTCATCATCTACAAAATCAAAGACACCCAAGCCGATCTTTCTAACCTAACCGACTGTCTAAAAGAAATCTACAACTGGATGAATACCAACAACCTGAAAATCAACCCAGGAAAAACAGAAATCATGATCATATCCAAAGACCAAGAGAAGGAAACCACCATCCCATGGCCAACGGAAATGGGAATCACCCCATCCAAGGTAGTAAAAAATCTGGGAGTCCTGATGGACAACACCCTAACCTTAGAGCCGCAATTAAACGCAACAGTCAAGAAATGCTTCTTCCTCCTCCACACGGCAAGAAAAATACTACCTTTCCTCTCCTTCACACACAAAACACTCACTATTGTCGGCCTCATCATGTCAAGTATCGACTATGCAAACAGCCTCTACCTAGGAATACCAGAATACCTACTAAAGAAGCTACAACTGATCCAAAACACAGCAGCCAGACTACTCCTCAAACTAACCAGAAGAGACCACATCACACCTGCCCTAAAAACACTACACTGGCTTCCAGCAAAATACTGTATCACCTTCAAAACAATGTGCATAATGCACAGGGCAATCTGCGGACAAGGAGCAGAATTCCTTCAAAAGAAAATAACAATCTACAAGCCAACGAGACCCCTCAGATCAACTAATGAAATCCGTCTGGAACAAAAACCTTACATCAAGAAAAAACTCGGAGGCACCTCCTTCTAATACTTAGCTGCAAAAACCTGGAACAGCATCCCAAAAGAAATAAGGAACACCAAAGATCACCTTAAATTCAGAAAATTACTAAAAACCTGGCTCTTCGATACCAGAGACTAAAACCAAAGCAGCAGTAAGACAAATGACTAAACAGGAAAGGACACTGACAAGCCCCAGAACCGACTGATAAGCACTCAGGGCACCGGGAGGGGTGACGCCAGACAGAGTGGTACACATGCGAGACCCACGGAGACGGAGGCAACAACCCCAGCCAATTCTTACCATCCCCAACCGCCATATAGCTACAACTAGGTACCACTGGGTTGTGGAACTAGCGAGATACCACCAATCACCGCACTAACTAAGATATGGACACTGTCAGGTGCACTGGCCAAGTGGGTGGGGGTGGAGAGCATGCAACGCTGTTGACGGAACGGGCGGAAGAGGCAGTGAGATGCTCAAGGGGTCTCGTATACAAAACGAGCACGAACCTCCAGAGGCACATGATGGCCAAGCACATCATTGAGCGAGATTACACGAGCACAACTGTGCAACCCAGGATATAGATGCCAACTAACCAAGACCACTAACAATTTTCTCCTCCGCATACACCTCTCAAACTCCAAACCAAACACAACCACAAACCTCCAGCCCAACAAACCGCACAAACTTCACCACACTGCAACAACAAAACAATAAATGCACATAGACCCGCACATCAGTATACTACGACTACCGGCCGCATACACCCCAGGCCCAGCCGACGGACCCACCGGGCTGAGGCTGCCAACACTACATCACTGCTCTCTTCCACTTTTCCAACCTCCACCCACTAACTCACCCGCTCTCCCTCCCTCTTTCAGAGCCGCCAGAGCGCCAGGGGACCACTTGGGTGGTTATAGTCGCGGTACAAAAAAAAATGTCCTTTAACATCTGGGTAAGGTGTTGCAGGCCTTGAAAAGGGCTAACCTCACTATCAAGGCCACCAAGTGCCAGATAGTTCAGGGGAAAGTCACATATCGTGGTCATGAGGTAGGAGGGGGTTGAATCCAACCTCTCCCCAGTAAGGTACAGGATGTATAGGACTGGGAGACTCCCACTACTTAAACCCAGGTGAGAGCATTTTTGGGCCTCACTGGGTATTATCGCAATTTCATGGCAGACTATGGAACCATAGCTGCACCCCTGACATCTCTGACTTCGCCCAAGCAACCTAGAAAGGTTAATTGGACTGAACTGTCAGAGGGCCATTGATGGCTTGAAAGAAAGTCTGTGTAGGGCACCTGTGTTGTGTGCACCTGACTACAGCCGACCCTTTATCGTCCAGACGGATGCCTGCAACACCGGAATTGGAGCTGTCTTGTCCCAGTTAGATGACAAAGGGAGGGAACATCCTTTCATCTTCATCAGTAGACAACTCAAGGGTAGAGAACTTAGATGGGCTACTGTTGAGAAGGAATGTTTCAGTATAGCTTGGAGCCTTAGGCATTTTAGGCCCTACCTTACGGGGTCCACCTTCAAGGTCCAAACAGATCATAAGCCCCTGAAGTGGCTTATGCAGATGAAGGGTGAAAACCCGAAACTGCTCAGGTGGTCCATTTGCCTGCAAGGGCTAGACTTCACCATAGAGCACAGACCAGGGAAGAGTCACAATAATGCAGATGGCCTTTCCAGAAGGCATGTTGACCGTCTGGATGAGGGTGTCTATCCCGTGGGAGATTAAGCACCCACCAGCTCAGTCTGGGGGGGTGACTGTGATGCTGGAAATACATCGGAGGGACAGGGCCTTTGCATCCTTGTCCTTTACTGCCTTTTTATCGTGTGTTGTGTCATGTTTTCCACGCAGGAGTTCATGTGGGACTCCTGGCGGTGCAGCTCTCTCTCTTTTGGTTTGGTGAACAGACCCATGGGATACCCTTAAGGCACCCATGGGTGGCGGTACAACCCTGTGCCCCTAGTGTATGTTTTTGGGCACTTGTGGGTGGCCCGCAGAGCATGGTATGGTCTGGTGGTAGCTCCATGCTGAAATTGACAGATGCGCTGAGTATCCTACATTTTGGGATACCGAGGCCCTGCCATTGGAATCAGTTGATTCTTGATAGAAAACAAGATGTCCCCTGTGGCCTCTTGCTTTATATTGCCTGTTATCTTGTTTTCCCAAACCCTGGGAAGCCCTGACTCTGTCCCTTTCCCCTGACTGGCTGTTGGGTGGAAGCTCCATATATGGTGTTATTGTGAAGTCCAGTCCAGACTGACAGGAGCCTTCCCAGTGACTGTATGTTGTGGGTACGCCCTGTGGGTGGGACCTGGGTGAATGGAGTGTGACCAATATGCACTTCTTGTTGTTGCTGTCCGGTTTCTGGTATGAGAGACAAAGACTGAGACAGCCCTCCCTGAAACTGGTCTGAATGCAGTGTGTAGTGTTGAATGGCTGGGTACTTGTCCCAATCCACATTCCTTGTTGTGAGTGTCTGAGAGGGAGGAGGATGGCCAGAATTCACGGTGTGCCTGATTGGCTGACTGACTGCATGAATGCCCTTCTGTATGATTTTCTGCTGAGAGTGACCCAGCAGTGTGGATGAGAGACAAGATAGTATATCTGGGGACCTCTTACCACTGGAAATTGTTCAAAAGCTGTGTCTACACTTTAAGAGTAACTGGAACTGCTGATCCTCGACACCCAGCTGGAAGAAGAAGACTTGCTGTTGCATTTGCTTCGACCTGGTCTGAAAGCTGACAAACTCGTCAAGGACTGATCTAAGAGAGGACCTGGTAAGGCGCCCTCTTCCCATGCTCCAAGAGACCATCGAGCACCGCTAACCTTCGCCAAAGCTCCCTGGAAGTCAGACCTTCGAAAGGTTGCCGTCCCAAGACGGGACCAGGGTTTGCAAGTTGGTGTAACCACTGGAGGCCCGTCGAAGTTGTGTTGCCCAGCCATGGGGACCACTTGATGCCATGCCGCCAATGACCAGAGCCGCCCGCTCCTTTGCCTAAGAACATTTGAATCCAAGGACTCCCTTGTCTGCAACGTCGACCTATTTGTCCCGCCGGAGAAAGTCGAGGCCGACCAACATGCCGAGGAGAATCCGCCGGTGGGGTTCCCGCCACCTGAAGGCCACAAAGACTTTGACGACTCGACGCCCTTGTTGGGCCACAGTTCTTCTGAAACTCTTTGCGGTCCTGAACAATCCATCGCTGAGGTGCCCCGCACACCTCATCCTCGCAGGACGTCGCTGACGAGCACCACCTGGATCGACGTCGTGGTCTTGGCACCCTTGAACTTCTCATCACCGCCGTCGACGACAAGTTCACCTTCTTCAACACCTCTCGACGATCCGTGGCTCCTGCTTTAAAGGGAGTCAATCAAGAAGGATCCGTCGACGTGTCTTCGAAGAACTCTACTCTACCAGGTACATTGGGGGGGTAAAACATTAATAGGAAGAAATAAGACTAGTGAACAATATATGGACTGGGCTTGTGCTATATATCTTTATTTTACAGGTTGCCCAGGTGGGGGGATCTCCACACAGAAATGTGTCTTTCAGTAGAGGCCAGTATTCTGCCTATTGTTTCAACAATCTTGCGTTCCTTCCTATCTCTATTGCTGGTTTCCTCGTTATTGATCTGTGTGAAATTTTAGTTGATGTACTTTAAAGAGATTTGATAACATTGGTGGAACCACTTTAGAATTGTATATATTTATTATTGTTGATTTCCGAGTACAAAGTTTGTTATTGTGATTGTGTACATACCTTTGAATATTAATTATATAAAGACTGTGTTTTCAGTAATACAGTGTGTGGACATTCCTTTATGGGGGTTCGGGGACTACACTGTACTTAAGAACCAGCCTGCATCACCTCCTGAGAAGCTAGGCCTTGATTGCTTGACTACGTTACCAATAATAGAGAAACGTGGCTGAGGTCCTCTGTGCCTCTCCTCTACCATATAGAGAGCGGAAGTACAGACACCCCACTCCAGCCTTTACAGGGAAAAAAACACATTTTCTGCACATTTCACTCGGCTCACCCATCGAAACACACGGCCAACAACACATGACCTACCGTCCCGAGTTCCCACAGGTGTATCAATGAAAACGGTATCTCACATGTGTGGGTGCACCTTCCTGGGCGCCAAGGGGAAATTCAACTTGACACATGAATTTCACACTTTCACCGCACACCATACAGATATGGGCCTCGGGTGTCCAAGCCACCAAAGAAAACAGGAAACCCCATGCATTTACGAAAAGAGGACACCCGTGGGAATCCACAGAGGTATTATTTGCACAAAGCGGCCCAGGATTTATTACCCAGAACCCAAGACAAAATGAACATTTTGTGGGGTTCTGATTAATAAATTCTGGGCCGCTTCGCGCAAGTCAGACCTCTGCGTATTCCCACGGGTGTCCTCTTTTGGGAAATTCATGGGATTCCCTGTTTTCCTTGCTGGCTTCGACACCCTAGGCCCAAATCTGTAGGTTGCCCACATGAACAAATTGTGCTGTGACGAAAGGCTTGGGGTTACCAGCGGGTTACCCTTTTCCTTTTGCGCCCCCGGTAGGTGCACCCACACATGTGAGGTACCTTTTTCGTCGGGACACCTGTGGGAACGCGAGAGGGTATGATATCTGTTGTTGGCGACCTGTTTCGGTAAGTGGACACAGGGAAATGTCTCTGAAATTGGCTGGAAATGAAGACAATTCTCAGACATTTTACTCTGGCCACCCACCGAAACACACCGCCAACAACACATGGCCTACCTTCCCGCATCCCCAAACGTGTACTGATGAAAACGGTACCTCACATGTGTGGATGCACCTACCTGGGCCAAGGGGAAAGCCTAAAACACAGGTAACACCAAATCTGTTTCCACACATGAATTTGACACTTTCTCCAGACAAGCGCAACATACAGATATGGGCCTCGGGTGTCCAAGTCACCAAGGAAAACAGGGAACCCCATGCATTTACGAAAAAAGGACACCCGTGGGAATCTGCAGAGGTATTATTCGCGCAAAGCGGCCCAGGGTTTCTTACCCAGAACCCCAGACAAAATGAACATTGTGTTTTTCCCCCACCAAATATCACACTTGGTCAGGGATTGTGGCTAATAAAAACTGGGTCAATTTGCGCAAGGCAGACCTCTGTGGATTCCACAGGTGTTCTCTTTTGGGAAATGCATCGGGTTCCCTGTTTCCCTTGCTGGCTTTTTCGACACCCTAGGCCCAAATCTGTAGGTTGCCCACATGAACAAATTGTGCTGTGACGAAAGGCTTGGGGTTACCAGCGGGTTACCCTTTTCCTTTTGCGCCCCCGGTAGGTGCACCCACACATGTAAGGTACCTTTTTCGTCGGGACACCTGTGGGAACGCGAGAGGGTATGATATCTTTTGTTGGCGACCTGTTTCGGTGAGTGGACACAGGGAAATGTCTCTGAAATTGGCTGGAAATGAAGACAATTCTCAGACATTTCACTCTGGCCACCCACCGAAACACACCGCCAACAACACATGGCCTACCTTCCCGCGTCCCCACACGTGTACTGATGAAAACGGTACCTCACATGTGTGGGTGCACCTACCTGGGCCAAGGGGAAAGCCTAAAACACAGGTAACACCAAGTCTGTTTCCACACATGAATTTGACACTTTCTCCAGACAAGCGCAACATACAGATATGGGCCTCGGGTGTCCAAGTCACAAAGGAAAACAGGGAACCCCATGCATTTTCGAAAAGAGGACACCTGTGGGAATCCGCAGAGGTATGATTTGCGCACATCGGCCCAGAATTTATTACCCAGACACCCCTGCAAAGTCTGGAATGTGGAGAAAAAACCCTGCAATTTTCCGCACATTTCACTCGGCTCACCCATCGAAACACGCCGCCAACAACACATGGCCTACCGTCCCACGTTCCCACAGGTGTCCCGATGAAAAGGGTACCTCACATGTGGGGGTGCACCTACTTGGGCGCCAAGGGGAAAGCCTAAAACACAGGTAACCCCAGTCTGTTTCCACACCTGAATTTGACAATTTCTCCAGACAAGCACAACATACAGATATAGGCCTCGGGTGTTCAGGCCACCAAGGAAAACAGGGAACCCCAAGCATTTCCGAAAAGAGGACACCCGTGGGAATCCGCAGAGGTATGATTTGTGCATATCGGCCCAAAATGTATTACCCAAACAACCCCACAAAGTCTGAAATGTGTGGAAAATAAACGCATTTTCCGTACATTTTACTCGGCTCACCCATCAAAACGCACTGCCAACAACACATGGACTACTGTCCCACGTTCTCACAGGTGTCCCAATAAAAACGGTACCTGATATGTGTGGGTGCACCTACCTGGGCGCCAAGGGGAAAGCCTAAAACACAGGTAACCCCAAGTCTGTTTTCACACCTGAATTTCACACTTTCTCAGCACACCATACAGATATGGGCTTCGGATGTTCAAGCCACGAAGGAAAACAGGGAACCCCCATGCATTTCCGAAAAGAGGACACCCGTGGGAATCAAGGGAGGTATGATTTGCGCAAATCGGCCCAGAATGTATTACCCAGACACCCCTTCAACGTCCGAAATGTTGGGAAAAAAACGCATTTTCCGCACATTTCACTCGGCTCACCCATCGAAACACGCCACCAACAACACATGGCCTACTCTCCCGCGTTCCCACAGGTGTCCCGATGAAAACGGTACCTCACATGTGTGGCTGCACCGACCTGGGCGCCAAGGGGAAGGCCTAAAACACAGGTAACCCCAAGTCTGTTTTGACACCTGAATTTCACACTTTCTCCGCACACCAGACAGATATGGGTCTAGGGTGTCGAAGCCACCAAGGAAAACAGGGAACCCCATGCATTTCCAAAAAGAGGACACACGTGGGAATTCGCAGAGGTATGATTTGCGCGATGCAGCCCAGGATTTATTACCCAGATCGCCAGACAAAGTGAACATTGTGTTTTTTCCCCACCAAATATCACATTTTGTTGGGGATTGTGGCTAATAAAAACTGGGGCAATTTGTGCAAGGCAGACCTCTGTGGATTCCCACAGGTGTCCTCTTTTGGGAAATGCATGGGGTTCCCTGTTTTCCTTGCTGGCTTCGACACCCTAGGCCCAAATCTGTAGGTTGCCCACATGAACAAAATGGAATGTGCCAAAAGGCTTGGGGTTACCAGTGGGTTACCCTTTTCCTTTTGCCCCGCGTAGGTGCACCCACATATGTGAGGAACCTTTTTTGTCAGGACACCTGTGGGAACGCAAGAAGGTATGACATCTGTGGTTGGCGACGTCTTTCGGTGAGTGGACACAGGGAAATGTCTCTGAAATTGGATGGAAATGAAGATAATTCTCAGACATTTTGCTCTGGCCACCCACCGAAACATACCGCCAACAACACATGGCCTACCTTCCCGCGTCCCCACACGTGTCCCGATGAAAACGGTACCTCACATGTGTGGGTGTACCTACCGGGGGCGCAAAAGGAAAAGGGTGACCCACTGGTAACCTCAAGCCTTTCGCCACTGCCCATTTTGTTCATGTGGGCAACCTACAGATTTGGGCCTAGGGTGTCGAAGCCAGCAAGGGAAACAGGGAACCCCATGCATTTCCCAAAAGAGGACACCCATGGGTGGGAATACCCACACATATGAGGTACCTTTTTCGTCGGGACACATGTGGGAACGCGAGAAGGTATGACATCTGTTGTTGGTAACGTGTTTCGGTGAGTGGACACAGGGAAATGTCTCTGAAATTTACTGGAAATGAAGACAATTCTCAGACATTTCCCTCTGGCCACCCACCGAAACACACCACAAACAACACATGGCCTACCTTCCCCCGTCCCCACACGTGTCCTGATGAAAACGGTACCTCATATGGGTGGGTGCACCTACCGGGGCGCAAAAGGAAAAGGGTAACCCACTGGTAACCCCAAGCCTTTCACCACTGCCCATTTTGTTCATGTGGGCACCCTACATATTTGGGCCTAGGGTGTCGAAGCCAGCAAAGGAAACAGGGAACCCCAAGCATTTCGCAAAAGAGGACACCCGTGGGAATACACAGAGGTCTGCCTTGTGCAAATTGCCCCAATTGTTTTTTGGTGGGAAAAAACACAATGCTCACTTCGTCTGGGGTCCTGGGAAATAAATTCTGGGCCGCTTCGCGGAAGTTAGACCTCTGCGCATTCCGACGGGTGTCCTCTTTTGGGAAATGCATGGGGTTCCCTGTTTTCCTTGATGGCTTCAACACCCTAGGCCCAAATCTGTAGGTTGCCCACATGAACAAATTGTGCTGTGGCGAAAGGTTGGGGTTACCAGCGTGTCACCAAGGCAAGTTTAGTAAACAAAGAAAATAATTCAAAATGGCAGGCTGCCCTTTAGAGGGGGCAGAGGGGCCCCATACACCACCAGGTAATTTTCTTTTGTGAAGGGGGGTGCACCTCTCCACCCCCACCCCAATTGGAGGGGTGGCGCATTGCATGTAGCCCTCCCCGGGGGCAGATAAGTGGGGGGGGCTGTCCTGCACTCCTCCCTGGGCTCAGGCGTCCTTTCCTAGGAGCAGATATCTGGTCCCAGGGAGGGCTGCATGACATGGCACCCACTCCATTGCGGGTGGGGGAGATGGGGTCACCACCCCCTCCCATTAGAAAATTCCTCGTCCCTTTGGGGTGCCCCACAGCCCCCCCTAAAATGCGTTCCACCGTTTTCCATTTTTTTCTTTGTTTACAAAACTTTCCTTGTCGCAGAGGGGCACATTGGTGTGCCAATCTGGCCCCGGGGTGCCCAAACCTTACTGTCCCACCCAGTGGGGGGCCTGTCCCATAATTTTTGGAGGCCCTCTCCCCCCTAACCCCAAATGGGTGGCGGGGGCACCTCATGCAGGCCTCCCTGGGCCTTTTACAAACGGCTGCTGGAGGTGCACCCCCCTCCATTTGGGGTGGGGGGAGAGGGCCCCCAAAAATGGTGGGACAGGCCCCCCAGTGGGTGGAGCAGTAAGGTTTGGGCATCCTGGTGCCAAATTGGCACACTAATGTGCCCCTCTGCGCCAAGGCAAGTTTCGCAAACAAAGAAAAAAATGAAAAATGGTACACTACACTTTAGGGCGGGCTGAGGGGCACCCTAAACCGGCAGGTAATTTTCTAATGTAATGGGGGTGACCCTCTACCCCACCACACCAAATGCAGCGGGAGCATCTCATTCAGCCCTCCCTGGGGGCAGATAAGAGGGGGCCATCTCATGCAGCCCTCCCTGGGGTCAGATGCCCCTTCGGAGGAGCAGACATCTGCCCCCAGGGAGGGCTACAAGGGGTGCCCCCATTTCCCCCTGGGGTGAGGGGGAGAGGGCCACCCCCCTTTTCTGTAAAATATATCCCTGGTGGCTAGTGCCCCCCCCACTCCCACCCAAAATTCCCTTTTAGTTTTTGTGCTTTTCGTTTTTTTATTTTGCCCCCTTCCCTAGGGGCAGATGATCAGCCATCTGCCCCCAGGGTTGTACACATATGTGCCCCCATGCTTTAGGAGCCTGGGGGGTCGAGGGCTGCTTACTGTAAGCAGCCCCCACCTCCCCCCTGCATTCAAAGACATCCCTGGTGTCTAGTGTGCATTGCTGCCCATGCATCGAGCGCCCTGCGCCCGATTCGCGGGCAGCAATGTTGTCACACAGGGTGTCCTTGGAAAGGGGAGAATCTCCCCTTTCGAAGGACACCATTTCTGAAAAAATCCCTGGTGGCTAGGGCCCCCAAACTCCCTCCCCCCTTCCCATCACGTTTTTTTTCTTTCCGTTTTTTATTATGATTTTTCTGCCCCCTTTTTCTGGGGGCAGATGATCAGCCATCTGCCCCCAGGGTTCTAAACATATGTGCCCCCATGCTTTGGGGACCATGGGGGGCTCCCCCGCCATTCAAAGACATCCCTGTGTCTAGTGTGCATTGCTGCCCACGCGTCAAGCCCCCTGCGCCCGATCTGCGGGCAGCAATGCTGTCACACAGGGTGTCCTTGGAAAGGGGAGAATCTCCCCTTACCAAGGACACCACTTCCGCAACAATCCCTGGTGGCTAGGGCCCCCAATCCCCCTCCCCCCTTCCCACCACGTTTTATTTTTTGTCCCCTTCCCTGGGGGCAGATGATCAGCCATGTGCCCCCAGGGTTCTGCACATGTGTGCCCCCATGCTTTGCGGGCTAGGGGGGGAGGGGGAGAGGGCTGCTTACTTGAAGCAGCCCCCATCCCCCCAGTCACAAACGGATCCATGGTGGTCCAGTGGGTGGCTGGTCACGGATCGAGCGCTCTGCGCTGATCCGTGACCAACAATGCCTCATATATGTGGTGTCCTTGGAAAGGGGAGAATCTCCCCTTTCCAAGGACACCACTTTTTCCTCTATCCCTGGTGGCCTAGATTTAACTTGCTTTTATAATAGTGATTTGTGTGTGAACATCAGAGTGTTTAAAATAAATATATATATTATTTTTGATACAAAGCTTTGGTCAGTGTTTCCTTGTTCCATAGTATTGTAGTCCTAATGTGTAAACCCTGAATACTGCTCATCTCCCTCTTGAGATAAGTCTGACTGCTCAGCCACAGCTACCAACTAATTCTTTGTGGTACAGACTGATACCAAAGGGGATTTATTGCATATACCTGTAGTCTTAATCTTCTGTAGTGCTCCCTAAGGGAACTGCACTGGATTCTGCCTAACACATATGCCTATACCTATAGGGTCCTAGTGGATTTTTATTTTATTGAACCAGTAGTTTGGGTCCCGTATTTAACAAAACACTTTAATGCTATTTTGAGCCATAATGTGGTACCTATGTCCTGGACCAGTGCAGAACTAGTCCCAATCCACAAGAAAGGCCAGAGGGACCAGCCCTCGAATTATCGACCAATCTCACTGTTTGATGAGGGAGGGAATACATTTGCTAAGGCGCTATAATTCCATCTGGAGGCCTGGGTTAAAAGTAATTTGATAATTGACCATTGGCAATCAGGGTTTTGTGAAGGCTTGAGCACAATAGATCAAAGCCTGCGGTTGTGGTTGCTTATTGATAAATTTGCAGTTCTTGGAAAGGTCAAAGCGTATGCTGTTTTCGTGGACCTGAGAACTGCATTCGATAGCGTACCGAGGCATCGTCTCTGGGAGGTGCTCAAGGATTTGGGCATCCCCCTGCTTTGGTGCGTTCAATCCAGAGTTTATACATGCATAATACAGCTGTGGTCTGGTGGGGAGTTGATGGTAGGACCTCTAGTAGCATAATATTGAAAAAGTGGTCCGCCAAGGGTGTGTGCTGGTCCCCAAATAATTTTGCACCTTCATAAATGGTGTCATTAAGCAGTTTCTGGCCGCTCAAACTGATGCACCGATGCTTGCGGGCGAGCGGATGACAGTCCTGATGTTTGTGGTTGATGCAGTGTTGTTATCCTTGACACATTGTCAGTCAGTTGGTCAGATAGCACAGTGAGTAGAGCACTTGCTTTGACATCCGTACAGAGCCTGCTGATGCAGGTCCGAATTCCGGCAGGGCCAAACTCAGCCGTTCATCCTAGCCGAGGCCGATAAATGAGCACCATACACTGTGGGTAATAATAAGCAGTGCTCATATGTCTGAGGGTTGATAGCACTATAGAAGTGCAAGTTATTAATAATATTATTACATGCTGGTGCCTGCAAGCAGCTGGACATATTCACGGCCTTCTGCAAGAAAAATGGCCTATCTCTTAACGTTTGAAAGACTAAATCCATGGTTTTCAAAACAGATACCAGGAAAAGCTGCAAGGCTCTGGAAGAGGGCGGAATAGAGCAGGTATCTCATTATGACTATCTGGGGGTTAGAGTGATGGCATCATGTGGTTATAAGAAACAGACTGAAAAGGCTAGGATTACCCTTGAAAGGAACAGCAGAGGATTGGCACGGTATGCGGACGAACAAGGTGATGGGGCAATGCACATTTCGCTGGAAGCCTATAAAGCCCATGCAAGACAGGCTGCCACTTTTGGGGCGGAGCTACTGAGGCAGATGGATACCCACTCAATGACAGTAGTAGAAAATAAATACTTGAAGATTCTTTCACCTTACCCTCTAGCACGGTGACTGTGTCATTGTCATTAGAGACTGGCATCCAGGGGATAGTATCCATTTGTCAGCTATGCCCAGTGTTGCACTGGATGCGGTTATGGTCTAACAGAAATCTCGTCAAATACAGAGATGCCATAGTGAATGTACTAGCACAACAAGGGGGCACATCACTGAAGTGGACTGTACACTTTATGAACTGTTTGAGGGATTTGCTCTTGCCAAAGCTCAGCAGTACATTCTTGTGAAAATTCCTAGTTCAGTTCCTCTGACATGATACGTTAATATTAAAACTAAGGTAGTCTATGAGGATTATCTGGACATCCAAAACACCAAAGATCATTGTATATAAAATGTTGTTTTGGTATTTTACCAATAACATTGCTGAAACATAACAGGCATAGCAATGACTCTCCTCCGTGCCCACTATGTAATAGTGCTACTGAGGATCTGACATTTTTGTGCAGTTTTATACATTCTTAATTTTATGTATCATGATGTAAATTTTATGTCTTGTCTGATTTTTTCTGATGTGTGCTTTTTTTCTTTTTTGTCAAAATTAAGCTTGGTGAGTTGAATGGTATCCTTCATTACAAATTTTTATAAAATTCCAATTATATAGCTCAAACTATTACCACCATAGGGAACAACAATAATGTCTGGACGCTTCAAAGTAACCATACTCTCACAAAACGCAAGCAATTCCACCCACTTTCTTCATCAAACTCCAAAACAAAGAAACTTCAAATTCTTGAAATCAAAGATTCCCAGATAATCCACACTGCTCGCAGTAGACCTTAACCCAATGGACCGATGAATCGCCCACCAGCCAGAGACTCTGCTTCCGCAAAGCCATAGCCATTGTCACTGCACACAACAAATATACCTCTTACTGCCAGGTCTTCCTGTAAACCACACCCACAAAACCAGTAGTCCCCTTTCCATACCTAGCATGCTTAAAAAACCCAGATTGAACATATAGTGTTCGCGGACAACCGGATGGCATGAGCAAAATGAAGGAAGCGGGGAGGTTTAAACTCAATTTAAACCAATTATTTTACAATGGTAACTCTTAAAAGTGACATTTTTGGGGGGGTTCAATTTTTCAATTTATTTATTTATTTAATGTGTTACAATTTAAATTAATAAACTTTACACATATCTAGAAACATGAATAAATAATCAAATTAATTAATTAATTTCAAAATCAGCTATTATATCATTACATTGAATAAAAGATACCATACATCACAATTAATAACCATTTGGCATTTAAATTACGCAGTTAGATAAAATAACAATACTATTAGTGATAATAATGAATCTGACCTAAATAACATCATGCATATTAGAACCTAAAACAACCTAAATCAAGCCCTAAATACATCAAATCAACAAAATACAGATTATCAACCTGTAACTGAGAAGGAACAATTAAGAATTATAATTCATAATTATATAGTAATACTTCACAAAGTAGAATTCTCATATACGTTTTTCTCATCACTAATCCCAAGTGTAGCAAAAAAAAAAAAAAAAAAAAAAACACCTATTCAGATCTTAATGCCCAGTTTTCCCTCAATGATTAACCAGATATTATATAAAGAGGTTAAAATATAGATATTTTCCGAATTTAAACAATGATGCCAAAATAATGCCTTAGAGATTGCTGCAGGATCGTGAGTATACTTTCCCATATATTGCTGTATTATATTTGTCATGCTACTACATTGTGTCAGGACATGATGTGCTGTCTCCGAAGCATTATTAATTTTACACAATCTACAAATCCTTAGTTCAACAGGTGTTTGGTCTCTCCGGCCCGTAACCCATAATGTCGGAAGTTGATCCAGTCTTAGTAGGAGTATAAAACGTCGCAGTCTTTTACAAGGGCATAAATTAAGATATTCTTGCGGTTTCATATGGGTGTACAACCTGAATTTCACAAATTCATAACTTTTCAGTGTACTGAGGTGGGCAAAGTTCTCCAACCAATCCCACATATCCAATCGCTTGTCAAGGGCCCTCTGAACTTGCTTAGCATATTCCCCTTCACGATACACCCATCCAATGTCAGCTAACTGTCTTGACATTATTGCAGCAAATGAGAGGGAATTTTGTTTTTTACATATTTCCTTACCCACAGCAGCCAATACTGGATTTAATGTACCACTACCCATTTTAATAAAAAGCCCCAATCTCTTTTTCAGCACTATAGCTTTTAATGAAGGTAATCCCAACTCTAAACGTATAATGGCCATTGGAGTTCCTGGTGCTAGGCCTAAAACCCGCCGCCAGAATTTCCCTTCTATAACTTGTAACCAGCTAAGATCTAAATCAAACAGGGCCTCTAATCCATATATTACCATGGGTATAAAAACCTGTACATAGAGTTGGCGTGTTCCCCAAAGCGTAAAGCCTCCTTGCTTATTAGTGAAGTTCGCAACCAACGATGTAACTTGTGCTGCGCGCATCTTCCGAGAGTGTTTGCATGAACCATAGTCCCCGCTAGGCTCGAAGTCTATACCCATATACCGGTATTGTGGGGCATAAGGGACTGTGATCTTACCCACCGTCAGATTTACGCGTGAGACTCTTTTGTTGGTAAATCGTAATACCTTAGTCTTATCAAGATTGATAGTCAGGCCATTCCGGTTCGCATACTCCCACAGAGCTGTAGCCGATCTACGCAGGCCACTGACTGTATGGTCAAAAATGACCAAGTCGTCTGCGTAAGCCAGAACAGTGCATACCAGCTCCCCAATCTTCGGTGGGCAATTTGAGATGGCCGTAATGGCCATAGGTATGTCATGGACGTACAAGTTATATACCAAAGGGGCCGTCACACATCCCTGTTTCACCCCCCGATTCTGCTGCACTTTATCAGTCAGGTGTCCCTCTTGATCTAATTTCAGTCTAACTGAAGTATTATGGTGCAGCAATCTTAGGTAATACAGGATGCCTGCTGGACAACCGAGGTCGTTAAGTTTAGACCATAAACGTTCTCTCGGAATAGTATCGAAAGCTGCTTTAAAATCTATGTATAATGCGTAAAGGGGTGGTGCACTTTTATTGCGTGCCTTAGATCTCAATAGGTTCATGACCATTAGATTGTAGCTCGTTGAATAACCCTTCCTGAATCCACACTGGAAGGTGGATAAAATGTTGGCCCTTTCTACCCAAGATTGTAAGTCCTCAAGCAGTAATGAGGCAAACAATTTGCCCGTTGTGTCCAGCATGGAGAGGAGCCGATAATTAGAGGGATCTAAACGATTACCCTTTTTAAAAATTGGTATTAGTATTGCAGTTTGCCATGAACACGGAATGGTCCCCTGTATCATTATCTTTTTAAATAGTATAGCCAGTATGCTCGCCCAGAACTCAGGCTGATTTCTAATGACTATATTGGCTAGACCGTTAGGTCCTGGAGCTCTCGACGATTTAAGAGACTTTATCTTAGTAATTATGGCCGCGTATGAAATATCAAAAGCCATGTAGGGGGCCAAGGTCATCTGGGGGGACACTTCGTCTCTCTGTATAATTGTATTGCGGGCTAGTAAAAACTTAACCCATTCCTCAGCTTTGATTGGATTAACCATTTGGCCCTTTGATGACTCCCTGGCTTCCCCCAGAAGTGACCAAATGCTACGAGTGTTTTTAGAGCAAATCGTCTGCACTAATTTCTGATAGGCCCTGGTATGTATGGCAGTTTTTATATTTTTAATAATAGCTCTATATTTATTTTTGATTTTCCTCGCAGCTATTCGTAATACATCAGAGGGTCCTAACTTTTTCTTACTCATACGCAGTTCCCGTCTCAAATCCCTCTTGGCATCTCTAATCTCATTATTATAAGGACAGGGCCCAGCCACCGGTCTAATCATGCTCGAGGTCGGAACCGTTGCATGTGTATGGGAAAATGCTCTTATCCAATTTTCTATAGATTCAATAGACATGGAATGAAAATCAGGTAAGTTTGGCCATTTATCGGTCTCGAGTGCCCATGCAGCCTGGTTAATGTACTTTGCCGACCACCTAATGTTAGAGCCTGATTTATTCGCATGTACTGTGCCCATATTGCTCTTATCAACTGCTCTCTGTTGGATGTTTAATACACAACAGAGAGCAGAATGATCGCTCCATTTATTTGATGATACACACATGTCTTCCACTAACAGGAGCATTTTAGGGCACATAAAAATATAATCTAAAATACTACTGTATAACCCATTGGACCAAGTATGTTTCCCCGGGTAGTCGCTATAGGTATAACCGTTCAGCATTTCCAGGTCCCATTCATCAAGCAGCCGGCGCCAACGTGGTCCCTCAATATCAGCTTTAGTGTGAGTTAGGAGATGTTTCTCTCTTAGCTTAGGATTTTGAGGATATTTCCCTGTGTCAGAAGGTATACGACAATTAAGGTCACCCACGACGATAACTGCTCGATTCCCAGGTAGAACCGACCAAGAGGCCAATAATTCATGGAGGGCTTCTTGAATGGTTTCACTAATCCCGACATGCGGGGAGTTATATATATTTATCAATAGGAACTTCTCCTTATTAACCTTTGTTCCATATTCACCCTCTACTGCCAACATATTATCGCAGGCTTTACAAGGTATCTGTCTCGAGGGCAGAGAACTAATCACACCTATCAAAAGCCCTCCAAAGGGCCTCCCTTTGTTACCTCTCTTAGCGAAGGATTGATAAATCGTATAACCATCAAGTAATAAATTGTCCATTGCCCATGTCTCCTGTAGACATATCAGGCTGTGTTTCACAATAAAGTTAACTGAACCCTCCGACGCCAACAGATGAGCAAATCCTCTTGTATTCCACGATAACAATGTCAAATATCAATGTTTAGGCAATACCCCTGGGAGCGATTCCACAAGCCATTTTAGGACCAACTGAACGTCAGACATTTCAACTTTCTTTCCTATAGGTATCAGGGGGCATTCCACTGGCCTAGCTGGCCCAATTGTTTCCACAAGTTCAGCACTGGTATCGGCTTCATCCAAGTCTGCATCAACCTCAACATCCACAGCCCTGAGCTCATCACGATGTTTCCTAAGCATCTGTGCAGTAGATAGAAATTTAAAATGTAATGCAGACACACAAGGGTTGAGGCCTTTTAATGGTTCCACAAACTGAAAGTCATCTGATTTTAAGACGCGTAGTTCAGGGACCGAATGCAGACGTATTAGGAACTCCGATCGAGGTAACCATCTGCGTTCGCTGGTTTTGTATAGGTTTTTAATCAAGCAGATTCTACTCCCTATAGGATCGTCTCCATCCTTAGCTGATCTATTAGGAGAATTGATGGTATTAGCCATGGCTGGCTTGGGTTGGAGTAATAAATCAGAACCCCCACCCCGTGAATCCTCCATCTCTTGGGAATCAGTCAATTTTTCAATGGATTTCTAACATTCCAAAGAAAATTCGGATTGCTAACATCAGTTAACTGCACTTCATCGCTCTGAAAAGTATTTACACTATCCAACTTCACATTTTCATTCTCCAATGCTGCCACCCCTAAACCAAATAAAAAGCACATACTCATTTATTGACAAGGTGCCAAATGTCTTCCATTTGGGGAGAAAACAAATGTGGACATGCCTTGGATTGATTTGAGAAAAAATTATCTTCACTGCTGGAAACAGTTCCATTAGGCCTCTCATGCCTTCTACATGGCAAGCTGCAAGGATACTGGACTTATATAGCCCAAGCCTCCACAACACACACAACAATAATATGTGGACATTTAAAGTGAGCCATACTCTTACAGAATACCAATAAAGTCACCCAGTTTAACCCACAAACTACATACCATAAAACTTCCACTTCTTACAAATCAATAGTAGCAGAGATGCCATAAGATTCAGTGTAACCCTTCAATGAATACATCAAAGAATCTGCCACCATCCACATACTCTGCTGATTTCATAGCCATAGCTACAGGCATCTTCACTGCACCGAACAAAGAAAACACCAGCTACTCTCTTCCTGTACACCACAATCACAGATGTCTGCTGATATCCACGACTGTCCACCGTCACCGCAGTCCCCTTTCCATGCCATGCATCCTTAAAAGATCTGGATTGCACGTGCAGACCCGTGGACTACTATTGTATCTGCGGACAAAATAGCCCAAGGCAGCCCTCCTACCTATACTGGCCACAATGTCATGACAACTGTGAGGGGGCACAAGTTGTGCCACAAGCAGTCTCCCACCAGAACCCTGAGGGCCTTAAAACCACTGCAAAAGGGTGCCTGGAGCCAGTCCTGGCGCCATCGGCACCAGGTTCATATGTAGGAAGGAAGGGCTGTTCAAACTAGGTCCCATTTATGTACATGGGCCTTTAAATCCAACATGGAAGCACCCACAGAGTCTAGCTCTAAGAACGGAGACATGCAGTCTAGTGTTTTGGGTGTGGCAGGCCTGGAACTACTTTCCCTGGTACTGCTTTACCTGGGCTATACAAGGCACACCGTAACTGCAGAACACACTTCGTGTTATTCTGCAAAGAGCAGCATGACGCTCACCGTGTCCAGCTCCTGGTCTTCAGCATCTTCCTGTAATCCTGCAAGAACAAGAACAAGGTTATTCTGTTTTACCTGAGAAAACATCATCCAGCACTCAGCATTTCAACTGGGCTGCAATCTGTGGAAACCGAGAGAAGAAGAAACATCACTCACCTGTGAGTACTAGCTTAAGGACCTCCGGCGAACTGCTACCACAGCTGCTGTTCGAACATTGCAACCTGCAATAACGAGAAAGGGAAAAACAATATTAGAACGTGCACTTCCAAGCATCGAATTCCACCAGTCTTACCTGAATTCCATTGCGCTACGCCATGCTTCCATGCATAGCACCACAGTAACATCTGCAAAGGAAAAGAGACATATTCAGGTTTGCTTTCAATATTAAACAACCACACATAGCTCTACTTACCTTAACCTGATTCAGGGGGCCTGTTTTTCATCGCTCTCTCATCCACTCGCAGCACCACAGCGGCCTGTGAGGAGAAGAAGAACAAAACACAGGTTAGCTTTAAAAGATAATAAAGGCACTGCGCTTTCTCTTACCTACAAAATGTTCCTCTCCATCCAGCACGCCAGCATCAAGACCTTCGCACCTGAAAAGAAGGAGATAAAGACATTAACGAATTCCCACTATAAATAGAACAAAGACTTACAATTAACAAACCTACCTTCCTACAGCAGATTCAGGGTCACAGCAGGCCTGGGCCCAAGGAAGACGTACTGCACCAGTGAAGCAACTCCAGCAGCTTGCTAACAAACGTCAAGCGCCCCTGCACAAGAAACGTAGGACAGATAGCTCACCCTACAAATAACTAAGATTCATTATCCAGCACTGGGCAACTACGCATCCAGGGTTCCAGAAGATGGAAGCGTAACACACAACCACCACAATAGAATTAAACTTGCACCATAACTACATGACCGCTACTGCAGGTCCTGAAATTACATGGCCTGCATTATCAACCATGTAGTTATGGTTACGTTCCTCAACCCATAGGAAGAGCCCTTTTTGAGCAGCTTATAACTTTGCCCCTGGACGAATCTTCACCAAACTTTGCAAAAAATATATGTGGCCCTCTCTGATTGATTACAAAATTTGGTGATGTTTTGTCCAGTGGGGGTAAGTTATATATAGGGGGGGATCTCATAATGTGTGGTTTTCCTCATACACAATATGGAAAAATAAATGTGCTCATGCCTACAGCCCAAACTACTGGACCGATTTTCACAAAATTTGCGACTGAAGCGGTGGCCTGGTCTACTTTTATAAATCTGGTGTAAATTCATAGACATTGATTTTTTTTTAAAAAAGGTCAAAAAGTAGGTAAATAAAAAAGTGTAATATCTGGGTTTGGTCCGCAGACTCACTTCCCTTTTCAGTCCACAGACACCCCTCTGATTGGTCAAGGGGATGGCATGATGTCCACAGACATCGGATACGCACACCGATTTGATGGTGAAAAGCTTGAGGTGCATTATATTTTAGGAAATGGTCACCTTGTTGGATTTGTGGTAAAAACACATGGACATCGCCGTTGTCTGCGAACACTACAGTAAAAACATATGAAAAAAACACAACATTGCACTTGTCAAACTGATGAGATAAACTCTGAGGAGGTAAGGGCTGATGAGGATGGGATTGAATATGGCAATAAAAAATAAAAAAAAGGCTGTTTTTCCACCTTCGAAGTTAGCAAACAGTTCGGGACAGCCCTGTAATGTTCACTAACATCTCGGATGTTCAGGGGCATCCAAACATATTTCTGCATTACAGGGTTGGTGATATCATTCTAAAATCTGACCTTAAATGGTTCTACAAAGATAGGTGCTGTTTTGCCAAGAGGAAACACAATTAGAGTGGGGGTCCCAAAATATTTGAAAGGCTTATGAATATGGTTCCATTTCATGAATCTGCACAAATGTTTGAAAAACGATTAAGAACCCGATTTGAATGGTTTTGCAAAGATTGGTGGGATTCTCTGAAGAATGGGGCACATTAAGAGTCGGGGGATTTAACATTTTTAGATAACCTTAAAGATTACAGACCTAACCTTGAAAGTTTGCGCAAAGTCTGGATGGATTTTCTCAAGTGGAAGCTAAAATATATGACTACTTTATGTACATACAATTTTACACATTATAAAAAATAAAACATTTACGGGTTTGCAGCAAAGTCGTGCAACAAGCATTGGCAAGGACCTGAAAGCAGGTCCCTCTGGTCCAAATCCCCTGCCTTGGGGTTATTGCTCAGCTTAGGTTTTTGTGTGTTGAACTCTCCGTCCTGCTTCTCTGTGCAGGGGCGCGTTGTTGGTGCGGGCGTTCCGTGTACCTAGTTGCTTCACTGGTCCGTGTGCCCTTATGTCGGGTCCAGAACAGCTGTGACTCTGACTCTTCTTGCTGTCTTCCAGGTGAGTTATAATGTCTTTTCCGTCTTTATTCTGTCTCCTTCTTTCACTCCATTTTCTCTGTCTTCTCAGCGTCTTGCTCCAGTACGCTGTTCCCTAACAATGTCTCTTTTTGTTTTCACAGGGGTGGTTGCGATCTCGGAGTTGCTGCACTGATGGCGAAGACCACGGTGAGTTATTGATGCGCAGAGCGCTGCGCTGTTTATTGGTGTTAATTCCTAATCTGTGTTCTCTTCCCTTCTTTGTACAGGTTGCGGTGATGTTCCAGAGTTATGAGCTATCAAAGCGCCGCTTTCCCAGGTAAGTGTTTTGTTAATGCTGACCTTGTTCCTTCTCCCTTGCAGGTTGCGGTGAAACCCAGAGATGGGCGAGGTAAGAGAAGCGCAGGGTGCTGCCAGGACTCGCTGCTTGCCCAAGTAAGAATTGGTATTAATGCTGTCCTTGTTTCTTTACCTTTGTAGGTTGTGGTGAACTCCGGATATGGGTGAGGTAAGCAAAGCACCGGATGGATTCAAGACTGGTTACTTCACAGGTAAGTGTTCTTGCTCGCTAATGTTGTTCTTGTTCTTCCAGGTTATTAATGTAATCTGCATCTAGGGCTTCAGGATCGAGCCGCCGGAGGAGCAGGAGCTGGACACTGTGAACATTACGCTGCAGGAGTGCAAAATAATGCAAAGCGTGTTCTGCTGTTTGGATGTGGTTTAAATAGCCCAGGTAAAGTAGTTCTAGGCCAAGTAGTTTCAGACCCAGCCACACCCAAAACACTAGACCGCATGGCTTGGTTCTAAAGAACTGAGCTGCGTAATAGACCTTCATGTTTGATTAAGGTCCAAAACTGGTATTGCTTTATTCCTGATAATGAGCCTGCCACCAAAGGCGCCAGGACAAACTCTGTGTATGTTTCTGATGGAGTTTTAAGGCCCTTGGGGCCAGTGTGAAGGGCTTAAGCCCCACTGCTGCCAGGGGGCTGTTATACTTCAGGGAGTCTGGGGCATGGAGCGTGACATGAGTGCAAGTTTCTGTTGAATCAGTTTGACTCCCTGTTTTCATTATCAATAGGCTTCACCCCGTGGGATCAGCATGATATTCTCACTGGTGACTGTATACCTGTTAAAAACATCATTTAAGATCCTCTATAAAGGAGGAGGTCAACAAGATGTTTGATCTCGGGGTAATAGAGCCCTCTAGCAGTCCATGGTCTAATCCAGTTGTTCTAGTACCCAAGGTAGGATCCAACAGTTGAGGTCTGTGTGAACTATAGAGCTCTGAGTGCAGTCACCAAGACCGATGCCCACCCTTTACCAAGGACAGATGAACTGGTGGACAAACTTTGTTCAGCCAAGTACCTCAGTACATTTGATCTCACTTCAGGCTATTGGCAAATAGCATTTACAGACCATACCAAAGAGAAAACTGCATTCACAACCCTATCACGCCTCTACCAGTTTAAAGTTATGCCTTTTGGACTAAAGAATGCACCTGCTACATTCCAAAGAATAATTAATCAAGGTCTGAATGGGATGGAGGACTTCTGCATGGCATACTTGGATGACATTGCAGTTGGAAAGAACATGTTGACCACTTAGGATATGTTTTGTAGGCTCTTGCACAGTCCCATCTCACCATAAAGGCTAGTAAATGTCAAATTGGCCAGAGCAAAGTATTCTACCTTGGACATGAGGTAGGAGGAGGTGAAATCAGGCCATTGCCTAGCAACATACAAGCTGTAGAAAACTGGGCCACCCCTACTACTAAAACCCAAGTGAGAGCCTCCCTAGGCCTCACTGGTTACTATAGGAACTTCATAGAGCACTATGGGACCATATATTCTACCTTAAATGTGTTCTCCTCTCCCAAATTCTCTAAAAAGGTCAGGTGGAATGAAGAGTGCACTCAAGCATTTGAACGCCTAAAGAAAGCCCTTTGTCAAGCTCCAGTCCTAAGAGCTCCTGACTATAACCAAACCTTCATTGTGCAGACAAATGCTTCAAATATATGTATAGGTGCAGTTCTGAGTCAGCTGTATGAGAAAGGTAGAGAGCACCCCATTTGCTTCATCAGCAGGAAGCTGAAGGAACCTGAGACAAGATGGGCAACCATTGAAAGCAAATGTTTTGTGATTGTGTGGTCACTAAAGAACATTACACCATACTTGTATGGGTCTACTTTTGTGATTCATACTGACCACCATCCCTTGAGATGGTTGATACGAATGAAATGGGAAATCCCTAAACTACTGAGATGGTCAATCAGCCTGCAAAGGTTTGATTTTACCATTGAACACAGGTCTTGGTGTCGCCACCAAAATGCTGATGGTCTCTCCAGGATGTTTGACCAACTGGAGTAAGGAGATTCATCCAGGAGTGGACTACATCCTCCTGTCCCTTAGTCTGGGGGTGGGGGGAAGTGTTAGGGAGAATTCTCAAAATGTGCTAATTTCCCTTATCTTTTTAGACCCCCAGAAACTTTGCTTGGATTTCTAGGATTTGATTTTTTCCTGGAAGAGTGTGAGCCTTTTTTCCCACTCTTCCATGTATTTTGATGTGTGTTTTACTTTTTTGTTCTTTGGTTGTGGAGTTTTAACACAACTCCATAGGCATCATCTTTTTCTGTGTGTCACACAGCACCCTCAGTGCAGTGTCACAGGGGTGTTTTTCAGACTCCCTGCGATTTAAATACCTTCTCTGGAACTGACTACTGTCTCCCAGAGTATGTGAATTTAAATTGACTTTACTAGTTTCTTTAAATTTACAGACCAAGCACACACTATCTTACTATAGAGTGCTGGAGGGGTTGCCTAGCTTGCCCTGAGTCAAAACACTCAGGTAACAGTCAAATGTTACCCTTTCCTACTTTAAATGGCTGGTGGCAGTGGTTTAGATCAAGCTACCATGATTTTTCCCGCCTGCTAACAACCGTAGCTAAAAATCGGGTCAGTCATGTTTTTCAATATGGTTCCCATGACCTATCTCTAACAATAGACTCCGGTCATCTTTTTTCACCATTTCTTTTAGGAAAGGTCCTTCTTGTGTTTGTCTCTGTGCACCAAACCAGGTTTGGTCTGGTCCCTTTGTTTGTTGTCCTTTGGCAGGCTTCAGTGCTGAAGCCCTCCTCTGGCGCCTGAGTGTCTGGGATGGAGAGGATGTGAGGGAGGTGCCCAAAACTCCCTGTGCTTAGTCTCCTAGGAGACCTGAATGCACTCTGGCGTGATTGGCTGACTGGCTGGCCAGCAAGGACAGACACCCTGCTGTATGAGTGACAGCCAGGCTGGAATGAATGGGGGAAAACTGTTTAAAAGTAGGTCTCTGGGACTTGGAAAGCAGAGTCGACCACTGGAATGAAAGAACCAAAGACGAGCTGAAGGAAGAGGACTGCTGCTGCAACTCCTGCACCATCGGTGAGGCCCTGCTGCAGGTCTGAATCCTGAAACTCCATCAACAGAGAAGCCCTTCAAGGTTAACTATTTCCCTTGAGTTTGGTGGGAACAACCAACTCGTAAGCCACCTGGACACCGTGTCCATCTTGGTCGAATTTTCTTCAGAGTGCTGTTAAAAACCGGATAGCCAGAGGCAAGGAAACAAGCTTGTGGACCTTAAGGCACTCACACCTTAAAACAACGTTTTGCAAGCTTATTTCCTCATCCCTGGGCAGTGCGGGAACCTCCTGACGTCCTCCTCCTTGTCCCCACGACTGAAGCTCAGGACAGTGAGATTTGCTCGAACTGCCAGGAACAACTGCCTCAGCTACAGCTCTTCTTCACTTTAAAGGTCCTGTGCAAATGCGGTCCGGAAATATTTTTGGCCAGGGAGAAAGTTTGTGAAACTTTCCCAACTTTGAAGGGTTGTCCTTCCTTAAGCATTCATCAAACTTTTCGCCTAGCCAAATTCTTCTAAAATCTGTGGCAAAGACTTAACTGTTTACTACCAGATCTGTGCTATTATATGAACCATTTGCCCAGGCCTATGAACTGAATTGCTGGTTGTAGTTTACTGGAACCCTTTGCCCTGCCTAGGAAAGTTTTTGGGCTGTCTATTTTCATAAACTTGTCTTTTTTACCCATTTCTAAAGTAGCTTAAGTGCCATTTTGCTCCCACTTAAGGGGAGCTGAACTTGTTCAGTAAACTGATTGGTTGTGCATTTGTAGTATATTTGTGTGTGATATTGAGCTGCTCTTGCTAGTGTAATGTTTTACCACTGACTGTGTAAATAAATGTATATCCTTTTACCAAGAAACCTTGAGTAAAGTGTTTGTTTGAATCACTGTATTTGTTGGTCCTATGTGTAACTTGTTCTACTGCTCACTCAACTCTTGAGATAAGTCTGGCTGCTCAGTCATCGCTACCACTTTACTGTGTAGTACAGGCGTGTACCAAAGGTGAAATTGTACTTACACTTGCAATCTTATTTGCATGTAGTGTTCCCAAAGGGTACTTCATGTGAATATGCCTAACAATAGCAAACATCCTCATAGGGGGGGCGTGGCAGACCCCAACCAAGGGTCCCCAACACTACGGACAGCGAGCAGGTCTGGTAAAGGGGCCCAGAGAGACCCGAAAAACCAGAACCAGACTAAGTCCCCGCCTTTACACAGCATCTGCTGCAAAGGCCTGGTAGCCCTCCTTGCCCCTCCCCCGCCGGATCTGGCAATCGGGCCCAGGAGACTTTAATCTTGAACTCCCTAAATAAATATAGCCCACAAATGAAGGGCTGAGGGTGCATTTTCTTTTCATTCACTGCGCACTTGAGAGACCTTTCACATCAAAGTCAAATGCCTGGACCCACAGTACCCGAGTGGGTAACACTCATACACATACTCCTCGACAAAGAGGGGGGATCTTCTCCCCCACAGCTAACCAACAAACTCTGGGAGGTGAACTCAATATTCTACCGCACAAAGAGCAAAGAAACACTGCACCTCACCCTAGTTCTGTACCATCGCCAAGCCCCCGCACAGAGCCAAAGGCAAGTAAACAGCAAAAGGGCAGTCAGGCTGCAAAAAGGCATACCGAAGGTGACATTTCCCTAAGGCGGATTACCCTGCCCATCAGCCGTCCACCTCCATCTTTGCTGAGATGCCCATATACCGCATTTAGCCACTGCTGGAAGTCAAGAAATTAGGGATGAGCTGGCAACCCTACCAAACTTTCATTACCTAGTGAGAGTGTCCGCAAAAAGTACCAAGGTCCTGCACTGCTCCACTTGCCCCACCAGCTCATAGCAGTGCAACAGTGGAGACAGAAGCAATACTGCAACGTACGTAGCGAAATAACAGGTAAGTCACGCTTGTAAAGCAGCAACAGTGAAAGGCACATGCAGCGTGTGATAGACCCTGCCACAGCCCAGTTATTGCAGGAATTTTGACGAGACCCCTCAACAATGGTGGCATCCCAATCTCAGGAAATCCCCCTCATCCTGGGGGGTGACCAAGAAACATCAACTAAAGCACACATGTGCTTACTAATCGAAGAGATTCGCTTGTTCAGAAACAGTATGACGATGACGGTCTTGCTCTCCAGGAGAAAGTGCAGAGGATTGAAGATAAAATTGAAGCGCTGGAGAATTACCAGCAATCTGCACATATTGCGGAATTGAAGACTGAAGGCTGATTCCAAGATTTGGAGTAAAGGAATCAGGACCTAGAAGCAAAAATCGATGACTTAGAAAGCAGGGAGAGGAGAGCAAACATCAGAATTCGAGGTCTGAAGGAATCTCCTAACGAGACACCAACGGCCCTAGAAAGCAAGATGAAAGCACTGATAGCCACCCTTCTCCACACTCCCCTAACTCCAGATTTGCAATTCGAAAGGGTGCACCAAGCCGGGGGCCCTCCAGGTGGCTCACAATCAGTTTTAGCGAAATGCCACCACTATAGGCACAAAGTAGAGATTGTCGAACACGGCAAGGAAAGAGAGTACATCAACTTTGGAGACTCAAGGATAAAGATTTATCAGGATTTATCAGCCGAGGTTTTGGCACAGAGAGCGTGATACCAGAAACAGATGGCGATTTCCCTTTGCGCTCACATTCACCTACACTGAGGAGGAATACAGGGTGGTTTCAGGAGGGGAGGAAACCACTGTACTAAGGTTTGCAAGAAAAGAATGGCCCAATGGAAGGAACAGAAATGCCAGCCTCATCAGAGCCGCTCAGGAAGCCGTCTGGACCTTGGCCACAAAAAGGCCATTCAAAGGGCAAGAGAAAATTCACCATACTGAACACTCCCTAGATGGGAGACACGAGGCTGCAAGGACTGCAAAACCACTGGGCCGGGGAAATTCGAGCTTGTAACAGGAAACAAAATGAACGGAGCACAAACAGCCCAACATGACAGAAAGTGTCCCCTGCCACCGCAGGGTCACCACCCCTCAATGCATGAGACAAGCCAGACTGGGCATAGAAACATGCCGTCATTATACATCCAGGCTATTCATAAGTGGCCGAAGGGTTCCTGGGGCTCCACCGGTTGTGTGGCCCTATGTTAACACCTAGGGCATCTTCGATGTTTGGAGAAAGCCTTTTTCATATTTTTCTTTTTCCATTTTTTTAATTTTTCTGCTTGTTCTCAGCAGGGGGGTGGGATGAAGGGTACAAAGTGGTCCAGAACACCGGGGGAACTACATGAAGCCAAAAGGCCAAGAGACCGACCTACACAGTCCACATTCCAATCAAGCAGGGGACACACGCAGTCAGTTGCCGAAAACGCATTACCATAAGCCTTAAGCACGCGTAAAAAATGAGAACAAACACCCATTGAGAAGAACAGAACAGACCTGGCTTCTAGAAGTGCACTTCTTGTTTAGCCCAGATGGCGGGTGACACTGTATGCATAGGAACCTTGAACGTCAAGGGCCTCAACTCGCCACAGAAAAGATCCATGCTAGTTAGGGCATTCCAGCAGGCTAAATTGGACATCCTGTTTTTGCAGGAAACCAAATTTAAACACAAAGAGGAATTTACTCTAAAAGGAAGAAACATAGAAGGTGCCTTATGGGCCTCAGGGCCAGAAAGGAAAGATGGTGTGGGTATTTTGTATCACTCCTCCCTTGAGCTGCAAATAACACAAATGCACAAAGATCCAAGTGGGAGGTTCCTGATAGTGCAAGGATCTATTAGGTCCAGAACAGATACCTTATTCTCCACATACGTCCCAAACTCCCAAATGTGATCTCCTCCTGCAACTTGATATGGAAAGAACAGGCTCATTGATCTGTGGGGGAGACTTTAATTTTATCATGAATCCTGACCTAGACTGGAGATCCTACAGAGAGGGCACCCTCCCCCTGATAGCCAGAAAATCCTTTCAAGACCTGATTGCAGATCATTTGTTAATTGATGCATGGAGGACCCTACACCTGTTAAGCAAAACATACGCATTCTATTCACTTCCCCATCAAACTTATTCCTGCATAGATTATTTCTTCCTGGAAATGGAACTGGAATATCGGCTGAAAAACACCACAATAGAAGTGGCGGGGAGGTCTGACCACGACATGGTCACCATAGACCTCTACCTGGCCCCGGGTAGGATTATAGAAAAACCATGGACATGCAACGGCACGCTCTTCAAAGACAAGCTTCTCAGGAAGTCACTAGATGAGGAAGTAAGGGACTTCTTTAAAAGAAATGACACGGGAGAAATCCCTCGTACCACAGTATGGGAAGCAGCAAAAGTAACCATGATGCGCTTGCTAATAGCACAAGACGCCTCGATGAAAAGACTAAAACTCCTCAGGGAAGACCAAATCAAACAAGCAACTAAAGAGAAAGAAATAGCCATTGAAAGGGAGGAGGGAGGCATGTCTGAATCCAGAGCATAAATCAGGAGCCTTAGGAAAGAAGTGAAGGAGGTCTGTCAGGAAAAATCCCTGGCTCACCTCAGGTATGTCAAACAGAAATACTTTGAGAAGGGAGATAAAGTGCATACTTTGCTAGCTGCCAGACTTCAGAAACAGAGAGCTGAGAGAGATGTCCACAAAATATACTCCTCCTCTGGAACCACCCTAGTAAACAATTCCGACATAACTGCTCGTTTTGCCCAATATTACGAGCAGCTATACACCTCAGACTGCAACCCCACACAAGATAGCACAACGGCGTTCATGGCCAGGGTCACATTCCCCCCAATACAATCCCTAGACCAGGACAAACTGAACTCCCCCGTAACATCAGAAGAGGTAGACCACGCCATTTGACACTTAAAAGCAGGGTCAGCGTTAGGCGCACACGGAATTTCCCCAGCATTCTATAAGAGGCTGAAAGCCCCATTCCTAGCCCTCCTGTTTAATGACATCATGGCCACCAGACATGCCCCACCATCGTTCGCAGAAGCCAGAATCGTTGTTATACCAAAAGAAGGAAGGGATATGCTGGAATGCAGCTCGTATAGACCGATTTCTCTGCTAAACGTAGATGCGAGAATTTACGCAAGCATCCTAGCCAATATACTGAGTAAAGTCCTCTCCCATTTTGTCCATAGTGACCAAGTAGGGTATGTTAAAGAAAGGAAGGGCACCGATAATATCCGCAAAACACTGGACCTAATGGCCTCAATCGATGCACATGACGTAGACCCCACTCTAATTTTGGTCAATGCAGAAAAAGCATTTGATCAGATGGAGTAGCGTTTCATGACACAAATTCTGCAAAAGGCGGGCCTGGGTCCTGAATGGGTGTGAAGTGTACACACCCTGTACAACAAAACTCAAGCCAGGGTTGTAGTCAATGAGGTGGCATTGCCCTAATTCACATTAACCAGAGGCACAAGGCAGGGGTGCTCACTTTCACCCGTTGGTCTTCATTTTAGTCATGGAGCCCCTGGCCCAGATTATCAGAAATTACAACAAGATAAAGGGCCTTGCAAAATGTGGTAGAGAACACAAACTGGCTCTGTTTGCAGACAATGTTCTGGTCTATGTCACACATCCTTTGCAATCCATCCCTGTTCTACTGGACAGGATAGAGGAATATGGGGCACTTTCAGGGTTCTACATAAATCGCAATAAAACAGCAGCCCTCCACCTTGCAGAAGCTGACTCGCAGCCAAATGCCAATCCAGCGAATTGAAGCCTCAAAGTCGCACCCAAAAGCATTTGCTACCTCGGGATCACAATAACCAAACGAATGGGAGAAATGAACAAGGCCAATTATAAACCGCTTTGGGCCAGGATCCAGCAGGACCTAGAGAACTGGGGGAAACTGAAGGTATTACCCAAATTGTTCGAACACAATTGTTCGAATGACCCAATTGATCGAAAGTCAAGGGTCTATATATATATATATGTATATATATATATATATATATATATATAAAAGGGGGTTGCGGGGCGTTTCCCCCCGCAGATATGTAACAATTGACCTTCACAATTCGGTCAATTGTGCAAAGGTCAATTGTGATTCGAACAATTGTAGTTCGAACAATTCGTATACATCCAAACTGAATATCTCTTGGACGGGCAGGCTCACCGCCATAAAAATGAACATCCTGCCGCGGCTTCTATTCTTGTTTCAATTTCTCCCCGTAGCGCTCCCGGACTTCCTTCACACAGCTAAAAGTGCGTAACTGTCCTTCCTGTTGGAGCGGAAAAAAAACAGAATTGCTTACAAAACGCTGATTTTCCCAAAGGAGAAAGGGGTCTTGGTATTCCTGGACCTCCACGAGTACCACAGGGCATCGCAACTGCAAATCCTAGTGGATCACATCCGAGAGTCCAAAAACAAACAGTGAGTTCATCTGGAAAATGGCCTCATCGCCCCAGTCACCCTGGGAGAATGGTGAGAACACTCGGTCTTGGAAGCGCTGTGGCCTATATGGAACAAAAATAACCCAAGCATGGTGCGAATCACAACCTGGCCTTCCCCACTTTTTGCATTTGGGCCCTCCCATTAGAGACTCCATTATGGATCCAAAGCGCTTTCAGCCACAATACGAACAGGTTTTAACCAGGGCAGGCCAAATGTGGAAGGACGGGATCTTCCTGATCAAGGAAGAATTGGAAAATGCACAGCAGGGCCTAAGTATCAAACCATTCCCATATCTGCAGTTGAAGGGCGTCCTTACAGATTTGAAATGGAAAGGCCATTTGCAGCACCCCCTTAAATATATTAAACACCCACTCAGGCATGAAAGATCTTATATCAAAAATATATAGAGCCCTCTTAGATAGAGGCCACCTGCCACCGCCACACACTAAAACAATGTGGGAACCCGCCCTGGGGGGGGGGGGGGATAATCAAGAAGGCTGGGACGCAATATATAGAACTGTCTGGAAGACATCCATTGCAGTACAATACAACATGCAAAATTGCAGAATTCTAACACAGTGGGACTTAACACCCAATGCTTGGCCAAAATGTACGCAGGCATCAACCCCCTACTGCTGGAGTGGATGCGCACAAATCAGCACCTATTGGCACCAATGGTGGGAGTCCCCTCACATACAGTCTTACTGGAAGGAAATCCTGGGGTGGATCCAGCAGATAGAGGGTATTCACAGAGAACTCTCCCCTCTCTTGGTTCTCTTTGGGGTCAAACAGATAGAAGAGCATTACCTGGTTCTCCCGCAAATGCCTAGAAACCTGCTGCTGGCGGCACACATTTGCATAACAATTAAGTGGAAATCTAACTTAATCCCCACTAAAACAGATTCACTGCATAAAGCAAAAGAGATCTATGAAATAGAAAGTCTCACGCCACTGCTCATGGAATCCCACACACACATTGAAACACAAAGGCTCCCCTTTCTGGACTTTTTTAGAGAAGCCAAAAACAAACCCTAACCCTCTTGCTCTCGTCGAGAACCACAACGAGCTGCACGCTGCAAGGTTGCGCGTAAGGAGTTGTAGTCACTCCTAGGCTGGCCAGAGCGTGTTCTGTCTTTTTGAGGTTTAAAATCTGCTCCTTTTCTTTTTCTCAATTATCTTTGTGGCCAGGACTGTCTTCCTCATGGTCTATGCTAAGTGTATGGATGGAGTAAGCTCCTACATTTGGTCAGATCATCCTGTTGCCTAGACTAAATGGACCTGGGGGGAGGTAAATGGGATTTGCAGGGGAGGGTTTCTAATGTTTTAGAAAATGTTAAAACCTTACATTGTTGATCACATACAGAGTTGGTAATACCTAAGACAATGGCAATGTACTTGTTATGCTCTTGTTGATCAAAATAAACATATTTAAAACAAAAAAATAATGTGCATGGTTAAAAGACATGCCTAGTAGCCCACCACTGTTTTGAAACATACAGTGGGAAACATTGAAAGCTGTAGTCAGTGGCCATGGCTGAAGGACATTAATATGTTAGAATATACAGTCTGCACAGCCCAAGGCTATTGTGTTAAAGACCATAGCTAGTGTCTGGTTAGTGCTTATAATGTACAGTGGGCACGGCCAAAGGCCATAGCTAGTGGCTGTTTAGTGTTGTATAACACATAGTGGTCATGGCGAAGGACATCGCTTATTGCATTTTATTATTTTAAAATATACAGTGGACAGGGCCAAAAGATGTACAAACTGCTCAAGTTCAAAGGCCATGGCTAGTGGCAGATTTATACGTTAGAATATATAGTGGGCACAGCTAAAGATTGTGGCCAATGGACAGTGTTGTGCTAAAGGCCATGGCTGATCAGTGTATGTAATATATAGTGGACACGGTTGAAAGCTGTATCCACTGGTAAAGTCCAACATCTTTGCTTGGTAGCCTGTTAGTGTTTTAAAATATTCAGTGCACATGGATAAAGGTTGTGATCACTGTCCATAACTGAAGGCCATGACTAGTACTGATTCATGTGTTAACATATATTTGGCCATGCATACTGACAATGGCTGAAGGCCATGCTCAATGCCAGTTATTGTTGTTTTGTAATGTCATCATTGTGGTCATAGGCTGCGCAATAGACGGCACAAAGTTCAGGTGGCTTTTGCTGAATTTCAGGGGTTTTGTTACGTAAAGTTCTCACCTTAATGCCCCTGCAACTAAAGTTTTTTCTTGACTATCTATATATTCAGTGAAAAAACGTTGTTAAAGGGAGGTTATGGTTAAGTTGTACTAATAAAACTCGGTGAAAAAACGGATGTTATTGTTACATGTAAAACCGAAAAACCATTGAAATTAGCTAGTTATGGTAAGCTAAGCAACCATAACTCATGCCACCACTGTGCTCTACTAACACAACACCCAGGACATCAAAGGTAATATGAGTCACCTGCACTTGCACAATCTCAATGTCACTTGGCCTAGTAAGATTGTTGTCTCTGTCCTCCCTCTGTTCCCCGTTCCTTGCCTCATCGCGCCTTGAAACACTTGTGTATAGGCACGTTACAAATGCCATGTCATATTATATCATGACAAATGTCATTGATGACATCACATATCAAATTAATTTTCATGAAAAGTCCGTAGATGGGGTTGTGTGTACAGCGTTGGTAACAACATATTACGGATCATAGCACATTCTATTGAATGTGTTAAAGATTTACTCATGGAAATAAAATTTTATATTAACAACCTAATAATACAGACACATAGGAAATGGGTGCAGCATGCACCACCGAAGTGCAGTATTTTTAATCTGGCCATATCAGTCAGTACAATAATGATTGCAAGGCTATCAGAATTTTGTCTACAATTAAACTTGAAATTAATAGCTAACAATAAAAGACTTACTAAACACATGTGTTAGTACAAAGAATTCCTATAAAGAGTCACAGTAGATTGGAATTTGAGGTACATATGGTAAAACTCCAGTAAGAAGGAGAAAAAGAGTATCACTATAAAAATGGGAATAATATAGTTTGTATATGCACCATGAGCTGAGGCCAAACCCTAAGTAAAGTACCTTAACAACATAGGACAAGGCTAATGTCTAGATCTTTTCAATATTAGAATTCTTACTGTCAGTAAAGAAAATCATCAGGCCAAGATTTGTCAGTGAACAAAAAATTATAGGGGGGGGTCCCAAAATGTATTTTTTTCCCGTAGACTGAATGGAGAAAATGTTTTGCACATGCCTAGAGCTTGTACCGCTGGTCGGAATTTCACCAAATTTGCGGCAGGAGCAGCGGCTTGGTCCCGTGCTTTTGTAAATTTGGTGATAATCTGTCCAGTAGTTTTACTTTACTATGATGTTGGTTTTGGTTCGTTAGCAGAGCAATGGGTGAAGAGGGTATGTATTGAAGAGTTTGTGCGTTGGTTGTAATTATTATTGTAGAATGTTAAGTGAAGTGGATAGGTTTTGAGGTGGATGTGTTATGTTTTTGGGTTGTGTTCATTCGGTAGGTGTTTGTTTCTATGGGTGTATTATGCTGCGGTGGTTGTGGCCAGGTCCTAGAGTCTTGGGTCCACCACACTATAACACACCAATGCTACCAAACATTTTGACTGAGGTATGTGGGCTGCCTAGGGAATATGTTTTCAAAAATGTGAGCACTGATTGGCAGTAGTGTAATAGTGTTTATAGGATAGTTAGATGATGTGTGTTAGTTTATTTGTTGGATTGTGTTCAGAATGTTGGTATTTAAGTCTGTAGGCATTTTGGGTTGTATTTAGTGGTGATGTGTTCTTTTGCATGGCTCTGTTATGTTGCAGTGGTTGTGAGTCTAATTATTATGGGCCTCATTACGACCCTTGCGGAAATGGAAAAATGATGGCGGAAATGCAATACCGCCATCGAACACCGCTCGTTGCGATCATGACCCGTCACCGTAAAGTACGATGCCATTAGCGACACCGCAGTGAACGGCAACGCTAACTGCACCAAGTACGCGCACGCGCGCCTTGCAAAACCGGAATCACCGCCATGGCGCAACGGTACGCGAATTCTGACCCTAGCGGACATGTACTGAACGCCATCAAGCACGTCGTAAAGTACCATTCCGCCATGGCGAGAAATACGGCAACGCGAACCAACCGTAAATGGCCCACTGAGTGCCTGTACTCCACTCCCTGGCCTCATTGCACAACTCCTGGCATGCGCAATGTACTCACACTATGCAACCAGTGAAATCCACAATTCACCCATGCATGCCAACGTAGAAAAGCATGCAGGGGCTCAAAGCGCCCCGTGAGTGGGCATCCATGTACGGCATGTCACCATAGCCGTACTGACGCAGCACAGGCATGTGAAGGTACAACACATCAAAATGAAAATCAAGACCACATGACACAAAACAACAGTAGTCCCCCATCGCTTGCCACCAGCGCAAGGCAACATCCACAACAGCATCCTGAGGGGGATTGCACCAGCCCTGTACTCATGCCAGTAAACAAACCAACCATCAGCAGAAGCATGTACCACACAAGTCGGCAGAGTGACTGAGCAGCCAGGCTCATCCCAAGAGGGGCCGATGGGAGCTGCAGGGCACAGATGGCATCAATACAGAAGCTATTCCAATGGACATGACCCCAGTCCCCCTCCAACAAACGCACGCAAACACAGTCACCTGTGACCAGCCACATTCTGAACAACCCATCATTCCACCAATCGACCTGGCTGACAGGCACCAGTCGGCCAAAAGCCAATCCCCCGCCCCTGAACAGCACATCATGTAAACAGTCACAATGGCAGCCTCTATCCGTGACCATACTGTGCTACGTAGGCAAACGCGGCCAGTACTGTACCACACAACTCAACTCAGAAGGCGGAACACAATGCAGATCATCACGCAATACATACCGCCACAAAGCGAAAATCGCCACATCACCTGCAAAGAACAACGCAACACGACAAATATCGGAATACAATTTAAATGCACATCCAAATGACAAAGGCCCCACAGCAATTTGCAAAATACCACCAAAACAACCATCATCACCGAGGGCTGCATCTGCAATAATTGACCGGCTTCCACTTGTGTGACGCCCTGTACCATCATGGCACACAGGGCTTACATCAACGTTCCAAAAGGCAACATGGAAGCGGCAAGAACCGCAGGTCCGTCCCATGAGGCAGGCACTAGTCGAGCTGAAAGGCCGAAATGTTGCACCTAGCCACCAGTACAGCGTAAGGGCATGTGGCCCATTGGCGATCGTCCCATATGATCGAAATGGTGCTCCACTGATTCACCCGAAGCTGCAGGAGTCGAGAGTAAAAACCATCTGGAGGAGTGGCGTAGAGATGGCATCTGCAATAGGGCAGGAGATACCTGTCACCCAAAAGAAACACAAATCAACCGATTGCATTACGGGACTCATGATGCATTACAATCTTCATTCAACACACCAAATCCACACCCATATGCATGCTAGCCCACTCCAAAGGAATATACACACCCCTAAATCAGTATCGAATCACAACGAAACCAATCGAGCTAAATACACCATTGGCAACGTCGGTTACTGTGCATGCGTCCGTCAAGATAGAACCCATGACATGGGATTAGTAACGTGCCTAGACACAAGTGTATGAAGGCGCGTCGAGACAGGGAGGATCCGACAAGGGCAGATAGACGTATGTCCCACTATGGCAGCCTTGCATCACATAACGCAGGGGAAGGGGAGTGAACCAAAAAACCCATGTACATGGCAGACCCTAAACGGATTCATCAGTCCATGCATCCACACATCATTCCCTCATCCCGCAATGAAAACGCATGAATATTCACTCACATAATATGTGAAACTTCCATCGCGTCTGTGCGTAATGCAGTCCGCCAAAAACCACTGTGCCCCTGGCCGGATCTGTAGTGTTGTGAAGCAAGATGGATTTGGGAACGTCCTGCCTCATCGTCCACTACGCTATTGCGCATCCCATTCAATTCATATCATTCATTGCCTGCTCGTTATGGGCCATGTCCCAAGGACATTCTACAATAGAACGTTACATTTCCAGCCAGACCTGTGGGCGTATCCTCGCCGCTACTTCAAAACCCAAAATGCTGGCCTTCGAATTCCTCACTTGCAACATTACGTCGAAAAGGCTTCTGTGAACGCTTGCATTCACAATTACATCAATGTAGTGCGGCTGTGTGTCATGATGCTAACTGGCTGCAATCACAAATGGTACGCCACGCCCGTCGGTGAATTACGTTACTGTGCTGCATGAGGGTCGGCCATCGATCGAGCCCTACATACCACTGACTCTTCACAGGTATGTAAGCGGCTGCAATCATAGCATGTGTAACAATGGGAGCATAGCATGAAGATCAGTCAAAGTACATCACACTGCCATCGGGATTAGATACATGATTCAAATCCCAAGATGCCATGCGGCCAAATGCAGCCTTACGTGCGGGACGTGCTCGACCAGAAGGGATTGCATCTGCCACAGATTCATTCAATCAGCACAGGTGGAGGCCATACAGGCCGACAGCACATATATTGCAGACCCAAACCCCTCCCACAACCACTCCCACTCCAAAATGCTACCGGCAGGACTAGCGATGTTGGGCCTGGGGTACCAGATAGCACTGCAAGTGCTACAACTACAAGAAGACGACGAACAACAACAGGTACAACAACCGGGCGCACAGGGGAGACGGAGGAGAAGGAGGAGGAGGAGGGCAAGGCAGGGTCAGCAAGGCCCACAAGCACTGCCACTACCACCACGCAGGCGGCCCGCAATCCCACGCCTCCGAGCCGATCCGTTCAACCTCACTGCTGAGCAGATCCACACCCTCTACCGTTTGGACCGGGACACCATAATCGCCATTGTGGACATGACACATGCTGACCTCGTGAGCATGATAGATAGCCCAACCGCCATCCCACCCCTACTGAAGGTGGTGTCTGCACTCCACTTCCTGGCCACAGGCACCTACCAGCACACAGTGGGACAGTTGCATGGCATTTCACAGCCACTGTTCTCACGGACACTCTTCCAAGTGCACGATGCCCTCCTGAAGCACGCCGACGACCACATCACACTACCACGCACGTACCAGGAGATTACCAACGCTAAAGTGGGATTCCATGCACTTGGCGGCATCCCGGGTTGCATTGGTGCCATCGACTGCACCCATGTTGAATTGGTTGTCCCACATGCCATGGAGGTCCAGTACCGCAACCGGAAACAATTTCATTCAATCAATGTGCAAATGGTGTGTGACTCCAACAAGATATTTACGCATTGTTGTGCCAGATTTCCAGGATCTACCCATGATTCTATGGTCCTGAGGAACACAAGAATACCACGCTACATGGAGCGACACGCAGGGCACAGATCCTGGCTACTCGGTGAGTCTCATTCCATGCATGACATCGTGGCCCATTTGATGCGTCAATGACCTTGCAGGGGGGGGGGGGGCTACTTAGCACTATCATTCCACTGACACCCTTTATTCGTCTCATACAGGTGATGCCGGGTATCCACTGAAGAGATGGCTCCTTACACCAATCCGGAACCCACAGAACGAGCATGAGGAGGACTACAACCATGCCCACTCACGTACCCGTGTGGTCATTGAACAGGCATTCGGCCTACTGAAGGCTCGTTTCCGCAGCCTCAGCAGGTCTGGCGGGGCACTCATATACAGCCATGAGAAGGTTTCTAAGATGGTCATGGCATGTGTCATGCTGCACAACATGTGCATACGTAGGAATGTGCCCATGCCCCCTGACGCTGTACTGCATGCACCTGAAGATGATGATGATGATGAGGGTGGGGATGTGGAGGCACCTCAAGGAGTCCATGAGGCACAGGATGCACGTGCAATCCGACAGAGCATCATAGATGCATGCTTCTAGCAACCACGCATGGTGCCTATTACACGGAAAGGGGACCTGTGGCACTGTGTGTGTGTAGTACAGGCACATTGTGGACTGTACGCCTATGAAGGCCTCGTACGCAAATATCAATGTCCACACATGTCATTGGATGATAATGAGGTGCTGTATTGTTAATGTGATTTGATTTATACACCCTATGGACCCGCCACCCAGTGAAGCCCAACACACCCCCTCCACCCTACTACCTCCCCCCCCAACACCAGTGTCCAAATATGCATGCTGTCCGTGGGTAGACGCTATTGCAAGCCCCCTCTACGGGTATCAGGGGCACCCCTGCCCGTGGAGCGCAGGTTCCTGCCAGATCTGCGTTGGGGGCTGCCCTGGACGGAACTTGCCACGGATGAGGTCTCTGCCTGCTCGCGTCCATGCATGTCTCTGAGGGTTTGTGAGAGCTCCGAGAGCACACGGCGCACAGCAGCAAGTTCAGCACAAACGTCTTTGGACGTCGCATGCAGTTCCCCCCTCAGGCTCTCGGTGCTTTTCTCCATTTGTGCTCTCAGGCTCTCGGTGCTTCTCTCCATTTCTCCCCTGAGGCTCTCACTACTTTTCTCAATTTGTGCCCTGAGTGTCTCGGTGGATGTTTCCATGGCTGCCCTGGAACCCCCGCATTCATTTGCATGGTCCTTGAGTAGCGTGGACGCTTCCTGCTGTTGCTCGATCAGCAGGTCGAGGGACTGTTGCCTCTGCTGGGCCATGGACATTTGCGGTGGTGTGACAGGGGGGCTGCTCAACACATGTTGCCTTGGCACAGGACTTGTGGGGGTTGGCCAGTCGTCGTCTTCAGGGTGCCCCTGCGTGGTTTCGTCATGGTGTAGGGGATGGAACATGCAGGGGGATTGGGAAAGGTCATGGATGGTACCTACGTCGCCAGCACTGTTTTCCGTGTCGGAGCATGCTGGCATGACAGCTGTGTCACCTATGGTGCTGCTACCACCAGAGGCAGTGCCATCAGATACGTTCTTTGGGGGGACCTGTGGTGCTGGGGTTGTGGACTTGCTGGCTGCTGGGGTGCCTGTTGCAGTCCCCTCCAGTGTGCTGCCACTTGATTCCTGCTGCTGCCGTGTCTTGATCCTTGCACCTGAGGTGGAGGCTCTTGGGACGTTGGTCCTGGCCCTCTTTGCAGGCGTGCTGGTAGGGGTGTCCTGCAGCTCGTCGTTGGTATCGGACCCTGTGGTGGAGTAAAGAGGGGCGAGCGTTAGTTATGGGTCTGTCGGATTTGGAATGGCAACGTATCAAATGCATTGGGGTGGTACATGAGGCTGATTTGGGACTGGGCCTTGGAGGTGGTCTCATTTTCGTGTGGATTGAGGATGCATTCATTTGGCTGCCTGCAGTTAGGGGGTGCATGCTGCACATGTAGGGGTTGTTTATGGCTTCTTGATTGATTTGTTTGTTCATTCTGACTTTTAGAGGGCGCTGTCAGGGCTAAGTATGTATTGCACTATGGGGTCACATGGTACTGCACATGTTCGTGGTTTGTGGATTTCGCATTGTTTCTCTTGGCCAACCTACCTGATTCTCCGGATGTCGGCACTCCTTTCTCCATCCCTCCGACTCCCTCTATGCTCTCCATTCCTATGGTGGAGGCGCAGATTTCCTCCCAGGGGGTCAACTTGATGGGCGACTCTGAACCCCCCCCGGTAGCTGTGGCGATGTTCCTGTTCGCAGAAAGTATGCTGCGTACGCGGATCCGCAGGTCGTCCCACCGCTTGCGACATTGCTGTGGCGTGCGGGGTGTTGTCCCCACCGCACTTACGCGCTGTGCCACCAGGGCCCATATGGCCTTCTTGTTGGCAAGGGCCGTCCTGGTCATTTGACTGGAGAAGACGACGGCGGAATTTTCCTGTAGGGTCTCGGTGAGCACGGTCAGTTCCTCTCGGGAGAAGTGTACCTGCCGCTTGCGGTCACACGCTTTCTTGGCTACCTTTCCCATATTTATTTTTTTAACTGGGGTTGCTAACGGGTTGGGATGTGTGTCAGGGTCGGATTTTTTATGGTTGTGTTGGGATTCGGTTTTTATAGTTGTGCGGCGTGCTGTTTCCCGTTCCGGCCACATGCTTTTACTTCCGTTTCCGTATATTTACGGTGGCCGTAATTTGCGGTGCACGCTCGTTACGGTGACCGCTCATTACGGTGACCGCTAAGATGGGTGGCGGTATTGCACCTGGTGCAGCGTACGGCGGCGGTAAGGGCCGTTTTGGGGTCATTTCCGCCATCGCAGCCTTTCGGATTCCGCCATGGCGTAATGCTCGTGCCCGATGGGTCGTGATTGGCCGCACTTTGCTCCTTCGTGCAATGGCGGAAACGCTATTTACGCTGTTGCGGTCCGGTCAGTCACTTTCCGCCAGGGTCGTAATGAGGGCCTATATAATTACTGTTTCCTTTGTTGAGGCTGTATGTAGAGTCTTGTCCAAGTCATGCAGTCAAGATTGTAGTGTTTGGCAACAAGCAGTGCAGCATAAGATACCCATGGAAGCAAACATTTTGGATTGTGGTCTATAGTCAGGTTTTTGCTTGAATGGTGTATTATGCTGTGGTGTTTGTGAGTCTAATCGTTATATACTTACTGTTTGACTTTTTGTGGTTGTATGCCATTTTTTCATGACATGGGTAGTTGAAGTAGACATTTTTTTTCAATCACTGTGATAAAAGAAAAAACACATGTTAGTGTAGGTAGTTTATAATGAGTATCACATTGCATAGAAGACATTTGTGTATTTTGTTGACCCTCATAGTTAGTACTTTAAAAGTACTATAGTTCAAGCCAATGTAATGTGCAATTTGCTCAGTTCCTGTGTTTGTTCATTAAATCATTGTGTCTGTGGGAAAGAAATCCATGCTGGATTAAAAAAACCCTTTCTACGTTGTGTACAATATATTTCTTTCATTGATTTCAGTAGGAGGAATTGAATAGGTGTATGGTTTTTGATTCGGAAGTAGTGGTAGTATTGTTGCAAGTAGATAGCAGTTGTATTCTATTTGTTTATCTCTTTTTCTATTTTAGTGGTATTCATCTATCTGTTGGCTTGTTGCAGAATTTTGGGGGCAGTTAGATACCTGTTGGCATATTCTAACTGTTGATTTCTTGTTTCATTTTAGTGGTATTCATTTATCTATTTGCTTGTTGAATAATCTTGGGGCAGTAAGATACCTGTTGGCATATTCTAACTGTTCATAGGGGGTCATTAGGAGTATGGAGGCAGCCATGGTGCTAATAGCACCATGGCTGCCTCCAAACTCGTGTCGGGGTTCGGGTTCCTTGAATGGGGATTTACCGGGGCATTCCAACCTTGGAGGGCCCGGTAAATCCCCATTCAAAATACCCATCCCCATTCCCATTCAAGCCCCCATAGGGCTCAATGGGAATGGGGAGGGAGCTAATAACGGGCCCGTTAGTAACGGGCCCGTTATTAGCTCCCTGGTCCTTTAGCGGCTCCCTCTAAGACACCTTGTACTGCGGCGGTAAGGGGTTAACGGCACCGCATCCTTACCGGCACCATTAACCCCTTACCTGCCACACTCGTAATGACCCCCATAGTTTTGAAGTTGAAGTTTTCTTTATGTTCATGCACAGATTAGTTGTTCAATTTTGGATCTAAGAATATTAAGTAAGCGTTTGCAAGATTTGCTAGTAAGCTCTGTTTTAGAGTAATGGTAGTATCATTACATTCAAACCATCCACAATTCTTTTTTATATATGGAGTGTAGTGACCTGCATTGGTTGTGGCTCCTGCGTGGTAGATTATACCTATTGTTGTAAAGGTTTTCTTACCAAATGATACTTGACCATGTGTGAATCCCGTCAGCTTGAAGTTGTTTTTGGTACCATCTGCATTGTAACATAAAAGCAATAATATTATGTATTTACTATGTATCTGTATTTGTAAGGTGGAGCGATTATCTGAATTGCAGGTAGTACATAATCTGCTATGGTTTGCATTTTGCACAAGTTGCTGAAATGGAATGGATTCCCAGTTGGAACATATACAAAGCGTTCATTAGGAACTTGTTCTTGTGCGACATGGCTGCAAAGAGTGCATGTATGTTTCCACATGTATGAAATCTGGAAGATTTCATTTATAAGTATGTTTTTGTTTTCTAGTATATGTAGTAAGTACTTTAGAAATTCGTGTGGATCTTCGTGTGTGTTTCTAGTGAATTTGGCCATTCCAGCACAGTAGTTCTATTGCAGCTTCTGGAGAAAGTTTGTAATAGTCTAATTTGTTTTGGTGTTCTACTGGAAGGAGTAGTAATCGGTGTAAAGTGACACCGCTATGTTGTAGGCAGCTAAACCTGTGGGGGCAGTTACAACAGCTGACAGTTTGTTGTTTGTCAATTGTTGGAGGAACTTGCTGATGATTTTGATTAAGAATGTTTTGCCGAAACCAGCTTGACCACTCACGTATAGCAGTATAGGTTTGTAGTCTTTGGCACGTACAATTTTTACTTACATGCTGCACACCATGTTCAATTTGTTTTGTTATTTCTTAGAAAATGCTACGCTGCTTATTGTTCAGTTGTGATTTCAGAAGAGATTGCTCATACTGACACATGGTGTTTTCTACATCTGTCATGGCTAATTCTGCCTCATTTGCTATTTTTGGCTGTCCAAGTGGTTATTGGCTTCCTGTTATGGAAGGTTGCCTACTATCAGGGCTGTCCACCTCTAGTTGTGCCTGGAGTTCTTCTTCCTGTTGCTGTTCATTGTGCAACATTGTTTTGTATTGTGTAAAGTGTACGTCTGTTAAAGTGCTTTCATTTGGTTAGGTATCTAGTAAATCTTCTTCTTTTCTCCATGGTTTAAAAAGTTGTAGCAGGGGCATGTAATACAGTTCTTTATGTTGAGGAGTTTTTAATGACAATTTGATATGATTAATTAAGCTTTGTTTGGTAAGTTTCACTAAGTTGCCTTCACAATTTTCCACTCTGTGGGCTTCATTACTAGTTTGAAGGGAGCCATGGTGCTATTAGCACCATGGCTGCCTCCAAAATCATGTCCGGGTCTGGGTTCCTTGAATCAGGAATTACCGGGCCATTCCAACCTTGGAGGACCCGGTAATTCCTCATTCAAAAAAACAATCCCCATTCCCATTTGAGCCCCCATAGGGCTCAATAGGAATGGGGATGAAGCTAATAACGGGCCCGTTAATAACAGGTCCGTTATTAGCTCCGTGGTCCCCTTGTGAGACCCGCAAAGGACGTCTGGTCTGACCAGACGTTCTGAGCAGGTCCTGCAAGGGAACCTCGTAATAGGACGGAATGTGTTTACCCGCACCAGCACCATTACCAGTGCCAGCAAACCCATTCCGCCACCCTCGTAATGAGGCCCTGTATCTACCTTTCTTCTCATCTGGTTTAATATTATTTTTGTATTGAAGTTTTGGGCTATGTGGTATAGACACATGGTTTCCAAAGTGGTACTCCTGTTTGGGTAGTATGTGTCTAGTAAATTGATTTTCAAAATGTCTTGGCTGTTGGGATCATTTTTGGCTATTGTTTCTATGTCTTCATATGATTTCAGAACTCTTTTTCTAGATTTAGCAGGACCAAGGCTTAGCCATACTATATTTTCTGATTTTCCATACAAGGCAGTACCAGTTAAATGGTCTGCAGCCTCATAGCAGCCACATCATTCTTTATGAGAGAGCATTTTTATGCCTAAGCTGTACAATTTCTGTGATATTGTTTTGTCAGATGATATCTCACCTAAGAGGTCTTGGAGCTATGTTTTTTCTGCTTTGGTTAAATAGGCTGTGGCATATCGTGAAACTGCAGTGGAATTCTCTGCAATGTACTGCACATCTATATTTGCATTCCGTAGGAGGGCAATGATTGCATTGTAATCATTGATGTATTTTGATCCTTCTGTTCTTTTTATGTAAAATGTTTTCTTAGGTGATTTACCTTTGACACTACGTCTAACTGAAGACATGAAGTTGTTTACTTGACCTGTTGTTGAAACTGGTCTAGGGAAACCAAAGCGACATTTGGTGTAGTGTTTCCCTTTGTTTTTATATTTGCGATGACAATAATTCCCACATTTGTGTCTTTGAAATTGTAAAATTTGTGCATGGAGGTGACTATGTGTCGTTTGTGAAGGGATTTCAAAAGTGACATATTTTTGGATGAAATGCAAAATAGTAGCATCACTGTCCTGACCAAATTTAGGAGCATCTTCAAACCTCAAAAGCCTGTGGATGTGTGGTTCTCCTCTGGCTTGGTATTCTTTTCTCCAAAAGAAGTGTTGCACTTCTCTGAGGAGAGGAACAGTTTTAATACAAATGAAGTGTAGCATAGCAATCAAGCAATGATGGAAATATCCTGATACATTTATAGGATCTAGAGAGCAGAGTTCTCCTGTTGTTTTATATCTATATTTGTTTTGTTTTTGTTTGCTATGCGTAGGAAATTGTGTAAATCTCCCCATGCATATTCTGCCTGCACAACTTAATGTCACGAACATGGGCCAAGGTTTTTTTATCATACAGCGTACATCTCCATGACATAGGAACCAGTATTCTTTTGTACCACACATGTTTGCTAAAAGATTTGTAATGCTTGACTGTAAAACCTCTTCTTTTTCTTGCACTTTTCGTAGTAATTGCGTAGCTGACATATTTTGAAAATTGGTACCTGATTTCAATGTGTGTGCAACTCCGTAGCCTAGAGTTGCTAGTTCCCTTTAAAGAGAAGGTGGAATACGTATTCCACATTTTGTCTGAATCTGCGGTCTTCAGAATACATTCGTAAAGGGCAGCATTCTGATGCTGTTATTTGTGTGGGTTTATCATTGTACCCTCCTCCTTTTCCAGTAGGAAAGAGTAGAGGAAAGGCACGTGCTTCTATACTTTTTTCCCCATATGCTGATTGGAGATCATTTGGCTTGTTGTATTTGGTACATATCCAGTGCATCATCTATGGTGTCTTTAGAATGTAATGGGTGAATTGTATAATGGTCTAAAATATTGGATTCTGTAGCAGGATCTAGAAGTTGAAATTGAACAGTTTCTGATAAGTCTTGAATTATTTCATTGGTTTCCCTCAGGTTTTCTTGAATATTTATTTCTTTGTAGTATTCATTGTTGTCTTTTAGATATTGCAGGGCTTGTCTAATTTTATGTAAGTCCACGAGTTGTTGCCAAATTCTTTTGTCTTTTGTAGGTACGCCATTTACTAAGATAATTAAAGATTGATCTATTGGATGTTGCACTCCCAGAGTATGTACATTTTCTTTAAGATCTAATGGCAAATAAACTACTCTGCCACAAATGCCTTTCAGTAATTCCTTTCAGTTATTCAGAGGGAGGTCATTTTGCTGTTTTTGGTTGAAGGCATTTTATTCCTTGAAATGGGTGCACTGTTTGAATTATGATGCTCTCAAACAAGTTCAGTTGTAGCAGAATTATTTGTGATAGCATGTGAAAGGTGTTTGGTTGTTGTCAAGTTTTGCATTGCAGTAACTGCAAAGTATTAAGGGGTCAGTTATTTCGTATTTGTTTTCTGCTATAAGATAGAGAGCTAATTGGAACCACTTGGACTCTTTATTGTCTTCTATTTTGTACATTATGTCTACATTTTATGTGCTATTCTTATAAAAAGTCCTGCGGCAACACACACAAAAATGGTTCTTCATGGTACTTCAGCAGATGTACTTTTAAACTTTAGTATTTCTTTTTTGTATGTGTGTAGTAGAAGGGTTATGAGTGATTTCTCTCCTGTTTTTACAAGGTTCTGAAGGACTCTGTGGCGGAACATTGATTGTAAAATATTTTTTTGGTATGCTTACTTGTGGCTACATCGAGATTTATAGGTGCAGTGTTAGCACTAGTGGTAGCTGCAGTCTTGTTAATCACTTTCTGTTTCGTTTTACATTTTGAAAGAGGAGGCAAAGTTTATTTACTGGAAGCTGGTTTTGTTACGCTTAGTGACTGTATTAGCTGTTTTGTTTGAACTTTTTGTACAAATTCTGCTAGAGGTGGATTCTTATTTTGGACACTTTTATTTTGATTTTGTCTCCTTCTGCATTGCTTTCTACAGAGTTGATTTTTGGTAGGTGTTCTTTGGGTTTTTTTGGAGAAAAAAGAAAGTGTGGGTTGGGATGATGTGCAGTGTACGTGTGCTTTGTGGATGAGTGTCTGAGTATGATTGTAAGCATGTATGTAGAGGTGTGTGATTGTGCAATGGGCTGTTATTTCAGGTTGGGAAGGCTATTCTCATATTTGTGTGTTACTATACTGGTGTTCTGATGACAATACAAGGTATGCAGCTGCTGAGGGGCAAATAGTAATACTGAATGTAATGCTGCAGGGTTAATACAATTGTTTGTTCTACAATACTAGAATTCTACAGTGTTTGAGTAACAGTTAGAACATTATGGTGGCAGTATTTCACTTACTTTTTTGGATGGAAAGAGTAGGTTTCTTCTGAGTTCTGGTTCGTACTTCAGACACTGCTGGTTTTCAGGAGAGTGGTCTTCACTGCAATTGTTACATGTTAAATGTTAAATGTTAAAGGTGAAATGTTAAATGTTAAAGGTATTTGTGCCGCGCACCGTCACCAACGGGATTGGTCCCCAGGCGCTCTGGCAGATCTGCAAAAGATAAGGTGGGATGGGTTGGTAAGGTGGAGAGGGAGTAGGATAGTGAGAGGAGTGGTGTTCTGTTGGCAGCTTCAACTCGGTACACAATGGGTGCTGAGCTTTGCTGCAGGTATTGGATCGGTGTCAGTCCGCATGTGCTGTTGCTCCGGCTTATGTGTTGTTGCAGTGTTGTGAAGTGCGTGCGGCTTGTGGTGCGAGAGATGGTTGTGTAAGTTTTTGGGTGAGATAGGTATGCAGAGATTGAGGTTATATTGGTTAGTGGGTTACATGACCTTTAGCATGCTAGCATTCACAGTTCTGTCTAAGTGTGGCACTTGTTGGCCTTCACATTCCTATCCAGATGCGGCGCCGGCTGGTGTTCACAGTTCTAAGTGTGGCACACGTTAACATTCAAGTTTCATCTAGGCACGGGCATGCTTTCCTTCAATCAAAGTCCCATCTAGATGCGACGCAGGCTAACGTTCACAATTCTAAGTGTGGACATGCTAATATTTACAATTCTATCTAGATGCGATGCAGGCTAACGTTCACAATTCTATCTAAGTGTGGACATGCTAATATTCACAATTCTATCTAGATGCGACGCAGGCTAATTGTGAAAGAAAGAAGTTAGTAAATATGTGTGTTAATAGCACTGTTGTTAATGTAGACATGAATTTGTTTGTTTTTGCAGTAGTAGTGCTTTCTGATAACTGTGCATAGCATGTCGACGCACTTTCCTTTTTCTATGTGCATTCTGTATATTTTACTTAGAATCTGTCAGTTGAACCAGCCTTAGAAATGATTACAATAGTAAGCACACAGAGCACACCTGGCTTTTTAAGGCAGTGTTATTGAATGTTAGGAGATAGGAGAAATAACCATATGCTTTTCTTGCTATTTAGACAGGGTAAATGGCAGGGATTGTGGGGAAAAGCATGCAATGTATGCATTTGTGAATGTGTGGGAAATAAAGCAGAAGGATTTGATGGGTTCTGAAGCATATTACTCTCCAGGATCATTCTACCGGAGACATTTCAAATAAGAAAACTGGGAAAGTGGCAATGGACAAAGCAAGTTTACCAGACTGCAGGTGATTAGCAAACTACCGGGTGATCCTGTGGTGCTTGGAGATTGGAGAGTCTGAAATAAAGTAAGGGTTGCAATGAAATGTGTTGCTTGCTTTGCAGACTGAAAAGAAGGGGGGAGATGTTGTATGTGTTGGTTTACTACATTGTTTGTACATAGGTGTACACAATGTGATAGACATGACTGCACCTGTGTATAGTTGAATGCTCTGGTAAATTCTAGAATGGAATGGGCAACCAGCTGGAATAAGAGAGCTGTCTAGATTGGACGAACAGTTGCAGAGGCAGTGGTGTTGTTTCAGCTGGGAACCTTTTAAATGATGTTGGCTATCTGTGTGCATGAATGAAGATGCATGTACCGTTCCTGGCTGCGTGTCATTTTATAACACACTATAAAGCCTTCTCCCACAATTATACTGTTATTTCTCACATCTTTTAACATGAAATGCTACTTTGTTAGACAGCTGTTTGTGTTGTGTCTGATTACTATTAAGATAATTTCTAAAGGATGTTCAAATGATAGATTGGATGTAAAATATCCAGAATGTAGAGAAAGGAAAGTGTATGCACATCCTGTGCACTACAATGCATTAAATTGTAATATAGTTGAAATGTGAATAAATAGGTGGCAGTGGTTACACAAATGCCAGAATTAATGAAGAGAATAATAGTTTGCATGTTACAGTTAGTAATATGGGTAAATAAAAATGTGCAGAGCAGACAGCTTTGCAAGCGACACTTGATCATTGCAGATGGGAGGAATGACAGTAACCTTTTTTTACAAGTTATACATGATAAGTGGCAGTTACCCTGTTTATATGCATGTATACAAGAGTTGTACATGTACTGTGCAGAAAATATTCATACATGTAGTGTGTGTTAAATCATGTGGATGTGCAGAAATCTTGGAGAGTTTTACAGTAGTTGTTGTTGCACATGCTTTGCAATCACAGCCCAATTGTACATCAAAAGTGCTGAACTGTGATGATGGAGTTAGATGTATAGTTCTTGGATCTGACTGATGGATGGTTGTGTGACTGCTTAAGAGTAGCCAATGAGGGAATGGTTCAGAGAGTGAAGTGGAAAGGGTATACGGGCTCCACCAGTGTTACGCGCTCCACGGACACTGCGGCTGTCCGCGTACAGGGCGTGCCCCATCAGGGCTTCTAAGAATGAAATGGGAGTGTCTTTTGGGGTTTAGCCAATCAGGTGTTGAGGTTCTGCTTTGTATTGAGAGAGGCTCTGTGTAGTGAAGATGGAGAAAGTCAGGGTGTTGGTGGTTGGAGATATGTTTGTGAATGGTTTGGAGCAGTATGCTAAATCTAGGAATGTTACTAACAATTTTGACATAAAAGGAGTGGAGTTGATGTGGAGCACTGTGTCTGGTTTTAATTTTGAGGCAATGCTAGAAGTTTGTCAGGATATGGCTAGGTTTAATAGGCCACATGTGGTTGTCCTGCACTGTGGTGCTTTGCATTTTGGCTATGTCAGTGCCCCTACTGTGTTGCAAGATCTGCAAAACTTGGTTCAGGCAGTCATGAAAGTCCTTCCAAATGCCAAGGTTATTTTTCTGCGTTGGTACCTAGGGCAATATGGGACAATAGTTCTGTTTTTTGTCCTCAGCAAAATGTTGCTAGCTGTTTAATTAACCAAGGCATGTTTGCTTTTATGATTAGAGCTGGCAGGTTCTTTTGCAATAATGACAACACTGAATCTGATAATGTGTTTACTTTAAAGCAGATGGAATGTCTTTATCTTTTATGGGAAATGCCATGCTATTTTGGAACATAAGGATTGCTTTGGAAAAGCTAATGCAAAGATATTCGGAGGAAAATAAGGAAAAAAAAACAAAACATTTATAAAATAAAAGGTGTTTCTGAAGCATCTTCAAAAAAAACAAAAAAGGCTCTTTTCAGAGCCAACCTCAAAGGGGAAATGGGGCACACTATTTCAATTTTCATTCCCCACTCTCAGATTTTATGATTTTTCCACGGACATCGCGGTTGTCCGCGGATACCGCATATAACATGCAGGGATTTTGAGGCTGAGGGGCAAAGGATTGGTCAATAAGGTTTACTGGGTGTGATGTGTAAGGAGAGACTTTGTCAGAAGTCTTTTACCTGAGAGAAGAACAGATAGATATGGCTGTGTCTTTCAGAAGGCAGACTGTCTGGATTTTGGGAGACTTGTGGATAAATTGATTGGAGGTGCATGCCGATCCTGTGGAGTGGCTGCACATCTTGGATTCCCTCATGTGGAAGTGCACTGGCATGGAGTGCATGGAATAAAGTGTCTGGACTTGGTAACTCTTTGTGCTACTTTGGTGGCACAGACATTATTATTATTCATTTTGGAGGGAACAGTTTAGGCATGTCTCTAGAATCTCTTTGCAAAGTCATGGACATGTTTCCAAAGTCCTGAGTCATTTTTTCTTGTATTGCAGAGAGACAAATGTGGTTGCATTCATCTTCATTTTGTCCACAAGTGGAGAAAGAGAGGTGCAATGTCAACAAGGCTGTTTGTGCCTTTTTATTAGAGATGTTGGCATGTCCTCTTTTCACAATGAAAATATTATGTTTCGTAGTACACACATTTTTCGCAGAGAAGGAGTACCTCTTACTTATGCTGGCAATCAGATTTTTCTGCAAAATATAAAAAATGCATGGCGACCCTTTCTGGAATTTTGCAGTAGGTGCTGACCATTTGAAGTTTTTGAAACACAAAAAAAAAAATCCACCAAAAGGCTCTTTTCAGAGCCACCACTTCCTCCCGGAGAAGAGTGCAATGGTTGGGCAGCTCCCCAAAAATCTCAATTTCCAGGACTGTCCGCAGACTTCTAAAAATGCACAGGGTCCTGCAGCCTTTCATTGGCATTTCTATTTTTGAACTGTGAAAGGCGGCTCTGAAAAGAGCCTTTTTTTTGGTTTGTGTTGTTTTGTATTTTTTTCAGTTTTCAGACATGACACATAAGGAAAGGAAGGGAAGGAGGGTAAGGAAGGGGCACCAACCACTGGGATAAGAAAGGGCAGGTGGAGAGAGGAGCCTTACTCAGGTGGTTGGCAGTCCTTCTCATTCTCCTGGATCGCAGCCTCAAAAGCATTTCGAAGGGTCTCCCCCCTGCAGAGTACTGCGTTGCATTAAATACATAGTACTGTGACTCTCGGAAGGTAAGGTTATACAGAATCACATATGGCCGGCCTGACTTTACGTGTTGCTTCATTGAGGTAGTACCATAGCTGTACAAACCTGGTTTGCCACGACTCAGCACCAACTGGTACTGAGTGCAGCGCACCTTGTTTGCACAAGCTTTCGGTACTCCATCAAGAGTGGCAAACAACCTTCACACCTAAGCCTCATGGTGAGTGCTAGTAGTAGGGACTTCCACTACCTCACCCTCGTCATCCTCTTCATCCTCCTCTGCATCCTCACACCTGTTCCCCTCTGCAGGCCCTTGGGGAGGCGGTGGTGGTGGTGGAGGGATTGGGGTGGTACTGAGGCAGAAGTAGCACCATCTGAAGCAGCAGCAACCATGGATGCCATCAGGTTAGATGATGGAAAAGCAATAAGAGCAGCAAAAGCAGCAAAAGCCAAAAAGGAAAGTTAATCTGTACTAGTAGAAAGACAGAATGAGGATGAGCTCTGGGTTGTGGCCTTTTATAGGGGTGCAGGTGCACGCTCTGCGGACAGCCGCGCTGTCCGTGGACAGATTGAACACCCCAAAAAGGCTCAAAAAGTTCCAAAAAATATGTAGAACGCCAGGGACATTGTCTGGGACATGTGCAATGGTGAATTTCTACTGTAAAATACATTGGATTGTCCAAAAAGTACTTTTAAAATGTTCAGGGGTCCGGACAGTGTCCGCAAATCAGGACACACCCTCAGCGTGGGTGCGGTCACATGATGACATCGCGGACACGTTCGCGAATGGGAGGACTGTCCGTAGGACACCAAATGCGTAGGAACGGTCGAGCGCATGCGTGCGGGTGTTCTACGGACAGTGTTCGGGTCCTCAAACTAATTAAAAGTGCAACATACGTGCAACGGACAGTTACGGACAAGTGCGATGTTTGTTGGACCTATGAGTGTGGTGCGCATGTGCGTGGATGTTCTACGGACAGTACGGACACTTCCATTATAATCTCGAACAGTACAAACAGGTCTTGTGTCCTTAGGACACCTCCATTTTGGTTAATTGCGGACATTCCGGACACCAAGTGTGTTCTAAGAACAGTTCCATTTTGCTTGCGGACAGTACAAACAGGTAGAATGTCCTTAGGCCACCTCCATTTGGTTAATTGTGGACATTCTGGACACCGAGTGTGTTCTAAGAACAGTTCCATTTTGGTTACGAACAGTACGGACAGGTATAGTGTCTTTAGGACACCTCCATTTTGGACACCGAGTGTGTTCTAAGAACAGTTCCATTTTGCTTGTGGAGTTACGGACAGGTATAGTGTCCTTAGGACAACCCCAATTTGATTAATTGCGGACATTCCAGACACCCGCTCTGTCCGCGGACACCCCAACTGCCTTTTTAAAAAAATAAGACACAAAGGACTGAATTAAAAAACACAATATTTTTTTTTATTATATACAAATATACAATTTGTGAAAGAGAGGAGGAAGCAGAAACTGCCACAAATACAGGGGAATTAGGAGTTTGGAGAGGATGGATGGGAGTGGAGGAAGGGATGGAAGTCTCACCATAATGTTTTTCTAGGTACTGAGGGTTTGGGGACAGTTGACTGGGACATGGCGAGGGGGAACAGGTGCATGTGGGACAATGATATTTAATTTTTTTTTAATGCGGTCCTCCATGAAATGTTTTAAAAGAATGACATTTTCCATAAGCATATCCATTTTTTGTTCCATGCGCTGCAGAGTATTTCCTAATGTCTCTTTTGCTGTATTATTTTCATTATTTGTATTGTCTGTTAAAAAAAAAAAATGTATTAAGTACACATAAAGTAATGATTATTAATTTTCTTATATCGAGAAGTGTCTACCATTAGTATCACTGTCTTCAGTCATTTCCTCACATGGGAAATTTTCTTAAAGCCATTCCAAAGTACTGGATATTTCTGTGTAAAAAAAAAATATATATTACTTTTAGTGTACCTAATACAGAAAGTTTAGAAATATATAAGAAAAATGAAGTTTACTTACTATTTTCTGGTAAGTTTTGTTGTTACTGTTGTGTAGGTCAACTGTTGCTTCTTGCTGTGCAGTTTCTGTGAGTGTGAATTATGTTGGAGGAATGTCTTTTTTGTTTTGGTATATTCCATTTTAGTACATGTGCTATTTAAATGGATGTTTGATGTGTTACATATATAGGTTCCACTTCTTATTTATTATTACATATAATGTGTTTATGTGCTGCTTTTTGAACTTGTTCGGTGTATATATGGAATGATAGAGCAATCTAAGATACCCCCTGAGTTTTTGGGTAGTGTTGATGTTTTCCGCGTCCATCCGCAGACTTACGCACAGTCCGCAGACATCAAAATCACTAGCAAGGGGTTCAGTATATTCTATGTTACATGTATATGAAGAAAGGGAATCCTAGTAAACATCTATCAATTTCACACTATGTATATGTATATTCAGTAAAAAAAACTTTGATAAAAGGAGGTTATGGTTAAGTTGCGCTATTAAAAACCCATGAAATTCAGTAAAAAAATCTTTGTTAAAGGAACGTTATGGTTAGGTTGTGCCACTAAAAACCTATGAAATTCAGTAAAAAAACGTTATAGGTGCATATAAAACCGAATACCCCCTGAAATTCGCTAGTTATGGTAAGCTAAGCAACCATAACTCGCGCCACCACCGTGCATCGCTAAGACTAACACCCAGGACATCAAAGATGACATCACAAATGTCATTGATGACATCACTGATGACATCACATGTCTAACACGCACTTTGTTCCTTTAGTGATATATCTTGGCCAGTAATAGATAGGAACAAAACAATTAAAAAAAGTACTATTTTTGTAGACTTATACTTCAAATATGTTCTTACAATAATTCACTTAGGGTCCACTCACAGCATATGAAACATATACATAAGGAAAATACAAACTTGAAAGACAGCAATGCTTTCTGTGTATGAAGACAATCAGTAAGGTTATCAATACTGTCTTATTGTTTTGCTGTTTTTTTATTACTGTACTTTCTCTGGATATGCTCATATTTGTATTTGCATTAATTTTTTTAAGGTGCAGTGACATAATGTGATAGTTATACATATGGAAGTAGGTGGTTTGAAGCAGAGCAATCATTTCTGTGCATAAAGATAATCATTAAGTTTATGAACACTTTCTGGTTCTACTGCTGCTTTTTTGCGTCCTTCACTTTCCCTTTATATACTCATATTTGCATGTGTTGTTGTGTCTTTGTGTTTTGTATGTAATAATGAAATTATGTAGTACTTGGGTTTTATTAGCTACCTATTACATGTTGCACAGTATGCATAACTCTATCAAGAAAGCCTTTATCATTTCACTATTCAACATGGGAAGATTATGAATATTGAATCTCCATCATGTATGCTGCACACAATGCTTATGTTTATACATGAGTAGTTTACAAAGAACTTCATAATAGAATGCTATTTATATCAATGTATTGCTTAATGCACTACGTAGCTCATGACATTAATTCCAATGATCCTTGACACTTTTTTGTCAACATAATAAGAATCCCTTGTACAGACTTTTCATGAAAAGTAAATGCATGTGTTATGTCATCAGTGATGTCATCAATGACATTTGTGATGTCATCTTTGATATCCTGGGTGTTAGTCTTAGCAATGCACGGTGGTGGCGCGAGTTATGGTTGCTTAGCTTACCATAACTAGCGAATTTCAGGTGTTTTTTGGTTTTACTTGGAACCATAACGTCCCTTTAACAAAGTTTTTTTACTATATATATATATATATATATATATATATATATATATATATATATATATATATATATATATATATATATATATTACATGGCCACAGTAGTGGCCATGTAGTTATGGTTAAGTTGCTGTTTCCATAGGAAGAGCACTTTTTGGGTGGCTTATAACTTCACTCTCCCTAGACGGATTCTCACCAAACTTTGCAAAAAAAGTATTTGGGTCACTCTGAATTACTTTGCGAAGTTTGGTGAGGATTCGTCCAGGGGGGGAAAAGTTATAGAGGGGGTCCCAAAACTTTTTTTTTCCCATAGACATAATGGGAACAAACTTTGCTCACGCCTACAGCCCAAACCGCTGGACGGATTTACACCAAATTAGCGGCAGGAGTGGTGGCTTGGTCCCAAAAGCGTGCTTTGCTTCATTTGGTGTAAATCCGTCCAGTAGTTTTTAAAAAAATGACAAAAATGTAAGTGAAAAAAATTAGTGACATCTGTGTTCGCTTCGCGGACACACTTCCCTGTTCACTCGGCGGCCAGGACGGTGATTGGGCAAGCAGCTTGCGTGATGTCAGCGGACATCTGACATGCTCTCTCATTGGATGCGTGAAAGCGTGCAGTGCGTCTGGCTTCAGAAACGCCCGCCATCTTTGTTCCTCACATGAGAGGCTTTGTATCCCACCTGCACAGTAAGTCCCCCACCCCCGCTCATGCCCATGTCTGTCTCCTGTTCCTCCCACCCCCCGCTCATGTCCGTGTGTCTTTCTCCCTCCGGCCCACCGCCGGCTCATGTCCGTGTGTCTTTCTCCCTCCCGTCCACCCCCGCTCATGTCCGTGTGTCTTTCTCCCTCCCGCCCACCCCCCGCTCATGTCCGTGTGTCTTTCTCCCTCCCGCCCACCCCCCACTCATGCCCCGTTCGTGCCCCGCTCGTCTCTCCCAACTGCCCACCCCCCGCTCTTGCCCCGTGTGTCTCTCCCACCCCCGTGTGTCTCTACCACCCGCTGCTCATGTCTGTGTGTTTCTCCCCACCTGCCGCCCGCTCATGTCCGTATGTCTCTCCCCACCCACTGCCCACCCCCCGCTCATGTACGTATGTCTCTCACCACCTGCCGCCCACCCCCCGCTCATGTCCGTGTGTCTCTCCCCACCCCCGCTCATGTCCGTGTGTCTCTCCCCACCCGCCGCCCACCCCCCACTCATGCCCTGTGTGTCTCTCCCCCTCCCGCCCACCCCCGCTCATGTCCTGTGTGTCTCTCCCCCTCCCGCCCACCCCCGCTCATGTCCGTGTGTCTCTCCCCACCCGCCGCCCACCCCCCACTCATGCCCCGTGTGTCTCTCTCCCTCCCCCCACCCCCGCTCATGCCCCGTGTGTCTCTCCCCCTCCCGCCCACCCCCTGCTCATGCCCCATGTGTCTCTCTCTCCTTCCCCCCACCCCCCACTCATGCGCCGTGTGTCTCTCTCCCTTCCCCCACCCATGCCCCATGTGTCTCGCCCCCTCCCGCCCACCCCCCGCTCATGCCCCGTGTGTCTCGCCCCCTCCCGCCCACCCACCGCTCATGCCCCGCGTGTCTCTCCCCTTCCCCCACCCCCCGCTCATGCCTCGTGTGTCTGTCACCCTCCACCCACCTCCGCTCTTGCCCTGTGTGTCTGTCTCCCCCCCCACCCCCGCTCTTGCCCCGTGTGTCTTTCCCCCTCCCGCCCACCCCCGCTCTTGCCCCGTGTCTCTTTCCCCCTCCCGGCAACCCCGCTCTTGCCCCATGTCTCTTTCCCCCTCCTGCCCACTGCCGATCTTGGCCTGTGTCTCTTTCCCCCTCCCACCCACCCCCGCTCTTGCCCCATGTCTCTTTCCCCCTCCCGCCCACCCCCGCTCTTGCCCCGTGTCTCTTTCCCCCACTCGCCCACCCCCGCTCTTGCCCCGTGTCTCTTCCCCCCTCCCGCCCACCCCGCTCTTGCCCCGTGTCTCTTTCCCACTCCCGCTCTTGCCCCATGTCTCTTTCCCCCTCCCGCCGACCCCCGCCCTTGCCCTGTGTCTCTTTTCCCCTCCCGCCCACCCCCACTCTTGCCCCGTGTCTTTCCCCCTGCTGCCCACCCAGGCTCTTGCCCTGTGCCTTTCTCCCTCCTGCCCACCCCCGCTCTTGCCCCATGTCTCTCTCCCCCTCCCGCCCACCCCCCCTCTTGCCCCGTGTCTCTTTCCCCCTCCCGCCCACCCCCGCTCTTGCCCGGTGTCTCTTTCCCCGTCCCGCCCAATCCCACTCTTGCCCCGTGTCTTTCACCCTGCTGCCCACCCACGCTCTTGCCCCGTGTCTTTCGCCCTCCCGCCCACCCCCGCTCTTGCCCCGTGTCTTTCCCCCTCCCGCCCACCCCCGCTCTTGCCCCGTGTCTTTCACCCTGCCGCCCACTCCCGCTCTTGCCCCGTGTCTATCACCCTCCTGCCCACCCCCGCTCATGCCCCTTGTGTCTCTCCCCCTCCCGCCCACCCCCGATCATGCCCCGTGTGTCTCTCTCCCTCCCCACCACCCCCCGCTCATGCCGCATGCGTCTCTCTCCCTCCCCCGCCCCCCGCTCATGCCCTGTGTGTCTCTCTCCCCTTACCCCCACCCCCCGCTCATGCCCTGTGTGTCTCTCTCCGTCCCCCCACCCCCGCTCATGCCCTATGTGTCTCTCTCCCTCCCGCCCACCCCCCGCTCATGCCCCGTGTGTCTCTCTCCCTACCGCCCACCCCCCGCTCATGTCCCGTGCATCTCTCTCCCTCCCCCACCCCCGCTCATGCCCCGTGTGTCTCTCTCCCCTTCCCCCACCCCCCACTCATGCCCCATGTCTGTATTCTGTTCCCCCCGCTCATGCCCCGTGTGTGTCTCCTGTTCTCTCGACACCCCGCTCATGCCCCATGTCTGTGTCCTGTTCCCCCCACCCCCGCTCATGCCCCGTGTCTATCTCCTGTTGCCCCCCTACCCCTCCCGCCCATGCCCCGTGTCTGTCTCCTGTTCCCCCCACCCGCTCATGCCCTGTGTCTGTCTCCTGTTCCCCCCACATGCTCATGCCCCGTGTCTCTCTCTTGTTGCCCCCCAACACCCCGCTCATGCCCCGTGTTTGTCTCCTGTTCTCCCCACCCCCTGCTCATGCCCCGTGTCTTTTTCCTGTTCCTCCTAACCCCCGCTCGTGCCCCGTGTCTGTCTCCCTCCCCCCCACCCCCGCTCTTGCCCCGTGTGTCTTTCCCCCTCCCGCTCATGCCCGTGTCTGTTATTCCCCCACCCCCTGCTCATGCCCCGTGTCTGTCTCCTGTTCCCCCCACCACTCGCTCATGCCCCGTGTCTGTCTCCTGTTCCCCCCACCACTCGCTCATGCCCCGTGTCTGTCTCCTGTTCCCCCCACCCCCGCTCATGTCCCGTGTCTCTCCTGTTGCCCCCCACCCCCGCTCATGCCCCGTGTCTCTCCTGTTGCCCCCCACCCCCCGCTCATGCCCGGTGTCTGTCTCCTGTTGCCCCCCTCCCCCCGCTCATGCCCCGTGTCTGTCTCCTGTTGCCCCTCACCCCACGCTCATGCCCCGTGTCTGTCTCCTGTTGCCCTCCACCCCTGCTAATGCCCCGTTTCTGTCTCTGTTGTTCCCCCCACCCCCCGCTCATTCCCCGTGTCTGTCTCCTGTTGCCCCCCCGCTCATGCCCCGTGTCTGTCTTCGGTTCCCCCCACCCCTCATGTCCCGTGTCTCTCTCCTGTTAACCCCCACCCCCCGCTCATGCCTCGTGTCTGTCTCCTGTTGCCCCCCACTCCCCTCTTATGCCCCATGTCCGTCTCCTGTTCTCCCCACCCCCCGCTCATGCTCCGTGTCTGTCTCCTGTTCCCCCCACCCCCTGCTCATGCCCCGTGTCTGTCTCCTGTTGCCCTCACCCCCCGCTCATGCCCCGTGTCTTTCTCCTGTTGCCCCCCACCCCCCGCTCCTGCCCTGTGTCTCTCTCCTGTTGCACCCCACCCCCCGCTCATGCCCTGTGTCTGTCTCTTTTGTTCCCTCCACCCCCCCGCTCATGCCCTGTGTCTGTCTCCTGTTCCCCCCACCCCCTGCTCATGCCCCGTATCTGTCTACTGTTGCCCTCACCCCCCGCTCATGCCCCGTGTCTTTCTCCTGTTGCCCCCCACCCCCTGCTCCTGCCCTGTGTCTCTCTCCTGTTGCACCCCACCCCCCGCTCATGCCCCGTGTCTGTCTCTTTTGTTCCCTCCACCCCCCGCTCATGCCCTGTGTCTGTCTCCTGTTCCCCCACCCCCAGCTCATGCCCCGTGTCTCTCTCCTGTTGCCCCCCACCCCCTGCTCATGCCCCGTGTCTGTCTCCTGTACCCCTCCACCCCCCCGCTCATGCCCCATGTCTGTCTCCTGTTGCCCCCTGCTCATGCCCCGTGTCTGTCTCCTGTTCCCCCCACCCGCTCATGTCCCGTGTTTCTCTCCTGTTGCCCCCCACCCCCCGCTCATGCCCTGTGTCTGTCTCCTGTACCCACCAACCCCCCTGCTCATGCCCTGTGTCTCTCTCCTGTTGCCCCCCACCCCCTGCTCATGCCCCGTGTCTGTCTCCTGTACCCCCACACCCCCCGCTCATGCCCCATGTCTCTCTCCTGTTGCCCCCCACTACCCCGCTCATGCCCCGTGTCTGTCTTCTGTACCCCCCACCCCCCGCTCATGCCCCGTGTCTGTCTCCTGTTCCCCCCACCCCCCGCTCATGCCACATGTCTGTCTCCTCTTGCTCCCACCCATGCTCTGTGTCTGTCACCTGTACCCCCCCACTCCGCGCTCATGCCCGTGTCTCTCTCCTGTTGCCCCCCACACCCCTGTTCATGCCCCTTGTCTGTCTCCTGTTGCCCCCCACCCCCTCGCTCATGCCCTGTGTGTCTCTCTCCCTCCCCCCACCCCGCTCATGCTCCGTGTGTCTCTCCCCCTCCCGCCCACCCCCCGCTCATGCCCCATGTGTCTCTCTCCCTTCCCCCACCCATGCCCCGTGTGTCTCTCCGCCTCCCGCCCACCCCCCGCTCATGCCCCGTGTGTCTCTCCCCCTCCCGCTCATGCCCCGCGTGTCTCTCCCCTCCCCCCACCCCCCGCTCATGCCTTGTGTGTCTGTCTCCCTCCTCCCCATCCCCGCTCTTGCCCCGTGTGTCTGTCACCCTCCCCCCCACCCCCGCTCTTGCCCCGTGTGTCTTTCCCCCTCCCGCCCACCCCCGCTCTTGCCCCATGTCTCTTTCCCCCTCCCGCCCACCCCCGCTCTTGCCCCGTGTCTCTTTCCCCCTCCCGCCCACCGCCGATCTTGGCCCGTGTCTCTTTCCCCCTCCCACCCACCCCCGCTCTTGCCCCGTGTCTCTTTCCCCCTCCCGCCCTCCCCCGCTCTTGCCCCATGTCTCTTTCACCCTCCCGCCCACCCCCGCTCTTGCCCCGAGTCTCTTTCCCCCTCCCGCCCACCCCCGCTCTTGCCCCGTGTCTCTTTCCCCCTCCCGCCCACCCCGCTCTTGCCCCGTGTCTCTTTCCCACTCCCGCCCACCCCCGCTCTTGCCCCATGTCTCTTTCCCCCTACCGCCCACCCCCGCCCTTGCCCTGTGTCTCTTTTCCCCTCCCGCCCACCCCCACTCTTGCCCTGTGTCTTTCCCCCTGCTGCCCACCCATGCTCTTGCCCTGTGCCTTTCTCCCTCCCGCCCACCCCCGCTCTTGCCCGGTGTCTCTTTCCCCGTCCCGCCCAACCCCACTCTTGCCCCATGTCTTTCACCCTGCTGCCCACCCACGCTCTTGCCCCGTGTCTTTCTCCCTCCCGCCCATCCCTGCTCTTGCCCCGTGTCTTTCTCCCTCCCGCCCACCCCCGCTCTTGCCCCGTGTCTCTTTCCCCCCTCCCGCCTGCCCCCGCTCTTGCCCTGTGTCTATCACCCTCCTGCCCACCCCCGCCCTTGCCCCGTGTCTCTTTCCCCCTCCTGCCCACCCCCGATCATGCCCCGTGTGTCTCTCTCCCTCCCCGCCACCCCCCGCTCATGCCCTGTGTGTCTCTCTCCCCGTACCCCCACCCCCCGCTCATGCCCCGTGTGTCTCTCTCCGTCCCCCCACCCCCGCTCATGCCCCATGTGTCGCTCTCCCTCCCGCCAACCCTGCGCTCATGCCCCGTGTGTCTCTCTCCCTCCCGCCCACCCCCCGCTCTTGCCCCATGTGTCTTTACCCCTCCCGCCCACCTCCGCTCTTGCCCCGTGTCTCTTTCCCCCTCCCGCCCACCCCCGATCTTGGCCCGTGTCTCTTTCCCCCTCCCGCCCACCCCGCTCTTGCTCCGTGTCTCTTTCCCCCTCCCGCCCACCCCCGCTCTTGCCCCATGTGTCTCTTTCCCCCTCCCGCCCACCCCCGCTCTTGCCCGTGTCTCTTTCCCCCTCCTGCCCACCCCTGCTCTTGCCCCATGTCTCCTTCCCCCTCCCGCCCACCCCCGCTCTTGCCCTGTGTCTCTTTCCCCCTCCCGCCCACTCCCGCTCTTGCCCTGTGTCTCTTTCCCCCCTCCCGCCTGCCCCCGCTCTTGCCCTGTGTCTCTTTCCCCCTCCCACTCACCCCCGCCCTTGCCCCGTGTCTCTTTCCCCCTCCCGCCCACCCCCACTCTTGCCCTGTCTCTTTCCCGCTGCCGCCCACCCACGCTCTTGCCCCGTGTCTTTCTCCCTCCCGCCCACCCCGCTCTTGCCCCGTGTCTTTCTCCCTCCCGCCCACCCCTGCTCTTGCGCCGTGTCTTTCACCGTCCTGCCCACCCCCGCTCTTGCCCCATGTCTATCACCCTCCTGCCCACCCCCGCTCATGCCCCTTGTGTCTCTCCCCCACCCGCCCACCCCCGATTATGCCCCGTGCGCCTCTCTCCCTCTCCCCCACCCCCCGCTCATGCCGTGTGCATCTCTCTCCCTCTCCCCCACCCCCCGCTCATGCCCTGTGTGTCTCTCTCCCCTTACCCCCACCCCCCTCTCATGCCCCGTGTGTATCTTTCCCTCCCCCCACCCCCGCTCATGCCCCATGTGTCTCTCTCCGTCCCACCAACCCACCGCTCATGCACCGTGTGTCTCTCTCCGCAGCCGCCCACCCCCGCTCATGCCCCGTGTTTCTCTCTCCCTCCCGCCCACCCCCCGCACATGCCCTGTGTGTCTCTCTCCCTCCCGCCCACCCCCCATTCATGCCCCGTGTGTATCCCTCCCTCCCACCCACCCCCCGCTCATGCCCTGTGTGTCTCTCTCCCTCCCCCCACCCCCCGCTCATGCCCCGTGTATCTCTCTCCCCTTCCCCCACCCCTGCTCATGCCCCATGTCTGTCTTCTCTTCCCCCCGCTCATGCCCCGTGTCTGTCTCCTGTTCTCTCCACACCCCGCTCATGCCCCGTGTCCCCACCCCTCCCGCTCATGCCCCGTGTCTGTCTCCTGTTCCCCCCACCCGCTCATGCCTCGTGTCTGTCTCCTGTTCCCCCCACACGCTCATGCCCCGTGTCTCTCTCTTGTTGCCCTCCACCCCCCGCTCATGCCCCGTGTTTGTCTCCTGTTCTCCCCACCCCCTGCTCATGCCCCGTGTCTTTTTCCTGTTCCTCCCACCCCCCGCTCATGCCCCGTGTCTGTCTCCTGTTGCCCCCCACCGCCCCGCTCATGCCCTGTGTCTGTTCTCCCCAGCCACCGCTCATGCCCGTGTCTGTTGTTCCCCCCACCCCCCGCTCATGCCCCGTGTCTGTCTCCTGTTCCCCCACCCCTCGCTCATGTCCCGTGTCTGTTCTCCTGTTCCCCCCACCCCCGCTCATGTCCGTGTCTCTCCTGTTGCCCCCCACCCCCCGCTCATGTCCCGTGTCTGTCTCCTGTTGCCCCCCACCCCCTGCTCATGCCCCGTGTCTATCTCCTGTTGCCCCTCACCCCCGCTCATGCCCCGTGTCAGTCTCCTGTTGCCCCCCACCCCCCGCTCATGCCCCGTGTCTGTCTCCTGTTGCCCTCTACCCCCCGCTCATGCCCTGTGTCTGTCTCTGTTGTTCCCCCCACCCCCCGCTTATGCCCCGTGTCTGTCTCTGCTGTTCCCCCCACCCCCCGCTCATGCCCCGTGTCTGTCTCCTGTTCCCCCCACCCCTCTCATGCCCCATGTCTGTCTCCTGTACCCCCCACCGCCCACTCATGCCCCGTGTCTGTCTCCTGTTGCCCCCCTGCTAATGCCCGTGTCTGTCTCCTGTACCCCCCCACACCCCGCTCATGCTCGTGTCTGTCTCCTGTACCCACCCACCCCCCTGCTCATGCCCCGTGTCTGTCTCAGGTTGCCCCCCCTGCTCATGCCCCGTGTCTGTCTCCTGTTCCCCCCACCCGCTCATGTCCCGTGTCTCTCTCCTGTTGCCTGTTGCCCCCCACCCCCCGCTCATGCCCTGTGTGTCTCTCTCCCCGTACCCCCACCCCCCGCTCATGCCCCGTGTGTCTCTCTCCGTCCCCCCACCCCCGCTCATGCCCCATGTGTCGCTCTCCCTCCCGCCAACCCCGCGCTCATGCCCCGTGTGTCTCTCTCCCTCCCGCCCACCCCCCGCTCTTGCCCCATGTGTCTTTACCCCTCCCGCCCACCTCCGCTCTTGCCCCGTGTCTCTTTCCCCCTCCCGCCCACCCCCAATCTTGGCCCATGTCTCTTTCCCCCTCCCGCCCACCCCGCTCTTGCTCCGTGTCTCTTTCCCCCTCCCGCCCACCCCCGCTCTTGCCCCATGTGTCTCTTTCCCCCTCCCGCCCACCCCCGCGCTTGCCCGTGTCTCTTTCCCCCTCCTGCCCACCCCTGCTCTTGCCCCATGTCTCCTTCCCCCTCCCGCCCACCCCCGCTCTTGCCCTGTGTCTCTTTCCCCCTCCCGCCCACTCCCGCTCTTGCCCTGTGTCTCTTTCCCCCCTCCCGCCTGCCCCCGCTCTTGCCCTGTGTCTCTTTCCCCCTCCCACTCACCCCCGCCCTTGCCCCGTGTCTCTTTCCCCCTCCCGCCCACCCCCACTCTTGCCCCGTCTCTTTCCCGCTGCCGCCCACCCACGCTCTTGCCCCGTGTCTTTCTCCCTCCCGCCCACCCCGCTCTTGCCCTGTGTCTTTCTCCCTCCCGCCCACCCCTGCTCTTGCGCCGTGTCTTTCACCGTCCTGCCCACCCCCGCTCTTGCCCCATGTCTATCACCCTCCTGCCCACCCCCGCTCATGCCCCTTGTGTCTCTCCCCCACCCGCCCACCCCCGATTATGCCCCGTGCGCCTCTCTCCCTCTCCCCCACCCCCCGCTCATGCCGTGTGCATCTCTCTCCCTCTCCCCCACCCCCCGCTCATGCCCTGTGTGTCTCTCTCCCCTTACCCCCACCCCCCTCTCATGCCCCGTGTGTATCTTTCCCTCCCCCCACCCCCGCTCATGCCCCATGTGTCTCTCTCCGTCCCACCAACCCACCGCTCATGCACCGTGTGTCTCTCTCCGCAGCCGCCCACCCCCGCTCATGCCCCGTGTTTCTCTCTCCCTCCCGCCCACCCCCCGCACATGCCCCGTGTGTCTCTCTCCCTCCCGCCCACCCCCCATTCATGCCCCGTGTGTATCCCTCCCTCCCACCCACCCCCCGCTCATGCCCTGTGTGTCTCTCTCCCTCCCCCCACCCCCCGCTCATGCCCCGTGTATCTCTCTCCCCTTCCCCCACCCCTGCTCATGCCCCATGTCTGTCTTCTCTTCCCCCCACTCATGCCCCGTGTCTGTCTCCTGTTCTCTCCACACCCCGCTCATGCCCCATGTCTGTGTCCTGTTCCCCCCACCCCCCGCTCATGCCCCGTGTCCCCACCCCTCCCGCTCATGCCCCGTGTCTGTCTCCTGTTCCCCCCACCCGCTCATGCCTCGTGTCTGTCTCCTGTTCCCCCCACACGCTCATGCCCCGTGTCTCTCTCTTGTTGCCCTCCACCCCCCGCTCATGCCCCGTGTTTGTCTCCTGTTCTCCCCACCCCCTGCTCATGCCCCGTGTCTTTTTCCTGTTCCTCCCACCCCCCGCTCATGCCCCGTGTCTGTCTCCTGTTGCCCCCCACCGCCCCGCTCATGCCCTGTGTCTGTTCTCCCCAGCCACTGCTCATGCCCGTGTCTGTTGTTCCCCCCACCCCCCGCTCATGCCCCGTGTCTGTCTCCTGTTCCCCCACCCCTCGCTCATGTCCCGTGTCTGTTCTCCTGTTCCCCCCACCCCCGCTCATGTCCGTGTCTCTCCTGTTGCCCCCCACCCCCCGCTCATGTCCCGTGTCTGTCTCCTGTTGCCCCCCACCCCCCGCTCATGCCCCGTGTCTATCTCCTGTTGCCCCTCACCCCCGCTCATGCCCCGTGTCAGTCTCCTGTTGCCCCCCACCCCCCCGCTCATGCCCCGTGTCTGTCTCCTGTTGCCCTCTACCCCCCGCTCATGCCCTGTGTCTGTCTCTGTTGTTCCCCCCACCCCCCGCTTATGCCCCGTGTCTGTCTCTGCTGTTCCCCCCACCCCCCGCTCATGCCCCGTGTCTGTCTCCTGTTCCCCCCACCCCTCTCATGCCCCATGTCTGTCTCCTGTGCCCCCCACCGCCCACTCATGCCCCGTGTCTGTCTCCTGTTGCCCCCCTGCTAATGCCCGTGTCTGTCTCCTGTACCCCCCCACACCCCGCTCATGCTCGTGTCTGTCTCCTGTACCCACCCACCCCCCTGCTCATGCCCCGTGTCTGTCTCAGGTTGCCCCCCCTGCTCATGCCCCGTGTCTGTCTCCTGTTCCCCCCACCCGCTCATGTCCCGTGTCTCTCTCCTGTTGCCTGTTGCCCCCCACCCCCCGCTCATGCCGTGTGCGTCTCTCTCCCTCCCCCCCACCCCCCGCTCATGCCCTGTGTGTCTCTCTCCCCTTACCCCCACCCCCCTCTCATGTCCTGTGTGTCTCTCTCCCTCCCCCCAACCCCCGCTCATGCCCCGTCTATCTCTCTCCCCTTCCCCCACCCCCCGCTCATGCCCCATGTCTGTCTTCTCTTCCCCCCCGCTCATGCCCCGTGTCTGTCTCCTGTTCTCTCCACACCCCGCTCATGCCCCATGTCTGTGTCCTGTTCCCCCCACCCCCGCTCATGCCCCGTGTCTCCACCCCTCCCGCTCATGCCCCGTGTCTGTCTCCTGTTCCCCCCACCCGCTCATGCCTCGTGTCTGTCTCCTGTTCCCCCCACACGCTCATGCCCCGTGTCTCTCTCTTGTTGCCCTCCACCCCCCGCTCATGCCCCGTGTTTGTCTCCTGTTCTCCCCACCCCCTGCTCATGCCCCGTGTCTTTTTGCTGTTCCTCCCACCCACCGCTCATGCCCCGTGTCTGTCTCCTGTTGCCCCCCACCGCCCCGCTCATGCCCCGTGTCTGTTCTCCCCACCCACCGCTCATGCCCGTGTGTGTTGTTCCCCCACCCCCCGCTCATGCCCCGTGTCTGTCTCCTGTTCCCCCACCCCTCGCTCATGCCCCGTGTCTGTTCTCCTGTCCCCCCCACCCCCGCTCATGTCCGTGTCTCTCCTGTTGCCCCCCACCCCCCGCTCATGCCCCGTGTCTGTCTCCTGTTGCCCCTCACCCCCCGCTCATGCCCCGTGTCTGCCTCCTGTTGCCCCCCACCCCCCGCTCATGCCCCATGTCTGTCTCCTGTTGCCCTCTACCCCCCGCTCATGCCCTGTGTCTGTCTCTGTTGTTCCCCCCACCCCCCGCTCATGCCCCGTGTCTGTCTCTGCTGTTCCCCCCACCCCCCGCTCATGCCCCGTGTCTGTCTCCTGTTCCTCCCACCCCCGCTCATGCCCCATGTCTGTCTCCTGTACCCCCCACCGCCCACTCATGCCCCGTGCCCCCCACCCGCTCATGTCCCGTGTCTCTCTCCTGTTGCCTGTTGCCCCCCACCCCCGCTCATGCCCCGTGTCTGTCTCCTGTACCCCCCACCCCCCCGCTCATGCCCTGTGTCTCTCCTGTTGCCCCCCACCCCCTGCTCATGCCCCGTGTCTCCTCTTGCTCCCACCCATGCCCTGTGTCTGTCTCCTGTACCCCTCACTCCACGCTCATGCCCGTGTCTCTCTCCTGTTGCCCCCCACACCCCCGCACATGCCCTGTGTCTGTCTCCTGTTGCCCTCCACCACCTCGCTCATGCCCCGTGTCTGTCTCCTGTTCTCCCCACCCCCGCTCATGCCCTGTGTCTGTCTCCTGTTCCTCCCACCCCCGCTCATGCCCTGTGTCTGTCTCCTGTTGCCCCTCACCCCCAGCTCATGCCCCGTGTCTGTCTCCTGTTCTCCCCACCCCCCGCTCATGCTCCGTGTCTGTCTCCTGTTCCCCCCCACCCCCCGCTCATGCCCCGTGTCTGTCTCCTGTTGCCCCCCACCCCCCGCTCATGCCCCGTGTCTGTCTCCTGTTGCCCCCCACCCGCCGCTCATGCCCTGTGTCTGTCTCCTGTTGCCCCCCACCCCCTGCTCATGCCCCGTGTCTGTCTCTGTTGTTCCCCCACCCCCGCTCATGCCCCGTGTCTGTCTCCTGTTCCCCCCACCCCCCGCTCATGCCCCGTGTCTGTCTCCTGTTGCCCCCCACCCCCCGCTCATGCCCTGTGTCTGTCTCCTGTACCCATAAAGCATGAAAAAGAAAGGGAGTGTCGCTATGCCAAAAAAAAAAAAAAAGGGGGAGAGAGCTAAAATGGGGGTCATTTAAATCCTGGATCTCCCCTGAATAGCTCTATGTCTCCTGTACCCCCCACCCACGCTCATGCCCCGTGTCTGTCTCCTGTTCTCCCCACCCCCGCTCATCATGCCCTGTACCTGTCTCCTGTTCCCCCATACCCTGCTCATGCCCCGTGTCTGTCTCCTGTTCTCCCCACCCCCGCTCATGCCCCGTGTCTGTCTCCTGTTCTCCCCACCCCCATGCCCCGTGTCTCTCTCCTGTTGACCCCACCCCCTGCTCATGCCCCGTGTCTGTCTCCTGTTGCCCCCCACCCCCGCACATGCCCCATGTCTCCCTCGTGTTCCCCCCGCCCCCCGCTCATGCCCCGTGTTTCCCTCGTGTTACCCCCCGCTCATGCTCCCTGTCTCCCTCGTGTTCCCCCCACCCCCCGCTCATGCCCCTTGTCTCTCTCCTTTCCTCCCCACCCCCGCTCATGTCCCGTATGTGCCCTGTACCCCCCCGTTCATGCCCTGTGTCTCCCTCGTGTTCCTCCCCATCCCCTGCTCATACCCCGTGTCTCCCTCATGTTCCTCCCCACCCGCTGCTCATGCCCCGTGTCTCTCTCGTGTTCCCCCCACCACCGCTCATGCCCTGTGTTTCCTTCCTTTTCCCCCCACCCCCTGCTCATGCCCCGTTTGTACCCTGTTCCCTCTCACCCACCGCTCACGCCCATGTGTCTCCCCTGTGCCCCCCCCAACCCCGCTCATGCGCCATTGTGTTCTTTATACACCCCTCCTTCCCTTTCCATGGTGGCCATCTTGGCAGGCGTCCCGGCGTAGGAAGGAAAATCTTTTTGTTTTTTTTACCACCCGGCATTCCCACTTTGAGGACATAAAATGTTAGTGGTCTTCATCTATTGAAAAGGATGTTATGGTCACGTTGTACTAATAACAACCTTTAAAATTTAGTAAAAAAAAATGTTACAGGGACGTTATGGTTAAGTTGCACTAATAAAAACCTATGAAATTCAATGAAAAAACTTTGTTAAAGGGACGTTATGGTTAAGTTGCGCTACTAAAAACCTATGAAATTCAGTGAAAAAACTTTGTTAAAGGGACGTTATGGTAAAGTTGCGCTACTAAAACCTATGAAATTCAGTGAAAAAACTTTGTCAAAGGAACGTTATGGTTCCAAGTAAAACCGAAAAACCCTTGAAATTCGCCAGTTATGGTAAGCTAAGCAACCATAACTCGCGCCACCACCGTGCACTGCTAAGACTAACACCCAGGACATCAAAGATGACATCACAAATGTCATTGATGACATCACTGATGACATCAGTAATTCTGTTAGAGTCCAGTCACATCATATGAAACATATACATACGGGAAGACACAAGCTTGAAAGACAGCAATCCTTTTTGTGCATAAAGATAATCAATAGACTTATGAGCACTTTCTGATAGTTCTGTTGTTTTTTTTTATGGCTGTACTTTCCCTGCTCATCATAGTTCAAGGAGACATTGAGAGCAGGATTAACACTAGGACAACTGTGCCCCCGCTGCTAAATCTAGTCTTCTTCCTGCAATTCCTTGGAACTGGCACCTTTCAGCATTCCTTGACTGTGCTGCAGAGCATGATACAGCCACCATTTTCTATCATGCTTGGACAGGTGCTGGAAGCCCTCCTGCACCATGTGTCACAGTATATTTCTCTGCGCCCCACACTGGCACTGGAGCATGCCATGAAGGCACAGTTGTATGCTGTGGCACACATACCAAACATCATTGCAGCCCTGTACTGCACCCATGTGGTGGTGTCCCCCTAGGCACATGAAGCATTGTACCCAAACAGTAATTACTACCAATAACTGAATGTCCAGATGACCTGCAATCCAGACCTCCACATTACACACTGTTGTGCCTACTTCCCTAGATCCACCCACAATGTCATGGTCCTGCACAATAGTACACTGCCTGGATACATGGAGAGGCATGGAGGAACATGGAGGTGGATAGTGGGTGGGTACAAGTGCCATAACACAATGTCAATGTGCTGCACTGCAGAAATGAATATTGAGGATTGCATAGGCGTAACAGCAAAATGCATTCTCTGACAACGCCATGTACATGCAGGAGTTGCTCCCTTACCACATAAATAACATCCTACAACACAGAGGACTAGTACTTGATGGACAATGCTGTCCATTATGTTTATGCACATTGTCACAATGGCCTACTAACACACACACATGAATACAGGTAGCAACACAATGGGGGTCATTCCGAGGTTGGTGCTAAAGGAAAAACAGGCATTGCTTACCGCTACGGGCTATTCTGACCAGCCAGACCGCTATTAGCGGCATCGTAAAGTACGGTGCCGCTAATAGCAGCATGGGCGCGGGCGCGCGAGCCATCATTCTGGCAATAGTGGCATGCCGTAAACTGGAGGAGATCACAAATGAAGCGGACATACAAATACCGACATCATGAAGGTGTTAAAAGTGGTTACCGGCATGCCGTAAATACCGGCATCTCTGACCTACCATAAAATGCCTTGAACAGTGTTCCCAAATGCCATAGGTGCACACAATCAGCACAGGTGGAGGCAATGGAGTCTGGCCCAATACAAAAGAGCACACCCACACACCACACCCCCTCCCACACCGAGATGATTCCAATAGTAGTAGCATTACTGGAGCTGGAGGACATGCTTGCATTGCCACAACATCAACAACAACAATAGCCAGCACCACAGAGGAGACGCAGGAGGAGAAGGAGGGTGAGACAGGCCCGGAATGCCCCACCAATGCAGCCACCATTACCACGCAGACAGCCCCCAATCCCTCGCATCAGAGCCAGTCCTTTGAACCTAACCCCTGAGCAGATCCACACCCTGTACCGTCTGTACCGGGTCACCATCACCATCACCACCATTGTGGACCTGATACATGACGACATTGTCAGCCTCATAGAAATACGCACCGCCATCACCCCTCTACTGAAGGCAGTGTCTGTGCTCCACTTCCTTGCCACAGGCACCTACCAGCACACAGTGGGGCACATGCATGGCATATCACAGCCCTTATTTTCTCGGATTCATGTGCCAAGTGCTGGATGCCCTTCTCAAGCACACAAGGGACTACATATTGCTAACACAGACTCCCCTGGAGATATTTGATACAAATGTTGGCTTCCATGCACTGGCAGGCATGCCAAATTGTGCCCACGTGGAGTTGGTGGTCCCGCATGCCATGGAGGTGGTGTACCACAATCGCAAGCAATACCACTCCATCAATGAGCAGATGGTATGCGACGCCAGCAAGATCATCACACATTGTTGTGCCCGATATCCCTGATCAACTCATGACTCTGCGGAACTCCACACTACCACGCTTCATGGAGCGACATGCTGGACGACGTGCCTGGCTGCTTGGTAAGTTGCAGGAATGGCACATGGCATTGAAATGGGGGGAGAGATGCACACACCACCATGCTGCCAATGTTGATGTGACTGCATGATGTTCACATCACCAAACACTGTGCTCCAAAGCAATACAAACGGTACATGACACCCAAATCCCATAGGAATGAAGTAAAGTCGACACCTATCACTACATGACTAACAGGAAACCACCCCACATCCCACAACATGTGCACCACTGAACTGCGGCCCTCACCCTTCATAACGCCATCCAGCACCATGCAGTGCACATTCACTATGTTGCTGTCTCCAGCAAATCACCACACAGGACAAGCATCCCTGAGAGTGCATCGAACTGAACCAACTAGTGAATCCACTAGCTGTCACAGGGCCGCCACACCCACAGGAGTGCTGCATTTCACCATGGGAATGAACAGCACTGATTGGTCAATATTGCACAGACTAAAGCCAATGCTCCCTCTAAGTAAATCTCACAGAACACAAAACATCACAAATGTGACACGAACACAGCTGTATGCATACACGATGTATGTGCAACATGACGTCAGTGCAAGACGTCAGTGCACACCATGTATCATCTTGAAGATGCAACCCATACCATTATTCCATGGCACAGGACACATTGAGGGACTGAAGATGGCGTAAATACATCCAGGGACATGTGCATGTGGCCAACGATAATGTGCAGGCATGTGTGACGAGTACAGCTGTCTATCATGAATCGCCTAACATTCACCTTTCATTGCCTCTCATGCAGGTGATAGTGGCTATTCCTTGAAGCCATGGCTCCTCACCTCGTCCGAAACCCACAGAACCGGCACAAGGAAGATTACAATCGTTCCCATACCTGTACCCGTGTGGTCATCGAGCAGACCTTTGGCCTGTTGAAGGCACGATTTTGCTGCCTCGGCCGGTCAGGTGGAGCTCTCCTCTACAGGCATGAGAAGGTGGCCAAGATCATCATGACATGTGTCATGCTGCACAATATGTGTATCCGCCGGAACATGGCCCTGCCCCCTGACATTGAACTGCTACCACCTGATGATGATGAAGGGGATGAAGACGATGTGGCTGGACATCATCTTGATGCCGATGCACAGGAGGGACGTGCTGTGCGCCAGTCAGTGATAGCACAATATTTCTGACACACATGGCAGCAGAGGGTGACATGATAGTTGGACAGAGGGCACTGGGTGTGGGGGTACATGTACACTATGCACTGTATATGAATAAATGACACATGCGCAATGCTGAATGTCCACTCAGGTCTTGATTTTCACACAACGGGTGTATTGAATATAACAATGATAATGAAAGTGCAAAAACCCTCCACCAACCTCCCCCCTCCTCCCACAACTCCCCCACGCACCCTAACCCCCTCCACCTCCCCCCACAACTCCTCCACACACCCTCACCCCCCTCTGCCTCACCCTTCAGCTCCCCCACACACCCTCACCACCTTCCCCCTCCCCCCACAACTCCACCACACATGTCCCATCGAGTCACCAATGCCTACATGAGGCTGCCCTGATTATCAATTGGCACTCCCTGGTCCAGGTTATGGCATGTCTTGCCAGCGCAGGGAACGTGCCAACCTGCGGAGTGGGCTCATTTGGGTCGAACTGCATGATGACGGTGTGGCCGCCTGCTGGGATTGGGTAGCCGGATGCCCTGCCTCCATGGCATCCGCTATGCGGCCTAAAACCTGGCAGAGGACCGAGACCTCCTCGCAGAGGCGGCTGGTGTTATCTGCAATGGATTTGGCCATGGAGGCGGTGCTCTCCATGATGGACCTGCCTAGAGAGGCCAGTCTGTTGTCCTCGTCAAACTGCTGCACAAGGGCAGTTAGCTGTTCTGACCGCTGCGGCCCTGCGGAGGTTCATGCTCCCTGGCTGTCTTGCTCAGCCTCCACACTTGGCAAAATGGGACTGATTTTCTCTTCCATTTGCTCCTGACCAGACTGCTCCGGGATGGTGGCGTGGTCACTTTCGAGGGACGATATTAGGGGGGATGCCGGTGGACTGGGCGTATGGGCCACTTCTGATACATCGTCCTCAACGGGCACCCATATGTCGTCCTGTGGGTCCTCCACAGCCAGGGGTGCTGTGGCTGCCACCTCCCCAGCCAAACTGGACTCCTCTGAATGTGGTGCCTCGTCTGATTCCTCAGGATGGCCAATGGGTGGTGGTGGTGCTTCGCCCTCTACGGGCCCTGGCATTACCGGTGTGATGGCTACCTGGGATGTCTTGCCTCTTGGTGCACGGCAGCCCCTGGGTTGTGCCCTCGAGGTCAAAGGGAAGTTGGAGTCATCCCGGGACCTCTTCTGGGGTGTGGTCTGTGCAGGGTTTGCGTCTGGCCCATCGCTGTCATGGTCAGAGCCTGTGGGGGTCAAAGAGAGCGATGGCATGAGTAATGTTTTGATAGGCATCATACATACATTTGGACAATTGATCATCCACACATTTGTGCGTAATAGACATTTGTGTTTAGATGAGCACGTTGTTTGATACATGGGTGGGTTATGCAGGCATACGTCGGCATCACTCACGTTGAGCAAGAGCAATGCTATCTGACATGCATAGTATATTGGGCCTGCACGCTGTGTGACTCATGGCATTTACATCTTTGTGTGGTATGTGTCAGGTACGGCATTGCCTTGCAGCAGGCCTACTTTGCTGGGAGTGTGTGTGTGTGTTGGACCATGGCTTGACTCTTTGGACTGACATATTGGTTGACTTTCATCAGAATTGGCATTACAATGTTTTCTTAGGACACTCACCTCCATCGCCCCATGTTGTGGTACCACACTCCATCTCGCCAACACCTTCTATCCCCTCCATTCCTATCATGCTGGCGCAGATGTTCTCCCATGGGGTGAGCTTGATTGGTGAGCTGGGACCTCCTCCTGTTCCCATTGCCTGGCTCCGGTTCACTGAGAGAATATTTCAAACTCTCAGTCGAAGGTCGTCCCAACATTTGCGACAGTCTTTGATGGTGCGTGGGGTGTTCCCAACAGCACTGACCTTCTGAGCAACAAGTGCCCAGATCTCCTTTTTCTTCAGTATTGCCTCCCTCTTCATGTTATTGGAGAAAACTATGGCCGCATGCTCCTGCAGTGTGTCAACCAGCATCTGCAGCTCATCCTCATTAAATCTTTCTTTCTGCTGGCGGGCAGCTCCCTTCTTCAGGGCCTTGGGCAGAGTGGTGTAATAGGAGGATGTTTTCACGACAACAGAGTCCAATGGGTCCTGTGCGGTGAGGATGGCAATGGATTGTGTTTTTAAAGATGGCCGCCGTGCTCCTTCCCGTTCCTGTGCGATGAAGCTACTTCTGGTTCCGCTTATTAGCACTGACCATTATTAGCAGTGACCGTTATCAGTGGTCATCACTAATAACGGTCACCGCTAATGCCGCATTGGACCTTGTCGGTAGTGCTATCTGCACTATGCTTGGTGCTGCTAAGGGCATTCAATGTGCCTTTAACGGCATGGTGGTGATGACATTACCGGCATGGCGTAAAGCTCATGCCCGCAAAGTCGTAATAGTCCTCTATTAGCGGACTCATGACTGCCCGGACACGCTATTTACGCCATGCCGGTAAGGGCAGTTACTTACCTCCAAACTTGGAATGAGGGCCAATATATCCCTAATAAGTCTATCAAAAAGTGTGACACGGCACCAAAGAACAGTAACACTGGCTGTGCTTCAGACAAGTACTCGGGTACATGAAGTCATCATGTTACACTTTGGCCGGCCTCTCTTGGCCCTCCCCCTGCTCCCACCTGCAAGGCTAAAAACATCGGGGTAATCTTCGACTCCACACCTGCCTTCTCTCCTCACATCTCTGACGTCTGTAAGAAGTCACACTACCAGCTGCACCTCCTCAGAGGTATTCTTCATTTCCTCTCCTTCCCACAGAAGTTGACTGTCTGCTGAGCTCTGGTTCTCTCTAGGCTGTACTATTGTAACAGGCTCTTTCTAAATCTGCTTGCTTCTACTCTCCACTCTCTGCAACTTATCCAGAACAGGACTGTGAGACTTGTCCTTGGCCTCAAGCCCAGGGATCGTATCTCTCCAGGACTGAAATCTCTGCACTGGCTCCCAGTGGCTGCGAGGTTAAGTTCAAAACCCTCTGCATCATTCACAAGATCTTCTGGGTCCCGGGGCCTCAATACCTTCAACTCTCTTTTCCTAAATATATTCCTTCTCGAGCACTTCGCTCATCCACCTCCAACTCCCTCAGGGTCAGTCGCTTCTCCATGCAACAAGTTGGTGGTAGATCTCTTTCTTTAGCTGGTGCCTCCCTCTGGAGCAGCCTCCCTGCCTCCCTTAAACTTGAGGTGAACCATCTCCGGGTCCGGAAGCACCTCAAAACCTTTTTCTTTGCATCTGCTTTTTCTCCTCCTCTTCTCTGCTGACCTCCTGGCTGTAACCAGAACTGCACTGGCTACATGGATACCCCCTGATCTCGGGCTCAGTCCTTCCCCTGCCAGCATCGCACACCGGCACTGCCCACCTGGCAACCCCTGCACATGGGGACTTTTCTGTATCCCTACAGTGCCCCTAACAGCCCTTGACACCTGATGATGCCGGCACCTACCCATGCACTTGCCACTTGATGGCCATTCACTTACAATTGTTATCATCTTTCTCATGCACTGCACTGTCCTTGACCCCTTCCCATGCACTTGCGCATTCTGAATGACACCTGGCCTGGTGGGATTGTTGTTCATTCTCCCTTTGTTCCCCTCCCTTGCCTCGAAACACTTGTGTATAGGCACGTTATAAATGCCATATCATATCATGTTCTATCATATCATGTAAGAGACACATACAACAGAAACCCACTGAGGTATAACTAACCAACCATTAGGGCACATGCATGAGAGAAACATACAGGCACAAAAGTCCTCCTGGCATCGTGTCATAAAAATCACTGAAAGTGAAAATGACCACTGCTGTCAATGAGCTTATTGCATGGGGTAACACAACAATGCAAATAATGCTGGACTCCACATGCACATACTGTGATAGCAAGACATTCAATGAAGCCCATAATGCATGCGCAGAATGTCCATCAACATACTGTAGTAAAAGGCAATTGGCAACACATATACAATGCACTGTGACTGACACCTTAAGCCTTTCTCCTTACAGGTGACTCTGGATAACCCCAGTGTCGTGGTTCATGACACCTGTGTGGGATCCACAGATGCTACAGGAGGTGACCTAGGTGTAGAGAACAGGAATGGGCTCTGTATTGAGCCAACATTCATCCTCCTGAAGGCCCGTTTCCATTGCCTGGACCATAGTTTAGGGGCACTTATGTATAGTTTTGAACAGGTTGGAAAAATGGTGCTGATCTGTGCTGATCTGTGCCAGGTTGCACAATATGTGCATCAGGAGGATTTTCCCTCTAACCCCTGATGTGGACATTCCACCCCCCGCGGAGGCAGATACACTGCCTGTCAGAGCAGGATGAATGGTTCATCAGAAACTCATGGACAATTTGTTTTTAGAACATTTCTTTCCACATGCCATGCACCACTGTACATATTGTCACATTAATGATGAAACACGTGCACAAAAAGGAATGTCCTGACATTGCTTCAGTTAAACTGAATTTGAATGTGAAAATGGTCACAGACTCCCTCCCACAACACCATCCCCAACACATACACCTCTTCCCCTCCCAACACCATCCCCAACACACCCTCTCTCCTCCCCCTTCCCACAACGCCATCCCCAACACACCCTCTCCTCTCCCCCTCATTGTAAAACCATCCTAAACACACACTCCCCCCTCCCCACAAAACTATTCCCAAATTCCCAACACACCCTCCCATCTCCCCTTCCCTACAACACCATCCCCAAAACTCCCTCCGCTTCCCCACAACACCATCCCCAACACACCATTGTGTCTATTACCAAGTTCCAAGTCACTTGCGTTGCCTCTTCCCCTTACTGGTGTCCTCCAGCACCTTTGGGGCCAGAATAAACCCAGAACAGCACCTTGTGGTGTGCCAATGAACCTTCCATTGGGGTTAAGGAACTGTATTGTTTGTGAGCTCAATGTACTGCTGAATAGTATTGGCAAAAGCTGGGATGCCTTCAGTCAGCTCATGTACCCTCTGCCAGTAAACAGTCAAAGGGCAAGATTTTGCAGCAACCTGACCCCGATCACATGTGATGGCCCACACAATACAACGTGTGGCACCCTGAATGCAGTCTGGGATGGCCATGGAGGTGGAGGGCCTGTGTATCAGCAATTGACTCCAGGTTCACCTGCCACCTTTCCATCGCCTCAAGCCTCTGTGTGAGTATGTTGCCTGCTGTGGCATGGGAAATGGGCTGAGGGCTTTGGGCAGCGCTGCGGCTGAAACAAGGCGAACTATAGGAACGGATGTCCATGTCACAATCACATTACTGGACCTTCTACCCAGGATGAAGGCTGTCCTGCCCAGGTGATGTGGGGGCTTTGTGGGCCTGCTGGGTCGGTGGAACCACAGTGGCTTCAGCATACCTGTCAGCAGCTAGCTCACCCATCATTACCGCCAGTTGTTAGGGAGCTGAGTTGTCATGTCTGCATCAAGAGGAATGGCTTCAGTGCCTGTGCTGGCTGGTCTGTTGATGCTGGATCCTGCTGTCCCATGGCATCAATTATGCCTGCCCTTCCCGTCAGTTGGCCCTTCAGGAGTAGTGGTGGTTGATTTCATCACCTTGGAAGCCCGGCCATGGGACGTCAATGAGCCTTCACCCTCCTCCTCTTCCTCCTCCTCATCCTGTAGGGGACAAATGACATGCTGTCGGTCATTGTGCATCCTGAATGTTGGCGTGCTTGGCACACATGCAAATTGTTTGAGGGACATCCCACATATGTAGGCAGAATAGTATGGTTCTTCATAGGCCATTGCATGTGACCAAAGCAAGGTGGGTATGGTTGCTGCTGAGTGCGCCACCCAATGGGTAGGTGCTCTTGCCCCTTGTGCTGCAAAGGCAGCTGTCTATACTGTTGGTATTGGGGTCCACTTTGGCAGTTCTCAGAACACATGGGTGCTGCAAATGCAGTTTCATGGTGCTGTAAATGGTTACGTGCACAGTTTACACACCACCATTGCATGCAGTCACAGCATTGGCACGGCAGCACACAGGGAATGATGTTATCCTGCACCCACAATTACATGTTTGAGGGTCTGATGTGGCACCCCGGGCAACTGGCTGGATCACTCTAGATTACCGTACAAGACTGAGTTTATAAACACAAAAATCATCACATATGATGCACACGATATACAGTATTAATCCCCCAACCCCAAAGGCTGCTGCATATGCACATACAAGAATTACGTTTAGCCCATTCTCCAAATGGTGCTTCTGTCTTCTCGCCCATATGCACCACATGCGGGTAAGGTCCTTGTCCATCTTCGAACACTGAAAAATAATTAGTTATGCTCAACTGGCACCACCCTACCTTTATCCTAACCACGTGATATACACCTTGTTATCGATATGAACTCAGCAGGAGACTTCAAGGTCAGTCTGATCCTTGCAAACAAAGCAGCCCTTTTCTCATCCCACACACTCTGGAACCCCTATCATGCCCTGCCCTGCCCATTGTATGGGCATTACTCTTAGCTCTCCCTGGCACAAATAATAGGTCATGTGGTTCTCCACTTTCCCCTTTATCAGTTCTCATCTCGAAGCGTAAACACAGTGTCCCACTAATCAATCAAGTTCACAAAGATTTAGGACCCATTTCCTACACACCTTGGAATACTACACACCTTGGAATACAAATAGAATGACCATCATTCTAGGGGGAGATAGTGTCTTAAATCTTAGTTCATGTTTTGGCAACATGAGACCTCTGCCTCGTTCCCAACGAGTATGACCTTCATGCTAGGCTGCAGCCCCTCGCCTGTTCAGCTGCACACATTCCTGCCCGATAGTCCAAAAGCCCAATTAATGTGGGTGTATGTGCGTGTTTCTTGCCACATCTGGGAATCGAAATATGATGGTCAAACAAGGGATAAGGACTCATTGTTCTGTTTCTTCGATCAGGCCTACTCGTAAATACAACACTGCATTATGTTAGGGCTACCATGCATATATATATATATATATATATATATATATATATATATATATATATATATATATACATACATATATATATATATATATATATATATATATATATATATATATATATATATATATGTATTCACAGCCACGATAGTGGCTGTGTAGTTATGGTTAAGTTGCTGTTTCCATAGGAAGAACCCTTATTGGGTGGCTTATAACTTCGCTCCCCCTGGACGAATCCTCACCAAACTTTGCAAAAAAGTATATGGGTCACTCTGAATTTTTTTGCAAAGATTGGTGAGGTTTGGTCCAGGGGGGGCAAAGTTATAGGGGGGGTCCCAAAACGTCTTTTTTTCCCATAGACTGAATGGGGAAAAAACTTTGCTCACGCCTACAGCCCAAACAGCTGAACGGATTTTCACCAAATTTGGACCAGGAGCAGCAGCTTGGTCCCGAAAGCGTGCTTTTGCAAATTTGGTGAAAATCCCTCCAGTAGTTTTTTTTTTAAAATGACCAAAAAGTAGGTCACAAAAAATTAGTGATATATATGTTCGGTCTGCAGACGTTGTCCTGATTGGCCAATCAGCTTGCGTCCTGTCCGCGGATATGCAATGTGTTTGTTGATTGGACGGTGAAGAGTGTGAAATGCGTCAGATTTTCGGGAACTCCCACCATCTTGGATTCGCGGACGTCCGCGGACAGCGCGGTGAAACTTTGTTGAAAAATCCTATTTAGTACAGTGTGTTGTTGTGTGAAAGTGTTTGGGGAGGGTGGTAAGTGAGTAAGAAATGGGTTACATGTTTTATTTATTTAGGTGGTAGACCCCCCTGTTGTGTTTGCTTTGTCCGCGGACAACGCAGATGTTCTAAAATGTTCTAAATAAACAAAATGGGGGTGTTCTGAGGACACTACTCCTGTCTGTTTTTTTACCAAGTGATACTTGACCATGTTTGAAACTAGTCAGCTTGCAGTTGTTTTTGGTACCATTTGCATTGTAACGTAGAAGCATTAGTATTACGTATTTACTATGTGTTTGTATTAGTAAGGTGGAGGATTATCTGAATTGCAGGTAGTACATAATCTACCATGGTTTGCATTTGTACAAGTTGCTGAAATGGAACGGATTCACAATTAGGTATTGATACATACACACAGCGCTCATTGGGCATTTGTTCTTGTGTCACATTGTTGCACAGAGTGCATGTATGTTTCCACATGTATGAAATCTGGAAGATTTCATTTATAGGTATGTTTTTGTTTTCCAGTACTTGTAGTAAGTACATTAGTGGATCTTCCTGTGAGTTTATAGTGAATTTCACCATTCCAGCACAGTAGTCCAATTGTTGTCTTATTGCATAAACACTATACGTGTTTTCAGGATTGTTTGTTGCGTTTCTATGAAGTACTAACATTTACAAACACAATTGGTCTGTACTGTGTAAGTAAATGTTGTCAACTATTGGTGGTAATTGAAATAGAATATTCATTGCTACATTTGCGTAGAAACATAAACCATTTACATTTGAAAGTTTAAATGGACCAGGTAGTTCTGTATCTAAGTGCTTTTTTTGGAGTTTGTCTTCCTTTTTTGAAGAAGTACCTGGTTTACTTTTCCTACTAGGTTATTTTTTGATGGTGGTACTTGATGAACTATTGATGAACTATTAGTTTCTTTTAATCTCTTTGAAGGATTTGCAGTGACATCATGTTGCATTTCCGTTTGATTTAGTTTTCTTTTCGAACATTTTACTTTTTGTGGAATAGGATATGTTTTTAGATGGGGGTGTATAGTGAACGCAGTCTATTGTATTCTAAAATTCAAGGAATATAAGCGTTTACTTTACTTGTATCAAAGTTGATTAGAAATAGACCGTCAAGTGTACGTAAGCGTGATAGTGCTACATAGCTCATGCCTTCTTTAAAGACTGTGTTATCAATGTCTATTAATGCTTTGTCTAGGTTAAGAGCTTGTGATTTATGAATGGTGCCTGCGTATGCAAGAGTTAGAGAAAATTGTTCTCTTCGTACATACATGTCTTTGAAGAGAAGGAATCGAGCTGTAGAGCGTCCTATCCTTTTCACTTCTGAAAGTTTGTCAAAGAGTATATTGACAAACTGAATGTTGTTGTCACGTGGGGTATGTTTGAAAGCCAACAACTGTACCCAGTGCTCCAATAACTAGTCCTTGATCCACATCAAGGTTAAGTTTAAGCATTACTCTGCAATTTAAGTGTAATTTTAATATTTTTTCCAATCCAGTTGTGTTGGAGATTGAATTTTGTAAAGTATTTAATCTCGTTGTGGCTTGTTCACACATGGGTAGTGTCATACCATGTATGTTTAGTTTGTCTGTGGTGCTAATTTCAATTATTGGCTGCATTTCTTTTTTTAACATGGTTTCATTGAATTTGAAACAGCTTGCAAGAGTTGGCATTAAGGCTATAAAATTTACATTTCTGTGGGATAATTGTTCCATAACATCCGCAGCACATGCATTATGGCCATAAAGTGCATGAATGTGCCGGGTTTTCAACATTGTTTGTGCTTCTTGAGATAATATACCAACTCTAATACTTTTTAAGATGTTGGCATAAGGGAGATCTGCAGATTACTGCATATTTTGTGTTAAATCGCTGTATTGGAAATGTTGCCAAAGGTTGACATTTCCAATGCTGCCAACAGTTTTACGGCAGAGTTTGTGTCCTAAGGTTTTAAAAATAGGCTCACCTTTCACTGGTGTTAATTGAAGAAGATCTCCTAAAACAATAATGTGTTTTCCTCCAAAGAGCTCTTCATAGTTTGTTTTGAGTACTTCTTATAATCTGAGGTGAATCAAGGCCAACATTAGGTTGGAGACCATGCTCACTTCATCTAGTAGTAGCATTTTGATTTGTTACTCTGTATAGTTCCATTGCAGCTTCTGTAGAAAGTTTGTAATAGTCTAATTTGTTTTGGTGTTCTACTGGCAGGAGTAGTAATCGGTGTAAAGTGACACTGCCTATGTTGTAGGCAGCTAAACCTGTGCGGGTAGTGACAACAGCTGACAGTTTGTTGTTTGTCAATTGTTGAAGGAATTTACTGATAATTTTGATTAAGAATGTTTTGCCAGAACCAGCTTCACCACTGACGTATAGTAGTATAGATTTGTAATTTTGGCAGGTGCATTCTTTGTTTTCATGTTGTACACCATGTGCAATTTCTTTTGTTACTTCTTCAAAAATGCTATGTTGTTCATTGTTTAGTTTTGATTGTTGTATAGTTAAGTCTTCTTTATCTTCACTCTGACACATGGTGTTTTCTACTTCAGTCATAGCTACTTCTCCCTCATTTGTTATTGGTGGCTCTCCCAGTTGTTCTTGGCTTCCTGTTACAAAAGGTTGACTACTGTCAGGAGTGTCCTTATCTAGTTAGGCCTGCAATTCTTCTTCGTGTTGCTGTTCATTGTGCAACATTGTTTTGTACTGTGTAAAGTTTACATCAGTTATAGTGCTTTCATTAGTCATAGTTATCTAGAATGTCTTCTTCTTTTCTCCATGGTTTAAAGAGTTGCAGCAGGGACATGTAATATAGTTCTTTATGTTGAGGAGTCTTTAATGGCAATTTGATATGATTAATTACATTTGGTTTGGTGAGTTTTACTAAGCTGCCTTCACAATTTGACACTCTGTATTTACCTTTTTTTTCATCAGGTTTTATATTATTTTTGTATGTGAAGTTTTGGGCTATGTGGTTATAGACACATGGTTTCCAAAGTGGTACTTCTTTTTGGGTAGTATGTGTCCAGCAAATTGTGTTTTAAAATGTCTTGGCGGTTGGGATTATGTTTGGCTATTGTTTCTATATCTTCGTATGATTTTAGAACTCTTTTTTCTAGATTTAGCAGGACCAAGACTTAGCCATGCTATATTTTCAGATTTTCCATACAAAGCAGTACCAGTTAAACGATCTGCTGCTTCATAGGAGCCACTTTCTCTATGGGAGAGCATTTTTAAGCTCAAGCTGTATAATTTTTGAGACAGTGTTTTGTCTGATGACAGGTCATTCCAGAGGTCTTGTAGCTCTGTTTTTTCTGCTTTGGTTAAGTATGCTGTAACATATCGTGTAACTGCAGTGGAATTGTCTGCAATGTACTGCACATCTATGTTTGCATTCCATAAGTGGGTAATGATTGCATTGTAATCATTGATATATTTTTCTTCTTCTGTTCTTTTTATGTAATATGTATTTTTAGGTGATTTTCCTTTAACACTATGTCTAACTGAAGACATGAAGCTGTTCACTTGACCTGTTTTTGTAACCGGTCTAGGGAAACCAAAGCGACATTTGGTGTAGTATTTCCCTTTGTTTTTGATTTTGCGACGACAATATTTGCCACATTTGTGTCTTTGAAATTGTAAAATTTGTGCTTGGAGATCCCTGTTTGTTGCTTCTGATGGAATTTGACAAGTGACATATTTTTCAATAAACTGTAAAACAGTGGCGTCACTGTCTTGACCAAATTTAAGAACATCTTTAATCACTAAAAGCATGTGGATATGTGGTGCTCCTCTGGCTTGGTATTCTTTTCTCCAAAAGAAGTATTGCACTTCTCCAAGGGGAGGAGCAGTTTTATTACAAATAAAGTGTAGCATAGCAATGAAGCGATGGTGAAAATATCTTGAAACATTAACAGGATCTAGAGAACAAAGTTCTCCAGGTGTTAGTATATCTATGTTTGTTTTGTTTTTGTTTGATATGCGTAGGAAATCATGTAAATCTTCCCATGCATATTCTGCACAACTTAATGTAACAAACCAAGTGGGTGGCCCAAGGTTCTTATCATACAACGTACATCTCTGTGACGTTGAAACCAGTATTCTTTTATACCACGCATATTTGCTAACAGATTTTTAATATTTGATAGTAAAACCTCATCTTTTTGTTGCACTTTTTGTAATAATTGTGTAGCTGACATATTTTGAAAGAGGGATCCTGATTTTAATGTGTTTGCAACTCCATAACATAAAATTGCTAGTTCACTTTCAAAGAGTAGGTGGAATATGTATTCCACATTTTGTCTAAATCTGGGATCTTCAGAATACATCCGTAATGAGCGATATTCTGATGCTGTTATTTGAATAGGTCTATCATCATACCTTCCTCCTTTGCCAGTAGGAAGAAGTAGAGGAAAAGCACGTGCTTCTATACTTTTTTCCCATATTCTGATTGGTGATCCTTTTGTTTGACACATTTGGTACGTTGCTAGTGCATCTTCTATGGTGTCATTAGAGTGCAATGGGTGAATTGTATAATGGTCTAAAGTATTGGATATTGTAGCAGGATCTAGAAGCTCAAATTGACCAGCTTCTTGTGTCTCTTGAATTATTTCAATGGCATCCTTCAGGTTTTCTTCAATATTAATTTCTTTGTAGTAATCATTATTGTCTTTTAGATATTGCAAAGCTTGTCTAACTTTATGTAAATCTACCATTTGTTGCCAATTTTTGTCTTTTGTAGGTACACCATTTACTAAGATAATTAAAGATTGCTCCATTGGACGTTGCACTCCTAGAGTGTGCACATTTTCTTTTAGATCTAATGGTAAATACACTACTTTTCCATGAATACCTTTCACTAATTCAGAGGGAGGTCATTTTGCTGTTTTTGGTTGAAGGCGTATTATTGCTTGAAAGGGGTGCACTGTTTGAATTATGATGCTCTCATATAAATTGAGTTGTTGTAGGGGTTTTGGTAGTGGATATAATTCCAAATTATTTGTGATAGCATGTGAAGGAGTTTGGTTGTTGTCAATTTTTGTAGTGCAGTAACTGCAAAGTATTAAGGGGTCAGTTATTTCATATTTGTTTTCTGAAATAAGGTAGAGAGCTAATTCAAACCATTTAGAATGTTCATTGTTTTCTATTTTATATGTTAGGTCTACAGTTTTTGTGTTACTTTTATAGTAAGTTATATGGCAACATAGACACACATGGTTTGGTATTTCAGCAGATGTACTTTTAAATTTCAGTATTTCTTTTTTGTATGTGTGTAGTAGAAGGTTGCCATGCATAGAATTGTTGCTAATTTGCTTTAAAGCTATTTCATTCTGTACGTGGCTTTCACATGCAAAATATTTCTTCTGGATATAGTTGATTTCTTCAAGTAGGTCTTTTGCTGTACCATGTAGAAGAATGTTATTTAAATTAGCTAGTGCTAAAGCAGGACTTTTAGCATAGTACAGTTTATAGACTAGATTTCTTATAGTTGAATGATGTGTTGATATCATTTTGATATAATGGAAGGTGGTTTTGCAAGTAGGTCCTGAAATGCAGGCCAATGAATGTCCTTGTAGTCCTGTGTACTTGCGCACTGGACAAGTATCCATATTTTGCAGTAGTTTAATTTTCATTTTGTCTTTGCCTTTCACATATTGATTGAGGAATTGGCGTTAAGACTTGAAAGATTCTTTGGGAATGTTACACATTGACGTCCATGGCCATTTGTATACTAGACGGTCTGATTCAGTTGAATCGAGAGGTAATTCTAAGTTTTCTGGGGATATTTTTGTAAGTAGTATTTCTTGTTCCATTATGGTATTATTAACTTTTTCATAACCTCGTCCACTGCTATGTATGGCAATTGTATTTGTTTGCTTTTGTTTGTATGCTTCTTCATTAAAGTATGGTTCTGTGCTCAAGTGTGACTCCATTCACCTCCACAGATACTTAAGAAGTTATTTCTGTTGACATTTCCTTTATTGAGAAGCCTTTTTTGTAATTTAGTCATTAGTTTTGTTAGTGGTTTCATTTTGTTTAACACTAAAATAAATAAGTTTCTTTTGAGAAGGATTGCACTGTCTATCAATGCTTCTAAGATTAATTTCCTACGATAGGTTTTAAGGGTTGAGTTTGATTTCTCTCCTGTTTTTATAAGCTTTTGCAGGACTTTGTGACAGAACATTTTTGATAAAATACTTTTTTTGGTATGCTTAGTTTGCACTATAACAAGATTTATAGGAGCAGTTTCATCTGTAGTGGTAGCTGATTTTTTGTCAATTGTTTTGTGGTTTGTTTTACATTTTGATAGAGGAGGCAAAGTTTCTGTACTTGAAGCTTGTTTTTTTTCGCTAAATGACTGTAATAGCTGTTTCTGTTTTGTTTTAACTTTTTTTTTTACAAATTCTGCTAGAGATGGATGCTTTTTTTGGAAACTTCTATTTTCATTTGCTCTGTTTCTGCGTTGCTTTCTACAGACTTGAATTTTGGTAGGCATTCTTTAGGGTCTGTTGAAAAAAATAAAGAAGGTATGGGTTGGGGTGTTCTTAATGTATATGTGCTGTTTGCATGAGTGTGTGAGTACGATAATAAAGATGTATATAATGGTGTGTGATTGTGCATTGGGCAACTACAACTAGTTGGGGTAACTATTCTTGAATTTATGTGCTACTAAACTGGGGTTCAGATGATAGTAGAAAGTAAGCTGGTGGTGTGGAGAAGTAGAAATAGTAAATCTAATGGTATACAACTAAAACAGTTGTTTGTTCCATAATATAAAAATTTTAGGGGTTGAGTTGGGTTATTTGGGTGTCGAAAACTAAGAAATTGTGCGTCATTCTGCCTGTAAATCTCTGTTTAAGAAATGGGGATTTGTAGACAGAATGGTGGACAATATCTATTTTTAGACACAGAAATAGCATGAATTAACTTTACAGTGTGTTTGAATAATAGTACAAATAATATGGTGGTATTCAACTTACTTTTTTTTTTAAATGAGCAGGTTTCTTCTTAGTTGTTCTTTGTACTTCAAAGTCGGCTGCTTCTTTTCAGGAGAATGGTCTTCACTGGAATTGATTTTTTAATTGACATTGAACCTCAGCGCCTTCCTCAAAAACATGAAAACTATCTTATTCACATAAGATACGTTGCACCAGTTGAATACATATCATATATTCTTAATGCATAAACTGTATTGTAATGACTAACTGTACCAACCAAAATTCATAATGTACCACTGAATACCACTATTTCTGTAACTAAGCTCTTGTAACTAACAGTGCCTCAATGCCATGGGCTACTTGTGCAGTTTATAAATATAAGTAAATAAATGTTTACATTTTTGTACAAATATTGTTGTTTGATTTTTGAACATATGGTGTGCATGCAATTTTGTTTGAGTATGTTAACTCTTCATATTGGGCCTGATCACGACTTTGGCAGTAATCCTTAAATCCGGCGGTAGTGCTATTACCGCCGGATTGAAGGGTCCGCCAAATCAGGACTTCGGCGGATTTCAGCCCAGATCTGAGCTGGGGGGAAATCCGCTGAAAATTTGCGCTATTACCGCCGGTGGGAAATCTGTTGGCGGTAAGAGTGTGAAAATTCCCATTGAGCCCAATGGGGAATGGGGCATTCCCGAATGGGCTCAATGAGGAAAGGGGATTAACATTACAGCCGAACTCGTGATCCGGCGCTATTAGCGCCGGGGAGTTCGTCGGTAGGGCTAATACCGCCAGCGGTAACACTGCCGGCGTTAACGGCAAAATTCGTGATCCGGCCCATATTGTACTTTAAATATGTTAGTTCAACATGCTTTGAAAATGTGTGTGTAAAAAGAAATTAAATAGCAGATTTGGAAGTGAGAGTTGATTTTAGGAGATGGAAAAAATGACAGTAAATTCATTTTATAGATTATACAAGCTAAAAGTCAGTTAATCTGTTTATATGAATCTATAAAAATTGTACATGTACTATATAGAAAATATGCATAGCTGTAGTTTGTGTTCATGCATATGGATATCCATGCAGCTGCAAGTAGAAATCTTGGAGACTTGTACAGTATTTCTTGTAGAAGGTGCTTTCCAATGATATGACACTTGTACTTAGAGAGATTAACAGTACATTTAAAGTGGTGATCTATGATGATGCAGTTAGATGTAGAGGTCTTGGCTGTGATTGGTGGATGTTCATGTGACTTCTTAGCTATATCCAATGAGGGAATGGCACAGAAAGTGAAAAGGAAATTGTATAAGGACTGTTCATGTTACGATATGTCCGTGGACATGGTAGTAGTTCACGGACATCGGGTGTTACATCCGGGGATTTTTGGGTTGGGGAGCCATGCAAATGAGAATGAGCAGAGAAAGGGATTGGTCAGGAAAGTTTGGTGGGTGTGTTGTGCCAGGAGAAAGTTTCTCAGGTACTCTTTTTGCTGAGAGAAGAAGAGATAGCTATGGCTGTGTGTTTCAACAAACAGATTATTTGGATTTTGGGAGGCTCGTGGATACATTGGTTGAAGGTGCATGCAGAAAGATGTGGAGTAGCTGTAGTTCTTGGGTTCCCACATGTGGAAGTGCACTGGCATGGAGTACGTGGAATGAAGTGGTTGGATTTGCTACCTCTCTGTGCTACTTTAGAGACAGAGCAACATCCAGACATAATTGTAATTCATTGTGGAGGGAACAGTTTAGGACATGTGTCTAGAATTTCTTTGCAATTTGCAATGAAAGAAGGACTTGGGAAGGTCATCGACATGTTTCAAAATTCTCAAGTAATTTTTTCACAGATTGCTCACAGACAAATGTGGCTTTGTTCTTCTTCATTTGGTCCACAAATGGAGAAAGCAAGGCGCAATGTCAATAAGGCTGTTTGTGCCTTTCTAAGAGATTTTGGCATGTCCTCTTTTCACAATGAAAATATAATGTTTCGTAGTACATACATTTTTCACAGTGATGGAGTCCATCTTACCTATGCTGGCAATCAGATTTTTTTGAAAAATTTACAAAATGCATTGCAACCTTTTTTGGAATTACAGCATCCATTTTATAGTAGGTGTTGAGCATTTCAAATTTTTCAAGCACAAATAAACACCACCAAAAGGCTCTTTTCAGAGCCACCACTTTCTTCTAGATAAAACTGCAATGGTTATGATAGGGTAGCACCCCAACATTTTTGATGTTTGCGGTCTGTCCGCAGAATTCTAAAAAATACACAGAGTCCTGCTTCATTTATTTTCACTTCTATTTTTTAACTGTAAAAGTCAGCTCTGAAAAGAACCTTCTTTTTGTTTGATGTTTGTTGTTTTAAATATTTTTTGGTTTTTTATACAAGACACACTAGAAGAGGAGGGGAAAGAGGGGTAAGAGGGGGACCCCAACCACAGGGATAAGAAAGGGCGAGCTGAGAGAGGAAGATGTAGAGTGGGTTTCACTTGGGTAGTGAGCAGACTTTTTCGTGCTCTGAAACGATAGCCTCAAAAGCACTACGAAGTCTCTCCCAGTGCATGTGCCAGTGGGTCCCATAACCAGCAGAGTTACATACACACAACTGTGACCCTTGAAAGGTAAGGGTCATCAGCATTGTGTATGGCCTCTGAGGCAGCTTGAGGAATACGTTGTCCCACAGGAGTGTTCCTTGTGGTGACAGGATCGGAAACAGAAGATGAAGTAGAGGAAGTTAACCTGCTATGTTCCTCGCAAAGTACAACTTTGCGAACAACCCCAGAGTGGAATGACTTTAGGTGTCGCTTCATGGTAGTTGTCCCAAAGCTGTATGAACCATGCCTCCCGCGACTGAGTACATTTTGCACTCATTGCAGGTGACTTGGTTCGCACGCGCCTTAGGACCATTACCACGAATGGTAAATAACCACCATACCCAAGACTTACGTCGAGTGCTGGTAGTAGGGACTTCCACTATCTCATTCTCATAATCCTCTTTTTCCTCCTGTGCATCCTCACTCCTGTTCCCCTCTTCTGGCCTCTTCAGGCCCTTGGGGAGGTGGTGGTGGTGGACGGGGTGGGGGTGGTGCTGACGCGGATGCAGCACCAGGTGGCAGTAGTGGAGCCACAGAAGACATCAGCTTGGCATTGAAAATCTACAAATTGGCAGGAAGATTCACTGTGCTCTGTAGAATAGCCAGAAACATAATGAGAATGAGCTTTATGGCGTGGTCTTTTATAGGGGTGCTTGTGCACGGTTCGAGGACTTGCGTGCTGTTCCCGGACAGATCGAACAGAAAAAAGGTTTCAAAAAGTCACAAAAAGTATGTAGAAACTCAGGATTACTATGTGGGACTTGTTCTATGGTGAGTTTTTGTTGGAAAATATTATATATTACTTGAAAATGTAGTTTTAAATTGTTCAGGGACACGAACAGTGTTCGCAATCAGAACATACGCTGATCGTGGGTGCGGTCACATGGTAGCTTCGCGAACATGTCCGCGAAGGAAGCGGGTGTCCGCAGGACACCAAATGCATTGAAACTATTTTGCGCATGCGCGTTGGTGTTCTACGGACACTGTTCGGGTCCTGGAGTGATTTAAAGTGCGTCACAAGTGAAACGAACAGTTACGGACAGGCGTTTGTTCTTAGAACAGTTTCAACTTGTCTGCGAACAGTACGGACAGGCATAGCATCCTCAGGACACCCCCATTTTGTTTATTTACGAACACCCCAGGACACATAATATGTTCTAAGTACACTTTCACCTTGCCAGCGAACAATACGGACAGCGTCCTCAGGACACCCACATTTCGTCCATTGACGAACATTTCAGGACACCGCGTGTTTTCTTAAAACAGTTTCAAGTTGCCTGCGAACAATACGGACAGGCAGAGCATCCTCAGGACACTCCCATTTTGTTTCTTTACGAACATTTTAGGACACAGCCTGTGTTCTTAAAACAATTTCAACTTGCCTGCGAACAATACGGACAGGCATAGCGTCCTCAGGACACCCCCATTTTGTTTATTTACGAACATCCCAGAACACATAATATGTTCTAAGAACACTTTCATCTTGCCAGCGAACAATACAGACACCGTCGTCAGGACACCCACATTTCGTCCATTGACGAACATTTCAGGACACCGTGTGTGTTCTACGAACAGTTTCAACTTGCCTGCGAACATTATGGACAGGCATAGCGTCCTAAGGACACTTCCATTTTGTTTCTTTACGAACATTTTAGGATACAGCCTGTGTTCTAAGAACAGTTTCAACTTGCCTGCGAACAAGACGGACAGGCATTGCGTCCTCAGGACACTGCCATTTTGTTTCTTTACGAAAATTTTAGGACACAGCCTTTGTTCTTAGAACAGTTTCAACTTGTCTGCGAACAATACGGACAGGCATTGTGTCCTTAGGACAGTCCCATTTTGTTTCTTTACGAACATTGTAGGACACAGCCTGTGTTCTTAGAACAGTTTCAACTAGCCTGCGAACAATACGGAAACGCATAGCGTCCCCAGGACACGCCCATTTTGTTTATTTACGAACACCCCAGGACACATAATATGTTCTAAGAACACTTTCATCTTGCCAGCAAACAATACGGACAGCGTCCTCCGGACACCCACATTCCGTCCATTGATGAACATTTCAGGACACCGCGTGTGTTCTTAGAACAGTTTCAAGTTGCCTGTGAACAATACGGACAGGCAGAGCGTCCTCAGGACACTCCCATTTTGTTTCTTTACGAACATTTTAGGACACAGCCTGTGTTCTTAGAAAAATTTCAACTTGCCTGCGAACAATATGGACAGGCATAGCATCCTCAGGACACCCCCATTTTGTTTATTTACGAACATCCCAGAACACATAATATGTTCTAAGAACACTTTCGGCTTGCCAGCGAACAATACGGACAGCGTCTTCAGGGCACCCACATTTTGTCCATTGACAAACATTTCAGGACACCGCGTGTGTTCTACGAACAGTTTCAACTTGCCTGCGAACATTATGGACAGGCATAGCGTCCTAAGGACACTTCCATTTTGTTTCTTTACGAACATTTTAGGAGATAGCCTGTGTTCTTAGAACAGTTTCAACTTGCCTGCGAATAATACGGACAGGCAGAGCGTCCTCAGGACACTTCCATTTTGTTTGTTTACGAACATTTTAGGACACAGCCTTTGTTCTTAGAACAGTTTCAACTTGTCTGCGAACAATGCGGACAGGCATTGCGTCCTCAGGACACTCCCATTTTGTTTGTTTACGAACATTTTAGGACACAGACTGTGTTCTTAGAACAGTTTCAACTTGCCTGCGAACAATACGGACAGGGATAGAGTCCTCAGGATACACCCATTTTGTTTATTTACAAACATCCCACGACACATAATATGTTCTAAGAACACTTTTGTATTGCCAGTGAACAATACGGACAGCGTCCTCAGGACACCCAAATTTCGTCCATTGACAAACATTTCAGGACACCGCGTGTGTTCTTAGAACACTTTTAACTTGCTAGCGAACAGTACGGACAGATGTAGTGTTCTTAGGACACCTCCATTTTCATTTCTTTATGGACATTCCAGGCACCCACGCTGTCCGCGGACACCTGAATTGCTTTTTCTTTAAAAAAAAAACAAGAAATGAATTAGAACACAATATAATAATTTTGCTTTATTTTACATATATGTTAAATTTATGACAGAGAAGGTGAGGCAGAAACTGAAACAAAAACAGGAGAATTAGGGGTTTCAATAGGATTTATATGAGGTGCAGAAGGGATGTGTTGGTTCATAGAGAGGGTTTTGGGATAATTGACTGGGATATGGTGAGGGGGGACAGGTACATGTGGGACAATGGTATGTAGTTGTTTGTTTGAAGTGATCCTCCACAAAGTTTTTCAAATTATAAAAGTTTGCCAAGAGTATGTCAATTTTTTCTTCTATGTGCTGAAGAGTCTTATCCAAAACAGCTTTTTCATTAGTATTTTCATTTTTTGTATGGTCTGTACATGTACAAAAAAATATATATATGTTAAATGTATATAAAATAATATTTATTATTTGGTTCATATAGTAAAGTGTCTACATTAGATTCACTATCATCTGACATTTCCTCACGTGGGAAATGCTCCTCTAGTCACTCCAGAGTACTAGACATTTCTGTGAGAAAAAAAAACATAATATCATTCTTTTTTGTATCTAATACAGAAAGTTTATAAATATATGAATAAAATGCAGTACACTTACTATTTCAGGTAAGGTGTGTTCTGAGTGGTCTGTAGATCTGCTGTTGTTCTTCAATCATGTTGGAAGCCTATCTTTCTTCTTTTGGTATATTCCATTTTAGAAAATATTGTATTTAAATCAATGGTTAGTGTGTTATATATATATGGGTTACACTTCTTATTTATTACTAAAGATAATGTGTATGTGTGCTGGTTTGTGAATTTGTAAAATGTTCATATGTTATGACATAACAATTAAACATACCCCCCCAGACTTTTTGGGTAGTGGTCCTGTTGTCCGAACATGTCCACTGACATTAAAAGAGTTTGCGGACATCAAATTCAGTAGAGGGAGTTCCATATGTTTCATATTACATGTACATAGAGTCAGAGTTATTATTGTTAAGTTGTGCTGCTAAAAACCTATGAAATTCAGTGAAAAAACATTGTTAAAGGGACGTTATGGTTCCAAGTAAAACCGAAAAACCCCTGAAATTCGCCAATTATGGTAAGCTAAGCAACCATAACTCGCGCCACCACTGTGCACTGCTAAGACTAACACCCACAACATCAAAGATGACATCACAAATGTCATTGATGACATCACTGATGACCCTACCCCCCTTACACAGAACGAGAAAAACAAAGTGGGCTTTTCAATTGTCAGAATGACTTTTGTAGTGGCTGAGCAAGAACTCTAAATGTGTGGAAAACTATTTAAATTATTCTAAATTCCTATGTAAGCTGCTTTGAACAGTTGCACACAATCACCAGCAATGAATTAGTCCAAAGAAAACATTTGAAATCTTAAACTCCAGGTCAGAAACAAATGGAAGCTGTAAAATTGTGTAAAAATTCCTCAAAAAGGGAATTCGCTGCAAACTTTTCCTTGTGCGATATACGTGATAATGGAAGAATCATGCATTTCATGGATAGCTATGGATGTTAGGTGCAAGTAGGAGATGAAATTTTGTTTCTATCACAAAAACGGAGGGAGTTATAGAGGTTTTAGTAAAGGTTGTTTTTGCGAGATAGGCTTCAGTTTTAAAAACAGAAAAATATTGACTATGGACTAGAGCATCCAAGCTAAGTCACCAGGACGGCACAGGTAAGAGTCATGAGTGATTCGCGACTCAGACCTGGTTCCTCGCTGTCCACCTTGGAGCACTAGGCTGGTCACTTGAATGAAATTAATAGAAAAAAGTTGACAAAATGACTAGGAAAAGGATGCTTTTACAGATAGACAGAATAAGATTTCACTACGGATTTATACAATGTTACTGATTATGGAAGTAAGGATAGTTCAGAGATTAGGAGGGGACAAGATAATGCACAGGAATCAACAGTTTCTAGCTTCCTGTTAATACTCACAAAACAAAATGGATTGAAGATTTTGGACCATCAGGATTCTGGACCGTCAGGATTCTGGACCGTCAGGATTCTGGGCCATTGAATCGGATCTATTGGGGACTGACAGCTGGGCACATTGGACTGGACAAAGTCAGCAAGGTGCTCTGGTCACGGCACAGGACTGGACGGGATCTGCCCTTCTTGGTTCTGAGGATATTTCAATTCAGCAGCCAAGCATTAACAGCACACCAGATGTATTATGATGCTTCCCCTAGGTTTTAGGGGTTCTGTTCTAGAATTTGAGCCCTAGCTGTGAATGGTTCAGCTATGCATAGGCCTTTGCTTTGCCAAGTGTCTGGAGTCTGGAACAAGGAAGATGTAGATTTAAGCAGCAGGGTGCTCTACCACCAGTCAGGAGAGGGAGTGGATATGTCTGTCCATATGTGCTGTCAGCTGTCTCTATTTATGCTCTAAAATGACATCATAAAGTGGGTGTGGGGGCCGGCTTAGCTAAGCTTGCCCCTTTGAGCTGGGATAGGGTCAACATTTCATCTCTGCCTTGCATTTGGGGTGATTGGATCAAGGCCGGCTGATGTCACATTTTATGATTTGCTTTACAGTCCTCATAGGCCTCCCTTTAGCCACTGATCTCAAAATTGGATTTTACACTAAACACACATTTCTACATTAGTCACCTTTATATAAATCACACACAAAGATGCCATATTTTGTGCAGAATCTTTTCATCAAAATCTCACAGCTGTAGGATTTTGTTTTAACTTAAATAAAGAATTTTGTCCTTTTAATTATGAACACAAATTCCATTTTTTTTACTTTCCACAAATGTGTGTGTTTAACATAGGAATGAGTGTATAAAGTTTCACAATTCTAGCAGAAATACGGGCCCCATAAACCCACATTTCTTGGCATTCCTGTTCTGAATAAGCTACACGGTTGTACTAAGTTTTCAAAGGTAGTGCTAAAAATCAGGTTAATTAATCTGCCATTTTCATATTTTGCACCCCTTTTGATAATAAGTGTTACGCTCACCTGATATTCTGGGGCGTCTGGATGGCTCTGAGATATGGAACCCTGGATGCATAGTTGCCCAGTGCTGAATAATGAATCTTAGTTATTTGTAGGGTGAGCTATCCATCCTGCGTTTCTTGTGCAGGGCCGCTTGATGTTTGTTGGCGAGCTGCCCGAGTTGCTTCATTGGTGCAGTACGCCTTCCTTGGGCCCAGGCCTGCTGTGACCCCAAATCTGCTGATAGGCAGGTAGGTTTGTTAATTGTAAGTCTTTGTTCTGTTTATGGTGGGAATTTGTGAATGTCTTTATCTTCTTCTTTTCAGGTGCGAAGGTCTTGATGCTGGTGTTTTCTTCTCCTCAGAGGCCGCTGTGGTGCTGTGAATGGATGAGAGCGCGATGAAAAACAGGCCCCCGGAATCCGTTAAGATAAGTACAGCGCTGTGCGGTTGTTTAATATTGAAAGTAAACCTGAATATGTCTCTTTTCCTTTGCAGATGATGCTGTGGTGCTCCAGATGGAAGCGTGGCGTAGCGCAATGGTATTCAGATAAGCCTGGTGGAATTCGATGTTTTGGAAGCACGCGTTCTAATATTGTTTTTCCCTTTCTCGTTATTGCAGGTCGCAATGCTCGAACATCATCTGTGGTAGCGGTTCGCCGAAAGTCCTTAAGTTAGTACTCACAGGTGAGTGATGTTTCTTCTTCTCTGGGTTTCCACAGATTGCAGCAGAGTTGAGATCCTGAGTGCTGGATGGTGTTTTCTCAGGTAAGGCAGAATAATCTTGTTCTTGTTCTTGCAGGATTACAGGAAGATGTTGAAGACCAGGAGCTGGACACCGTGAGCGTCACGCTGCGGGTTGCAGAATAACTCGAAGCGTGTTCTGCAGTCAGGGTGTGGTTTATATAGCCCAGGTAAAGTAGTACCAGGGAAAGTAGTTCCAGGCCTGCCACACCCAAAACACTAGACCGCATGGCTTGGTTCTTAGAACTAGACTGTGTGGGTGCTTCCATGTTGGATTTAAAGGCCCATTTACATAAATGGGACCTAGTTTGAACAGCCCTTCCTTCCTACATATGATCCTGGTGCCAAAGGCGCCAGGACTGGCTCCAGGAACCCTTTCGCAGTGGTTTTAAGGCCCTGAGAGTTCTGGTGGGAGCCTGCTTGTGGCACAACTTATGCCCCCTCACAGTAGTCATAACAATAAGTAAGACACCTTTTAAAAATGTCCACTACATATCCTGTTAAAACCAAATGGTCAGTATTTGTCACTCCTTGAAGTATGTGGTGGCCCCCTCCTTTGAAATTCACTTCTGTCAGCCAGGAGGTTCCTGGGCTGCTGCAGTTTTATGGCCTTTCACACCTTCTATATCCTGGGTTGGAGGATGTCCATTGTTCCTTAGCTTTTTGTAGACAAGATTCTGGGCTAACCAGCAATTAACACCTCCCTGTGAGTTTCTGCTGAGAGGAAGGCCATCCTTCTAGGAGAGAAACCTGCTTTTCCAGTTCTGTCAGCCCCAGCCAAGCTAATTAACTTTTAAATCCAGAAAAACCAACTTTGTTGCATCAAACATAAGTACATTATTGTTTTAGCCCGAAAATCTGTGGATAAAAACACAACTAAGATCTGTATTCCTTTTGGGCAACAATCCTTTTTCTGCTTGCTAATCCAGCAGGCTTTTGAGTTTTAGCTCACTTTTAAAGTTTCATCAGCAACTCTGACAGCTATCATTCAGGTTGCCCAGGGTACAGCACCCAGTTTTTGACATATGCTGTCAGTTTACAAACAATCCAGTTTTCTGATGAAAGTTTTGCTCTTCATATTAGGACTTTTTTTTATATTTACAATGCTTCATTAGATACATGAATTTTAGCACCAGGCAAGATTTTAAATGTACAAGTGTTGTGTTATAGGCAGTTTGGAGTTTTTAGCAACATAGTAAATGACATTTGTAAGCACATTTTTGGCTTTCACTTGCAAGGTGCTGCTTCTCCCTCTTCACTCTGTTTGCTGGTCATGGGATCCACTGGCACATTTCTGAAGGGTGTGCTCTATTCCCCCACACACGCACCATGGGTGGCAGGTTGCGCATCCCTCTTTTTGTGTGCTGAAGCACACAGTTTTGGTAGGTCTTTGTAGGTTTTTGGTGCGTACAAAGGGTTTTGCTGCCATTATTACTGTTTCTTTCCCCATAACTGGCAGGGTGATGCCGCATAGCATAGCGGAGTGGGTCAATACATCCCACAATGGCTACAGGAAGTGGGGGACTCAGGATGGATTGAGTTTTTGAAATGGCCGCTCCCGTGCTTCTTGTTACCATCAATGATGCTATTTCCATTGCAGTAATTCCACCAGCAAAATTAGCACTGATTGATGGTAACAGTAATTCTGCCTAATTCCAGCAGATTTACTATCGGGATGCCCTGTTTAGCGCTAATTCTACTGTGCAGAATTACTCTTACCGTCAATGGTGTGTGCATGTTCCTGACAGGTTGCAATGCTGTGGTAATTCTGCCACACACCATGATTGTAATGGTAATTCCGCTAGGAGGATTTTCCACCATATTAATGTTCGGTGTCTGTGAACACCACGCTGCCCCCTGATTGGCCCATAGGCGTCCACGGACACCAAATCAGGAAATGAGTCTGTGGACTGGAGACGCAGATATCACACATTTTTTCAACCTACTTTTTGGCCATTAAAAATAAAAAATACTCGACAGATTTACACCTCGTTCAAATTTAGTGCAAATCCGTCCAGTGTTTTAGGCTGCAGGCATGAGCAAAATGTATTTTAATGTATGTCTATCCTGTTTTTTAATGTTTTGGGAGCCGCCTATAACTTTGACCCCCCCACTTTGATCAAACCACAACAAACTTTGAAAAATCCTTCAGAGGTGGCCATATACTTTTTATACAAAGTTTGTTGAGGTTTCGCCTAACGATGCTAAAGCTATAAGCCGTCCAAAACTGTTTTTCCTATGGGTTGAGCAACTTAACCATAACCCTAGGCCCAGTAATATATATTCAGTGAAAAATAAACTTGGTTAAGATGACATCACAGATTAATTCTGATCACTTTAACTTTCTCCCAAGTAAAGTTGTTTCACTTAATTTGAAGGGTTTTTTCATACTATAGTTTGTTCTGGGCCCACTAGCCATGGCCTTCGGAAAGCTGTGGAAACTACATGTGGACCCAATAGCTTTCTTCAGGTACCACTATTCATGGACTTCGGGCATAGCTGGTGCCTTTGACATTTGGCCGTGGCCACTCTACATTTATTTAAAGGACACAGAATCCATGTCCTTTGACCGTGGCCACACCACTAGCCTTCTATGGGGACCACTAGGTTTCTTTGGGGCCAAATATCCATAGCCTTTTGGCTGTGGTGACTTAACATTTTCCACACCAATAGGTTTCTTTGGGGCCCACTACCCATGGCCTACATCGATGGACACTTTATATGTTGCACCTATAGGTTTCTTTAAGGCCCATTAGCTAATGCCTTCAGTCGTGGCCACACCAATAAGTTTCTTTAGGGTCCACTAACCATGGACTTAAGTCACAGCAATTACCCCGTCTCACTGTAGCTGTAAAATTCCCTTTTTATTTTGTAACCCTTTTTTAAACTCTGTTCCCATGCCCGCGTTTAGTATTCCCCCAATAATAGCAATGTACTACATATGCCTGTGGTTATCCAAAAACGCTTGCAAAATCCAAAACTGTTCCCTGCCCTCAGGGACATTCAGCAAGTTTATTTTATTTATTTATATTTATTTTAATTCTTGATAGAGCACCAAATCGCCCACAGGTCTCACGGTGCACATAAAACAAGACAGAACGAACAATCAGAAGTGACAGAAAGAATGAGAACCAGAGAGCATAGATGTAGGGAGCAGTAAAAACAAAGGGCTTCAGATTATTTTTGAAGTCAATCAAGTACTGGAAGGACTTGATATGAAGTGGGATGGAGTTCCACAGTGCCGGAGCAAGAACATCAAAGTTAGTTTTTCCAAATTTGGCCAGGCGGAAACGAGGCTGGGAGAGTCTTGCCTGTTCAACTGACCTGAGAGAGCGTCCTGGGATGTAGCGATTAATCCGTGCTGAGAGGTAACTAGGTGCAGTGGCATTTAGGCATTTAAATGTGAGTGTTAGTATCTTAAAAGATACCCTGTGCCTGATAGGAAGCAGTGTAGTTTTTTCCGGGCTTCAGTAATAGAATGCCGTCTTGGTAGACCAAGCACCGGGCGAACAGCACCATTCTGAATGATCTGAAGGGCTGCAATGTTGGCAGAGGATGTTCCAGCCAGAAGGCTGTTGCAGTAGTCCAACCTCGAAGTTCCCCCTTCCTCTTCCCATGCTCTCCCCAATACCTCAGGTGCTTGTTCCCTCTCTAGGCCCCTTCCATTCTCCCAAACACTCTTGGTTTTGTGTGATGTACTTTCATGCCTGATCGCATCTTCTATTGTAATTGTGGGTAAATATTTTCACATATTAACGTGGTCCCCATACCCCCCATCAACTCCCCAATTTCACATGGTGTCTACTTTCTCCATCCCCACCTTTAGCCTGATGCTTGTTTGTCCTTTTTACTCCTCCAAATAGCTATTTTTTCACTTTTGGTTTTCTCATAACCCCGGAATACCCAGGGCTATCTCTTGCATCGAGCAAAAAAAAAAAAGTAAGTCAGCTTTTTCACTTCTGAAGAGCCTCTTGGCTGCAATGCACCATGGGAGATATAGCTATAATTTGGGAAAAAGGGGACACCTCCCTTCCCGTCAAAAAACTGGACAGAATAACCCCATACTCCTCCCAGAAATCAAGACAGCACTTTGCGGCCAAGTTGTTTCTTATTTGGTCCGGTTCCATCCAGCAGTTTTTGCTCTTCAGTGAGCAAAACAATTGACTTTTTCTCAAAGGGAAAAAGAATGGTAGTAGGTAGAAAAAATACTTTTTAATACCTCTTAATACCTTTTTCATTTCTTAACGAATCCTTGTCACAATTTTCAGTCTCAGGGTGTCCCTTGACAAACATTTACTTTGGAAAACTTCATCCGAATCCGTCCACCTAGACAAAGGTTATTAGCAATTCAATGTTCGGGTTTTGTATGGAACTAGGTACACACCTTGTATGTACATTCACGGAAAGCACTTTGTTAAAAGGGATTTCTGGTTCAAATTCATTGAACAAATTTTACTAAAGGGACATTACGGTTGCAAGGTAAAATCAAAAAATCTAATAAGTTCACCATTTATGGTAAGCTAAATGTGATGTCATTAATGATGCCATTTGTGATGTGATCTTTGATGTCCTGGTTGTTAGACTTAGCAGTGTATGGCGGTAGTGTGAGTTATGGTTGCATAGATGTTTTTTTTTCTCGATTTTACCTTGCAACCATAATGTCCCTTTAACAATGTTTTTTCAATGAATTTCATAGGTTTTTATTAGTGCAACTTATCCATAAGGCCTCTTTAACAACATTTTTGTTTCACTGAATTTCAGTGCTTTTCTTATGTGAACATGTTTCATGATGTTACAGCACTCTGTATAAGTTATTAATATTTATCTTTTAACATATAGTATAGGACTATGAAAATCCTTTAACAAACATATTTTGTGCACCTCGTACTGATGTGTGTCATTTTCAGCAGTGCATGATGGGGCTGCAAGTCATGGTTGAATTGCCTAGGGCATGTGGCTCGACCATGACCCTGGCCCCACCAAATCACCCTCATTATCCACTGTACCTATCCTGCATCCTTTCCAGTGCCCACTATTTACCCATTATGTGTCCAATGACCAGTAGTCATGGCTTACAGCCATGGCCAGTGTCCACAATCCATGGGGCATGGGCTTCAGTCATGCTGCAGGCCCCAACAAGCAAATCAGAATGGACGTCTGTCCTTGCCAGGGGCCAGAACACTGCTCCGGTACCAAAGTTATATAAATGTACCTGCATTTTGACACTTTGGAAAATATAAAACACTGGACAGATTGGCAAAAGCATACTTTCAAGCCCTTGCAGATGCTACTCAAAGTTTGCTGCAAACCCATCCTGCACTTCAGGATGTAGCCAAGCAGAATTATTTTTCCCATTCAAGCTTATCCCGATTTCAAAAATGTTACCACATAGTCGGTCCCTTTTGGTCATGCCCACTCAAACCCATTGACGGTCACTGGTGGCCATGGCCAGTGGCCAGATTGTTTGGGGCAAACATGCCCTGGACAATCTCGCCATAGCCACAGGCTATACCTCTGGCACCAAAGTTATATCATGTTTTTTGGCACATGTCCTTGACAGGGGCCACACCAATGCTCCCGTTAACCCCAGAGCCAGGACTTGGTGGCCATGGCCAGTGACCAGATTGTCATGCCCGGAAAAATATGGCCAATGGCCCCAGCCTCATGCTATGCCTCAGGCTCCTCGTCTAAGTTTGCAGCAAATCCATCCAGCACTTCGGGCTGTAGCTGCGAGCAGAATTATTTTTCTCATTCAAGCCTATACTGATTTTAAAGATTTTGGCATGTCCTCTCTTGCACAAGCATTCCATTTTTATTCTATAATTGTTTTGAAAACATTTGTGTGGATACCTCAAACAGCGCCAAAGTTATAAGCCATCCAAAACCTTAGTGAACCTACCTCTATTTTTGCCTCATCTTGACGAACCGCCACCACACTTTGCAAAAACATTCAGGGTTGAGTCTGTATATTTATTGCAACATTTTCTGCAGTTTCGTTGCAGTTTCCGCCACCACACTTTGCAAAAACATTCAGGGTTGAGTCTGTATATTTATTGCAACATTTTCTGCAGTTTCGTTGAATGGTGCCAATGTTATAAACTGTCTAATAGCTGCTCTTCACCGACCCTGTGATGAACACATATGCATGCATGTCCTCCAACATTTGTCATCTGCGAACAGAACAGCAATGTCCCAAACAACACACCCGCTTTTTGGCTTTTTCTGGTCATATCCCAACCCATCTTCATCACCCCATACATACTTTAATTTGTTTGAAAAGTATAACGTGTTTTTGAATATATTTTTTCTGCAATGTTCTCGGATTAGGGACTCAAATACAACATGGTATCTGTTGCAAAGATTTTGACGCACCATACGCGTCTCAGTTGACCAATCAGCGGCCATGTACAATGGCCGCAAATGTAACTCGACTCCCTGATTGGATCAGGGGCATCCGCAGGCACCGAATCAGGAAGTGTGTTTACGGACCAGATGAGAAATCACTAATTTGTTTACCTACTATTTTGCACATTTTAAAAAAAACATCTACTGGATGGGTTAACAACAAACTTGCAAAAGCACGATTTTGTGACGCATCCTGCAGTTTGGGATATAGCCACAAGCAACATTTGTTAATGTCTATCCGGATCTCAAATGTTATTGTACCCCCCTCTAACTTGTTCCCCCCTTGATGAAACTGCACCAAACTTTGCAGATCAATTCAAAGTTAGGTGTATACTTTTTTTTGTGCAAAGTTTTGTCCATATTCGTCAACTAGCATCAAAGTTATAAGCCACATAAAAACTGCTCTTCCTTACGAGAAGTGCAATTTAACCATAACTACATGGTCGTTATCACAGAGCCTATATTAAGTATATTTAGTGTTAGCCTCATATTGAAAAAGATGCCCGATCATTTAAGCCGTGCATTGCTAGCTGCACATTTGCATCCAGTTCCTCAGATATTTGTTTGTGGACTTCATCTTTTATATAAAGGCTACTCATTATGTTCTTAATAATCGTCTTATGCATTTGGAGAACCTTATCTAAATGGGGAGTGCTTAAAACCTCAGATGGTATAATTTCCCACTTGAAAATTAGAACACGTTTGTAGTAATTGAAGACTGCATGCAGTTTTTTAGAAAAAGGGCCATTTATTTTTGTGTTCCATGTTTTTTTAAATTACAAAGACCTAATTGCATCTGTTTGCAAGACAGCAGATTTAGTTACCTGGGAAGGGGCTGCTTTTAATAGATGGTATTATTAACAGAACAGAATTATCTGTAATTACGTTACAGAGCTAGAGGCTGTGATTCGCACGAACAAATCAGAGATACACAAATTCAATTAAAACGAAACCTTTGTAATAAAACACCTACGTTTCATATTCAGAGATGCATTCAGTATAGTGAGAAGGTTAAATTATGCGAACCAAACATAATGCATAGATGGAGATATTAAGCAAACCTAATTGGTTATGTGTACAATGTTTTGGGGCAATCAAGCCTGAGTGCAAGTTTACTGCATACCTTTATACAGGTTTAACATGTCTGGGGGCGGAGGGGAATGTAATGCGATGGCTGATGCATTCGTGGACAGACAGAAGGATAATGTCTTCCCCCCAATATAAAAGCTGAGAGCGCCCTCAGATGTCCGCGCACACCTCAGCGCAAGCTGTCTATCTCACAGTGCACGTTCAGTGTGCTGTCTTGGGAAATACACATAAGTGTTGCTCCCCCAGAGTAGGAGCTCTGCGGGACATGAATTAGAGGCCCGGGAACACCCCTGTGTTTCCTTACCACAGAAGCATGGTCAGAACAGCATGATGTTGCAGGGAAGCCATGGCATCACTACACTGTGTGCCTAGCACTACACCCGGGAAGTAAACAACCTGTACAATATGCTTTGTTCCAGCATGCTGAGGCACAATCAGCAGGAGGCTGGTGGTGAGAGTTCTTTGGTGGGTTCGTGTTTGATGGGCAAGTGAGTGACTGACTGATTATGAAAAACACAATGGGCCTCATTACACGGATGGCGGTGGACCAAGGTGCTATTAGCTATTAGCACCTTGGTCCATGCCTGTAAAATACCGGCACCGCCTTGGTTGAAAGGGGAAGTACCGCCCTATTCCAAGGTTGGTGGGGCGGTAATTCCCCCTTCCCCCATTGCCCTTCCCCATTCCCATTTTTGCCCCATAGGGCATAATGGGAATGGGGAAGGCGGTAATTACGACACCGTAAATTCCGGTACCGTAATTAGCTCCCTGGTCCTTTTGCGGGTTGATTTTTAACGCCTGCAAAAAGCAGGCGTTAAATTCCCCAACCCACAAAGGGACCTCGTAGTAAGGCGGTAAGGATTAAACCCTTACCGCCTACCGTGTAATGAGGCCCAGTGTCTTTGTTCTTATCTGTGTGTGAGTGTGCTGAAATCGATAAGTATGTCTGTGTGTCTGTGTGTGCGTGAGTGCGTACATGCATGTTTGTGTGTGTGTGGGTGTGGTGAAGATATGTATGTGCTCAATGTGTATGCCATGGGCCACTTTTATGATGGCAATTGGAAAGTGTTATGAGACCTTACATTTCGACAATGCAAAGATAGCATGAAACAAATATGGCAGCAATATTAAACTTTTAACTGCCATGGGTCCCCCCCAACCCCCCAGTGCCAAGGCCTTTTTTGGTGATTTCGGTATTTCACCATGCAAAGCTGTTAGGGAGACTTCTCTCTTTTAGGCTGAATGTCCTAACCTAGTGAGTCCCCCAGCAGCTTTGCTGGATTTCTGGAGCTTGTTTTTTTCTCCTGCAAAGAGTGAGACTCTTTTTCTCCCACTCTTGGACATGATTTATGGTGTTCCTTTGACTGTTAATGTGATTTATGGGCTATGGGGTCCTTTACTCCATAGGGTCTCATGTGTTTTTACTATGTGTGTTACACAGCACCCTCCGTGCCGTAACACAGGGGTGTCATAGTGACACCCCACCATAGACTCCATACCCTGGGACTGACTACTGTCTCCCAGGGCATGTAAAGTCACCATTGGATTTACTAATCCCAAATTATTAACAGAAACCAGTACAAACCATCATATTGTGGACGTACTGGTCGGGGCAATTCGATTCGATCCGTCCCCCCTGATCGAGTTTTGGCTGGTGGCAGTGGAAACTACTTTTTATATTTGACCGCGAATATTTCCCTATGGGATTTTCCCATTGTTCGAGGCTACCAACTTTAATGATTTAATTCTCATAGCCTCGAACATACCGCCGGTTTATTTATTTAATATTAATTCGCCGGTTGGTATTTTTTGCCAGGACTCGATTCTAAAATGGCGTTTGTGTTCTCTTCTGTGACTCCAACCTAAGTCAAGCCCTTTGTTCCACTTTTTGGCGGGCTTCTCCACAGAAGCCTCCAAAAGTGGTGCCACTCTGTCTGTGTACCATAGGGGGTGTGGGAGGGGGTTTAGGCACCCTGGACTGAGTTACCTTGGTAACTCAAGTCGCACTCTCGTGTGATTGGCCCAAGTGATGAGCCGGCCGGCTCACCACTTAGCATGTTTGATTGACAGCTATGCTGAGTGAATGGGGGTATGCTGCATAAAAGCAGGGCTTTGGGGACTGGAACTTCAGAAGTCGCCACAGGACCTGAGAATCCGACGAGGGAGAAGCTGAGCCAACCTACCACAACGACACCACCGGTGGAGCCCTGCGGAACCGACTCACCACTTCCAGAAGACAGAGAAGATCTCCCGACTGGAGAGGCTTCTTCCCCTGACTGGTGGGCACAACCAGTTTACCTTCTTTCTTTGCACCCCAGACCGGTTTGTGGTTGAACTGCTCGTGCCAAGCACCCCGGCAGCCAGATAGCCACTCACCACTGAACCGCGAATCAACGGACCGCTCCTTGTACCTGAGAAATTCTGCAGCTAGTTTCTTCCCTGGCAGTGCAACGGGCTCCTGTCTTCCTCCACGACGAGATCCTCTGTTCCCCCGGACAATGCACCGACTTGCATCCGCTGCCAGGAACAACTGCCCCCGCTGGAGTGTTCTCACCACTTTAAGGTACCGTGTCCGCCAGGCCTCCCTTTCTAAAGATTGCTACAAGGTAATAATAACCCCTTAACCTTCTGGACTGGGCTGGCCGCCTTGACCCTGTAACTGGTCCCTCTCTTTGATCCAACTCCTTTTTTTGAACCGTTACAAGACTTTTGTGCACTGCAACCGTGTGACCTTGGACACATTTCGTTTGGATCCTGTTAAGCGGATCCGGCCTACTGACTCTGAATTCCTAGTGTTATTTTGCCTTCCTCCCTTGTTGTGTTTGTGAAAAAGTGTTGGGATCTGTTTCAATTTATTCTCTGTTTTTCTCTCCCTTTTTTTAAAACGAATTATTAGAGTGCCATCTACGTTAAGCACTCACCGCTGTCTGAAAATAAGTGGGTCTTTACCTAAGACTTGTCTAATATTCTTTTAAGGGAGTGTATATCATTTAGTGACCGTGTTTTTGAATTGCTTACTGTTAGTGCCTGTGTGTTTTTCTAGATGTGGTTTTAAATAAATAATTATATCTCTTTTACATCAAGCCCTGGTCAGTGTTTACTTGTTCTATTGTGTTCTCTTGACCTATTGTGAATACTCTGTATACTGTTTAACTCTTCTTGAGGGAAGTCTGACTGCTCAGCCACAGCTACCAAGTGAATCTGTGTGGTGCAGACTGCTACCAAGTGGTTTTACTGCCAAATACCTGTAGTCCTAAATCTTTTGCAGTGGTCCCAGAGGGAACTGCACAGGTTTCTGCCTAACAAAAGCCTTCTAACATTTTCTCCTTCATTAACCCCTTAAGTGCCAAGGACGAGCTATCTCGTCCTTGGCACTGGATTGGACAATGTTCAGGTAGGAACATAACAGTAGAATTTTGGAATGTTCTAGGGCAGGGTGAACAAGATATGGGGACAGTAATGAGGTTAAAGTGAAATTCACATGGTGGTAATGTGACCATGGCCTGCAGTAACGTGAAAGGGACATGCTGGGAATGTGAACACGGCCTGATAGCTATGTCAAGGTGGCATATGATGGGACAATGGGACAATGTGACAGTGGCTTTGACTGTTTTGCGGAGATATGAACACAATATGGGGACATTACTGGGCAATGTGAAAGTGGCACTGAAAAATGATCTCGTGGCAAAACGAAAGTACAATTAGAAAATGTTCATGTAAAAATGGCATGGAACAATATTCTGGAGGAAAAGTGAAAGTGGCAATGGGTATTGTGCATAGCCAATGTGAAAGTATGATTAAGCAATATGAAAGCGCAGGGGCAGTGTCCTATGGGCAAAGCAAACGTGGTACAGAACGTTGTGCTCCGGAATTTGTGAGTGTAGTACATTATGGTAATATTGTGACGTGATGTACAACCGACAGAAGCTTAATGGAGGTGACATTGACATAGCACTGTTAACATGTGCATGGACATTTTCCATGGCAATGAGAATTTATCATGGACATTTTCTGTGGACAGAGTGGCACTTACATTTGTTTTTTATTTTTTGTATGTATTGTTCGTACTGTACATGGTTTACAAAATCGAAAACCTTTAGTCCCGTGTTTCCACTGAATTTAAACCCAAACAGCTTTTCTTCAAAGAACCACATTAAAAGAAGATAACACAAACATCAATGAAGGAGCAAATTTTTTCCTTCACACGTTAATGGCCAAACAATCTTAATGGGCTCCGTCCAAATATTTTGGTAGCCGATGTCAGTACTATTTAGTCCCCTCCTACTTGTTCGCCTGTCATTTTACCTTCCTGTGATCATTTGCCAATTTTCTCGAAAAATATCATTAGAAATCTCCCTGGTGGCAGGGTTATTTTAAGCTTTTCTCGTTCAGTCAGAGTGCGCCACCATGCTACTTCATCCCGTGTTTGGAATTTCGTTGCAATTTCTCCAACGTGTATTTCTGGTTCTTTTCTTAGTCCTGCACATAATAAAGTCAAATGTTTCAAGGATTCCCTTGATTCCTTATGTTGACACAAACTTCACCTTGGCACTCTGTGATTTTTCACCCTTCTCTGGAGTATTTCCCCTGTAGGTAATATGTTCAGGTGAAACCTCATGTATGTTGATCTCAGATACCAATTTGGGAATACACTTAAGTATTTCAGGAGAATGATCAATTTTCAAGGCCCGACCAAGAAATCTTCTTGATTTTTATCCTTCCTCACATCTTCCTGTGTCTCTATCCAATCTCTTGTATATAATTTTCTCTTAGTTTTGCTCGGATTGGAAAATAGGTCCGCATCTGTCTCGTTTAGATCCTCCAGAATGACTGACAAATATATTGCCATTCCGTTAAAGTTCGGTCAGAATGCTCTTCCATCACCTTCTTAAGGATAGCAAATCCTCCTGTTGGAGTCTCTTGCACCATTTGCTGTATAACAGGATGACTTTCCATTCGACTATCGCTTTTAGAGCGGTCAGGGCCAGCTCTCTTCTTATTATTTGCACCAGTAGTGATTTGGGAAGTCGGGGCACACTGTCCGCCAAAACAGCCCCTATAATTTGGGCCATAGTTCCGATGGTACAAAAATGATGTCTCTGCTCCATAAAATAAAATTTTAACAACTTTCATCCTATAAAAGGTTGCCAGCATGATAAGGGTCCATCTACAGTGTCTTTGCATTAGAATCTTTCCTTAAGATGCCAGATTAATTACCTTTCTCTTCATCAACTCGACTCTTGGGGTTTCGCTTTTGCTGTTGTTCACACAGACTCCCAGATAATTGAATGAGATCACCTCCTGTTTTTTCCTTTTAGGAACCACCCGTACTGGCCTTTCCTTCGTCTATTTGTTACACTCACTATTAGGATTCTTGATTTGTCTGGGTCTATTGTTAGATTATTTATATCTACGTATTTCTGGAGTGCGTCTAACTGATGCTGTAGACCTATTGGAGTCTAGTCCAACAGGACGATATCATCTGCGTACAGCAGCCTCCCTATTGATGTTCCTGTCATGGTACAAACTCCCAAACCTCTGGAGCGTATGGGCCTACCCCAGTCACTGGCACCCTTAGGAGCTTATCAAGCCCCAAAAGTTTGTCCTAGGATTTCTTGGACTCAGGCCTGGCGCCGTTGCGCCAGGCTCATAACTAGTGCTAATTGCATGGGACTACATTCACAGCCTAATAGGGCTGAGCCTTTCTGTATACCATGGGTGTGGCTGAGGGACTACTTTACCTGAGACTGCAGGGTGTGGCTGAGGGACTATTTTACCTGGAACTACTTACAAGACTATTTAAGCCACACCCTACAGGCAGAACATGCTTTGCGTTATTCTGCACTCCTGCAGCGTAACGCTCACTGTGTCTGCTCAGTACTCGAACTTCTACAGCCACGCCTGTCCGTCTTGAGATCCCGATCCATCGGCGCCTGAGAGAAGGAAAAGAAGAGAACAGGAGTTAGTACAGCAACAAAGGCCTTACCTGCAGTGTTCCATCCAATCGGCCGTGTCTTCAGCTGCTCTCCGGTCCACCGCACCTGCAGAAGGTATCTGCACGGGCACCCAATACTCACCCGGGGTCTGCATTCTTCAGGAATTTCATTGAAGCGGTTCTTCCCATCGCTGCCTTGGAGCCGCGCCGCACCTGCAGAAAAGGAAAAGAAACAACAGGTTAGTTGCGCACAGAAAAGAAACAACTATGCAGACAATTCAGCGCCACTCACTCGCGCTAATACTCACCTGCAGGAAATCTGCTCAGCATCTTAGGAAGAGTCAAATCGTCATCCGAAAATCGCTCAAGTCCGCGCCTGAAAGAAAAGAGAGACATAGGTTAAAACTTGGGCAATAAGGACATTAAGCACCTATACAAAGCATCCATTGGCATAGAGACTTACCTGCTTAATCCAGCTATTCAAGACTCCGCAACAGCCCTGCAGGATCAGTGAAGTAACTTGGTCCGGGGATAGACTGTGCATACCGTGCCCCTGCTAGAGATTGCAGGATGGAGAGCCTACCATTAAAAACTCCAAGGTGAGACAGAAGAGGAGAAGGGCATCAGAAGGTTAAAAGGAGGTGGAACCAATCCAGCTTCACTAAGTTAGCTAATATCTTGTTTCAACATTGCTGGCAAATGCTTCCTGGGGTGATAACGAGGGAGAAGACGCGGGCGAGCATCATCACTCAAGCTGTGCAACACCAGTGCAGACATCATTTGTGCGGCTACGTGCTACGCCCCCGTGGAGACCAGGTGAGCGTGACAGTTCCTGCAACTTTGGGAGGGAACAAGCGAATATGTTGGAACACTTCCTCCACGTCTGAAATAAAGAGATTAAAAAGTTCTGGCACCAAAGGGCCACCTTGTTTCAAACCCGTTTTAATAGGTATTTAATCTGATAACCGGCCTGTTTTATCCAGTCATACCCCGATAATCGTGTCTGTGTAGAGGTCTTTGATGTTTTCCATGATCTCTTCTAGGCACTTCCATCTTGACATTTTGTTCCATAATTGTGATCGCCTTACAGTGTCAAATGCTTTTGACAAGTCGATAAAGGCGACAAAGTTGTTCTGAGCTTTGTCGCTCGCCGCTCTTGCTTTTAATAGGTTGATCAGTAAAATGTTCAGTGGAGTCCCTCATTCTTTCACGAATCCTGATTGCCACTGATCTCTATGTCCTGATGATGTGCTCCATTTGGTTAGGGCTTTCAACAAGATTGCTGCAAAAACCTTTCCACCCACATCCAAAGGGGCTATAGGACGATAGTTGTCCGGGTTCGTCTTTAGCCCTTTTATAAATATCAACACTACCACTGCCTCCTTCCATGAGCTTGGGATTTTTTCCACCTCTAATATGTATTTGAAGAGATGATATAAAAATAAGGCTCATTCTGATGCATTGCTCTTCAATATTTCGTTAGTAAGCCTGTTTCGTTAGTATTTCGTTAGTAAGCCCGTCCTGGCCTGGGACTCTTGAATTTTTTAGCTGCTTTATAATATTCTCGATGGTATTTAAATCAATGTCCACTTCTGTTTTCTCATTACCCTTTAAAGGTGTTCGCTCCATAGGGCTGTCGTTTTTTTCCTACATCTGCTCGTAAAATTCACACCACGTCGATGGCATAATGGGATTTGAAACCATAGCATCTAGTGGGGCGTCCATTTGATTTATGATGTTCCATATTTCGAATGTTTTGCAACATAGACTCCGAATCCTGATTCAACATTGTTTTCTTGTGTAGATGAAACCAGTTTCTGGTATTTTTGTTTCAATTTGTGGATCTAGTTAGACTGTCTTGGCAGAGGGTTCTTAGTTGACTTGTTGATACTTTTCTTCAGTGTTCTCTTTATCTCTGCAATCATTGTGTCGTAAACATGCTGATGAGACATCATCGGTTTGTTTCCTCCTGTTTTATGGACTGTTCTAAAAATGTTTAGCAACAACACATAATCTATGGTGTGTTTCCCCTCTTGGCCTTTTAGAGGTGTTATTAACTCCTTTACATTTGCATTAAGCAACAGGATTTTATCAGATCAAATTCTTAATTTATTTGTTCCTGGATTTGCACCCAACGTCACCTCATATGTGAGGCCCCAATTATTGCTAGTACATGTACACGTTATTTTCAGCAAATTATGTTCACTAGCTGATGTTATTACTTCTAGGGTTTGAATTATGTCTGACAAGTTAGACGAGTTACAAATGTAATCCAGGATTTCCGCCTAGTGTACCCCTTTCCAAGTTGGCACCCCTGGGATGCCACCTGGTGTTTTTCCATTCAATACGACACAATCTCTTCATTGTATCATTTTCCTCCACTGTATGCCCCGCTTTTGTTTTTTCGATGCCAAAGCTAGATCATGTTCATGTGCCTGGTTTGCTGCATCTTGGCAAGTACAGTTTAAATAGCCAACTATTATCAGAAATGGATCCGGCCATTTTAACCTCTGTTCATCCAGCACAGGTGCTATGTCTTCTGGCAGAGTGTTATTTATTTTGATCACAGGATTCCGTAAACGTTGAGTAGTATCATCACTCGTTGCATGCCTGCTGAATTATTGTGTCTTGTTGAAGGACCACTACCTAAATGTATGGTGTTGGATTCCGGGTGTCTATAAGAAACCTATTCAGGTCAGTTTAGATGGCCACCAGCAAACCAGACGTTGGTCTTCCTTTTGGTCCCTTAATTGCTGGATTTAATAAGGCCCCATACCCTTCTATCATGGGGGTTTCTGTCAGCCACGTTACTTTCAGACATATGACATTGACATTCTGTTTTTGTAACTCGGCCACTTTTGTCAGGTGTCTAAATCCTCTTGTGTTCCAGCTTGCAAGGGTCCATACTTCTCCTGGATGTTCCTGTTGGCATTATTGCTGGTGTGTTTTTTCTACCACAAGCTTTGCCAACCATTTCCACTTGGCGTCATCACCTTGGTTTTCAGTAGTTGAATTTCTTGAATCCCCATCGGTTCTTGTTTTCATACTGTTTGCCCTTGGGGATATGGAATTTTTTTTTCCTTGGTCTCCTCTCCTCTCCCGGCTCTTGATGGTTGGCTCCTGTTTTTTTGTTCATGCGCCTCCTTTGGTTCTTGTCTGATTTCACATAAATCGAACCCCAATGGCCTAAGATGATGTGCCTTGTCCAACAATAGTTGTTTTACCAGTCTAGGGACTGTATGTAAACAAACTTTGTGCGAGAATGGTCAGGAAATTCGACTATTGCGAGATCATTTGAGGATATTAGCTTCAGGGCAGGTATATGGTGTAATAATCTCACCACATTTGATCTGTTTAAGATCAGGACATCGTCATAGTGCAACATCCTTTCCAGAGGAAGCCCTTGTAATTTCTTGTGGGGAACACCCTTGTCACTTGTTGACTGTGACGAAATAGGAGGCTTGTGCGTTCTCAGCTGTTCCATGACCAGGACGGCCTAGTCTCTTGTTTTCTTGACCTCTCAGGCTTCCGTGCGGACTTTTGTTTTCATCTCGGACCGGCGGCTTGTTTTTCTTCCTGGTATTTCCTTGTTTGACTTCACCCTGTTTTTTTTAGTAATGTTAAACCTGATACCAGCATGCTCGGTTTTAACTTCTTCATGCTCTTCTAACTTACTTTGCGGCGCTTTAGTTGGACATCCTCTTTATTTTCTCTGTCCCACTTAGGAGGGGGTCATCCTCCTCCTGGTTTAGAGTGCTGACTTCACTGTCCTCCGAGTCGTCCTCCTTATCTTGATCCTCGTCTGATTCGTTCTTGACTGACTCACCCTCTGATTCTTGTTCTTCTTCCTCTGAAAAACTGTAGGTCAACAGATCCATTAAATCTATTTCCGATAGTTCTCCATCATCTATCACCGTTACCTCTGCTTCTTTTTCCGAGGGTCCCTTTCTGTTCACACTCATTTTTTCTACAGCCAGATTTTTGAGGTTGCTATATTCTTTTGGAGCTGTCAAGTTTTTAATGAAGGCAAGACTTTTGTTTGATTTTTGTTTGCCCAAAATAATTTGATTTTTGATTTCTTAATTGTGGTAGTATTGGTTGTATTTTTTTCTGTGCTTTCATTAACATTTGTTTGCACTTCTCGCTGCTCTCCGTCTGTGTATTTGTCCCTTCTTTCAATTTTTTTCATAAAGATCACACAGATGTTGACAACCTGATCGTTTTTAGAGTTGCTTACCTATTTTGGGAGGACCTATATCTTGTTCTCTGCTCTTGGCCTACCCTGCCCTTCCGAACCTGCAAGGGCCTCTTGCCTCCTTTTGGACCCTTGACTATATTTAGATTCCCCCTTGTGGATCGAATCAGTCTCTGGTGCGGATTGCTCCTTACATTGTTTTATTGGGTGATTTACTTCCTGCTGTGGTGTGTTTTCAACCTGTATTAACAACTGATGTTGATTTAGATTTATTTTCTTTACTCTGTTGTTGAGTGGCCTATGCTTGTTTGGCCTTTGTTTTCTCAATGGTGTTTACTGACTTTTTAAAAATGTATCCCAATTTCTCGATTCTCGTTGCTTCTTGTAGTAAGCGGGTTTTCTAGCTCCTTCATGTCAGTTATTATTCCCCTTGGGTTCAAAGTAATTAAGTTGTCACTTGGCAATCCCTCTATCACTTCCTTTAATACTGCCACTTTTCTGTCTCCTTTTTCTTTCATAATTGGCTCCAATGTGTCATGTAGGATTTGTGCCACCCTGGCTGAGCTGTTATCCATATTGCACTGTAACGAGAGATACATCCTTCCACAAAGATCATTTTAGCATGGACCATTGCAAGCACCGTAGACTGGTCTTTCAGGTTCCCGGCCACCTCTTCATCTACTTTCATGAAAGGCGCTAAGATGGCCATCATAATTGGCACTAGTAAAAAATGATCTTCCTTGTGGCTTCCTGCACTAGGCGATCCCTCTGCCTTCCCTTTCGTCACCTCCCTGTTCTCTGGTATCATTGTTAAACTGTCATTTGAATTTGACATTCTCTTTGACTTTTCGTTTCTCGAGTCACCTGTCTGGGAAGCATGTTCTCTTACTCCCATTGTTACCTTGTGTCTGATGTTGTGTAGGTTCGGGTACGACCCTTCTGCTAACCTCTGTTCAGGGTCACCATTCTCGACTTCCATATTTCTGGATGTCCCTAGCAATACATCGTCTGGGATTTCTTGGGCCATTTCCCCTGACGCTGACTGGGCTCTGTGAGTTTCCCCCATCCTTGACTTGTTTGGACTTTCTGGTGGATGTTTTTCTTTGAAAACAAATCACTGCAGTCATTGAATCAGTGAGCGACCTAGGTTTCCATATATTGAGATCCTTTGCTTGTTTAGTTGGCAGACCCCCGTTTACTTTTTTGTTTAACGTCCATGCAGCTGACCTGCAGCTTACTCCGGTGGGATCATTGATTGTTTTGCTACATTTGACAGTATTTCCTTTCTGGGAGCTTGGTGCCTTCGAGACCTTATGATGCCAATCTTTATCTGTGAAAGTTCCAATCAGCCATGATTCCTCAGACTCCTGATCGTTTTTCCTTTTGGCAGTCTGAGCCCTTCTAGATCGCATTGCACCTGTTTCCTGTTCTTTTTTGCCTTACGGGAGTTTCTTCTCCCTCTACGTTTGATCGTTCTTTGTCATTCATGGCTACCAAACAAGCCTTTTCCGTGACATACGTCTACTTGGTGCATTATGCCACATCTTCCCACTGATTGTGCACTATCTTGCCCTTAATAAATGTTTCCTTGAACCCTGACAGGGTTTCGACGTGCACCTGTCCCTTGTCCCCACTCGGCACGCTCAAAGCGGACTTTGAATCTTTTTGAGCCGCGATAGTGTTTGCCGATGCGGGGTCTGCTGTTAAAATTAATGATGTATCCTTTATTCCCCCACTCCTCAAGGCCAGATTATTAAAATGTTGTGCCGTGCTCACTCCAATATTTACTTTGATTTCAAATGGGCATACCTTTTTCAAGCCTGTTGTCAGTATGTTTTCGTCGATATTGGGCAGAGTAAAAGGTACCACTGCCCAGAAAGGTGTCGCGCAGTGGTCACCCTGCCCTCCCTCTGATGGTATTTCTTCCCTGTCCTCCGAGTCCGTCCCGCTGGGCTTAAGTTGTTGTGGTAGTCCCGCCGAAGTACTGGGAAGGAGGAGTGGCAGGGGGTTCACTGACACGAGCAAGGACATAGGCATATTCGTTTTGTTACAAGACACATCAACCATTCCTCGCTTACCTTCACTGTGTCCTGGTGCGGGTCTTCTTGTGCCTCTGTCCTCTGCCACCTGACACCAGACACTCACCAGACACTCTGCTACGCTTCTCTAAGGTCCCAGTTTTTGTGTGAGAGCGGGCATATGCGGAGGCTGAGCAGTCCATTGCCAGGCGATTGAAAGTGAAGAGAGACTGTGGTTTTTCATTAGTCTCTGGGCTCTCTTAGCCTTTCCACAGCTTTTCACAAGTATCCACAAGTAAATCCACTAAGTATTTCGAACTCTATCCAAAGCCTGCGGCACACTGGACACTCAGAAGACACTCCGCTATGCTTTGCTCAAGTCCCAGTTTTTGTGTAAGAGCAGGCGTCTGCAGAGGCGGAGCAGTCCATTGGCAGGCAATTGAAAGTGAAGAGAGACTGTGGTTTTTCGTTAGCCTCTGGGCTCGCGAGCCTTTCCACAGCTTTTCACAAGTATCCACATGTAAATCCACAAAGTATTTTCGAACTCTATCCAAAGTCTGCGGCACACCAGACACTCAGCAGACACTCTGCTACCCTTCGCTCAGGTCCCAGTTTTTGAGTGAGAGTGGGCGTATGCGGAGGTGGAGCAGTCCTTTGCAAGGCAATTAAAATTGAAGAGAGACTGTGGTTTTCCATTAGTCTCTGTGCTCTCTCAGCCTTTCGAACTCTGTCCAAAGTCTGCAGCACACCGGACACTCAGTAGACACTTACATAGCAACTTTCTGTAGGGAAAGTAGCGACTAGAATCTCAATGCTTTTAACTGGGGCAAAACCATGTGTGGCATTTGGACAATGAGATATTGGGAAGATGTTTGCATGTATTATTGTTTCCTTGACAAAATAGTGTAGTATGAACATCTTTTATTCTTTAGGAGTCTGTAACTTGCAGCTCTTCAGATGTTTTGGAATACGACTCCCATGATCCCTCCATTGACTGTGCTTGTTTGGGCTAATGGGATGTCTTGTCCAAAACACCTGGAGAGCCAATAGTTCAGGACCCTACATACTATCAAATCTGACAACATCTCTTTCGGTCTTCAGCATGCACTGTAAGCCCTTCACAGCATGAGTAGTGCTCTGTTACCAAGCAGTTGTGCTTTCATGTAAAATTGATGAGTATGAGTGTCTCTGGGAACTCTCTGAATGTTCATGGCAGGCAGTGCAATAACATATGTCTTGTCCAAGTCTGACTTGGTTTGGAGTGCTCGAATTTCTCTTACTGGGGGTGGCTTCAATGGTCCAACAGCTTGTTGCCTGGTCTCACAGTGTAGAGGATAGTTGAGATTATCTGTTGCATAAGCCAGTGCACAGTGAAGGGCACGGTGCAAAGGCAAGCGCTACAGTACTGAAACAGGGCAGTATGGTGGCTATGTTGGGGGTAAAATCGATTTACCATATACATATTTATCCTGCCACCTGTACTTCGTTTTCTTTGATTTTTGGATGGCTACATTGCTTTAATGCTGTCCCTTGGCAGCAGTCATCATTAGTCTACAGAAAGATGCAAGATGCATTTTTAGAAAGGAACTGTTCCCGCTGGATTCTATTTCCATTTGTTCTTAACAGTTATCAGTTTGGCTGTATTTAGTGTAACCAGTGTTTTCTCTAATTACTTGGATATTATAAATAACATTAACTTCCATTGCAAACCTATCTTACGGTAAACGTTTTCACAAAAGGATGAGGGAGATTAACATTTCAGTAGTGGTCCAAGAGAATCTATTGTTTCATTTGGTTCTGCCTGTTGATTGTTTCAAACCGTTGTTTGCAATGGTATGCTCCCACATCATTTATGTAAACACTTTGAATATTCGTGTTTCGTGAACCAGGTTACTATTGTGCTACTCTCAAGGGTAAACAATTATGTAATTGTTTTTTTCTGATCTGTGCTGCATCAACATGGGTCGGTTGATTCAAAGACATATTTGAATCATATTCTGTATAAAAAACAAATTACTTTTGCCTTCCCCTGAAGGATGTTTCATACTTCTTAGGGACTGAAACATCTAGGGCTTTGCACACGATACTGTATCTGTACTCATGTGTTTCTACAATTTAAACATTTGGTTTGTTACCCAATGGACTTTGCATATTACACTGTCATTTGAACATCTGGTTCGTTACAAATATATGATGGTTCACACAGCCCAACAGAGATCCATGGGGCCTCATTATGAGTCTGGCGGGTCCGTGCCGGTAAGACCTGGTGGGGGGAACAGCACCTGCTTGCAGACCTTGATGAATACACCTGCACCATTCATGAATGGTGCTGGTGCATCCGTCCTCCCCATTCCCAATGGGACTCGAATGGGAATGGGGAGTCATGTTTTCCGGCACCGGCATCGGTGTTCTCGGTAATTCCCTATTGCCGGGCACCGGAAAAAATTATTCCCCATTCCCATTCGAGTCCCATTGGACTGAATGGGAATGGGGAGGACAGATGCACCGGCACCATTCATGAATGGTGCCGGTGCATCTGTCAAGGTCTGGGAGCGGGTGCCGTTGCGCCCGCCAGGTCAGACCTGGCAGGCTGAAAGGCACCCGCTTGCAGACCTCAGAGTATGCCGCTCCGGTAAAAACGGTGCCTGTAGCTCACTGGCACCGTTGTTAACTGACCGGCACACTCGTAATGAGGCGCATGGTGTCTTTACGTGGCTAAAATGTTTAGCAATAAACAAATTATTTAATTAATCTTAGTATTACATGCTTAATACTAAAACCCAGTTTCCATGCTTGGGACCAGGATTCAAACCTGTATTGCTCTGTGTTCTCTTGCTTCCAAGACACACATAGTTGCAGCACAAACAAACACACAAACGAACATATGTAATCAAATTCCATCTCAGTAAATTGTAGAAACAGCCGGCTCATGCAGTGGGATGCCAGGGAGGCCATCTGTCCTCTTCCCCAAAGGCTTGGCTGCCACCAGGTTGAGTGGCACTCTGGCAAGTGTTGGGCCTGTGTGCAGGTTTTGGCACAAGAGGAGCAGTGCTGGGCGCCTGTATGGTCCTTTCCACAGTCTTGGGTCTCCTCAAGGGTGTGCCGTGCATAGTCAGTAGCTAGTCGAACCTCCCCGACACTCCCAGGTGTGCCTCTGTTGCAGTGTCCAAGGATGTGCTGAGCATGATTATGTTACTGTTTAATTCTTTGCCTGTTTTGTCAATGTTATCCAGGCAGCTGGACACACCTGCAAGCTCCTGTGTAAAGCTATGCACAGCCACGGTGTCCATCAAGAGACACTTATGCTGCAAGAACTCGTGCAGCCACTCGGGTTGCTCCACCCCTGATCTCCCTACAGACTTACAGACTGCAGCGCTGGTGGTGCAGCCTGTGGGTGGGCTATGAGGGCTGCAGTGTTTCGGGCCCAGGCGCTTGGCCGTGGCACAAGTGAGTCACCTTGTGGGGAGTGATGATGGCAGGAGGTGATGTGCATGGAATCTCTGCTTCTGGTGCCATCCTCGTATACCTCTACCTGTGCCACGGTCATGCTATCCTCTGCCAGCACTTCAGGCATCATCTCCTCTGCAAGCAGAGTAATTTGGAGACCCATGCATGTGTGTGCCACTGGTGACTCTGCACAGCGCTCCTTCTATGTAGGGGAGATATGGTCCTACCAGTCCTGCTCCTCCTGGGCCTACTGAGTGGATGTGCTCCAGTCAGTCAGGTGTTGTTCTCCCTCCTCACTGCTCTGGAAGCATTCCACAGTGGCCCCTTCCTCCGTCGACACAGGTGCAAAGAGGAAGGAAGAGGAGACATCTCAGTATGTGGTATTGATATGATGTGTGGTGATATGTGTAGTTATGATGCAACATGTGTCTCTGAGTTGGAATGCACGTGGCCCTGATGCACCTTCCCATTGCAACGTCGACCCTCTGTTGGCACCCATGTATGGATGACCCTCACGAAGGGATTCCTGCTGCCATTGGCGATTGGTGGTGCATGTATGAACAAGGTGGTGATGTGTGAGATGATTGTGTGTGTTGGTATGGTGACTACCCCATGATTCATTGCATGTCTATGCATGTGGATGATAGTGTGTTGTGTTGCATATGGTAGTTGTGCCACCTGTGTACATGTGGCTTTGCGTTAAATGGTTGTTGGGGGTGTTGGTGCACATGCAGTGGTGGCATGAAGCATGTTGCTTGGTTCCAATGCACAGGTGGCTGATGTGGCATGGTGGTATTCTCACTTTGGTGGTCACAGGCTTGTCCATGTGATTGGGGGTTGGGGGGTTCTGTGGAGGCTCGGATGTGTGTGCCAGTGGTTGTTTTGTGTACCATGTGGCATGGCAACTTGTGTGTGTGTGATGTGTATGTGTTTTCTGTGGACATGTGTGTCTGGGTCCATTTGTGGTGTTAGCGCTATGGTATGTTCTTTATGCTGCAAGGCAATTTTGTGTCTTTACAATGGACATGGGTTGTGGCCTGTATGCAGATATGTTGAGTTGCCTTTCAACCAGTCTGCATGGACTCTTCAGGCACTACGTGTGTGTCTGGAACATGGGTGTGGCTCGGTGTACATCAGTGATGTGCTCCTCAAGGCAGTCTGTGCCTGTCACTGTGCCTTGTAGGCCAGAGCACACCTCCATCAGGATAAGGTTCATGGTCCTCTCCTCCCAGAGCATCAAGTGCACTGGGTGTACTTCAGTTTGACCCTCTGCTTCTTGTCCAACCACTACTTTTTGAATTCCTCTCAGATGCTTTGCTTGATGACAAGGGTGTTGACCTGCTCTTTGAGCCTGAGCCAGTGTGTGTGTCACTGGCACCTCATGGCACAATGTCCAGGCATCCATAGCATGCAGGTTCAGTGGCTGTGGATGAACTCCACCATTAGGTGCACCTCACCTTCAGTGAAGTTCATCTTGCGCCGGACTACCTTTGCAGCTTCTATGTTGCTGGACACCACAACATATGCAGCAATTGTTGCCACTTGTGTGTTACTGTATGTATTGTTTGTGAGGAGTGGAGCTGTAGGCATTTGACTCTGATTGGAATGTGTGCATCATCTACTTGTGTGGTACTGGCCATGTGTACTGCATCGCTAGGGTGTGTGCCCAGGTGTTGGGGCTTTCATGTGACCAGGGGTGGATCTTATTCCTAGTGTGTACATTGTTTGCTGATTGTCTGAGCCACTTGTTTTTGATGGTGTCAAATGCGGGGTGTGGTCGGTGTGTGCATCTGTATGTTTCTGCGTTTGTATGTTTTGGAATTTGGCTTTGTCACTGTGTGAAGTGTGTGACCTGTGGGTGCTGTGTCTCTCTTGCATTGTGTTGGCTATGTTCATATTGTCTGTGCGGTCTTGGCTTATATGTGACTTCTGGCGTATGCTCCGCCATACTGCAGCATAATGTCTGGGTCAGTATGTCCAGCAAATTACGTGCACATGTCAGTGGCTTACCTTCCCGCTGCTACATCCCTTTCTTGGCCATGTGGTATGGGTGTTGCGGGTGTGTCTGCTGATTTGTGAGTGTGTTGGTGGGGGTATTTCTGTTTTTGGTGGGTGTGGTGGTGGGTGTGTCTATCCACTGGGGATCCACTGGGGGGTGGTGGTGGGATTGTCCGATCAATGTGGGCATGTTGGTGGCTGTGTTCACGTGTTGTGGGACTTGTTGGGTGCACTATGAGTTGTATAGCGTGTCATGCACAAAAGGTATATGTTTGAAGGTATTTACTAAGTGAACGTTGATCTTGGTTGTCGTGTTGTAAGTTATATCAAGAGGTTCATGGTTTAAGTGTAACGCATGATGCAGGTAATTGTGTGGATGTGTGTGATGACAGCTGGAATGTTAAGTGTGTGTGCACAGGAAAATAATGTGCAGATGGCATATGTCGATGTTCATTATGCTCGACTTCCATTTTCCTTGACGCAGTGATTTACGCAAGCATGTGTTTTGCTAACAGTAGTTATGTGGTTTATTTTTAGTCATACATGCTTTGTCTTGGTAAATCATGCTTGACTTTCATATGATTTTGTGCACAGTGTGGGATACGCTGAATTTCCATGTCTGATTTAGTGAATTTGCGGATTTGGAGGTAAATTACACTGCACGTACGACTGAATGGCTTTTCACGTAACTTACACATGAAAAGGCCATAGTTAGTAAATAGGGTCCATTCAATTCTACAAACATTAGAAATAATAATGTTAAGGTAAGAACAAAAAATATATTATCCATGCACTTAAAAAAATGTATATTTAAATCAAATATCAAGTTAACTTTAACTCACCCATAAACCTAAAAACATCAAAAATTATGATATAATAGTAATAAAAGCATACAAACACATCATTTTTATAAAGTAAAACTTTCAAAACCCTAATTAAATGCATATTTGTAATACATCCTCTAAAAATCCATACCATATTTAAAATACTACAAAAATAGTACACAATTAAAAACATATTATGCATATAATTTATATACGCACTTCTATTTAAAAATGAAATATTCAGCACAGACTTGAAATAATAAGTTGACTTTAAAATCAAATTAAAACATCATTATATACATAAACATTCAAATTGTAAAATTTGCATTAGAAACAAGTTACATTAAATACAACATACAGTACACATGAACATAAAACATACAACAAGCATGAGTATTCCAAAATAATTAACACTATTTAGTAATATTAATTAGGTAATATATAATATATGCACAATTTAGAAAATGTACAAACTTAGTAACATTAAAGTATAATAGTAATACTTTACAAAAACACAAATACAAACATACAGTTCCTCCAAGAGAATAATGACTAAATAATGCAAAATTTAAATAGTAACACAAGCATCCCACAGATAATAGGCATTAAAATCAATACAGCATGACAAGCGGTGATGGCAAGAGTGGTTTGCCGGTCTAGTCTTTGAAGCTGTATATAAGTGACTGGTGTGGAGGTATATTTCTACAGACCAGGCAGAGCGTGGTGAGCGTGAAGGGGCATAACCGCAGACACAGATTACCGGTCTAGTCATTGAAGCAGTGAGTCAGGGCTTTGCATTGAGATATATTTCTACAGACCTCACAGAGCACAGTAAGTGCAAAGAGTGGTGACGGCAAGAGCAGATTGCCGCAGTTCATCAATGAGAGGTGGCCTGTGGTGTTCTTAAGATCGATGCATGGAAGCCTTGGAATACGAGGGTGAGTGATTCGCCTGCTCTCTAGTTGCACTTAAAGGACCTTGGATATCTATCTGCTGAGCCATACAGTGTACTTCTTTTTTTGAGAGCTGTGTTCCATCAGTCTTCAATATTTCATTTGGATTTGCTTGCTGTTTGCACTTCCCGGTACTGGGTGGTAAGTAACAGACAAACTATTCTTCCCTGTTTATAAGTGCTCTTAAATTAATGCAAAATAGGGCAGTGACGTGTGTTTATAGCCTGCAGGGCCATGCGATGGCTGTTGGAGTGAGTAACTATTACTTTGGTGGTAGCTGATCGAGTTTGTATGGCAGGGCAAATGGCCAAGTAAAATCAGTTGATAAAAGTAAAAAAACGACATACTTAAGTGTCATCCTGAGAAAGTGTGCAATTGACATCATTAACTTGCTACTTAATCTTTGCTACTTGCTCCAAAATTAAGCATTACTTTCAGCTCTGCTTAGTAAAATGGCAAGTTTATCAGTAGAGGATGACTCCATTCTCAGCAATCAGTGTCCTCCCAGCCTCCCAGCTAGATTATCTGGCTCTCCCCGATTGACTGGTTTAAATCCAGACTATAATCCTGCAGAGAGTTCTCTGGGTATGGAAGCAGGGGATATGTCAAAGCACAATGAAGCAGTGAACTTTGCCTTAAAGGTTCTCCTAAAATTATGTCACCATATACATGGTGAGGTACAAAAGCATTATGCTGGATGCTATCGAAAGTGAAATGGTAAATTGGCCCCATTCTAAAGTGATAGCGAATTATGGGCCTATGAAAGATCTGGCATTAGAATATGTGGTGTTGAATCTAGAATCCATTAAGCCTGTGCAGGCTGAGGATGTTTTGGAATCTACGCAGATGATCCTCCTGAAGCATTTGTGTGATCTGTTCAAGAGGATCCTGTATATGATACTATTTTGTCCAGAAAAGAGCACCAAAAAACGGAAGAACAAGAATATGGGCATGTGCCCTCAACTTTCCCCTCGATGCAAGAGGAGATGAATGTCATCATGGTATCTCCATCCAAAGCTCCTGATAAATATAATAAATCCCGTAAAAAGGCGATTAGGAGAATCAAAGATAAAACTGGGAATCTTACAAGTTGGATGCTTAAGAAGAATCAGCTGCGTTAAAACTTGCAAAACAAGTAGATAAAAAATGTTCTGAACAAGAAATATCCATTAGTAGTGAGGAATCACTAGGATTGGATAGTCACTTGGAGGATCAAGTTTTCCACCCAGTTAGTGCCCCATGCTATAATCAGGTCAATAATGAAAGGACAAATGGAAATAGTAACCATGATAAGCGCAAGCAACCAGAGTTATTGATGCAATGTCACTTACCATTATAGGCGTTTTTGCTCTAGAAAAATCTTTGATTTATTGTGGAAAGTTGCTAGACATTTTTGGTCTCCTGCCTGCTCTGAGAGTTCTCAGAAGCTCTGACTTTTAGTAGGTTGAGTTATTGGTGGGCCAGTTCATCTCTGTGTCTAGGATTCATAGTTATTCCTCTGTGATTCCTATGATAGTAAGATCTAATGCAACAGTTTATTAAAATGGGGTTAGGATATAGATTTACCAGAGCAGAAGAAGAAGTTCTCTATGGATTCAGTAGACCAGGAGGATTTTCGACAGGCCTTTATTTTGTGATTAGCTAGATACAGGTCCACTGTTCTGGCTGCTCAGACTAAGCATCATGATGAGGATCTGGCTGTTGAAGTGCATTGGGACTGGTTGTTTTCACTTATGTTACCGGCTCAAACACAGACCTAATAGATGATTATAAAGACCTGGAACACTAGGGGGTATACAAATGTATTTGATTCCATTGGTAATTCTATTTGGTTACTGAGCAAAACAGATATAGTTCTACTGCAAGAAATCTGGTTAACCAGGGAGGCTGGATTTGGTGCATTTAAATAACATCAGAGGAACTTGAAAAAGGGAGATTGTGGGCACCCTTTTGGAGGTTTGTTAACCGTGTGTGCCAACCACTTTAAGTTATTTGAAGTGACTGGTGTACCTGAACGTGATTATGTTCTCCCGATGTGTGTTAAATCGAATGTACAAACATCTGTGTTAGTATTGAAGATATGTGATCCTCCTGTTGGAGAGTGCAATGATAGTATTCGATGACATATACATGACATATGAATGACTCAGTGGTACAGACCCTACGATGAATGGATAGTGATGGGTAGGGATCTCAATTTGAGATGCATTATTATGAAATCAAGAATGGTGACGCTGTCTCCTGTAAGCATGATGCTGGTGTGAGTGTGAATGGTTCTTAATCTGCATGCTGGTGGGTTGAGTTATTTGATGATCTTTAAATGGACTTAATGGACAGGTGGACAATGATATAACTGCAGCTGCCACATGGAAGGTGGCTAATGATTTCTCGATTATTGATTATATATATGTTAATGGTTATGTATTCAACAATCGTTTCCCCTTTGATGTAATCCCCAATGACTACATTGGCCATCCAATCCTTCCAGCTTCTATAAACGTTTCTAGCGGTTCATGGATTAGGTGAAGGTGGTCCAGGACAGTGTTGGTAAAAAACAGAATTGGGTGGATGCATCAGAGCATTAGTGCTATTACCAGTTACATGAAGTCTGTAAAGATTGATCATGTAAATGTTGATTCCCCTGATAGTCGGGTGAGATGGGTTTTAACCATTACAGCATGTTTTAGCTTGTAGAACCTATAAATATTTAACATGTCCTGGAAATGAGAATAAACCTTATAATAACATTATTAAGGTAGAAAAAAGTTAAGGCAATGGGCCTCATTACGACCCAGGCGGTAGGGGGTTAACAGCGCCGTAAAAGGTGTCGGCGCCGTTAAACACTTACCGCCTAATTACGAGGTCCCTTTGTGGGTCCCGACCTTAACGGCTGGTTATACCAGATAATATGGCAAGTAACAACGAGAAATGCACCGTATGTATTCGGTCCTTAATAATGGGAATGCTAAGATATTGTGGGACACTTTTAGAAATATGAAATGTGTTAAAAATCCTATGGCACTCATTACGATTTTGGTGGTATCCAGCTGGTAATACCGGCTGGATAGCACCAAACAGAATTGGCATTCCCGTCACCTGATAACCAAGTATTACTGGGATATTGTAGGATCGGGAATGCTGGTTATTCCCCATTCTATGGAGTCCAACGGGGGAATTACTTGAATAACCGGCAACAGTGTTACCGGTGCTGGTAATTCCATCCATCTTTTGCCAGTGGGAGCCCGATTTACCTCCAGCTTTTACCGGGAGGTAAATCAGTCACCACCACAGGCAAACTTGTATTTTCCTGGTGCGGGAAAAGTGTCAGTAATGGAATTACCTGCATTTTTACCAGCACTTTTCCCACACCAGGAAAATTATAATTAGGCCCCATGTTGTTAAATGTTATTAGAGGGTAAACATGGTGTACATTCCTGTCAGAAAAATATAAAGGGGACAAAGAGTCCCTTCCTTTGAGTGGATCTATCATAGTGAATTATGATCATGGCAGCATTGTAGAAATTATTACAATATTAAAACAGTCTTGAGCCACAGGCCCAGATGAGTTATCCAATGCAGTCATGAAAGCAGACCCAGAGGTATGGACCACTATTTTAGTGCAATCATTTGACATGGTTATTGGTCGCGGTTCAGTTCCCGAATCTTGGCAAATGGCGTATGTGGTCTCTCTCCACAAAAAGGGGAAGAGATCAGAACCAGATAACTATTGATTGCTTTCATGAGTAAAGTGTTCTCTGCTTCTATTTTGGTAGGGCTTGATGCTTGGGTGTTAAGTACTAAGAGATTGCAACCTTTTCAGATAAGATGTAGAAAGGGTATGTCTAGGACCTATAATATTTGAGTATTAAATACTATGATACAGCAGGCTAGGATCATAGAGGAGCCTCCTTTATATGTGCTATTTTATTTATGCATTTATTTATTTGTACATTTATAGGCAGCGCATAAAGCCCTGGGGCATCTAGGTACTAGTTACAGAATGATGGCAGGGAACAAAGTGGGAGGGGAGAAGGGAGGTAGGATGTCAGTTGAACAGGTAAGTCTTGAGCTGTTTTCTGAAGGTGTTGTAGGAAGGTTTGTCTCGCAGGAGGGGAGGGAGATAGTTCCAGAGTGTGGCAGCTCAGACAGGGAAGATGGAGCCTCCTGATCTAGTCCCCTTAAACCTAGGTCTTACTAGGCAGTGCTTATAGGCTGTTCTTGTTGGCCTCGCCGAGGAGGGTAATTTTATTTTAGCCACTAGATATTGCGGTGCATCACTGGAATGACAGTGATGGGTGAAGGACAGAATCTTAAAACTGATTCTGTCTTTAACTGAAAGCTAGTGGGCAGCTTTTTGCACCTCAGAAATGTCCTCCATTTGCCAATGTCAAGTGCCACCTTGAGGGCATTGTTTTGGATTGTTTGTAGTTTGTGAAAATTCTTTCCGGTGGACCCACAGAGTAGGGAATGATGATAATCAAGTTCAGAGAAGGTGTTTCAGGAAGCAGACAGTTTTGTTTGTTTATAGAACTGAGCTTGCACAGGTATTATTTCGGCTGGCCCTCTTGGAGCTTCGAAATTTTTTACCACCATCTAGTGGAGGAAAGAGTCTGGAGAAATATTGAAACCGGCTAATAGAAGGCATATGATCATTGGAGGGCCTTCAATTCAAAGTCTGTTTGCCATTGCAACCTGAGAAGGAAGAGTCAGCTGATTAAACCCCCTGTCCAAACGAAGCGGAGCGGAGTGGACAGAGTGTTTTCTGTGTTCTCTGGTGTTCCCTGGTGGTCCGTGGAGGTCCGTGGAGGTCCGTGGAGGGGAGGACTTTATCAGCGTGGAGTGGCACCTTACGTGAAAAAGAACTGGTAAGAGCAGCTACTGTTTTGACTGTCCCACTGTTTGTTGCCCAACGGAAATTGGGCCAGATTTTTGGGCCAGAATAAATGACACTGGGAACTCCGAAAAGGCACTACTATCAAGCTCGGTGCAAGAAAAGGAGTGGGAACGCCACTACATAAACCTATTAAAAAAAAGAAAAATCCCAAGTCCAACAAAAGTGGAACCTAGACAGCCGTGGGAAATCAAAATGGAGAGAGATGACATTAGAACAACCATTCAAAAAAGTAACTCCTCCCGTGCAGCAGGGCCGGACTGCCTGTCAAAAGCTGATTTGAAAGAAAACATTGAAGAATGGTCCGATTTCTGCTACACCCTGTTTATTTCAATAACAAGGGAAGGATGAATTCCAGCAACATGGAAATCTAGGATCATTGTACCAATCTTCAAGAAGGGCATTCAATCTGACCCTGTGAATTATTGACCAATAGCCCTACTTGCTGTAGTAGGGAAAATGTTTGCATCTCTGCTATTAGCTCAACTGACTGCATCGATCCGCCAACAAAAAATCTATCACGAACGCCAGTCGTCGAAGGAGTAGGGTGTAGTGTAAACCTGCTCATACTGAATCTGCTAAAAATGCATTCATTGACATGGCGAACACTTTCGACGGAGTGGATAGAGAAACATTGTGGAGTAAACTCAAGGAAAGAGGATGCAATGCAAGTCTCATCCAAGCTATTAAAGACCTATACTCTGACACCTACATACAAGTGCGGCTAGATTGTGAAGGAAATCTAACAAATCCCATACCAACGTAGAGAGGAGTGAAACAAGGATGCCCATTAGGAGCTACTCTATTCAACTTCTATATATTGGAAGTTGGAACGGCATTGGCATCCGTGGTGTCATTTCCACCGCTCATAAATGGAGTTCAAATAAACCATATCTTGTATGCGGACGACATGGTAATCTTAGACCGTACACCCATTGGCCTCCAAAGGAAACTGACAGCGTTAAGAATTTTCATCGAAGTCCTGGGTTTAGAGATCAATGTGGCGAAATCGGACTTTCTAGTACTGGAAAATAAAAGAGGAAAGAAGTCATAAATATCAAAATCAACTTGGTCTATAGGGACAAAGAAAATGAACAAAGTGCCACATACAAGATACTTAGGAACAATCTCAACTCCAGCATAAATGATGAGCCAATGACGAAAGAACTTCTAAATAGTTGCAAATAACTAACAGCACAAGGCATCGTTATACGGAAAAAATACGGGAAATTTTCTTGCGAACCTGTAAGAAAATGTTATCAAAGCAAAGTCACTCCAATCCTCACATATGGTGCAGATAAAATGTTTAGGTGTGACCATAAAATATGGGCACATGTGAAGGTCTCTTTTGGAAGATAATTCTACAGATTCCACAAAGTACACCAACAGCATGTGTTTTGTATGAAGTAGGGATCTTAACTCAAGAATCACCTGGAACAAATTAGCACTGTTCAGGAAGACGTATGAAGAAGCAAATTTGCCCTCCGTCAAAATCTTGATAGAAAAAAAGATACAAAGACAATCAGCGCTGAATGACTGGAAGCGACTGTGCAAAGAGATCCTAATACTTTTGGGTTCAGGGTGTTCATTTTCGTAAAAAGAATCACTTTGGAAGCATGGTGAACCGCAAGGCTGTTCCATCAACTAGGCACTAGTCCAGCCTAAAGGTTGTTATGTTGCTTCTAGCCACTAGTACAGCGTAAGGGCATGTGGGCCCTTGGCGATCGTCCCATAATATGGTGATAGTGCTCCAGTTGTTGACACGAAGCTGCAGGTGTCTGATGAAGAATCCATCCGCCGGTGTCTCAAACATATGGCAGTGGCAGAATGGGATCAAATACCTGTTATGAAAACAAAAAAATGATAATTAGTCTCGCTAGCCGAACTTCATTAATATTACTCATTTTATTTATTACGGCCGATCAGCAACTATTTGCTTGCAAGGATAGTTCAATGGAGTATGTTCGGCTCTAAAATCAATGCGAAAAGTAACGAGATAAATCGAGTCCAACACACAATGATAAACGACAGTTAGTCTACATGCGTGAGGAATGATATGATTTATGATATGGCATTTGTAACGCGCCTATACTCAAGTGTTTGTAGGTGTGACGAGGCAGGTGGGGAACAAGGGCAGACAGACAACGATCCTACTAGGCCAGGTGTCTTTCTGATCGCGCATGGGGAAGGGCTGTACATGGTTAGTTGAATACAAATTAAATAATAGGGCCAGCTGGTGGCAAGTGCAAGGTAAATGCCGGGAGAAGGGGCTGAAGGATACAGAGACAGTCCCGTAGTGCAGGTAGGCAGTTCAGGGAAAGTGGCTGGGCCAAGGACCGAGATCGGTGAGACCAGTGGACCTGCATGCCCATGTGCCCACTACGAACAGTTTTATTCATGCATCCATTCATTAAATCTTCATTCCGGTATAAAAGCGTGTAAAGATTTACTTACATTATATTTGAAATTTCCATTGTGTCTCTTCATAATGCAGTCTGTAAAACGGACCGTGCTCTTGACAACGATTTTTCGTATACTGACATAAAATGAAACTCGGTCTAGTTTCTGAATTTTCTGCCTTATCGTCTCTTACGTTATTGCGCACTCCCTTCAAATGTAGTTCTTTCGGAATGGTCCCTGTCTCAAGGTCAAAAAACAATAGACCCTTATACTTTCAGTGCGACTTGTGGGCCTCATCTGGGCGCTGTCCTTCGCATTCTTTATTTGCAACATCACGTAGTATAGGCATCTGTGAGAACTTGAAGTTTAGAATCCGTCTATGTAGTGCGCCTCAATGTGCAAATGCGAACTGGCTTCCCTCCCAAATTCCACGGCCCGCTTGGCTGGGGCGTTCTAAGTGCCCCAATTTTGTCCCCGTTGTCTGCAAGCTTTGCAGCCCAAATTGAGACATTTAATTTTTGGCGGAAGGTCAGGGAAAGTATAAAGTACCACAGGAATTGAGTTAAAAGTGAGATTTATTGTTTGTTTGTTTGTTTTATTATTTGCAATACGCAAGCCTCCCCTCCGTTAACAGTACGCAGCATTTACATTTACATGAGATGAGACATGAGAAAAATATATACATACACATATGTGAGGTGAATAGAGAGAATTCAAAGATGACACCCAGCTTGTTCGCCACCCATGATGGTGAAGGTAGGGGTTAGGTTTACAGGTACACTACAATAACATTTATTTACAAAAAGACAATCGTATTGCAATTATTTAAACCAGGATTTGTACTTCACAATCAGCCGTGCTTCGGGTGGGCATGGCACAGTCGCAATGTTCGGTGGCAATGGATCACTGCTCTGCACAGAAACGTCCAAAATTCCATATGTGTGCTTCTCTAACACAGCAACAATAAGGCCTTTCACAAAGTCGAACTGCATTTATCATAGACTGGTTTGATCACCCATTCCTTACTTCGTTTTGAAAACACCTTAGTGTAGCGAGGCATCCTTACTTTACCCCTAGTCCTAGATTGTTCACATCCTACATTGCTGTCATGGGCCAAGACCGCTAGTACAGTGCGATGTTTCATGCCCGAAAGCTAAAATGCAAGCGCTTTGGCCTGTACTTTGGGCACATATTGTGGAACACCTCCAAACCTCCTGTGTGACAGAATTCTGTCAGTCCCCTCAAATCTCTTGATAGAGTTTTGTCGAAAACAATCTTCTCAATGGCTTTGTATGTCGGTGAATTTGGAATCAACCACTTCTTCTTCCGTGCCTCCTCTGGGGAAAAAGGGCCATGTTCACATTGGTGGAAATGTTCATTTGCTGTCCAGCGGTGAACGTTGGTACAGTGGTGCATCAGTGACCGCCATTTTTCAGGTAGTATTTCCACTGACCCCTCACAAGTTTTTGAGCTCCACCAAAGATGGTTGGTGATAGAATGTGACCACTGCAAAATACTTTCAAAACCTTTTTTTTTTCCCTGCAGCCGAGATTTTCTTATTGATTGATTTAGCAAGATGCCATACGTCAAATTGATGTTTAAAATGTGGGAACTGCTCTCTCATTGTCTTGGCAATTGAAATGTGTCTATCCGTGGCTATGAGGTCGATGTGCATTCCCCTCGATTGTAGATATTCCACTGATTTTATAAAACCTAGTTTCTCCATGGCCACTGAGGATGTACATTGTGTTACCTGCACAACCACCAAACTCACAATTTTCTTACTATCCATGTCCTGAAAGTGGTAGGTGCAGTACTTGGCAGAAAATCCAGGGCTGTCGCACTGTCCATCGCCGGCTAGCCTGAATCGTTTGCCTTCGAATGTACTTGCTAGAGACAATTGTTCAATTTTCCAAGCATCACTAATGGCCGGAAACAAATAATCACGTTGGTATATGTAGTACAGCGCTTTAGAAATGAAATGGAGTCCCACAAACTGAAAGAAAGCCTCTAACCTTCTAAATCTGGAGCCACTAAAAAGTGATGCAGCTGCACACAGTAGATTGCCTGCTGGCAGTTTCCCCAGCATCGGTTGTGCAGACCATGAGAACCTATGATTTAATCTACAGGCGGCATTTATTTTGATGTTACTGCCTTTTATTTGACGAGTCACATTAATCAATGGCTTCCCACATACTTTCCCTCTAATGGAATGCACACATTTCAGCATACTTATAATTTCCATCAAACAACTGTCGAATACAATGTATTTGCTCTCTTTCATTATACTGTCATCCTGCGTCAATGTTGTTTCGGCCTTTGACGTTGTGGAGATTTCAACACATTGGAAAGTAATATCGCTGATATCAAGTTCTGATGCGTCTATGGATGCTGCGGCTGGTTCGTTCTCTGTCATTTCAACATCTATTACTTCAACATTGATGGGAGAACACAACAATGTCGACAGGTTTTTTGGTGGCAAATTTTTGGCGGGTGTAGATTGTGTAAATTGATCTGCAACTACTTCAGAGCTATCTTCAATACATTCAATAACATCTTCTTGTGGTGGTGCGGTCACACTGTAGCTATGGTCCAATGCAACTTTGCTGTAGTCTCCAAACACAGTTAATTCATGTTCTGGCCATTGGACATGAGCATCTCGAGCCTAAACACACCTCGCCTCAATTAATAGTTCTTCCATAGTGTACACGGTCTGGCAAGCCACATCTCTCATTCGCTTCACTGTCTGTGTGTGTATAGTTCTGACACCCACAGGTAACTGGAGGAGAGATCAGAAAAGGGATGTTCAGTTTAAACACAAGATGGAGTGTAGTAGAATTGACTGGAAAAAACATAAAATAGTCCCCAGCACAAACATTTTTTTAAAGTTATGAACTGTTTGTAACTAACCTTTTTTTGTTTTTTTTTCTTTGCAACTTTTTTAACTCGACCTTCAACATCTGCACGCTGTAGCTCCGATTAGTTTCCGCATGTCCTCCCTTCCTCTTGCGCTGCAACGACTATATATTTTCCGTATCCGCATAGACAGCACGGAATGAGGCTCCATCGTCTCCCTGAAACATAGTACTTTCATTACTATGTATCAAAATATTGTTAGCATAAAACACATGTGAGGACGAACACACAGGTACATATCAATAGCCAAACATGATTTAAACATTGTGTGCAACAATCAAACGACAAGTATTCAACCTGTGATGATCTATTTCGATGCAACTGTCAGTATCCATACCTCTGGCTCTGCATGGACTGCCATGAATGGTTGTATTGGAGAGCAGGCATCCGCATCTCCCTGAAACACAGTACTTGCATTAGTATGCTTTTCAATATTGGAAACACAACACACACTTGGGGTCGACGGCACAGGTACATATAAAGAGATAACCACAAATGATGCATTGTCCAAAAGAATCAAGGAAAATCCAAATATGATCACATTTCATCGACTTATTTCAACGATTGCTTTACTTCTGCATCATCTAAATGAGATGTTGTGATTGTGGTGGAAGCTCCGTCGTCTCCCTGAAACACAGTACTTGGATTAGTATGGTTTTCAATATTGGAAACATAACACACACTTGGGGTCGAACACACAGGTACACATAAAGAGATAACCGCAAATGATGCATTGTCCAAAAGAATCAAGGAAAATCTAAATATGATCACATTTCATCGACTTTTTTCAACAAATTATTTACATCTGCATCATCTAAATTGGATGTTGTGATTGTAGTGGAAGCTTCGTCGTCTCCCTGAAACACAGCACTTGCGTTAATAGGGAAGTAAGTATAGCAAATGGAATCACGTTATATGATCACGCATGATGGAGCTGTCATTATCCATACCTCGTGCTGCTGAAGAATATCTATGGATGTTGCAAATGTAGTGCGCACCTCCGAAAGCTGTTGCGCCGATTCGTATATGCATGGTCCCGCTTTTACTTCCCCTGGAATTACTTGAATGTTAGGCTCTGCATCAAGTGCAGAGGTTGACGCTCCATCAACTGCCTGAAACATAGTACTTGCATTAGTGAGGAGTACAATAGTGAAAACATAACACACACCTCGGGTCGACAGCACAGGTACATATCAACGGCTAACCACGAATGAAACATTGTGTAGAACAATCAAACAACAAGAATTCCAGCTCTGATGATGACGCTCGATCGAGCTGTCAGTATCCATACCTCCTGCTGGTGAAGAACATCTAGAAATGTTGTAGATGTGGCGGACGCTTCAGCATCTCCCTGAAAGACAGTACTTGCATTAGTATGGATAACACTAATTATAACCGAAAACAAACACCACTGAACGATAACTAAGGTGTATATCAATTGGAAAGCACTAACCAAACATTCGGTAAAATGATTACACGATAAAATAAAAATATTACTTGACATGCATAAAACAGGTCTGTAGCGGATTAGCCTAGTAAGATTACCTGATACGCGCTAGAAGTGGTTGATAACTGCGACCACGTCAAGGATGTAGAATGTTCTTGCTTCAGATTCAAGGGATAGTCAAGAAGTTGTAAAGGTAAATTAATGATTGATAATGAAATGGCGACAGAATACTTGTAAAATGCTCAATACAGCACAGTTCCCTGTTCCCATATATATACATTGTGTTTGTGGGTTATGAAATCGAAAAAGAATATATTGGTAAATGTCATTATTCAAAAAACTATACAATCATATCAATATCGAAATTATTACAAGGGATAGAACACCTACAATATCAATTAATCCGTTCGGATACCTACACACTACTGCAAGGCCTAAAGCTAAATCCGGACACTTGACTCACCGGTGACAGAATGTGGACGAATAGAGTGGGAATAGCGTTTTCGAGCGATTTCCGTGTCGTTGGCCATTTATTCTTCTTTGTTACCCAAGATGTTGTGTACATGTCCAAGGAAAAGTGCCGGCTGCAGATGCGGTATCGATCACCCCTCTTGTCCTGTAAGACTTGTTGGACTCTACTTTCCAGCTCATCCAGTGGATATCCGCAATGTCTGACCCATTCTCTTATTCGATCAACAGTTTTCGGGAATACATGCATTGTAGTGCCTTCAGATTTCGCATGGGTCTTCGAAGGGCAACCGCTAATCGAACAGGCAGGCATTGTTGATAAATCTGAAAAGTAAATATCGACATTATTATACAATCTTCAAGAATAAAGATTTGATACAAAAGTAAATGAATCATACAATGATCAATGCAAGGTTTGTTTTGGTCGCAGGAACTATACCAGTTCATTATGCGCAGCTTAGTATTTGCATAAGTTGCATAAATAGATCTATTGTTAGCATAGCAATGGAAATTCAAGTCAATAGCAATGAGACCAATGAACATAGCACTATTGGGTACTCTACTCGCAAATAGATAGAAATGTAAAAATCTGCGAAATATGACCAGGATACATGGCCTTACCTTGACCAACAAACAGTTCGATTCAGCAAGCAGAGCAGTATGTTGCGGGAGAAAAGGTGGATGGCCACAGGTAGCGCACTGATGGGTATGCTCGAAGCGGTCACAGAAGTTCACGGATAGCACAACGACGAGCAGATTAGCATAGATCTCAGTCTTTCCCAGGTAGCACGTTCAGGAGTTGACTTGCAAAGCACAAAGATGTTCTCATGAGACATATCGAGTGGTTTTTAAAGTATTAGAAACTGGGGTGTGTTTGTGAATGAATGACGTATGTATGTCGTGGTATTAGGGGGGTGGCCTGCTTCAAGGGGGGGCCTGCCTGGAGACACGGGGTCTGAGGAGACCATGTGAACAATGGCTCCTTGGCGTGGGACACCTTTTGAAGTGTACATCTAGTTTGGCACCTTGGCCTTTCGAGCCCCTGACAGCCCCCCATGCCAGCGCGCATCCACCGGCGCGAACCGCCTTTGATACAAGAGGGTGGGATGGATGGGCCTGGGGCGTGCAGATAAGGCACAGGAAGACTGCTGAATGGAGACACACTTATGTGGATTGCAGGGGGGCGGCCTGCCTCAGGGGAGGCCTGTCTGGAGACACGGGGTCTGAGGAGACCATGTGAAAAATGGCCCTTTGGCGTGGGAAACCTTTTGAAGTGTACATGTAGTTTGGGACGTTGGCCTTTCGCGGCCCTGACAGCCCCCCATGCCAGCGCCCATCCACCGGCGCAAACCGCCTCTGATACAGGGGGGTGGGATGGATGGGCCTGGGGCATGCAGATAAGGCACAGGAAGACTGCTGAATGGAGACACACTTATGTGGATTGCAGGGGGGCGGCCTGCCTCAGGGGAGGCCTGCCTGGAGACACAGGGTCTGAGGAGACCATGTGAACAATGGCCTTTGGCGTGGGACACCTTTTGAAGTTTACATGTAGTTTGGCACCTTGGCCTTCATACCCCTAACAGCCCCCCATGCCAGCGCGCATCCACCGGCGCAAACCGCCTTTGATACAGGGGGGTGGGATGGATGGTCCTGGGGCGTGCAGATAAGGCACAGGAAGACTGCTGAATGGAGACACACTTATGTGGATTGCAGGGGGGCGGCCTGCCTCAGGGGAGGCCTGCCTGGAGACACGGGGTCTGAGGAGACCATGTGAACAATGGCCCTTTGGCGTGGGACACCTTTTGAAGTGTACATGTAGTTTGGCACCTTGGCCTTTCGCGCCCCTGACAGCCCCCCATGCCAGCGTGCATCCACCGGCGCAAACAGCCTTTGATACAGGGGGGTGGGATGGATGGGCCTGGGGCGTGCAGATAAGGCACAGGAAGACTGCTGAATGGAGACACACTTATGTGGATTGCAGGGGGGCGGCCTGCCTCACGGGAGGCCTGCCTGGAGACACGGGGTCTGAGGAGACCATGCGAACAATGGCCCCTTGGCGTGGGACACCTTTTGAAGTGTACATGTAGTTTGGCACCTTGGCCTTTCGCGCCCCTGACAGCCCCCCATGCCAGCGCGCTTCCACCGGCGCGAACCGCCTTTATATCAATATATAGTATATCGCCTTTATATCAATGATAGTATATCGTTGCTTATCAATAACAAATGCCACATACCGGAGATTCATGTGAGCACAGACCCACACTTCAACCGGTGTATTATAATGGTCAAGACCCCAAGGCCTGTATAATCCAATGGTAATGGTTAGTATAGATATATGTGTGACTTTTATAGAGACATAACCTACTGAAAGACTTTGAACAAGTGTTATTTAGTGCATGCATTCTCGAGAATATGTTATGTTAGCTTAGATAGATAGTGACCACCCTGCTTCACAGCGACCAGACCTTCACCCATTCGGAGCACAGATATCTGACGTCCATCCTTGAATGGAGACACACTTGATTAATTTAAAAAATCGAAAACAAACGTTGTTAAAATATATGTGGTGTTTTATTTTGTATCTTATTTTCATGACACAAAAATACAAGACTTTAAAGATTATACAGGTCAGGTTGCAGCACAGCGAGAGAAAATCCCCTGTACTGACCGCTGTCACTCGGGAATGTTTCTCTAATGGCACGAACGGCACAGGCGGGTATCACTCTTCGAACGCGGTGTCCAAGCCTCCTGTGGAGCCACCATGTAAAGGAACGATAGGCCACCAGCCTGTACTACCTGTGAAAAGGAATGAAACAAACTGTTTTTAAAAGACCAAGATAAGTTTAATAAACGTTTGTTGTCAATGACAATTCTTGTAACTAATGGCATTCTGCACGGACAAATGCTATCTAGACAATGCACACTATTGAACGACTTACATGCGTTACAATGATATGTAGATGTAATTTTGGATACAGTAGAAGATCATGAAATAGGAGTGGCATGACAAGCAGAGTATACTTACTCGTTACTCGGATTACGAGGACGAACAGTTGCGCGAAGTTCGTGCATAAGCACCATCATTATTCTCAACACGGCCCGTGTGAGGCAGGCTGCCCTGAAGTCTGGCAGCTCGGTGATGCATTGCGGTCGTGGCTCGCCTTCCGAAATGTAGGCCAGGCATCCCGGGTTTTCTCGGCAGCAGCAGTTCTCGTCCTCAGTTGGCATTAGCTCGCACTGATTGCATTTGCACCAGGTGGAGACGCCGTCCATTCGACTAGGCCCAGGCTCTTCATCTGTTGATTTGTCCTGCCAACTGCCGTCCGAATCCCCATCGTTTTCGCGTGCTTCCCTTTCCAGTAGTTCTTCCTCTGTATACTCAGGCTCGTACATGTAGGGCATTATTGTAGCCATTGTGTGTTAAACAAACTAAAATAATTTATAGCGGTGGTACTGGTATCTGTTCACACGGACTACAAGCGGCGAAGGTAGCTGACCAGAGCACTGAAACGAGTCACAGAATACTCAAAGTAACACAGAGAGAGGAATGGAATCGAAAATCTGCTGCTGTGTGTTGTGAAACGGTCTGTTTATACTTATTGAGGAAAGAGGCGTCCTGCCATTTCCATGGCGACACGTCATTAGCTGAAGCGCAGCGAATGTTGACACGAGACGTGCTTTGGCGTTGGGAAATGGGCGGTATGAGTCTGCTGATGACAGGCTCAGGGGCGGGGGAATTGATTTAGTGCCGCAAAAGCAGGTCAGTCAGGGCGATCGGGGATAAGATAGGATTATCAGAAAATGGCGGCTCCCTGGTGCTTCTTTTCCCGTGCATTTAATGGACGAAAACTCGGGTAAGGTCCATAGGAAAGTTTTCTAAAATCGAGCCACTTAGGCTTAAAAAAACATGGCTGACCCGTAGGGACAATACACAATTTTACTATGCCTTTAAGAAGGATGTACTTAAAATTTCATCTGAAAATCTACGAAACAAAATAAATCTTAAAGCAGCGAAGGATGATCTCAGAAAGAAATTCCAAATGTAGGATGTGCACAAAAGAAGAAGAAAATTTAAAACATCTGGTCTTGTGTTGCTCAGAACTAAAAGAACAACGTGAGAAATGTCTAGGGAAGGAGAGGAATCGAGTCCAGACGTATAATCCTGAGGAATGGTGCAGAAATCTTCATATTGGTGTAAGCAAGTCACTGATGATTGCAATGATGAGATTCCTTGAGCAGATACAAATTCGACTGGGGGCGACATCAGCACACTTGGAGGATGAGGTCCCCCAGCAAGATGGAATTTGGAGATGATGACGCCAGAAAGGCCACAAAGACATATATCAAGTATCAAGTGCACATTTCAAGTTTCTATACAGAATAGAAATGCTTGATGTTTAAATAGTGTTTTAAAACAAAAAGGAACTGGACCATTTGCTGTAAAATGCAGATGAAAAGTGATGAGTTTTTGTGAAGTCTTTTTCTGTCTTCTTTCGTTTTTTTAAAAAAGTTTTCAAAAAGTTTGTAAAAACTAAATGAAAAAAAAAAATTAAAAAAAAGATAATCAAGTTGCGACCATATGAGGGCCTGGGCAACTTCCAGTCAGTTAGCGGTAGTGAGGAAAGGTTTGCTGGTGTAGATGAGCTTAGTGGCATATACGGACGATACAGCAATGTGATTTACCTGGGGTGTCATGGTCAGTGAAGAGTCAAGGTAGATGCCAAGGGTCTTGACGGAGGAGGCAACAGTGATGTTATGGCCATCAATGATGAAAGATTTGTAGGCCTGACATAGTTTTGCCAAGCGGGGAGGAGGCCTAATGAGGTGAAGCACAGTTTTTTCATCATTGAGGCAAAGGCTTTGTGTGGCCATCCAGGATTGGATAGCTTCATAGACAGAGTCAATTCTGAGTGTATCCCTAGGGTGGTTGCCAGTGAGGGGATGAGAATTTGGGTATCAACCACATAGTTCATGCATGAGATTCCAAGAGCATCGAGGTGGTCAAACAAGGCTTTGTGTACACGTTGTAGAGTGTGAGAGAGACACATGGGCCTTGGGGTACCACACAGGATGTAGTTGTTGGCTTGCCAGTGACCTCCCCACAAAGACCCGAGAGGATCTGTCAGCCAGGAACAAAGCAATCCATTTGGCACTTCCATGGAGAAGTGGGCTGAGGAAATGAGGGCACAACTGATGATCTCATGGTCTACAAGCTCGAACGCTGCTGAAAGGTTGAGCAGTAAGAGCAGAGAAAGGGAACCCTGATTATTGGCATTGTCAAGCTGTTTTTCTAAGTCTAGGTAGGCTTTTTCAGTTCTGTGCTTTGGGTGGAAGCCTGATTGGCGAATCCCCAGAATTTGGTGTCATTAAAGGAAGGTCTGGATCTAAAGGTATGCAACTGTGTCCATGATTTCCAAGAGGAATATTACTGTTGTGAGGGGTTGAGGGTTGGTGGGGATGGTAGAGTAGAGTTTATTTTTTTTTAGCAGCTTTGAATCCAAGATTCTTCCAAGGTGGGTGGCATGGTGCAGGAGGCAAAGGAAGAGTTGATGATAGCAACGATAAGTGGAAGTAAAGGATCAATGCATTCCTTAACCAAGGAAGCTGGGCAAGCATATTCCTTGCAGCAAGAAGGTTTGAGTACAGTGATGGTGTTTGCAAGGATTGACGTGCTGATCAGTTGGAACTGGGAGGGTGGGATGTCTTGTTGGGCTGTAAGTAGAGTGACTGGGGGATAGGAGGCAGCTGGTATAGATGATTGTTTAGCTCTTATTTTAGCTTGAAGCTGTGTGATTTTGCCTGTGAGGGTGTCTTGAATCTTATTGCATCAGGCGTTGTCTTTCGTGATGGATAAGGGTAAGAAGATGGGGGCTTCTAGTTCCCTGAAAATGGTGAAAATATCACAAGAGTTGGAGGCAGCTTTAGAGATTCTTTCATTATATGAGGCAGCTTTGGAAATAAGAATCAACTGTTTATAGTGAAGAGACAGCGTTGAGAGATGGTTTTGGTGGCCAAGGTCAGGGCTTTGAGCCAAGCGGCTTCTGCTGCTCTTTTGGCGGTTCATGAGGCAAGGAGATCTAGGGTGAACCAATAGTTAAGGTGTGTTGGATTCTTAGTCTTCTGGGCCTCCAGGGGTGTGAGGTGGTCTACAGTCCTGCATAGCAGGGCATTGTAATGTTAGACCAGGGAGTTGGTATCATGGGAGAATGGGAGGGGTAGGTTGAATAGTGGGATGACCTTACTACTGAATAGATTATGTGTGCTCCGGGCCATAGTGGTCGATGGGTGGTCGGTGGGTCTGGCTCTGGCTTGGCCCATTTGCAGGTGATGGGTAGTGTGAAGGAGGTGTGGTGGTCTGACTATGGGCATGGTCAGTTAGAGAGGACGGAAATGTTGCTTTTGTGGTCTAACAGCCAATCGGGGATGGAGCCAGGGAGCCATGGGAGTGAATAGGCTCTGTGATAAGTTGGGTGCAAGCTAGGGCTGGCAAGTAAGTCAATATGCTGGTGGCATCTGTGTCAGAGTGGTCACCAAACCCCAGATTGAGGTCACCTAGGACTAGAAGTTGCATTGAAGGCTTAAGGTTGGATGAGATGAGCAGGGTGAGGTCATCCTCAAAGGTGGAGATGGGGATGGGTGGGCAGTAGATAATGTGGTTAGTGAAGGTGGCATTGTGTGAGTATTTTAGGTTAAGGGAGAGGGCTTTGCAATTGAGATACAGTTGGTGACATACAGCGCAGGGGAGTTTTTGTAGATAAGGGCCACACCACTGCCTTTTTTGGGTGTTCTATCATGCCTGAGTAGAGCATAGCCAGTAGTAACAGCGATGGATAAGGCAGGGCCAGCAGTAGGGGTAACCCAAGTTTCTGTCATCAAGAAGAGGATATCCTGAATATCTGTGGTGATGAGGTCGAGAATTTCATGTGGATGGGCAATGACTGCCCTACTATTTAGTGGAATACACTGCAGGGACATCTTGGCAGGCTGCACTATAGGTGTAGAGGCATCTATAGTTTGGCTTTGGGATCATGGCATGGCCCTGGGCAGGGGGGCTGGAAGCTGGAGCCTGGTTTTGGGAACATGGCCTTGCCATGAGAGGAGGGGAATGGTCTTGCAATGAAGGTGCTGACTCAGCACCAGACAGGGGGAGCACCTGCCAACTATGGGAATAAGGGGGTTGGGCCAGGACACTCCCAAGGGGTTCTCTGTAGACAGCCCAAGGAACCTAGCATGGAGGGGAAAAGGGGGGAGACACTCTGTAAATAACACAATATGGACACAAGGGAACATGACACATAAATGCGAAGGAGGCAAAACCACAGGTAAAGCGCACTCCATGGGGTGCAACAGGTGGCCTCACCCCGATGCACCGCAGCTGAGGGAGGGGGGAAACTGAATTCAGGCTACTCATCTCCAGCAGACCACAGTTGCTGGGAACAAAACTGGGTGATACAACCAATGCCGTTGAGCCAGTCCCACAGAGGGAGCTGGGGAAGGTGACCTAATCCAGAGATGCACTCGCATGGCACCAAGGTGGTTTCAAATGTCCCCCTTGGCCAGGGTGCATGGGAACAAGGATGTGGAATGAAGAGGTGCTCCAAGAAGAGCCAATCATGCAGTACGTGTTTGTTTCCGTGGAATGTAACAAACTCATAGAGTTTCCAAAATAGTGTTTGCAGAGGTTATCATCAGGCAGATGATGTGTGAATTCCTCCCTTCCCACTAGTTTTGGGTGTGTCGCGTTCCTTCCTTTCTGGTGCTGGCCAATGGCAGACGAATGAAGATCTGGAGGTCAGCACAATTACGACATTACTAATTAAAAACTGTTTGCGGGGTGGACTGAAATGCAATTTGGCTCCACACTGGGAGGAGATGAGCCGGGAGAGGGCAGGTCTGTTTGCTTCAATCAGGTCTACTAACGTATGTCTAGCTATAGGAGCATTATGTAGCCTAACCAGTCAGCTTCCTGAGAACTGAGAAGGCGTGAAGTTTTAAGTGCAACTGTTACTAACTGTATACACAATATATTAGTGGGACAAAAGTGCTGTCCGCTGTGGACCAGATTGTCAGTTTATATCAATAAATTTTGTTCCACTGTGCTGTTTGATGTGTGCTTGGCCAGCTGTGATAAACAGAGTTACTTTTTGCCTGGTTAGCCTTCCTGTTTGGTCTGCTACTAGTAATGTATCTATTATGTGTCTTAGTGGACCTCTAATACATTTTAAAGTACCCAGCGACATCCTCAATTTTCTCAGTCAACTGAGCGTACTCCGGCCGCAATCCCTTGGAACTTGGGTCCGGCGTACGCAGACATGTTCTACGTGCAGCACCGAGAAGGCCCTGCAGGCACTGAGTTCACAAATGTCTGCCTGGTCCTGAGCGCTGTCCGCGCTGAGGGGGAGGAGTGTGCCTACACAGGAGGTTTGTGCTGAGAGGACTCGAGGATCTCTAGGACGCATGAATGTAACTGTGCAAGAAAGCGCTGTCTCATGGTTTCATGCCCACGAAGCAGTGAAGGACTGTATTTTATTGTGTTTAGAACACATCCCCAAGGTCGGAGGATGATCAGGTGTAGTAGTTGTAGATTTTAGTACATGTTGCCTCATATGGCGTGGACGTGTGTGTGAGCACACCTGGGTTAGAGCATGAGAGGGGTGTAGTGTGACAAACAAGAAGGTGTCTCACCTGCTATTCCCCGGGCATCTCTTATCCAAGTGGTTAGTACAAGGCCATCACTTCCAATTCCTGGGGCTGGACCAGTGTGGGAGGATCACCTGGATGGGGTCTATGGGGTGTGGGAGTGGGATGCCGGATGGTGAGACATCGTATCCCCTTCCCTATAACACCTTTTCCCCATCCTACCAGGTAGGATACCCAGGAACTTAAAGCCCCCAACCTTCCCTGACACAAACACTTTCTCACATACAGCTTACTGTGAGAGAAAATGGACTAACCCCCAAGCCGTATCCCTGACATGTCCCAACACAAGGGTCAGGCAGAGTCAGGCAATTACTGATAATTACACACACCTGACTTCCATCACACTTGCCCACATGGATAAAAGGCGGAGCACAAAAGCATACTCTGAGCAAGTCAAAACACACAAGCAAGGAGCAGTTCCAAGATGGCATTTTAATACAAGGAAAAAGATGGCAAGACAACAGAGGGTTTCAAGGAGGGAAGTGCTCTTGACCTCCCACGAGCCCTCAAGAATAAAAAACATAAGACTGGAAATTAAAGCTGAAGAAAGGTGCATTGTGTGTGTGCATTGATAGCCTAAGTGGGGAGGAGCAAATATAATTGAATATCAACGAAGTGACTGAACTTTTGAAGACAAAATAGATACCATATATACCGAGTGGTCCAGACAACGTGGGTGCTCATTTAACATTCTCTGTTAGGTATCCAACTGAGAGTGTAAAATTGTGAATTGTGAAATTAAAGTGACCCTGCAACGGGTCAAGCTAAATCCTGTGTACATTCAAAAGTCTTTGATAGCTAATTTGAACTGCAATTGGTCGGATCCTGGCTGAGGGAGACTAATTGGGAAAAGGAAGGATCTGAGCCTGGCTGAGGGGTATCCGGCTTGAACCGTGAGTCACCCAAGAAAAGATATTCTATAAGCATTGGAGAAGAGGATCTGAGCCCAGAAGACGGGATACAAAGTAAATATTGAATTGAATTGTTTATTTATAAAGCGCACCTGACCCTCAGGTAACTGGGCGCATTGCTTAGTATGCATAAAAATAGTTGCCAAAATTGTTACAATATGTACATACAATATAAAATACAATATAATACAGATATCCAAAAGTGGCAGGTAAAAACAGATATACAATACAATATAATACGAGTAACTAAAAGTGGTAGGTAAAATCATATATACAGAGGTAGGCTAGGGACATCAGAGCAGAGAGTTAACATTAGAGTAAAAGGTGATACAATATTAAGCAGTATAATTGAAGCTACAGTAGGGATAGGGACTGTTCAGCTAAAGGTAAGGAATGCCATAATTTGGAGGCTAGGACAGGGAAGCTGCTGCCTCCAGCTTTTTGTAAGTTAAACCTTTGCGCCAATGAAGTTGGGATGTAAAAGATTGTGATATAAAAAGGAGCCCGGCTGAGGTGGATCCAGGGTGAAGAGTAAATCGCCCGACTTGAATACTTGTAAAGAAACCTTTCATCTGTTTTGGTACATCATGCCCTCTGAATCAAGAGACTTTGATAACTTAAGATACTTGGGCACAGAAGGCCCTCATGTTGGTAATGGAACGATGTCCTCATGCTGAAGAAGACAGAGAGTGTGCTATGCTCGAGTGAACTGTCTTGTCCCATGCTGGAAGAGAGGCCAACGGTCTGAACATCCTGACTTATCATTTTTGTGAACACTTCTTTATTTTTCATTACCCCATACTTTTTATATTTAGTGTTAAGGATTGGCAATAGGTTGTTTTAGTATGGGCCTTTTATTTTGACAAGACTCCAATAGGACTGCATTGTTATTATTTAATGGTCGTAGCTCCCATCTGTAGATTTTGGATTAGGATTAGATAAGTGTTTATCACACCATTGTTAAAATTCAATAAACACCCTTGAACTGTGGTCACTCTTGTCTGTCTTACCTTGATACCATGCCTTTCTTAGAATAGATGGGAGTTGCACGTAGCACCAGCGATTGTATAGTTGTGTTATTTAGGGGAGATGGTGTGTTATTTTATTGTGAAGTTGCTGAAGCAGTGTTTTGAAGGAGCATTAGGGATGAGAGCGTGGTAGTAAGTGATGTTCGTATTTTTGTCTTCGTGGTATTGATCCAGATGAAAGGGTCATCACTGACAGGTACCTGGTGTATACCAGCACGCTTGGCATTCTAGAGGTAGGTGTGAGCAAGATGAGTGGGGGTGACTCAGTGCCTCCCTTTACAAACATAGGGGAAGGTGAGCCTGTGGAGAGGGCCATTGTCTTACTAACCTGGAATGAGTGGACGACCCTGAGGAGAAGGCCAGTGTGTTGAACAAGAGTGTGTGGGTGGGCCTGTGGCGAGGTCCAGAGCCAAAGAGAGAAATAAAGCGGGGACGAGTGACTGAGGGTGAGTGTGGGTGTTGCAGGGAAAGGGGTGCTGAAAGGAAGGAGAAGTGGTAGGGGTACCCAGGCAAATTAGGGTGTAGAGGAGGGGCAGCAAAAAGACAGAAAGGGATGGCCCATCGATATAGCCCCCTTGACCAAATGTGTGATAAGTTACCCCAATATCACAATAAAATAATAAAGAATAACTGACAGTGGGTCCAGGAGACTGCAGGTGAGTTTTTCCATGCATGGCCTGGATAGGGAACGTTCGAAAGTAAAATGATATGTTTCCATATTTACTACCAATGTATAAAGACTCAACGCTAAAGAGCAGGCCGAATATATTAGGGCTTTGGAAACTGTATGCGGAAAAGAAAAAGGAGCTGGTGAAGAAGGAGGGAGAGTTAACAGAGGAAGTGGATGGACCAAGCGCTCCACCCTGCCCTATGGGGTCTATCTGGCATTACGACCCACGGCAGGGGAATACATACCCACAGCGAGAGAGCGCAGAGGGGAATGTGGGATGACAAGGAAAATAAGAATATAGACACACCACAGGATGAGGGACACAAAAGGGGGAGAGTAAATACTTAGCAGACATTGAAGGGAACACACAACAACAGGTGGATGTATTATTTAATGAAGCAGAGAGGGTGACCGAACAGGATGTACAGAGAAAGAATAGAGTGAGAGTGGACATGGGGGACAGAAAGGATTGCTTGTCAGGGAGGAGACAATTCAGATTGGATGATGAGGTACAAGAACAGGTAGATGAAGAGGCAGAAGGAGGGGATGAGGGTAGTAGAGACTCATATGAGGAAGAAGTAGGAGAAGCTTTTATTGATAGAAAGGGAGATCAATGTACCCTCGACAAAGAGAGAAGAGGGAAAGCAATGGAGATGACAGGAACACAAGGAGCCAAGGAGGAACTGGCCAATCTCCCTTTGTAGTAGTAAGGGGAAGGTTAAAATAGGATTGGCCCAGGCAACAAAAGGGGGAGGAGGCACAGGGCCCAGGGCAAAGCAGATGCCACTGTTACAGAAGGGGAGAGGGGACCCACATTGCATACCGTGGCAGACAATAGACAAAGACAATTTAATATGCAGCCTGGCCTCCCTTGTGGCAGGGCCAGCAAATGTATACAGGTGCTCGAGAAAAAGACAGCGGGAGTGACATTGGGGATATGAAATGTTAATTTGTGACAACCGTGATAGGGAAGAGAGGGGACAAAATCTGGGAGCAGGGTACAAAGGTGTGAAACTTTGCACTAATCCACATTATGGGGCTCGGTTCAACAACTGCCGAGCCCACATATAGGATGTCTTGAGTAACTTGTACCCAGATTGTTACAGTTTAGGGACAGTAATGGCACATAAAATGAAGCCTGGCGCTGACCACGCAGGATCTCTGGACACAGTACAAATGAAGGTGCTGAGACGAGTACATACCCTTATTCTACCACATACAGGTCAAGGAATTGCTGACAGACGTCCAGGCATCACTAGACAAGATTGTAGGAATGGAAGCAAAGGGATGGCCAGAGATACAGGGAACAATAGTACTACTGTAAAAGAAAGCAAGAGAGCAAATGCTGCAAAGGCAGAAAACACACTGGTGCAGAAAAATGTACACAGTACACAATGAAAGGGGCAATGTTCATATCTTCCGTGGCACCCACCCAACATGGAGGGTTTCCTGCGGGGAATGCGCCACAGCAGGGGGGTTATGTGCTGCCGCAGTATATCTCACAGTGGGGAACCACAAAGCATGGGAATATAATACAGGGGGTGTTCTTTCCGATGTGGAGAGGGTACCCGCAATTAACAAGAGAACAAGAGAAGGAGGATACTGGGAAGTGGGATATAGGGGTTTTGTGCCATGTTTTACATGCAAGAGCATGGGACATTGTACGTGCACATGCCCTTTTGGGCAAAAAACTCAGGAATTAGGCATTAGCAATCCAACTAGAGCAGCAGCAGTGGCAGCAGATGCAGCCTCAACCAGCCCAACTTCAGCAGGGCAGCCGCTCCAGCTGCAGGGGCTGCAGAAGGCCCAGTTGGGTCAAATGGATGATGGATTGGCACCTCCAATTATGACACAAGCGCCAGCATCAGGTGCGGCAAGTACAGTGGTGTTAGGACAAAATGTGATACCTCACTACACAGGGGCCCGTGTTGTCAAAGTCCCCCTTTCCCTTTCCCACAAAGCAATACGCAACAATAGGGGGGCATGCAGCAAGCCCAAGTGTGTCCCGACCTAGCAGTAACTGATGGCCCCAAAGAGGAACCCTAGGTATCAGTGAAAATAGGACCAAGAAAGTTCTGATACCTTATAGACACAGGAGCAAACACATCTTGTATAAGGGAGGGGGGATTCCCACTATTAGTCAAAGGGATGGATATGCAGGGGTTCTCTGGGGTAGTAGTGATGGAATCTATTACACATGAATAGCTGTAATCGTACCGGCAGTACATGCAAAAAGCACACTCCGAGGACAACCCATGTACCCAGGCATGTTTCTGTATGGAGTCAAGATACTTCTGGGATGGGTCCCGGGGATAAGATGGAAGGTGTTCCGATTGGTGTTAGAATTCTTTACACAGTGCCAGAAGGATGACACGAAAGGCACCACGGTAGTGCAACACCTTGAAGATGTAGAGATACGTGAAGATATGGTGATTTTATGCAGGATTGACGATGATAGCATGGAATGGCGTACAGTGTTATGCATCAACCCAGCACTGACAATAACAGGAATAACGGATGAACAGCTGTTCTCTGGTGGGGTGGAGGGGGAGATGGTATTCCAGTTACAAATACCCTGCCCAGTAAAGGTAGTCGAAAAGGTGGTGCTGATAGTGACACAACTGGTGAAGAGGCGAAGCAGACACACAGGTTAGGATCTCCAAAGGCTTCCAGAAAAACTATGAACAAAAGGGCCATTAAAAGGAGTACTAAAAGTGGTGGGGGCAGTAAAAATAAAGTTAAAGGAGGAGGCACTGGTTCCCCGAGCAAAACAATACCCATTGACCAGAGAAGGAGATGAGGGGATCTATTCGATACTACATGCACTATGGCAGCAGGGCATAATGCAGAAATCCACAACGCCATGCAACACAGCTATATACCTGATAAAGAAATCAAAGGGCGGGTTATGGCAATTTATCCAAGAAGCAGATTTTGCCATCATACCGAACCCTGCTACAATATTGGGCAATATTCCAACAAAGGCAAAGTACTTAACAGGAATGCCTTCTTTTCTGCCCCACTACACCCAGACTCTAGATATTTGACAGCTGTACCTATTGGTGAAACCGATTTGAACACACTAGGCTGTCCCAAGGGTACTGCGAATCACCTAGCATTTTTAACAGAGTGATACTGATGGACCTACGCAACTTACAAATGTTGAGCACAGTGATAAAACATGTTGATGATTTCTTGTATGCAGCGAGACTGAGGATGAGTGTAGGGAAAACCCAGTGAACCTCCTGACACTGCTAGCAGACAAAGGATATAAGGTGGATAAGGAAAAACTGCAAAACTGCCAGGAGGTTGTGTATTTGGGGTAAATAGTATGCATTGAAGGATGCAACATAACACAGGAGAGGGTAGAGGCAATTGACCTGTCTGCACATCCACGCACAGTGGAGGAGATACAGAAATTCCTGGGGCTATGTAACTACTGCAGGGCATGGATTTTTTGATTACTCTACATTTACAAAATCTTTACTGCAGGCCCTTAGGGAGGCAAACAAGGAGAAAAAGGAAATACAGTGGACATAAGACATTAATGAGAACTTCACAGAACTAAAAGAAGTATGTGCCCCAGATTGTAGAGATAATATAGCTGCAAGGAGAAGCATGGCAGGAAGAAAAGTATTTGTGGGTACAACAAGGTTGTTGCCTCTTCCCCACTAATATCATATGGAGGCAAAACAGCACAGGGAAACCAGTGATGCTAAAAAAATGTTGTTAAGTGTAGCATTAGAGCAACTGCACTTTCCTGCCTGTGTACCCAAACAACATATAGCGGCAGAAATAAATGAAGGGTGGTAAGTTCTAAATTTACATGAGCGAGTTGCAGAGTTTAGAAGAAATTGTGTGGTGTATCAACAGTTCTTGTCCGGCCATACTTTAAAGACAGTGAGCAGGACATTGCAGCCACCAGAAGGGTACTTCCAGCACTCGCATATCGACTATGTTGACATGCAAACAGATGTACCTCTTATAGGTATATGCTTGTGGTTGTCTGTCCATATTCATGTTGGATTAAGGCACGACCCAGTGCTCAAAATGATGCAAACCCACCCGTGAAGTTGCTAGTGTGGGAGGTGTTTTCATGGTGGGGGTATGAGTGGATATAAGGTATGATAATGGGCACCATTTCACCAATGACCTTTTCAAGAAAAATAACACACCTCCTAGGAATAAAATACAGGCCATGCACAGTGTACCAGCTGCAAGCGAACAGGATTGTTGAGATATTTAATGGCTTGCTTAAAGAACATTTAGCAACGCTAACAATGACATTGTACAGAAACTGTACTGCCTCCCATTAGCACTTTTTGTCCTTCACATTTCACCCAGTGATGATCATCATTTGACTCAGCACGAAATTGTAAGTGGCAGGACGATGCATGCACTTGTTCCTCTTGCACATTCAATTTTGGATGCTCATACAACAGCACAGGTTGTTGAAGGAGAGCTATAAACATACCTAATGGAATTGGCAAATGCCCTCAAATACATTTCCCATGAGGTTCAACGTTCAACTAGTCAGCTGACAAAAGTTGAAGAACAAACAAGTGCAGGAAGAATTCCCACAAGCACAGCTCCTCTCTCCGTGGGACAAATTATTTGTCAGTAACAACGTATGGAGGTGGCAAAAGTGGAGATTCACTGGCCCTTACAAAGTTGTGTACATGACACCCACAGCAGTGAAGATAAAAGAAAGGAGGGTGTGGACTTATATGTCCGATGTCTGCAATGTCCACAGCAGAACCACGGAAGAAGAAGAGAGAAATGCAACTTGATGTGAAGTATTCCCCAATTATCAATGACATTCTTTACAGCCCTAAGACTTTACAGAAAGCCCCCTAGTGGAGAAGGAGGTGGGCAGTACACACGTGTGGGGAATGGAAGAAAGTATAAACAAGATGTGAAAACTATAGGGATAGTATTGTTTGTCTCTTTCTTGTTTCTCTTTTCTTGTTCTTCCGGTTTCTATTGTATAAAGAAAGTGGGGGTGTGCCCATCGACAATGGAAAGGGGGCACACACAAAAAAAAAGTCCATTTAGCGCTGAGAAGTTCCATGACTCCATTGGGGGGGGAGACACAGCATCTTGAAATGTATGGTATGATGAAATGAAAAAGGTGGTGCGAGAGAGCACTAACGGCACTAACGGTAGTTGCTATATGTGCTTGATAATACTGCACGTTATAGGGACACCAAAACAATTATTGCCACAATAAGTAGAAGCAGAGATGGGGGATGTCTGATTGGAGTTTTCCTTATGTAGAACTCATGGCCTGTTACAATAGAAGTACAATGATAGACAAGGGGGAGGAGGTATATGCAAATAATTATCTACAGCTCGACAGCTTGGCCATGGAGGAGGCAACAAAGCATGTAATATTGGAATATAATATGGAAGGGGCACGAAGGGGGGAGCAATTGGCCACTACCCACAGGAGAATATAATGTAAAAACTCAACACGGCATTGAACCAGCATTGAACCGCGACAGCCGCCCCAGATGTGGTAGCAATACTTTGATGAGATGAATGGGGAAGCAGAAGTTACTCAAACATCAATAATCAAAACGATTCAGGAAGTTGGCCAAGTTGACTGTTTTAATATCAATTATCTAAAACAGGGAGTACAACAGACATCACCGGACATCTCCCAGCATGGTCTCTCAATGCATTTCACAAAAAACATCATACTTATAGTAAAAGTCTGTCATAGCTGATGGCAACCTACGTATTTGCTACTCTCATCCTACGTGGCAAACTACAAAAACCTAGTGGCAAATGTGATAGGCTTAAGGGAACATCTAGGTATACGTTCCATACTAGTATAAGCAAGTGATAGGTTGCTTAACATCAGGTGTGGTCAACTAAGTCCTCCTTCAAACAAGTGAATATGAACATCACTAAATACATGACGTCCCATTGGTTATACAAACTGTAGGGCTCTTAATTACGCAGCCCCTTCAATTGGTTGGCGCTCTTACATTTGTCAGTACTTTTCCACCACGTTAGCAGCATGCAGGCTGGACTTCCAGGTGCTGGTGAGCTGGTCATAACCATAGCTTCCCACCAATTAGCATATCAGGTCATGATACCTCAGTGGTCTGCTCAACAATGAAGCCTTTGAACTTGGCCTTGGAAATGTTCTTTGCTCTGGAGAATACAGGGGAGTAGAGGCACGCTCTGCCTCTCTGCGTAGATGTGGTTCATCATGTTTGTCCAAGTCCATCCCTCCATGTGACTGAAGACCACAAATTTGATCTCTGGTGCATTTTAAATACTACAATTTAATGAAACTCTGATGTATTCCTTGTTTTTGTCCATGCCTTCTGACAGGAGTTTCATTATTTCACATGATTGTAACTAATGTCTGCTCATCCCAGTCCGATTAGACCTTGGCTTCTTGGGGCTGATTCAGCCTCGCCTTTCTGACATTCACTTCTGTAATTTTTTTGTTTTTCAACTGCGACACACTGGAAAAGGCCTTCCTTCTCTGGTCCAACTCTGCAATAACACGTTGTGAAAACATCCATTCTTTACTTACTCCTATATATGTATATGTTGGTGCATACCACAATCTATTCACAAAGCTAGCCTTAAGAATACTTTGTCTGCTTGCTTTTCTTTTCATCTGTACACGTGTAAAATGACTTAATATCTTCATTGTTTCTGTAGCACAAGTTTCTTCATCTCGAGTCCGAGATGTCACTTATCTTTGATACATTATTGATGCCTTATAGAATATCTTCAATTCTCTTGTCTCTGCATCACTTCCATGTAAATCATTCTGGCTTTGTGCAACGTCACCAATCTTCTCTTTCATTCATTGGTCTTGCTTCTTCTGGGATTTCATTCAAATGGCCATCATGCTGTCTCGTATGCAGGTATGGCTTTCTCAATTGGGATCTTGCCTGCAGGATTCTCCTTGGTATCAGTAGTTTCACTGGCACTGCACGTGTCTCACACTCTGGCTCCCAACATATAGACAATATGTGTGTGATGCTTGAGGCGGGGGTACTTGGCACCTTCTCTACAGCATGATATTCCATGGTGCCAAACCAGGCCCCCATGAAAATAATGAGTTCAGTGTTTCACAATCAGAATTGGGAACAGGAGATGATGCAGTGCCGTGCAGAAGGGCTGGCAGGATATGAAAAAGGGGTAGTAAAGAAAATAAACAATGAATTCAGTGGGAAATGGAATGCCAATGTACATGCTTTGACATGGATAGATGAGTAACACTGTCCAGTGTACATAAAGCCACTCACACAACCTTCCTTGTCTTTCAGAACAACAGGAATGATCGTACTGGGGATGAACACTGGCTGAAAGAGGATGAGGAAAATCCCGGCACTGCAGGTAGGGATGGCGGCAGTGATGGACCTCTGGTGGGCATGCAAAGCCAAAGCTTATGCCCAGCTTCCTCCAGACTGTGTGAACTTGTGACCCTCCAAAACCCTTGGTTGTACCCTGGGTGGACCTTCTACCTTTCAACAAGCTTCCCACATCACGGCAGAGGAAGAAGGAAAAAGAGCAGAAGGAGGTGAGAGACAAACAAATACAAGTGTCAAGAAAGAAAAGGAGCAGTAATTACATAGCCGAATCAGCACAGAGTTTGAATGCAATTCTGCAGTACTTAAGACTTTTTAACATGGCATCAGTTTTCTTTGCATTCCTTTATTCCTTTCTAGCTCCCGGGGTACAAGTAGCTGAAAATGCCAAATAGCTACATATTATCCGCTGCGAGGTTCTACAACTGGCGAATGTGACTGAAAAAGGACCGAATGCAGTGCAGGAAAAGCTCAGTGCCCTGCGCCTGGTGGCCCTCCAAAATAGATTGGTTCTTGATCTAATGACAGCAATGGAGGGAAGGGTCTGCCATAAAATTGGGAACAGCTGCTGTACAGCAATACCAGCCAACGAGGCTGTCAATAGAACACTCATGAAAGCTGTTGAGAATATAGGTACACTACATGAAACAATGATAAAGGAAACACATAATACCACTGAGGACAGTTGGCTGGACTCACTATTTGCCTGGGTAAAAGGGTGCCTAGCGTTGATGTTCAAAATAACTGTTATTGTGCTCATCTTGATGCTCATTGCCTTGTGTCAGCCAGTGGATCATCAAGCAGTGTGATTGTTGCAATGGAAAAGTACGGTATATAAGGTATGCTAATGACATTTGTGATGAAAGTAGCGGATTAGAGAGGTAGTCTCCCAGGGTGAATGAGGGGGAGGACAGAGTGCATGTGATTATTGTAGTAACCCCACCACATGCAGAAGACTATAATAACTTTTGGGTAGCATGTTCCCTAAATAGACGGGATTGCATAATAATTGCGGACACGCTGCATGGGTACAAGGAAGAAGGAGGGACATGAATAGGGTAACACAGTTATGGATGCCCAAGAAGCAGAGTAAGGAAATGATAGGGAAGAAGATGTTGATCGAAAGATCGATCGAAAGGGGGAATTCAATGAAGGTGCTGACTCAGCGCGAGACAGGCAGGCGCACCGACCAACCGCGCTAATACGGGGGGTGTGCTGGGACACTGCCAAGTGGGAAGCAAGGGGGTCCCTGGAATCTGCAGCCGCCCCAGGGACCTAGCATGGAAGGGAACAAGGGAGAGACACTGTATATAACACAATATGGACACAAGAGAACTTGGCACATGAATGCGAAGGAGGTGAAATCACAGGTAAGGTGCACTCCATAGGGGTGCCACAGCATGCCTCACCCAGTTAGGCCATCTCTGAACACACGGTCCATGCACCACAGCTTGGGGAGGGGGAATCTGAATTCAGGCTGCTCATCTCCAGCAGATCGCAGCTTCTTGATACAATCAAGTCCAGCGAGCCAGTCACACAGCAGTTTGTGGGAGCTGGAGAAGTTGACCTATTCCAGAGATGCACTCGCATGGCACCAAGACGGTCTCAAATCGACCCCCTTGGCACCAGGCATGCGAGCAAGGATGTGGAGTGAAGGGGTGCTTCAAGAAGAGCCAATCACAGCGTATGTTTTGGAGTACCTGAAACGTAACAAATGCACTCAACATTTTGTGGAGGTTATCATCAGGCAGGTGCATGTGAACCTCCCTAACCACTAATTTAAGGTGTCTCGTGTTCCTTCCTTTCTGGTGCTGGCCTATGGCAATGGTAGATGAATAAAGATTCGGAAGTCAGCACAATTATGTCATTGTTAATTGCAAACTGATTGCGGTGTGCAGTGGGAAACAATTTGGCACCACACTGGGAGAAGATGAGCCGGGAGGGACATGCTTGTTTGCTCTAATCATGTCTAACCAATGTATGTCTAGCTGTAGGGGCACAACATAGTCTAATCAGTCAGCTTCATGAGAACTGAGAAGACATGAAGTTTGAAGAGCATTGTTACTGTGTACACAATATATTGGCAGTATAGAAATCCTGTCAACATCCATTTTAACCAGTCCAGTTTTAATGCTTTTTAAAATGTTAGCATAGGTGAGATATGTAGACTGATGCATGTTTTGAGTTAGTTCTCTTAGCAAATATGTTGCCAGAAATTTACATTTCCAATGCTGCTGAGTGCATTTAAGCATTGTTTTTGTCCTAATGTTTTGACAATGGGTTGGACTTTTACTGGAGTTAACTGTAGGAGGTCTCCGAAAACAGTAATGATTTTTCCTCCAGTTATTCATAGTCAGTTTTTAGGACTATTTGCATTCTGATATGAATTAAACCCAGCATGAGGTTGGACACCATGCTTACTTCATCAATCAGGAGGACTTCATTAGCAGCTTTTGCTGATAATTTGTAGTATTCTTATTTGTTTTCGTTTTTTACTGGGAAGAGAAGTAGTTGGTGTAATGTTACACCTCCTATGTTGTAGGCAGCTAGACCTGTGGTGGCTTTTACAGCAGCTGAAAGGCTGTTGTTTGTTAAGTATTGTAGGAATGTGCTGATTATTTTAATTAAGAACATTTTGCCTGAACCAGCTTCACCACATACATACAGTAACATAGGTTTATAATTTTAACAGCTACAAGTTTTATGTGCTGTTCAAGTCCTTGTTCAATTTCTTCAGTGACTTCTAGATAAATGATGGGTTGTTCATCATTTAGATGGGATTTCAGCACTGGCAAGTATTCTTCAGATTGTTTAGATTGATACATGGGCCTCATTACGACTAGTGCGGAATGGGTTTAACGGCTCCGGTAATGGTGCCGGCGCCATTAAACCCACTCCGCACTATTACGAGGTCCCCTCGCGGGACCCGCTCTGGACGTCTGGTTTTTCCAGATGTCCATAGCGGGTCCTGCGAGGGGACCAGGGAGCTAACAGCGGGCCCGTAATTAGCGGGCCTGTTGTTAGCTCCCTCCCCATTCCCATTGAGCCCCATGGGGGCTCGAATAGGAATGGGGAAGGACCGGGCCCGGGTTCCCTGAAGGAGGAAATACCAGGCCCCCCGATGTCAGAATGGCCCGGTATTTCCCCATTCAGGGAACCCGGACCCGGACACAATTTTGGAGGCAGCCATGGTGCTAAAAGCACCATGGCTGCCTCCAAAGTCGTAATGAGGCCCATGGTGTTTTCTTCCTCAGTCATGGCTATTTCTGCTTCACTTAGAAAGAGTGGTTCACCAAATGGTTCTTGGCTTCCTACAAGAGAAGTTTGACTGCCTTCAGAAGTGTCTTTATCTAGTAGTACTTCAATGTCTTTCTATAGTTGGCATTCATTGTCCAACATTTGTTTGTATTGTTTCAAATTGACATTTGTTATACTGCTTTCATTTGCATTGAAAGGAGTTTCAAATGAGTCATGGTCACCTAATAATTCATCTTTTCTACAAGATTTGAAATGTTGTAGTAGGGCTGTGTAATATAGCTCTCTATGGTGTGGAGATTAAATGATAACATTTGTGACTATTGTTTCTATCCCTTGGTAGCATTTTAGTATCCTTTTTTTTGATGAAGATGGACAGGTCATAGCCAGACAATAATTTCAGATTTCCCGCGTAAGGGTGTACCTGCTAAACAGTTGGCAGCTTCATAGCACCCACATTCTCTATGTGACAGGATTTGTATACAAAAGCTGTACAATATTTGGGACAGGATTTGGCTCATCTCAGATTTGGCTGTGACATATATTGCAACTACAGTGGAATTGTGTGCAATGTATTGTATGCCTATATTTGCATTCCATAAGATGGCAATGATTGCATTGCGATCATTGATGTACCTGGATGCCTCATTGCTTTTAAAATGTTGGATGTGTTTTAAGGGTATTTCTCTTTTACATAACAGAAGACATCAAAATATTTACTTGTCCATTTGTGGAACCTAGCCTAGGGAAGCCAAAGTCACATTTGGTATTTATTTTATTTATTGGACATTTGTATGGCGGCTATACACAAGTGTTTTCAGGTGACACAAGACAAATTGTGGGGGCAGTGGGAGGGGAGACAAGGGAATAAACAATCAAAAACAAAAAAACAAAAAACGAGTATATTGGCCTTCTGACAATCCTACCGTACAAGTGCTTGAGAAGGTGTTACATGCAGGGGGTGATGGGGTAGAAGGAGAAGTGCAGGAGTAGAGTGCCTCCTGGGAAGGGGGCAGGGAAGTTCTGGGGGGGGGAGGCCAAGAAGGCAAGTGCCAGGGGAACAGGGGGAAAGAGAGGATGATTGCGGTGGGCAGGGTAGGACCAAGTTGGGCTAGTCCGGTAAGGGGAGCCCAAGGGCAAGTGCAGGTAAAGGATGCAGGGGGGACTGGTGGGGGTTGGTCTGGCCCCTGTATGACTCTGAATGGACCAGTCCTCAGTTGTAGTGGCAGTAGGAGAGTTAGCATGGAAGAGGGAAGGAAGAGGAGAAAAGGAAAGTCTTGCCAAATTTCTGGCACTATAGAAGATCCAGTTCAAGTCTGAGTCGAGTAGAAAGACCATTCCAAAGGGAGGATCCAGCCACAGAGACAGATCTACCTTCCACTCTCTGACTGGAGAATTGTTTGACCTGCAGGGAGTTGAAGCTAGAGGACCAAAGGACTGTGTCGGGAGGTATTTAGGGAGGGAGAACTGGATGTAAAGAGGTCCCAGGCCCCAGATGGCCTTGTGGATGATGCAGAGGATCTTATATTTGAACCTTGTGGTCATGGGGGCCAGTGGAGAAATATTAGGGCAAGAGAGATGCAGCCACTGGGCTTGAGGGCAAGGATAAGTCTAGCAGTCCTATTCTGGATTAGTTGGAGGGGCGAAGGGAGGAAAGAAGTAGACTGAGGAAGAGGCTGTTGCAGTAGTCAAGCCTAGAGAGAACCAGGGCTCTGGAAACGTTGAGCTTCTGAAGGAAGATGAGGTAAGCTAAAATGCCCATCAGAAGGTGGAGCTATAAATTGGACTTCTTGGCAGGATCCATGATTTGTGGAGAGAAGGAGAGAGGAGTCAACGATGAGCCTAAAGTTTTTTGCCTCACAGGTGAGTGAGAGGATGGGACCCAAGGAGTGTGGCTAGAGAGAGGAGGGGAAACAAGGAGCAGGTGTGCCAATGAATAGGATCTCTGTTTTACTGCCATTAAGGCAGGGATCATTGGCAGAGCATAATGCCTGAACAGCAGTCAGTCAGTCAGATATAAAGCGGAGGAGGAGGAGGAAGAGGATGGTAGCTTGAAGGAGAGCTGTGTGTCGTCTGCATAACACTGGAAATGAGGTGTTTAGGTGGAGATCAGGTAGGCCAGAGGGGCCAGGTGGGGTGTTGAAGAGCCATGGGGATAGAATGGAGGCCTGGGGGACAACACAGGTAGAGAGTGTGGTGGAGGAGAGAAAAGGACCCATTTGCACTTGGTATTGTATTAACCTTTATTTATATATGTACCTCAGCAGTATTGGCCACACTTATGTTTTTGGAAGCATAAGATTTGTGTATGTAGGTAGCTATTTATGGTTTCTGAAGAGATGTCACAGGTAATGTGTTTTTCAATACATTGTGAAACAGTGGCATCACTGTCATGGCCAAATTCAGGAGCACCTTTTATCCAAAAAAGCATGTGGATGTGTGGTGCTCTTCTGGATTGATATTCTTTTCTCCAAAAGAAGTGTCCTACTTCTCTGAGTGAAGGGGTAGTTTTATTGCATATGAAGTGCAGCATGGCAATTAAGCCATGACTGGGTCAAGAGAACAAAGTTCTCCTTGTGTTTACTTATCTACCCACTCTTTATTTTGGTTTGCAGTGTGTAAGAAGTCACGCAAGTCATCCCATGCATATTCTGCACATCTTTAAATACAAGCCATGTGATGGGCCTAGGTCCCTTAGCATATAGCGTACATCAGCGTGATGTTGGAACCACTATTCTTTTGTACAATGCATATTTGCCAAGAGATTTGTGATACTTGACTGCAAAACTTAATCTTTGTCTTTTATCTTTTGAAGCAGTTGGGTAGCAGACATATTTAAGAAATGAGAGCCTGTTTTTAATGTGTGCTACTCCATAACACAGAGTTGCTAGTTTGATTTCGAACAGAAGGTGGAACATTTATTCTACATTTTGCCTGAATCTTGGGTCTCCAGAATACATTAGTAAAGAGCCACATTGTGATTCACTAATTTGTGAATCTTTCATCATATCTTTCTCCTTTTCCTGTAGGAAAGAGTAGAGGGAAAGAACATGCTTCTGCACTTTTCTCCCATATTCTCATTGGGGATCCTTTAGCTTGATGCATTTGATATTTTTCTAATGCATCTTCTTTGGTGTCTTTGGACTGTAGTTGGTGAATTGTATACTGGTCTAAAATGTTGGCTGCAGTAACGGGATCCACAAGTTCAAATTCACCAATTTGTGGGGAATCGTCAATTATTTTGTGTTTATTTTAAGTTTTCCTCTATGTTTGTATTTTCTTGGTACACCATTAACTAGTAAAATCAAAGATTGTTCTATTGGCCATCATGCTCATAGAATTTGTACATTTTCTTTAAGCTCTAAAAGCAAATATACTACTTCACCACAAAGGCCTCTTAGTAGCTCGGATGGAGGTAATTTGGAAGTTTTGAATTGAAGGCATAATATAACTTGAAATGGGTGTACTGTTTTGATTATGGTGCTCTCATACAAGTTAAGTTGTTGGATAGCTTTTGGAAGTGGGAAGATGTCCAAGTTATTAGTGAAAGGCTGTGATGGCATTTGGTTATTGTCAAGCTTTGTATTGCAGTATGTGCAAACTATTGAGGGGTCATTTAATTTGCATTTTTGTACTCTTTTGTAAAAATGTTCTGCAACAACAGACTCATACTTTGTCTTGTATTTCAGTGGATGTGTTTTCAACTTCGCTATTTCTTTTTTGTATGTGTTTGTAAGGAGGTTGGTATTTGTGACAGGAGACTTGTATGGCATGACATTTGTGGAATGAAGTAGAGTGAATTGTTAACCATGTGTGAAGAGTTGGTACATTTGGAAAATCCAGAAATTATTCTAGTACATTGTTGAGGAAATCGTTTAGGCTATGTAACTGGAAAATGTTTGCAGACTGCAATGAAAGATACTTTCAGAAGGCTAATGGAACTATTTCCGCAACTGAGATAATTTGTTCACGAATTACTCAAAGGCAAATATGGTAAACATCAAACTTGATTTGTCCACATATTGAAAAAGTGAGGCAGAATGTTGAAGCTTTATGTCCTTTTTTACAAGTTGTAGGAATGGCATCTTTCCACAATGAGAATATAAAACATGATAGAGTGAGACTATTTCAAAGAAATTGAGAGATATGACAGATGTTGGGAATGAGATTTTTCTTTCCACTTCCATAACTCCATAACTGTGATACCACCCCAGGCCACCCCCTCCAGACTGGAACCCCCCCAGGCAGCCCCATGCTGACTGGACAACACCGCAGGCACGCCCCTCCAGACTGGACAGAACCCACCAGGCAGCCCCTTCCAGAGTGCATATCACCCCCATCCCCCCCACCTGTACAACCCCCCAGACAGCCCCTTCCAGAATGGACATCCCCCCGAGTACACAACTCCAGACTGGACACCACCCCAAAACCCCCCTCACATGTAACCCCCCCCCAGGTAGCCCCTCCATACTAAACACCCCCGCCCAGGCCGCCCACACAGACAGGACTCACCCCAGGCAGCCCACTCCAGAGAGGACACCCTTCCTAGGCGGCCCCCTGCAGTCTGGACCCCCAGCAGCACCCTCCAGACTGGAGAGCACCCCCCAGGAATCTTATTCCAGACTGGACACCACTGCACCGCCCTCCTCACCTCTAACAGCCCCTAGGCAGCCCCCTCCATACTGGACACCACTGCCCAGACAGCCCACTCCCGACTAGATTCCCCCCAGGCAGCCCACTCCAGAGTGGACACCCCCTCTGGCAGCACCATGCAGACAGGACCCCCCCTAAAACCCCCTCCAGACTGGACAGCGCCCACCAGGAAGCCCCCTCCAGAGTTGACATCACCCCCCCAGCCCCCTTCACCTGTGACACCCCCCAGAAAGCCCCCTCCAGACTGGGCACTACCCTCTAGCCCCCATCACCTGTGATACCTTCCCAGACAGCCCCCTCCAGACTGGATGCCCCCAGGCAGCCCACACCAGACTGGACACCACCCCACAGCCCCCCTCACCTGTAACAACCCCCAGGCAACCCCTCCATACCGGAAACCCCCGCCCAGGCAGCCCTCTCTAGACTGGACAACCCCCAGGCAGCCACTCAAGACTGGACACCCCTCCCAGGCAGCCCCCTGCAGTCTGGACACTCCCCAGCAGCCCCCTCCAGACTGGACAGCAACCCCCAGGCAACCCCCCAGACTGGAAATCACACCCCAGCCCCCCTCACCTGTGACAACCTCCCAGGAAGCCCCCTCCAGACTGGACACCACCTACCAGTCCCAACTCACCTGTGACACCACCCCAGGCAGCCCCCTCCAGATGGGACCCCCCCAGGCAACCCCATGCAGACTCGACACCTCCCAGGAATCCCCCTCCAGACTGGACAGCAGCCACTAGGCAGCCCCCTCCAGAATGGACATCACCCCAGCCACCCTCACCTGTGAAGCCACCCAGGCAGCACACTCCAGACTGGACACTACCCCTAGCCCCCCTCTCTCCCTCCAGTGTACACAAGAGTGGATACAAACCATGTTTGGTATATTAGTTAAGCATGTCCGTGTGATGGTACTCATGTCCCACTAGCCTACCACCACAACATCTGCAACATGATACCACAACATGCACAGTTGTTTGCTGCATCCTTGATGTCAGTGACTCTGCTCTGCTAAGCATTTTCATGTGTCCGAAATACGAGTTACACTTCATGCCCTGCAGGGTATAGTATAGCTTTTCAAACATGTACGTATGTGCTTCTATGCTACATAGAACATCCAACATGACAACAAACACGCCTTATGGTGTGCCCTGAGTGATTGTGCATATGTCTAGACTGTGCACATCCATGCTGCCCCAGTGGCAATGACTCTTGAGGCAAATCATTGTGAGGCCTGCTCCCTGTTACCCCTCACACTCAGCCCACACTCCATGGGTCCATTGCCCTCTCCCTCGTGTGGGTCACTGTATCTTGCTCCTAACTACAACTACACTGACTTACTCTCTCCACTTCACAGACCTTGCCTATGTGGTACTCTTACAGTCATACAGAAACTGGGATGGTTTGCTTTTTCCCAGACTTACGGCATGTTCCCATTGTGTACAGTCTCTGTACAAGTACAACAGTGGTGTGGCATGTGATGGATGCAAATTAACAAGGGGGGTCCTGGGAGTCCCTCTGCCAGACATTAGTCCTGGTTACGAGAGACTTACCCAGAGTCTTTAGCTCACTATCTTTCACAAAGAAGAAATATCCCAAACATATCAGTCTTTGTCCTGCCCTGGGGCAGTCCAGCACCGAAATGCTAGGCAATCCTCCTCTGAACAAGAGTACCAACAGCATCCCCAGACACGTGTTTCGGTCTGGTTGGACCTCATCAGTAGGGAGGAGCTGTGCCTCTCTAAGAGTAGTGAGCAAGGGGTCCACGTCTGGATTTCCCTAGTAACTTAGGGTGAGACCCAAAGTTACTTGAATATGCAAATTAACAAGGGGGGTCCCTATTCTAAAGGGTTGAAGCGCCTTTGCAGACCTTCTTGTACGATCAGAGGCCGAGTGGTCTCGCAGGACGACAGCGGTGCCGGGTGCCAAACCTTCAGCGGGCCACCAGCGATTCCTCGACTCAGCTTCTTAGTTGCAGGACACTTGGCTCCTTACCCTTTGTTCGTGAGACCTCAGGAGATCGACATGGTAGTGGTGTTTTCAGCCTCCTCTTATCCAAAGTTCCCTTCGCGCCAAAACGGAGAGGGCCCAATAGGAGATCCGCTCACAAACACTCACACCATACGTGGACCTATCACAGACCACGGTGGTCCCAGGCAATCAGGACACTCTAGACTCTCTGTCACCCAGGATGTGTATTGGGAACAGACATCCCAGCCCACATCCTGGAGGCATACACAAGGCATGCAGAAGCCCGCAAAAGCGCGAAAGTGCATGACCAAATAAGTACTGCACCGGGTCGGCTCGACCTGGGTGAAGGTGAAGGGGCAAGACGGTCAGCGGACAGGACAAAGAACCTTGTGGCATGGCCATTTTGGAGGCCAGGCCACCCATTTGGGCCAAATGCGGGAAGCGCGGGTAACATGGCAAAAGGGGATTCAAAACACAAAGAAACGATAGCTGCCACCAGTCCCATCCGTGACACACTTGCACATTTCATAATAAGTCCAGCGAGAGTTTCTAGGGCCTTTGGAATGACTAGAGACCCAAGAGCGCGGTAATGTAAGTTGCGGTGCACTCTTGTTTCATGTTGCTCAAAAGCTGCAACATGAGGAAAGGACTAAGGGAAATTAAGTCTCCCAGTACTGACTGTCCTAAGGGCATGTCAGTTTCCCCAGAAGAATTGAGCGAAAGCCCAGAGGAGTGCGGCGTAAGGCTGCGCTTCTCTGGCAAAGTCTAGATCAGTGTGTAAAACAACAGCAAAAAGTTTGGGGGTTGCCACATGGAAGTAAAATTACCTACAATTATGAAATCTTTCCTAACAACTGCTTGCAGAGGGTGGGGCACACAGGGAGCCTTGAGGCGTGAGTTGTTGACCCACAGGGCTGCAATCTGTGAGGAACATGCAGCCAGCATAAGACTGTTCCACCGGGAGATGTTAGCATTGAGGCAGACAATCTCGGGGGAACTGTGTGCAGCCCATGAGGTTGTTCATAGTGACCTCCAAGCCCTTATTCTGCTGATGCATTCATCAGTGTCACACATGTCACCTGCCACTGAGGACCAGGCCAGGGCACTGCGTGATGAGCTTCCAGTACCACTTCCACCTTCAGATTCAACACAGGATGGTGATGCCAGCAGAGACATGCCTCCCGGTCTACCATAGCCATGCGGTTCGTGAGCCCATGGAGGGGTAATTTTATTTTTTTGTTGACATGGACACCCTCACCCCCGGTCCATGATAGACATTTTAGATTTGTTTTTACATTTTCTGATACATTTGTAGACCCCAGGCCTGGAAATGTGCATGTTATTTTTGAGTTGCCCTTTCCAGGTTTTATTTTTATTTTATTTGTATGTTTACCCTAAGTTGTGCAGTTGTCCCCTCAAGGCCATGACATTTGGTGGACATGCAGGCATGCATAGCGAGGTAAACTTTCATGTTTGCATGGTGGTGCGCAGAATGGCATGTGCAGCTAACTATGGGTTCAGTGTATCCTTGCACATGTGTGCTGTGTGAATGATACTTCACTATGCCTGTTGTAATTTCTTCTCCCATGTTGTTATTTCTTCTCTCATGTTTCAGTAATCCGTGATGTGGCAGTGACTGCTGTCCCGGGGGAGACACCCTTCACCCTTTGATGTCCATGCTCCCCATGCCCTCCACCAGGCACTGCTCCTCCTGTCACTAATTTGGATACACAGTTCCTGGTGAAGGTGATGCGGGATTCACACCATGCTGGCGCAGTCAGCGGGTAAGCATGAGCACTGTCTTGCATGTTGCACATGCGTCATTGTTCCCCATGTTTGCTGCCTGCATAACTTTACTTCTATGTGCTTTGAATGCTACCATGCCCGGATTTTTTTTAATAGTACTCGTGTCACTGTGTTACCTTTCTCAGTCAACACATCTATGCCCGCACCTCTTGTGGTGTACTGCATGTCATTGTCCATCTGCAATTCAGGCAGTGTAGTCCTTGATGTGTGTTTAACTTGGTCTTCCCTCTCAATGTCAGTCTCTATCCCTCTCCCTATTGTTCTATGCTGCACTCATGGGCAGATCACAATCTATGTACTGTCACCCTCTTGCACCCTGTAGTGCTTCTACAGTGGGTTCTCTCAGCATATTTTAAGGATCCATCCATGTATTGTCATGGATGTGCATGTTCATTCTGTTGTTACTCTGCATATCATTGCATTTAGGGGAATGCGTCTCCTGATGGGTTGCATTGTATGCAAGGCAGGTGGGTACCCTGTACAGGTAAGTGAAGGGCATTTGCAGATGCTTGCATGGTATTTGATCACTGTGTGTGATCACTTTGGATTGGCTTTTCCTGTGGGGCACCAGTACTACTTCATGGGTGCAAGTTTCACAGGGTGTGGTCCTGATGATAGGTCTGGGCATGTTGTTGTTTCTATTGATTGGTGGGGCCACTGGTTTCCTATTCAGAATTGTGGAAGTCTCAACTGTGTGGGCCTTTCTTGGGTGGTTGGGAGTGGGTGGCAGGGCCGGCTGTCTGTGGCCTGTCACAAGTATTGATGTTTGTGCTGGTGTGTGTCTCATTGCACTTTGACCATCTGTACTGAGTGACACTTCCCTTGCAATGTTTGCAATGTTTGTGGGGCAATGGTTCTACAGCACATTTGGCCTCTCTTGCTTATGGTTCCCCAATTATGGTGTGCAGCCCCAGTTACGAGCCACAACCATGGAACCACTTTTGCACATTTTTGGGATGCTATGTTGTGAACTAGCAAATTACATTTTGCAGTGTTGGTGTTTTCACATGTATGCCCCATGCATACTGCACCATGGTGTTTGTAGCTTCACGTTGACCACAGCTGGGTGCATAGTACTGCTGCATTCAATTGAATGCACAATTGGACCAATTGTATGCTGTCACAATGAAGTCTGCATTGACCTTGTTCATTTACTTTGCATCCTACGTTTAGCATGCATTTATCCTTGCTTGCAGTATCATAGCTTTGTCTTGTCTGCTTATGTCTTCATTGACATTTGCCTTGGTGGCCTGCCTTTCAGTCTGACATCGGCCTCTGTGAATTGCTGCATCAAGCATGATCCTCCCTGCAGTGCAAGAGGTATTTGTGTACTTTCATTCTTGTGCTTTGCATCATGGGCTCTCATGACTGTGTTCAGTGCACTGTCACAATATTATGCAGGTAATGTCATGTCATTGATAGTCTTCCCGGGGGGGTGTCCCTGCTTTTTTGGGTGCTCAATTATCTGCATATGTGATGTCTGACTGCTGCATGTGTTTTGTATGTGCCATCGTCTTGTGAATGGAGATATGTGACATGCACATTTGCTGCATGTCATTCAGGGTGACCGGCAGTGGGGGGTTGTTGTTTATCAGTGTGTGTGTTTTGTGTGTTTGATTTGCATGCAGTGTACAGGTGTTGCTGCATGTGTGCTGGGACACATGTTGATGGTTGTCTTGTGAGTTGTTGTTTGCATGTGTTCTATGTCACTGAGGAGGGCCTGTGGATCTTGTTTTATTTTGTGCATGGATGTGTTAGCTGCACTCTGTTTCATTTTGTTCATTGTGTGCAGATCCTTCCATCGGGGAATGATGGTTATTTCATGGGATGAAATTTGACTGTTGACTGCATGCCAAGGGGACAGGTAATATGTGCATTTATCTTAATCACTTATGGTATTGCTACATGTGTTGCTGCATGTCTGGATGTGGCCATTCTGGTGTGTCACCCTCTTTGTCACACTTGTCAATTACCTCTTGTTGATTTTTGTTTTTTGGATGGGGTTTATTGTGGTCATGTTGCCAGATTGTGTCAAATGTGGATCAATAATGCACTGCTTTTCTACACCCCATAATAGGGACATGTTTGTGCGCATCATGCACATTCTAGGACATGTGTGCAGTAATATGCCATTGTGCTTGTTGTATTTTGTGTCCATTTTAATTTTTGAGGCCTTGAGTGGCTTGTAGCTCAGACATGTTTCAGGTTTTATCGCTGCTTACACATGTGTCAGGTATGTTAGTCATATGGGATGTTTTTGGTGCCAAACAGGTGATTTCATTAAATGATTGGCATTGTGGTGGTAGTGTCCGCCTTCTTCAATGTGTTTCTTCGGGAAACACAAAATGAAATGTATTTTTAGTTCTAATGAATGCACACAAATTTGGACTTCCAAGGGCACATTTTCAGGCGGCTTTGTGGGTACAGTGGATTGGCCCTTTGTCATCATTGAATGGCACCTGGTATTTGGCGGGAGCGTCTGCACTCCACAGAGGATGGATTTAGGTGAAAAAAGATTGCACAAGCTGGGTATGTGTAGCCTCTCCATGTGACCTTTGCCCAGCCATACCCAAGCAGTGTGCCTCTGGGTTTGGGTGCTGTGCCACTACCATGTCCACCGGGACGCCACGCCTTGTTGCGACATGGTGCAGGACACATGCTGCCACAATGATCCAGCCGACTACTGGTGGTGCATATAGCAACACACCACCAGAGTGGTCAAGGGAGCAGAAACGTGACTTGAGCACTCCGAATGTGCGCTCCACTATGCCCTGAGTTGCAAAATGGGCAGTGTTGTACCTTACCTCGGCAGGTGTGTTGGGGTTACCTATGTGTGTCATGTATGTGCTCAGAGGGTAGGCACTGTCCCCTGTAGAGGTATGATATGATATGATAGGTTATATATAACATGCTTAATACCAAGAGGTTTCTCAGCGCAGACCCGGGGATCGAACCTGTGTTGCTCCGTGTTGCCTTGCATCCAAGGCAAGCATGTTGTTCCTGAGCTATCCTCCCAAGACAAGGTGAGAATGGTTGTCATTGTCATTTGTTGACAGTGTCTATTGGTCTCTGTGCAACATGCATGCATGTGCATGGCCATTCATACTCACCAATGAGCCATGTGTTGCCATGCTTCCCAGCTTGCAGGGCCCGATTTAGCAGGGACATCCTGAAGATGCAACTATAATTTGTGTGACCTGGATAGGTGGCATACACTTCAGTAATGATGTCCTTGGCATAACACACAACCTGAACATTGAGGTAGTGCTAATGTTTACGGTTGCAGTAGATGTGCTCAGTTACTCTAGGTGGACGTAGACAAACATGGGTGCAATCAATGGCACCTAGCACTTTTGGGAAGTACGCCACTCCATACAAATCCTGGACCTCTGCTTGCCTTTCTGACAGTGTTCTGAGCATATAGATATGCTGGCGGACAGAAGGACGTGCAGTTATGAGTGCCAACACCTGGTGTAAGCTGCAAGACTGCGTGGCCTGGGAGATGCCAACTACTTAGGTGGTTGTCAGCTGGATTGAGCCAGTGGCCAAAAAATGCAGAGCAGTGAGCACCTTTAGCAAGGAGATCAGCGCTTGGGAGCACATGTTGGGTGATTTGAGGTCATCTTCCCACCTGTAACCAGGTCTAGGATGATATGGGGGGAATCTATACCTGCCATAGACCTGGTCATCATACCTCCCAAAAGGTCTGGTCCTGGGGTGGAAGATCCGGTCCCTGGCCATCCTCCTCCTCCTGTGGTGGCCCTGGATGATTGCTGCAACAAATGGTGCATTCATCGTGGCTGTATCCGTGCATTTGTTGAACCCATATGCTTTTCATGCATTTATTAGTGTGCGCGTTGACGTTTACTCTTGCTATTGTGGCGTAGGTATTTCTGGATTTGTACACGCTTTTTCACGACCCAGCGTTCCCTGTTCAATTCCATGAATACGTTTGTTTCGCGTGCGTACGGGCGGTGCGATCGTTTGGCGGTGGAATGTCCCTCATAATGCCCACATTTTCAATTGTTCTTCCTAATTCCACGTGTAGCACCCCCTTTTAGGTGGCTGTTCAGGCCTGGCCGGCCCTTCTCTTGGAGTCTTGTGCAAGGCATTCGTCGGGTCGCAGTGACCTGGTGGACCGGCGTGGATTACTCGCAAGTCCCAAGTAAGCCCCGCGCGTATTGCAATTTCACGCGCAAGGACCCTACTTCAGCACAGATTATTCGTTGAATCGGGCCCTATGTTTTTCTCCAATGCTTCTTTATGATTGAACATTCAAACCATGTTTGTTGAAGCATTAGTAAATATATACTCACAGAAACTGTAAAGTGTTTACAACGTTCCCATTGTATGTTGTGGTCCATGGACTTTCTGGTTGTAGGATCAATGAAGCGGGCAATACGCAAACAGAAGGAGGTGGAAGATTCATATCTGTGGGGCAGGTGATCTCTGCAGTTCCTTGGAAATGTTGTTGCAGAGACAGAGATCACAAATAATTTTTACTGCCATCACTCAAACATCTTGTGTCCGTGCCTTCTTGGATCAAAATCGCCACAAGAGTCACAGTCAAGAATCTCATGGCAGGGGATCTTGGTAGCTTTCAACTCAGTTGTTTGCACTGGGCCAAGGGAAGATGACTCTGTTAGGGAGAATTCTCTGTTTAGGCTAAATTTCCTAACCTAGTGAGTCCCCCAGCAGCTTTGCTGGATGTCTGGAGTTTGTTTTTTTCCATCCTGCCAAGAGTGAGACTCTTTTTCTCCCACTCCTGGACATGAGTGTGTGTAATTCCTTTGAATGTCAATGTGCTCTATGGGCTATGGGGTCTTTTACTCCAGAGGGTCACATGTGTTTTGCTATGTGTGTTACACTGCACCCTCCGTGCCGTAGCACTGGGGCGTCCTAGCGCACCTCCATCATAGACTCCATACCCGGGGACTGACTACTGTCTCCCCGGGCATAGAAAGTCACCATTGTTTTTACTAGACCTAAATTTACTAATAGAACTAGTACAAACCATCCTATTTTGGATGTACTAGTAGGGGTAATTCGATTACTCCTGGGTCTGTTATTCGAGGGGGAACTGTCCCGTCCCCCCTCGTCGAGTTTTGGCTGGTGGCAGTGGAAACTACTTGTTATGTTCGACCTCGAATATAACCCTATGGGATTCTTCCCATTGTTGGAGATTGATACTTTTCCTCGTTAATCTCTAACATACCACCGGTTTACTTATCTTAAATAAGTCTATCGGATGGTATTTTCTGCCACAACTCGGTTTTTAAAATGGCGTCTGTGTTCGTCTCTGTGACTCCTAAACCAAAGGTTGAGCCCTTTGTTCCACTTTTGGCGGGCTTCTGTACAGAGACCCTCCAAAGTGGTGCCATTCTGTCTGGGTTACCACAGGGGTGTGGGAGGGGGTTTAGGCACCCTGGACTGAGTTGCCTTGCCAACTCCAGTCACACTCTGGTGTGATTGGCCCAAGTGGTGAGCCACCCCGCTCACCACTTAGCGTGTTTTGATTGACAGCTAGGCTGAATGAATGAGGGTTTTCTGCATAAAAGCAGGGCTTTTGGGACTGGTGTTAGGAAAGATTTCGTAATTGTAGGTAATTTTCCTTCCATGTGGCAACCCCTAAACTTTTTGCTGTTGTTTTTCACCTTGTTCTTGACTTTGCCAGAGAAGTGCAGCCTTCTGCCGCACTCCTCTGGGCTTTCGCTCCTTTTCTTATGGGGAAACTGACATGCCCTTAAGACAGTCAGTACCGGGGAACGGTGTTTCCCGTAGTTTCTTTTATCATGTTGCAGCTTTAGTGCAACATGACACAAGAGGGCACTGTAAGCTAAGTTACAGCTCTCTTGGGTCTCTAGCCTTCTACAGGCCCTAGATACTCGTTTAGGATTGTATTTGATCGGTGCAAGTAATGCAGGGACGGGAATGGTGGCAGCGATCGTTTCTTTGTATTTTGAGCTCCTTTTGGCGTTCTAAGAGCGTTTTATGCGCTTAACCCAAAATGGTGGCCTGGCTCCCAAAATGGCCAGACCACGAGGCTCCTTTGTCCTGTCCGCTGACCGTCTTGCTCCCTTCACCTTCCCCAGGTCGAGCCGACCCGGGGCCTCCCTTATTTGGGCATGTACTTTCCCGCGAAACCTGGTTGCTTTTGCAGGCTTCTACATGTCTTTTGTGTGCCTCCAGGGTGTGGGCTGGGATGTCTGGTCCCAATACACATCCTGGGTGCCAGAGAGTCTAGGGTGGTGTGATTGCCTGGGACCACCGTGGTCCGTGATTGGTCCACTTATGGTGTGAGTGTTGATGAGCAGATCTCCCATTGGGTCCCCTCCGTTTTGGCGCGAAGGGAACCGTGGATAAGAGGGGGCTGGAAACACCACTACCATGTCGATCTCCTGAGTTCTCACGAACGAAGGAATACAGGAGCCAAGTATCCTGCAACCAAGAGGCTGGACCGAGGAATCGCTGGTGACCCGCTGAAGGACTCCTCCTTTGCACTGCTGTCGTCCTGTGAAACCCTTTCCTCCTTTGATCGAACCAGAAGGCCTGTACTGGTGCTTCGACCTTTGGAATAGCAGGAACAGCTATTCTCGGCGACTTCATCATCTCCTGCCAGTAAGCCTTCAGAAGCGTCTCTGGGCCATCCAGTTGACTGACCAGCTTACACGGGAGTCCTGCTCTGTAACCGCCGCCAGGTTGTGTAGTAATTCGAGTCCTTGTCACTCTCACACGCTTCGTACACTTGGCGTTCCCAAGTCTGAAGTGAGTAGTGTACATTTGGTTCAGATACACACGGCCGCTCCGTTGCCCTGCTGTGGTGACAAAACTGTGCAGGTTTCTTCGTTTGGGACGTCTTTTTTCTCTACACGACGACGAGGCATTCCCGGCTCTTCTGAACCTGCCAGCTGCTGAAACGAACGTGGAGAAGCCTGGGTCTGCTTGCATCAGGGACCGGTGAGTAGTATAGCTAGGATCTGGTCGCCCTCCCGCAGTAGCCCATTGCTTTTCCCCGCTGTGTAAAAACAGCACCCTTTTGTCCGTACTCGCGCTCTGCTTCTGCTCACTGTGGAGGCTGCGCTTGAGTCGCGGAACCTGTTCTTCTTCTGTTGTGCACTAACCCGAACTGCCTGACTTCCTCCGAAGAGCTTCTCCTTTTGCCCGTTGGCACCAGCGTGTGCAGATACTTTGAGCACAAGGCTCCACTCTTCGCAGGGCTCGGACTTCCATCTAATTAGGTGCCTCTGAAGGCGAACTGAGTCTAAAGCATTATCGCACTGCCTGTTTTCCTTCCCTTTCAGGTGGACTACACATTTCGTGCATATAACGCTTGCGACTGTCGTATTTGTATATATATTGGGCCTCATTACACGGAAGGCGGTAATCCAGGGTGCTATTAGCACCCTGGACCATGCCGGTAAATTACCGGCACCGCCTTGGCGGAAAGGGGATTTACCGCCCCATTCCAAGGTTGGAGGGGCGGTAAATCCCCTTTCCGCCATTGCCCTTCCCCATTCCCATTTCTGCCCCATAGGGCTCTATGGGAATGGGGAAGGCGCTAATTACGGCACCGCAATTTTGCGGTGCCGTAATTAGCTCCGAGGTCCCTTAGCGGGTTGGTACTTAACGCCTGCAAGAAGCAGGCGTTAATTCCTCCAACCCGCAAAGGGACCTCGTAGTACGGCGGTAAGGGTTAACGGTCACCGTTGCCATTAACGGTGACCGTTAACCCTTACCGCCGTCCGTGTAATGAGGCCCATTGTGTTGATATGGTATGTGTTGGCTTAATATTGTGATATTGTGATTTTCTCGCTACGGTCATTATTTTAAAGGCCTTAAAATAAATGTGTATATATTTTTGATATAACAACTGTTTGGAGTAGTTTGTAAGCGCTCTTGCTTTGTGTGCTCATTGCTGGCTTTCAGTCACCCTCACCCCTCTTGAGACCTAGTCTTGACCGCCGCGATCGCTACCTTGATTGGTCTGGCTCGTCCAGAGGTTACCCTGTTCCAAGTAATTAGGTTGGCCTTCTGAACTTCTGCGCCACCAGGACAGAGTTCAGAAATCCGTCTTAACAAATTGGTGTACAGCGGTGGGATACGACTGAAGGTATCCAGTGTTGCGCACGAACTAAGGCATTTCAGGTTATTCCAACCAGGACACGTAGTGAATTGTTGTAGTATAACTTTAAAAAGGCCATAGTCCTATCTAACAGTATGGAAACAAATACCTCGTTAACTTTAAATGCTTCCAAATCAGAAACATTGAAGAAGATGTGTGCGGAGAGAGGTGTTTCCTCTCAAGGCACTAAATTGGAAATGATCCAAAGAATCGTGGCGTGGCAAGAAGCGCAGCTTGACGCTATAACTTCTGAGGACAGTGCAGAAGGTGGTGGGGCTGCTCTCACTGGTAGAACCGACGGTTCTGCCGCTGCACTGATCCATCGCGACCACGAGGACAGGGAGGATGTGATGTCTAATGTTTCCTCTGCCAGTGCTGATGGGGAGGCTATGCTTGAATTCAAGAAGCAAGAGCTGCGGTTTAGGCAGCAGGAGCTTGAATTCAGCATAGCCAAACTAAAAATCGAACAGGCAGAAAAACAAAAAGACAGGGATCACCAGTTGGAACTGGCCAAGCTTCAGTTTGCAAATGGGTCCAAGGGTCCTGGACATGGGTCTGGGGCTTCCTCTCATCCACGGTTTCCGAAAGATCTGCTCAGTGTGTATGAGGAAAGGAATAACATTATGGACTGGCTGAATGCGTTTGAGTATGCATGCAAAGTTCAACAAGTTGACAATGATGATAAATTGCCTGGTTACTCAGCAGACTGCCCCATTCTGGCTGTAGTGCCATTATGGAAATGTCGAAGGCTGAGCGAGCTGATTTCGCAATGTTAAAGCAAACTCTCATTTTAAAGTTTGGGAAGACTCCGGCCCAATATTTGAAACGTTTCAGAGAGTATAAGAAAAAGGAAGGTGGTACTTGGGTATCTTATGTCACTGAATCCTTGAAAAACTTAACTGGCTGGGTCGAAGGTTATAAGGTTTCTACCTTCGAAGGCATGATAAATCTTGTCATGCTGGAACACATTTTTGCTTCTTCTTCCCCGGAGCTTAAGCAGCATTTGGCCGATTCGAAGGAGATAGATCCTAAGAAGCTGGCCATTGCAGCAGACTTATGGGTGTCACATCGAGTGTCCCATAAGGACAAAACTCATCCTGGTAAGCAGGAGGAAGGGAAAAAGTCCAAAGATATGGAGGGTGGAGAATCTGCTAAATCTTCTTCTCATAAGGGCCACAAAAAGAAAAGTAAGGGTAAGACACAAGAGAACTCACAGGGTAGTGGAGGACAGCCTCCGAAACAAAACTCTGGTTACAATAAGCCTCCCTATGTAAACAGACCCAATGGATCTTGTTTTGCTTGTGGAGCAACTGACCACGTGAAGGGGGATCCCCGTTGTAAGGTTAGACCTTTGGGGGTCCACTCCGCTAATCTGGCCTTCTCCTCCTACGAGGAAGAAGAGATTACAGGAGCATCCTTCTCCTCAGACTCATTTCCCAGCGGGATAGAGGCTGAGGTAGTTTTAGTGTCCCTGGGTTCCTGGGAGCCTAAAGTCGCAGAGGCTTATGCTAGGATTCCGGATAATACCAAGCACTACTTTAAAGACAGTGTGCTGATCAATGGAGTGGATACTCCAGCTCTTAGGGCTAGTGGGTGCAGTCGCACTGTAGTGGATTCTACCTTGGTAGACTCAGAGGAAGTTGCCAGAGCTACTCTGATGCCCACTAAGTTGGCTGACGGCCCCCTCCGTAAGTTTCCCGTAATACCTGTAAATCTTACTTTAAATGGTACAGCAGTCAGGATTCCAGTGAGCATTCAGAGAAACGTCCCGGGAAAGGTCTTGTTAGGTAATGATCTCAGAGCTTTAGGGCTCATAGGAGACACTGCCGAAAGACCCTACACACGGTCTCAAGCACGGGCAGCATTGGCCAAGTCCAATACGCCGACCCAGCCGAAGGGGAAACCCAAGGCGAAAGGAGTCGACAAGTCAAGACGAGGGAAAGAGAATATTCCCCCGAGCTCGCCTACCACTGCGGTGGAGGAAGTTGGTCAATCACCCGGGCCTGACGAGGAGGTGGCGATGCCTGAAGTATTCGACCCCAACGATCATCCTGAACTAAAAGACTTGTTAGTTGAAGGAGGTCCTGATAGGGACGAATTCAGTAAAGGCCAACGTGAGTGCCCATCTCTGGAAGGCCTAAGGAGACAGGCCTGCTCCCAGCTTGAGGGTGAACCTCCTGGGACGCATAGGATTTATTGGGAAGGTGGACTCCTGTATAGCGAGCCCACAGAGTCTACAGAAGGAGACCATAGGAGGTTGGTGGTTCCCCTTGCTGTTAGGCCCTTCCTCCTGCAGTTGGCGCATGAAGTTCCCCTTGCTGGTCACCTTGGTATGAAGAGGACCAAGCAAAGGTTGTCCATGCACTTCTACTGGCCCAAGATGGGGGTGCAAGTAGAAAGTCACTGCAGGAGTTGTACCTCCTGCCAGTTGTCTGGTAAGGTTGGCGCGACAATCCAAGCTCCGTTGGTACCGCTCCCAGTTGTGGGGGTACCATTTGAAAGGGTAGGGATCGACATCGTTGGTCCCCTTGACCCGCAAACATCCTCGGGCAATAGGTTTATCCTGGTGCTGGTCGACCATGCAACCAGGTATCCTGAGGCCATCCCATTGAAAACTGTAACTGCCAAGTCAGTTGCAAAAGCTTTACTCTGCATATTTACTAGGGTTGGCTTCCCTAAAGAAGTTGTGTCAGATCGTGGCAGCAACTTTATGTCGAAGTATATGCAGGCTATGTGGAAAGAATGTGGGGTCACCTACAAGTTCTCTTCTGCATATCACCCCCAGACCAATGGTCTGGTGGAACGTTTCAACAGAACGTTAAAGAGCATGATTGGGGCTCTGGAGGAGCCTCAGAGAAGAAAATGGGATCTTCTTTTACCATGCTTACTGTTTGCCTACCGAGAGGTACCACAGGAGGGTGTTGGCTTCAGCCCCTTCGAACTTCTGTTCGGTCATCCCGTACAGGGACCCTTAGCCATCGTCAAAGAGGGATGGGAGATGCCCACTCCCCCTGTTACTACCAACGTAGTTGATTATGTGCTAGGGCTCAGAAAACGGATGGTACTTCTGATGGGCTTGGTTAGTGATAAAATGAAGGCAGGACAAGCGCTGGTGAAACATTGGTACGACCAGAAAGCTTCCCTCATCAACTTTACACCTGGTCAGCAAGTCCTGATCATGAATCCCATAAGGCCTCGAGCTTTACAGGACAAATGGTCAGGCCCTTACACAGTGGTGGAGCCCCTGGGTGAGGTTAACTATTTAGTGGACCTTGGAAGGCCTGGACAGGCTCCAAAAGTGTTTCACGTGAATAGGCTGAAGGCTTTCGTCCCAAGAGTCGAAATCGCAGCACTGCTACTGGCTTCAGACGTTGAGGAAGAGGAGTCTGAACCTCTTCCCGACCTGTTCCAAAGCGGTCCTTCAGATAGCTCCTTTGAGGGCGTCCGAGTGGCCCCTCACCTGACTTCTGATCAGCAGGCTGAGGTGAAAAGTTTGCTTAGGCAGTTTTCCCCCCTGTTTTCACAGTCGCCTGGTTTGACACCTTGGTGCAAACATAACATTGACACAGGAGACAGTGTACCTACCAAAAGTAGGGGATACAGGATGTCAGACAAAGTACGGTCTTATATTAAGACCGAGGTAAAGAAGATGTTAGACCTTGGGGTGATTGAACCCTCTAGTAGTCCTAGGTCCAGCCCTGTGGTTTTGGTTCCAAAGGTAGGCACTTCTGAATTGAGGTTCTGCGTGGATTACAGGGCTCTGAATGCTGTCACCAAGACAGATGCACACCCCTTGCCTCGAACAGATGAGCTGGTGGATACTTTGGGTGCCTCCAAGTACCTCAGCACGTTTGACCTCACTGCTGGCTATTGGCAAATAGCTTTAGCAGAACATGCCAAGGAGAAGACAGCATTTTCTACTCCAGACGGCCTTTACCAATTCCGGGTAATGCCGTTCGGGTTGAAGAATGCACCTGCCACTTTCCAGAGGCTTGTGAATCATGTGTTGAATGGGTTGGACGAAGTCTGTCTTGCATATCTGGACAATATAGCAGTTTTCAGTGCCACCTGGGAAGACCATGTGAAACACCTCGGGATTGTGCTCCAGGCTCTTCAGAAAGCCCACTTGACCATAAAGGCTAGTAAATGCCAGATTGGACAAGGCTCAGTGGTTTACCTTGAACATGAAGTAGGTGGAGGGAGGATACAGCCTCTACCCAGTAAAGTACAAGCAGTACAAGACTGACCTACCCCCACTACCCAAACCCAAGTGAGAGCCTTCTTAGGACTCACGGGGTATTACCGCAATTTTGTGGCAGACTATGGCACCATAGCTGCTCCTCTGACTGCCCTCACAACTCCGAAGAAACCCAAGAAGGTAACTTGGACCGACGAGTGTGAGAAGGCCTTCAATGGCTTAAAAGACTCCTTGTGCCAGGCCCCTGTCCTCAGGGCCCCAGATTATCAAAGACCTTTAATCGTGCAGACGGACGCCTCTGACACTGGGATAGGAGCTGTACTATCACAAGTAGATGAGAAGGGTAAGGAACACCCTATCGGTTTTATTAGTCGCCAGCTTAAGGACAGAGAGCTCAGATGGTCCACGGTAGAGAAAGAATGTTTCTCTGTTGTGTGGGCCCTAAGGAAGCTGAGGCCCTACCTCTATGGGACCCACTTCACTGTGCAAACTGACCATAAGCCGTTAAAGTGGCTAATGAACATGAAGGGGGAGAATCCAAAGTTGCTTAGGTGGTCCATAAGTCTACAAGGCTTCGACTTCACTATTGAGCATAGGCCAGGTGTCCAACATAGCAATGCTGATGGGTTGTCCAGAATGTTTAACCGACCTGAACAAGAGACTCATCCAGGGGTGGATTAGTTCCCCCTGTCCATAGTCTGGGAGGGGCGAGTGTTAGGAAAGATTTCGTAATTGTAGGTAATTTTCCTTCCATGTGGCAACCCCTAAACTTTTTGCTGTTGTTTTTCACCTTGTCCTTGACTTTGCCAGAGAAGTGCAGCCTTCTGCCGCACTCCTCTGGGCTTTCGCTCCTTTTCTTATGGGGAAACTGACATGCCCTTAAGACAGTCAGTACCGGGGAACGCTGTTTCCCATAGTTTCTTTTATCATGTTGCGGCTTTAGTGCAACATGACACAAGAGGGCACTGTAAGCTAAGTTACAGCTCTCTTGGGTCTCTAGCCTTCTACAGGCCCTAGATACTCGTTTAGGATTGTATTTGATCGGTGCAAGTAATTCAGGGACGGGAATGGTGGCAGCGATCGTTTCTTTGTATTTTGAGATCCTTTTGGCGTTCTAAGCGCGTTTTATGCGCTTAACCCAAAATGGTGGCCTGGCTCCCAAAATGGCCAGACCACGAGGCTCCTTTGTCCTGTCCGCTGACCGTCTTGCTCCCTTCACCTTCCCCAGGTCGAGCCGACCCGGGGCCTTCCTTATTTGGGCATGTACTTTCCCGCGAAACCTGGTTGCTTTTGCAGGCTTCTACATGTCTTTTGTGTGCCTCCAGGGTGTGGGCTGGGATGTCTGGTCCCAATACACATCCTGGGTGCCAGAGAGTCTAGGGTGGTGTGAATGCCTGGGACCACCGTGGTCCGTGATTGGTCCACGTATGGTGTGAGTGTTGATGAGCGGATCTCCCATTGGGTCCCCTCCGTTTTGGCGCGAAGGGAACCGTGGATAAGAGGGGGCTGGAAACACCACTACCATGTCGATCTCCTGAGTTCTCACGAACGAAGGAATACAGGAGCCAAGTATCCTGCAACCAAGAGGCTGGACCGAGGAATCGCTGGTGACCCGCTGAAGGACTCCTCCTTTGCACTGCTGTCGTCCTGTGAAACCCTTTCCTCCTTTGATCGAACCAGAAGGCCTGTACTGGTGCTTCGACCTTTGGAATAGCAGGAACAGCTATTCTCGGCGACTTCATCATATCCTGCCAGTAAGCCTTCGGAAGCGTCTCTGGGCCATCCAGTTGACTGACCAGCTTACACGGGAGTTCTTCTCTGTAACCGCCGCCAGGTTGTGTAGTATTTCGAGTCCTTGTCACTCTCACACGCTTCGTACACTTGGCATTTCCAAGTCTGAAGTGAGTAGTGTACATTTGGCTCAGATACACACGGCCGCTCCGTTGCCCTGCTGTGGTGACAAAACTGTGCAGGTTTCTTCGATTGGGACGTCTTTTTTCTCTACACGACGACGAGGCATTCCCGGCTCTTCTGAACCTGCCAGCTGCTGAAACGAACGTGGAGAAGCCTGGGTCTGCTTGCATCGGGGACCGGTGAGTAGTATAGCTAGGATCTGGTCGCCCTCCTGCAGTAGCCCATTGCTTTTCCCCGCTGTGTAAAAACAGCACCCTTTTGTCCGTACTCGCGCTCCGCTTCTGCTCACTGTGGAGGCTGCGCTTGAGTCGCGGAACCTGTTCTTCTTCTGTTGTGCACTAACCCGAACTGCCTGACTTCCTCCGAAGAGCTTCTCCTTTTGCCCGTTGGCACCAGCGTGTGCAGGTACTTTGAGCACAAGGCTCCACTCTTCGCAGGGCTCGGACTTCCATCTAATTAGGTGCCTCTGAAGGCGAACTGAGTCTAAAGCATTATCGCACTGACTGTTTTTCCTTCCCTTTCAGGTGGACTACACATTTCGTGCATATAACGCTTGCGACTGTCGTATTTGTATATATATTGTGTTGATATGGTATGTGTTGGCTTAATATTGTGATATTGTGATTTTCTCGCTACGGTCATTATTTTAAAGGCCTTAAAATAAATGTGTATATATTTTTGATAAAACAACTATTTGGAGTAGTTTGTAAGCGCTCTTGCTTTGTGTGCTCATTGCGGGCTTTCAGTCACCCTCACCCCTCTTGAGACCTAGTCTTGACCGCCGCGATCGCTACCTTGATTGGTCTGGCTCGTCCAGAGGTTACCCTGTTCCAAGTAATTAGGTTGGCCTTCTGAACTTCTGCGCCACCAGGACAGAGTTCAGAAATCCGTCTTAACAACTGGATCTTGGGAAGTCGCCACAGGACCTAAGAATCCGACAAGGGTAAAGCTGAGCCGACCTGCAACGACGACACCTCCGGTGGAGCCCTGCGGAACCGACTCACCACTTCCCGACAACAGAGGAGATCTCCCTGCCGGAGAGTCTCTTCCCCTGACTGGTGGGGACAACCAGTCCCCTTTGCTTTTTCTTCGCTCCAGGACGCAGTGGTCGAATTGCCCGTGCAGAGCACCTCGGCAACCGCATAGCAACTACCCCTGTACCGCGACCAAAAGGTGGTGCCTTGTGACGGAGCACTCCGTGGCTGGTCTCTTCCGTGGTGGTGCACCGGACTTCAATTTTCTTCGACGACGAGATCTTCTCTACTCTTGGCAAAGACCCGACGTGCATCCACCACCAGGAACAACTGCCCCCGCCGGAGCTGTCTCTCCACAAACAAGGTACCGTGTCCGCCTGGCTTCCCTTTGTGCCGGATCGAGTGAGGTGTCTTAATCCTCGCCTTTCCATTGGGTCGCCTCCAAGCTTTCTTTAACGTGTTGTTCTGAACTGGTCCAATCTTTCCATAACAATTTTGCGATAAAGACTCGAACCGCATTTCCACTGAGACACTTTTTGGGACATATCGCCTTGCCTCTCTCCGAGTGGGCCTGGCCTCTGAACTTTGTGATCTGCCGTAGACCCTGCCTTACTTGCCTTGCATTTGTCCGAAAAGTATTGGTACCGAGTTGACTTCATAACCTGCCTTATTTTTCTCTCCCGTCCTAACGAATACTAGAGTGCCATCTAGGTTAAAGCATACACCTCTGTCTGCAAATAAGTGATGCCGGTGAACCTAGACTTGTCAAACTATTGTTAGGGGGATTGATCTTTTTCTTCGTATAGTAATTGTGATTGAAGTTGTTTGCTGTATTAGTGCCAGAGTGTTTTCCATAGATGAGTTGTTATAAATAAATACCTTTATATCTTTACACCAAAGCTTGTTCCGTGTTTGCTTGTTCTACTGTGTAGATTGTCCTATATTGTATACTCCACATACTGCCTAACTCTTCTTGAGGGAAGTCTGACTGCTCAGCCACAGCTACCAAGTGAATCTGTGCGGTACAGACTGCTACCAAGTGGGTTTACTGCCAAACACCTGTAGTCCTAAATCTTTTGCAGTGGTCCCAGAGGGAACTGCACAGGTTTCCGCCTAACTCTGGTGTACAGCGGTGGGATTTGTATCGAGTATACAGTTTAGAGTGCTTTTCGACACTTTAGGATAACTAACCACAAAGCTTAGCACTAAAAAGCAACTTTCAAAAATATGTCTACTATGGAAGTTTACAATCAAGAATCCTTGTCAGGTGAAAATACTGAGGGTTTACGAGCTCTCTGTAGGCAAGAGAATCTTTCTGTAAGAGGCAAGAAGTTAGAACTAATAGCGAGATTGCTGGAAAACCAAAGTCTGGGTACTCGTTCAGAGGAACCAATTTCTCCAGCAGATGTAGATAACAGTGATGGTGTTGATCTAAATCGTAATTCTGACGATAGTGATGAAGAGGCTGACGAGGAAGGAGAGGCTAACGAAACTGTCTCCCCTGCTCCTCTACCTGCCTTACCATCTGTACCTACGGGGCCCATACCAGGTCCCACATGTAACCGTGCTTATTTTGAACTTGAAAAAATGAAGCTCGAATTAGAATACAAACGGTTCTTGGCTCAATCTGAAAGAAACCAAGAGCTCGAGTTCAGACGGATAAATGCCCAGGCTGAGCAGAAGCAAGCTGAGTTAAGGCTCAGGGAAATAGAACTTAATCACAAATTAGAGATGAAAAAGTTGTCTGTAGAAAATGCTTCTCTCTCCTCTGGTTCCTCTAGGAGCTCCAGTCCCAAAAGACCCCAGATGCCGAAGGAATTAGTGGGTATGTATGAACTGAGATTGGATGTATTGGATTTGTTAAAACTTTTTGAGTACAATCATGGGCTCCAAGACATCATCGGGAATGATTTACTTCCCTGGTTGTTCTCTAGGCTCCCCCCTGTTGCGACTGATCTGGTGATGGAGTTGGGGGAGGCGGATAAGATGGATTACGAAAGTGTGAAACTAGCTTTGATAGCTAGATTTGGGAAGACCCCTTCCCAGTATCTTAAGAGGTTTAGAACTCTCAAAAAGCATGATGGTACCTCTTGGGCTACCTGGGTGAGTGAAGGGTTGAAAAATTTAGAGGGGTGGATTAAGGGTTACAAAGTGAACACTTATGAGGGTATGAAGAATCTTTTTATGTTGGAGTCTATTTATGATGCCTGTTCTCCTGAGCTCAGACAGCACTTGGCTGATTCGAAGGAATTGGATTCCCGGAAGCTAGCTAAGGCTGCTGATTTATGGGTTGCCAACAGGGCCACACATAAGGATTCTGGGGCAACTCAGAAGAAGGATGAGGGAAAACAGCCTAAAAAAGACTCAAAAGAGAATTTGAATAACTCAAATTCCAAAGAGGGCCCCAAACAAAACCAGAAGGGTAAGCCACAACGAAAACCGCAGCAGAATAGTGTGTCTTCTGGTGCCAAACGGTAAGGAGGCCAGAACAAGCCACCATTCCAAAAAGCATTTGGTAAATGCTTTGTTTGTGGCTCGACTGACCACGTGAAAGGAGATCCCAGATGTAAGGGTAAACCTTCAGGGGTCCACCTTGTCTCCTTAGCCTTCGCTCCAGAGGAGGAAGTACAAATGGCAGGTGGAAACTTTCTACTGCTAGCTGATGAACCCCTCGGAGTCTCAGCCAGCGTTTCTTTAGTATCTCTGGGGTTGTGGGAACAACAGAATTTAGATGTCTATAATTCTATCCCCGATAATACTAAAGAGTATTATAAGGACAGTGTCCAGGTGAATGGTCAGGAGACTCCTGCCATTAGGGCCACTGGGGATACCATAACTGTGGTGGATAAATAATTTTTTCAGGCTGAGGATGTTGCTAAGGCACCCAAACGCCTCACCAAGTTAGCTGGAGGGCCTGTGCAGATGCTTCCCCAATTACCAGTTCTCATCCAGTGTAACGACATGACTGTGAAGATACCTGTCAGCATACAGAGTGAGGTACCAGGACGCGTACTGTTGGGTAATGATTTGAAAACTCTCTGAGTTGTATCGCATACTCCCAGACCTCCTAGTAAACGGTTATAGGAGCTAACCAGTCCTGCAAGAGAGAGGACCATGCACGGTACTCTCCCGGAGATGATGAGGAAAGAAATCACTCCTGCTCCACTGGAATTGTCGGCCGCTGTCTCGAAGAAATCAGAAGCGAAAGGGAAACCTAAGACTTCTACCCCGAAACCATCAGCCAGCATTTCAGTGCAGCCAACAGGGACTTCCCCACGGTTATCCAAAGTTACACCCGTAACTCCACCTCCAGCTGAGGCTGAGAGGGAGGTACAACCCTGTGTGGTAGAATTAGACTCTGGAGAAGAGCTAATGGAAGGCCAGGAACTCATTGGGGATCTGGATCCTGTTGACCATCCTAAGCTGCAGTCTTTACTGGCAGAAGGTGGACCCAGCAGGGCAGACTTCAGTAAGGGACAGAGAGAATGTCCAACTCTGGAAGGTCTTCGCCACCAGGCAGAAGCTCAGGCTGAAGGGCAAGAGCCTGGGAAATACAGGTTGCACTGGGAAGATGGCCTCTTCTACAGTGAACCGACCGAGTCTGCACCTGGAGACTACAAGCGGCTTGTAGCACCCCAAGAGAACAGACCACAGTTCTTGCAGTTAGCCCATGAGATTCCTTTGGCTGGTCACTTGAGTTTCAAGAAGACTAAGGAAAGGCTATCTCTCTACTTCTATTGGCCAAAGATGGGGGCCGAAGTAGAAAAACACTGCAGGAACTGCCACACCTGCCAGACCTCTGGTAAGGTTGGCTCCAAGAATGTGGTACCTTTAGTGCCTCTCCCAGTTGTGGGAGTCCCATTTGAGAGAGTAGGGATTGACATTGTTGGTCCCCTTGATCCTCCAACCTCCTCAGGCAACAGGTTTATACTTGTTGTAGTAGACCATGCTACTAGGTATCCTGAGGCAATTCCTATGAGGACTGTTACAGCTCCGGCTGTGGCTAAGGCCCTCCTAAGTATTTTTACTAGGGTCGGGTTTCCTAAGGAAGTAATCTCTGACAGGGGGTCAAACTTTATGTCCCACTACATGAAAGCCATGTGGAAAACCTGTGGAGTTACTTACAAGTTCTCAACAGCTTACCACCCACAAACCAGTGGGTTGGTAGAACGGTTCAACCGAACCATGAAGAGCATGATAGGTGCTTTAGAGGAACCCCTTAAGCGTAAGTGGGACCTTCTACTGCCATGCCTTCTCTTTGCTTATAGAGAAGTCCCTCAGGAGGGAGTAGGTTATTCTCCCTTCGAACTTCTCTATGGTCATCCCATCAGAGGTCCTTTGGCCCTGATTAAGGAGGGGTTGGAGAGTGCTCCTTCCCCCAAGCCAGTCAGAGTGACTGACTACGTGATAGGTCTCCGGAGGAGAATGTCACACATGATGACAGAAGCAAGCGATAACTTAAAAGCTGGACAAGCATTGGTCAAGCATTGGCACGATCAAAAGGCTAACATGGTTGAGTTCGCTCAAGACCAGCTTGTTCTCGTTATGGTCCCAACAAGGCAGAGGGCCTTGCAAGACAAATGGATGGGACCCTTCAGAGTTGTGGGTAAACTCGGAGAGGTTAACTATCTGGTGGACTTGGGCAATCACAAGGAGGCTCCGACCGTCTTCCACACCAACCAACTCAAAGTTTATGTCTCACGACCTGATGTAGGAGCGTTGCTTCTAGCATCATCCGAGGAAGAAGAAGAGAGTGAAGCTCTTCCGGATCTCCTCAGAGGCTCGCCTTTGGATGAACAGATTGAAGGAGTAAATCTCTCCTCCAATCTGACACCCGAGCAACAAGAAGAGTGCAAATCCATGTTGAATCAGTTTGCCTCTCTGTTCTCGCTTTCACCAGGCTTGACCCCTTGGGGCCAGCATGACATACACACTGGTGACTGTCTGCCAGTCAAAAGCAGAGGATACCGAATGTCAGAACACGTACGAACCCACATCAAAGGTGAGGTCAGCAAGATGCTTGATCTCGGGGTAATAGAGCCCTCTACTAGTCCACGGTCTAGCCCAGTTGTGTTAGTACCAAAGGCCGGATCTAAAGAGCTTAGATTCTGCGTGGATTATAGAGCTCTTAATGCAGTCACCGAGACTGATGCCCACCCTTTGCCAAGAACAGATGAGTTGGTGGATAAACTTGGTGCCGCCAAGTTCCTCAGCACATTTGACTTGACGTCAGGCTATTGGCAAATAGCCCTGACAGACCATGCCAAGGAGAAAACTGCATTTTCGACCCCCGTTGGCTTATACCAATTTAAGGTAATGTCTTTCGGATTGAAGAATGCACCTGCTACGTTTCAACGGATGGTAAACCAGGTTCTGAATGGGATGGGGGACTTCTGCATGGCATACTTGGATGACATAGCAGTGTTCAGCAATTCCTGGGAAGAACATGTAACCCACCTGAGAGATGTTTTGCAGGCTCTTGGACAAGCCAATCTGACCATAAAGGCGAGTAAATGCAAATTGGACAGAGTAAGGTAGTCTATCTTGGACATGAAGTAGGAGGTGGAGAAATAAGGCCTTTGCTCAGTAAGATTGAAGCTGTGCAAAATTGGACAACACCTACTACTCAAACCCAAGTGAGAGCCTTCCTAGGCCTCACTGGGTATTACAGGAATTTCATCGAGAACTATAGGACCGTAGCCTCTCCACTGAATGTCATCTCCTCGCCCAAATTTCCTAAAAAGTTTAGATGGAACGAGGAGTGCAATCAGGCTTTTGAAAACCTGAAAAAGGCTATTTGCCAAGCCCCAGTACTTAGAGCTCCTGATTACCGCCAACACTTCATTGTGCAGACAGATGCTTCAAATGTAGAAATAGGTGCCGTACTCAGTCAACTGGATGGGAAAGGTAGGGAACACCCCGTTTGCTTCATCAGCCGCAAGCTGAAGGATCCTGAAACAAGGTGGGCAACAATTGAAAGAGAGTGCTTTGCTATCGTGTGGGCTCTGAAGAAGTTTAGGCCATACTTGTATGGTTCTACTTTTGTCATTCAGACTGATCACCAACCCTTGAGATGGTTAATGCAAATGAAAGGGGAAAACCCGAAACTATTGAGATGGTCGATCTGCCTGCAAGGGTTTGATTTCACCATTGAGCACAAGTCAGGGTGTCACCACCAAAATGCTGATGGTCTCTCTAGGATGTATGTCATCGACTAGAGGTATGAGATTCATCCAGGAGTGGATTAAATCCTCATGTCCCTTAGTCTTGGGGGGGCGAGTGTTAGGGAGAATTCTCTGTTTAGGCTGAATTTCCTAACCTAGTGAGTCCCCCAGCAGCTTTGCTGGATGTCTGGAGTTTGTTTTTTTCCATCCTGCCAAGAGTGAGACTCTTTTTCTCCCACTCTTGGACATGAGTGTGTGTAATTCCTTTGAATGTCAATGTGTTCTATGGGCTATGGGGGCACTGGGGCGTCCTAGCGGACCTCCATCATAGACTCCATACCCGGGGACTGACTACTGTCTCCCCGGGCATGTAAAGTCACCATTGGCTTTACTAGACCTAAATTTACTAACAGAAGTAGTACAAACCATCCTATTGTGGACGTACTAGTAGGGGTAATTCAATTACTCCTGGGTCTGTTATTCGAGGGGGCACTGTCTTGTCCCCCCTCGTCGAGTTTTGGCTGGTGGCAGTGGAAACTACTTGTTATATTCGAACCCAAATATAACCCTATGGGATTCTTCCCATTGTTGGAGATCGATACTTTTCCTCGTTAATCTCTAACATACCACCGGTTTACTTATCTTAAATAAGTCTATCGGATGGTATTTTCTGCCACAACTCAGTTTTTAAAATGGCGTCTGTGTTTGTCTCTGTGACTCCTAAACCAAAGGTTGAGCCCTTTGTTCCACTTTCGGCGGGCTTCTGTACAGAGACCCTCCAAAGTGGTGCCATTCTGTCTGGGTTACCACAAGGGTGTGGGAGGAGGTTTAGGCACCCTGGACTGAGTTGGCTTGCCAACTCCAGTCGCACTCTGGTGTGATTGGCCCAAGTGGTGAGCCACCCCGCTCACCACATAGCCTGTTTTGATTGACAGCTAGGCTGAATGAATGGGGGTTTTCTGCATAAAAGCAGGGCTTTTGGGACTGGATCTTGAGAAGTCGCCATAGGACCTAAGAATCCGACGAGGGTAAAGCTGAGCCGACCTGCAACGACGACACCTCCGGCGGAGCCCTGCGGAACCGACTCACCACTTCCCGACGACAGAGGAGATCTCCCTGCTGGAGAGTCTCTTCCCCTGACTGGTGGGAACAACCAGTCCCCTTTGCTTTTTCTTCGCTCCAGGACGCAGTGGTCGAATTGCCCGTGCAGAGCACCTCGGCAACCGGATAGCCACTACCCCTGTACCGCGACCAAAAGGTGGTGCCTTGTGACGGAGCACTCCGCGGCTAGTCTCTTCCCTGGTGGTGCACCGGACTTCACTTTTCTTCGACGACGAGATCTTCTCTACTCTTGGCAAAGACCCGACGTGCATCCACCACCAGGAACAACTGCCCCCGCCGGAGCTGTCTCCACAAACGAGGTACCGTGTCCGCCTGGCTTCCCTTTCTGCCGGATCGAGTGAGGTGTCTTAATCCTCGCCTTTCCATTGTGTCGCCTCCAAGCTTTCTTTAACGTGTTGTTCTGAACTGGTCCAATCTTTCCATAACAATTTTGCGATAAAGACTCGAAGCGCTTTTCCACTGAGACACTTTTTGGGACATATCGCCTTGCCTCTCTCCGAGTGGGCCTGGCCTCTGAACTTTGTGATCTGCAGTAGACCCTGCCTTACTTGCCTTGCATTTGTCTGAAAAGTATTGGTACCGAGTTGACTTCATAACCTGCCTTATTTTTCTCTCCCGTCCTAACGAATACTAGAGTGCCATCTAGGTTAAAGCATACACCTCTGTCTGCAAATAAGTGATGCCGGTGAACCTAGACTTGTCAAACTATTGTTAGGGGGATTGATTGTTTCTTCTTCGTAGAGTAATTGTGATTGAATTGTTTGCCGTGATAGTGCCATAGTGTTTTCTATAGATGTTCCGTTATAAATAAATACCTTAATATCTTTACACTGAAGCCTTGTTGCGTGTTTGCTTGTCTTACTGTGAAGAATTGTCCTATATTGTATACTCCATATACGGCTTAACTCTTCTTGAGAGAGGTCTGACTGCTCAGCCACAGCTACCAAGTGAATCTGTGTGGTACAGACTGCTACCAAGTGGGTTTACTGCCAAACACCTGTAGTCCTAAATCTTTTGCAGTGGTCCCAGAGGGAACTGCACAGGTTTCCGCTTAACAGACTCCAGACTGGTCTGCCTCTGTTTGGTGAAGAATACCATCATTTTGCTGGCAGAGCTTTGTCCTCATAATTTCAGAACTTCACAATTTCAGGTCTGACAGAGCTAACTCCCAAATAATCCCTGGTGGACATGTTTCTCCTCTTGAGGGCTTGTACCTTTTTCTGAAAAGGTATAGGTGCAGAGCATTGAGTAAATAGGAATCTAGGAGCTGAGTGCTAACTCTGCTTTCAATCACAGGGTTGCATGCATTCATACCTTTGGTGTCCACCTAATCAACACGAGTAAGCCATATTCAAAGCTTCGCAGGCATCATTTTAGGTGTTCTCCCCATGTATGGGTTTAAATGTCAACCTGAGACCTCCCTCGATAATCCTGCACGGACCCTAAAGGCTTCTCTCAATGAGGCAGGTAGACGAATGTATCATGGGTGGCAACATCTCTATCCTACTCGATTTTGGAGCAAATAACATTAGGCTGTTGGATTTGAGAACACATTTTAGATAATGGTTCTGGTTGGGATATCTCCAGGATACAGCAGACTGTACCACTCTAGACAAATGTACAAATGCTGGCAACACCAGTGAAGCCCACACAATTGGACATCTGGGTAGACTAACATGGGGAGCTGTGTGCATTTGGGCCACCTTGCCCGTAACAGTTTCCACAACGCACAAACAAGATCCTTCCTTCCTTCCTTCCTTCCTTCCTTCCTTCCTTCCTTCCTTCCTTCCTTCCTTCCTTCCTTCCTTCCTTCCTTCCTTCCTTCCTTCCTTCCTTCCTTCCTTCCTTCCTTCCTTCCTTCCTTCCTTCCTTCCTTCCTTCCTTCCTTCCTTCCTTCCTTCCTTCCTTCCTTCCTTCCTTCCTTCCTTCCTTCCTTCCTTCCTTCCTTCCTTCCTTCCTTCCTTCCTTCCTTCCTTCCTTCCTTCCTTCCTTCCTTCCTTCCTTCCTTCCTTCCTTCCTTCCTTCCTTCCTTCCTTCCTTCCTTCCTTCCTTCCTCCCTCCCTACTTCCGTTCCCTTCTCTACTTCTTTCCTCGTCCAAGGAAGGTCCCGTGTTCCTTTACTTCCCCGTTCTTCCTTTTCATCTCTCTCGTGCCCCGTGTGTTCCCTTTCCTCCTATCGATTCGATTCTTTCCTCTTTATCTTGTGAACCAATAATGAATTTGGAAAGACCCTCGCCGAGCGCATTCTGCCTAATATGATTGCCTCAGCCATGCCCTAGCTCAGAGTGAGAAAGTAAATAGCATCGCGCTTGTCCCCACATGCCGCATTCTGTGGATCTGTGCTCTGTGAAGGCGGCTGGATGGACAGTCGCCTCTGCTCGAAATCCTCTTGGTCTCTCACCATTAGCCCCGGCTTATGCAGAGCTCCTGACATGTGCTGCTTTGTAATATGTTGCACCTCGGGGCGGCCACGGCAGCTTTTCCAAGTCATCTGCACCTCAATCTGCCAGTCTCAGAAAATGCTCCGAAGATCTTTTTGTAGTGAGATGAATGCTAATTGTATTTTGAAATCCAGCTAGGGGCTCAATTATTTCATTTCCAGCTCCCTCATAAGAATCTCCGGCAAGAAGCCCGCGAAATGAATTCATTCTTCGCTCAGCCCGCGCGCCATCCGTAAACTGCACTGCGCCATCTTTCAGATGTCATTTTATCTGCGCATCTATTATTGAGCAGATGCTGACAAGGCCGTAATTTTTTATTCAAATGCTGCCTTTTCAGATAGTATTAAAATGTTTATACATTTTCTTAGATTTTGATAAAGCACAGAGCCAGCTCCCAGGAGCAGCAGAATACTTTACAGAGCACATCAATCGAAGCCTGCGGTTCGCGGACATGAGATGCCGCACACAGAGGGCTGCAATGTACATGGAGTATTTTATAGCCTAAATTACAAAATAACGTATTTACTATTACGGTGATGAGGAGGATGAAGAAATACAATTGGGAAAATACACACACCAGTTATATCATTTGCAATTAATATTACACACATCGCACGATTTTAGTTGAGTTGTTTTGAGATGAAGTCATTTGCTGAGGACCCCTCCAGTGTTTTTTGTCCAATGCCGAAACATGAGCGAAGTATGGGCCATGTAGTTTATATCAGAAGATACATGTGCCCAATTTACAACGCGTTTTTCAATGGGATTCCGCCATTGTAAAACGATTGTGAAAATCAGGCCCTTATGCTGGAGCGAATATAGCTCGGATTCTGGCGTTTTCTTTCCCTACATCTGCATCAGCCTGATCTTGCAGCCTGCGTGGGATATCGTCTACGCGCGTGCATTTGTAACATTTACATACGCAATGGCAGCGTGTGTAGTTGTCTGGTGCAGCGCCTCTCCCCTCCGTGTGGTGCGCATATCCCCGGCGCTGCAGTTCCGCACACTGTGCTCGCCGCGCGAGTGGGCCAGGCGTCTCTGCTGCTGCGCCTGCAGGGAGAGCAGGCCCCGCTGCTGAATGAATCGCCGCGGCGTGGAACAGCAGGGACAGTAAATACTGTGTGCCCAGTTAATCATGGTCAATTATGGCACTTTAACCCGGGGCACAGTTGCCGAGCGCGCTTTTTATGCTCACGTACAGGCCTTGAGATTTTTCATTCGCCACCGTGGCATCGAACAATGCGGTGATTTATTTTATATGCGGACCAGGAGCTGCAGGCTCTCGCTACCTGTGCAACCGCGACAGTGCTCAGCTGATGGCAGGCCACCACGGCCCATCCTACTGCTTCCTAATCTTCCAGAAAATTACCAATTATGCCGATATATACACAGAATAATATGTTATGCTCTTAAACTACCTTGCATACATGATTCCACCTGCTTCGAAGCTCTATAATAACAGGTGCTATTATCAGACACTGTAATGCGACTCAACTCAATGTATGATGATCATCAAACAAGTTTACTTCGAATAAAAAAAAAATCATAAATCGTCACGTTATTAACAACAATACATGCACGAAAACAACAATAGGGAAACTAATTTCAAAATGAAATAAAAGTGTATTTAATTGGTCAACACCACAAATTGACGGACAAACAATGCTTAATTTGTGCAGGTGTTTACCAGGGCTCAGCCCTGGCACTTATTGTCTCAGACTCAGTTTGATTATTATGTGGTGTTTATATGCAACTTTATTATTTTAACTGCCAAACACATAATAAACACCTATAGAATCAGAGCAAAATGGAAATGACGATTATGTTTAAAGATACACTTAAACATTTGTCTTATGTCAAGACACAAGCATGTTATTGTATGTGCATGTTGATTGGTATTTGTAAATCACACATCTGCCGCAGTGAGAACATCCATCAACCACACTGAGCCAGTGGGAGTTGCAGTTTTAACCCTATATAGCTTGACAGCATGGGGCGCAGCCATGGGTGGTGGAGCTGCCCATCCTGACATGTCGTGGCTGTGTTCAAAAATATTTGAACCCCGTCATTTATTTTTTTTATAAATTAAGCACTTCAGAACCAAAGTACATTTCACTATGATGTTTCTTAAGGGAAGTTTGAAGAGCCAAAGTAGTTCTCATATGTGTAGCTTGCAAGGACATCAATTCCCCAAAATGCCAGGGGTAGCGGACGCTACATGAAATGCCTGATGACATCACAAGAAGTATCTTCATATGACGTTTGACCCTGATGACATCACAGGAATGTATATTATATGATCTTGGGCTCCATTCATATCATGCATTATAATAAATATCTATAAATATAATATATAATTGCAAATAATACTACATATTCTTTAAATCCAACCATATATCAACCAAGGTGCTGCCTCAATATGTTATGCCAGTGGCACACACAGCAGAACTATCACAGGCCAATAGCTGCTCTTTTTTTATATTCCAGGACAGCCTCATATGGAAAGTTACTTCCATCTCAGAGCAGTTGAAACCTCAGGTGCAAGGCGTAGTCATAATATGCTAAATGCAGTCTCACAACGCTAGGCACTACTGTTATACAATTGCTAGCTCATAGGCCAGAGCAGTTAAATTTTATGCCAGGCAAATCCTCATCTGCCTCATATGCCGCATACAGGCACCGCCTCAGAAGCCCCAGTGTTGGTATCATTATCCAAGTACGTACTAAATTGCCCAATTATTTCTGTTATATGGCAGGTGAAGCCTGAAACGCTAGTAATAATCATTATATGTAACATACAGCCTCGTATGTCCAGGCGCTGCCATCACATGTCAAGTGTAGGTTCATCAGCTCAGGCATCGGCTAGTGCCACTGCACCATCCGTACCGCCACCACTCAAAGATTTAACACACATGTATGTATAATCAAGAATGTCAAAGAGGTTACAGAATGGATTGGATGTGGAGGTTGGTCGATGAGGGGGTGGAGTTTTGGTGTGTTTTGGTGTGAGAGTAGAGAAGCCATGATTTCAGCACTGCTGTCCCGGTTTCAGAGTCCCCAATTTACCAAGTAGACCAGCGTTGCATCAACATGCTCATATGTCTGTAGTGTTTTCTTTCATGAGCAGAATCAGCAACTTGTGTTTCATAAAGTGGTTTACAAAGCACCAAACCACATTCTAAATCAAACTGGAAAAAATAAAAATACAACTGTTATCCAAACGTATTGGGTACAACAAGTCTGATACAGTGCTTGCTAACTTAATCTTAGCCTTTTTAGCACTACCAATATGAATCCAATCGAACTAATAGTATACAATCTAATCCTTATAAGGCTGTAAGTCTGAGCTGGCCCTTGCCATAGAAAGTTATGACAAGGTCGTAACTGAACTTGTTTGCAAGAAACAAGCATTCGACTCACTGAGCCATCTCCATCCCTTTCTACATATTGTATAAAACGAGGGTTATTTTAAGTATATAAAAATAAAACTGTCTCACATAAGACATAAAAAGTTAAACTGAATCAAACTGCTAACACAAATGAAAGACACACATTGAATATAAACAGGCAAATAAAACTCCCTACACAACAATAATCATACAGATGCCATTCAAAGTGATGATTCACATGATGCACTTTTAATTAGTCTGTGGACACTGCGCCTGTTCTACGGAGACGCAGCGCATACACCCTGTGATTCCTGGCTGATTATTCTACTTACCTCTGCAATTATGTCTATTATAATATACCTTATATATACATTTTATGTACTCCACTGTAAATTTACGCTCTGTTGTATATCTTGTACATATTGTTCAGATCTGTAACTATGCCTATTAAGTTTTCGCGCCCGGAGGCCTCTGGGCCTGGCGCATGCTACAAATAAATAAAATACAAATTGGAACTATAAACTAGGCTCCAGACTCTTCCGTGCCTCCTACCATCACACTGTTGTTACCAAACATTCCAACAGGCATATACCTAAAACAACAGTCCACGCTACCCCACCCCCTCCTCTGATTACGAATACCCAACACGACACAAACCTTCCCCATACACCTCTGATCCCGATCAAAGGAGCTTTGATCAATGCCAGTTCTCCTACAGCACATGCACTTGACATAGCTGATTTTATCATCACACATGATCTTGATTCATCGCCATCACAGAAACTTGGTTACACACCACCTCAGGACCTATACCGACGGGATACACTATCATTAGGAACGACCGCAAAACTAATCAAACTAAAGGTGGGGGTACTGCTTTCATTCACATAAGTACCATCAATCTTCGCATCTCCAACACACAGCAAATCTCATCAGCGGAAATTCTCACTGTCAAATTAACACGCACCCCCAGCCAGACTATCACACTCCATCTTATCTATAGACCCCCTGGATCTATTTCCACTTTTTGCTGAAGACCTATCACACACGCTGACCTCTAACACAAAATCCAAATCACAAATCATCGTACTAGGCAACCTCAATCTGGGTTTATAAGGCCCTAATGATTCTGCAGCACACGACATCAACAACTTGCTCACTAGAATAGACTTCTCACAATATATCAATGAGCCAACACATTCCAAGGATAGAATCCTTGACTGGATTTCGGGACTAAACTGCGTAATAAACGTGGATTCCAACCAACCGTGTGCCTTGTCAGACCACCATCTAATCACATTCGGTATTTCAGCTAACATTATTCACACCAAACCTGACATAGCCCCTGCCATCTCTACTACGAACAAGATAGACATAACATGTGAGAAACTGCTCCCACTTATCCTCCCCATCCTCAGTGTACATGCCTCTACCTGCACTGACCCAACTGTCATGGTCGATTTATTTAACCAGACTCTACTGAAAGAGCTAGACCAAATCACACCTGCTAAACTAAGGAAACCTAAACCTCGCGCCCATCTCAACTCCTGGTTTACACCCCAGATGAGAGTCCTCCGCAAAGACAAACGCAATCTAGAAGCGCGCTGGAAAAGCAATCCTACTGAAATGAACAAAGCGAGTTTAGCACTAGGCACCTTGAACTATAAAGAGGCTATAATTCAGGCAAAAAAGACACCTACAATAAATGCATTGAACAAGCTAAATCTAATACTAAAGAGTTATTCCTAATACTAAAAGAACTGAAATCTCCAGTCTCCCCTCCTGACATCTGTGTCAAAGACAGTTCCTGGTGTGCCAATATACAAAAGGCACTCCTTGGTAAAATAGCCACTCTCCAAACCAAAATCAATAACAAAAAAATCAGCCTATCAATCGATTCACAAAATAATCCTCACCAGCCCATATCCAGCTGCAACTCTCCAGCCTCCAAGCCCTTCCACTTCTTGCCCCTAACCATCGCTGAAGTTAAAAACATAATTAATAACCTCAAACCTTAAAATTGCCAAGGCGACTCATGTCCTGCCACTATCAACAAGGAGGCTTCTCACCACCTAGCGCCATTCATCACTGCATTCATTAACTCCTCCTTTAGCTCAGGAATTGCCCCAGATAACCTTAAGGACGCATGGGTCATCCCACTCCTTAAAAAACCATCTCTGGACGTTAACATACCTACTAACTACATGCCTATCACCACAGTGCCCTTCTTGCTAAAAATACTTGATCGAGCGGCCTATCTGCAGATCCAAGACTACTTTGAAACCAACAAACTCTTAGGACTCAGACAATCTGGGTTCCGCCCACGTCATGGAATTGAGACTGCCCTGATAGATCTCAAAACTCAGATCGAGGATCGAAAAGACAAAGGTAAGCTAGGCTTCCTTCTCTTACTTGACCTTTCCTCGGCATTCGACCTAGTCAATCACCAAATCCTCTGCCGACACCTTAAATACACAGCCCACTTTTCAGACAGAGCCACAGGCTGGATTAGATCCTTTCTGGACAACAGGTAAATGAGGGTCTTCTCCCCGACTGCTCCTGCAGAACCGGCAGCTGTCACATGTGGAGTACTCCAAGGATTGTGTGTTTCACCCACTCTTTACAATGTTATTATGAAGCCACACTTCAATATTTTGGATTCTCTCGGTGTCATCTACACCAACTAGGCGGATGACACCCAGATACTCATACCCATCACCAGTGATCACACAGTTGACACACTTGCCGTTAACTCCATCTACCAGGTCATCCAAGCTTGGATGGCCAATCATGAACTCTGTCCAAATGACGAAAAGACAGAGATTCTCATCCTTGGCACCCATCAAAGACTTAACAAACTTGACTCTGCATTTAACTCTTTTGTCATCGATGGTAACATCATTAAAGTTTCAAAAGATACCAAAACCCTTGGCATTTACATAGACTCCACACTATCTCTCTCTAGGCAAACAAATGCAGTTTCGTCATCAGCTGCTTATACATGCAAGCTCATTACAGCCTGCTGCCCCTTCCTATCCCCAGCCAACTGTACTACATTAGCTAGGACCCTGGTCATGTCTAAAATTGACTACTGTAATGCCCTCTAACTCGGCACTAACCAAGGGAATCTCAGCAAACTTCAGATTGTCCAGAACAACGCTATCAGAGCTGCTCTAAACATCCCCAGGAACCATCACATTTTCGATACTAGAAATAGTCTCTGCTGGCTATCAGTCCCACAACAAGTTTCTCTAAAAACCCTTGCTCTCTCGCATAAATGCATTGCGAACTAGTTACCTAGCCAAGAGATTCAGCATCCATACCGCTAACAGACCCCTGAGAAGTGCCCACTCCAACTGCCTATCCATACCCCATTTCAACCTACTTCGATCAGGGGGTTCCCGTTTCCCTGTTATGGCAGCTAAACCTTGGAATTCAATACCAAACCTGCTTAGAGCTGAACCCTCTTTACATGCGCTCAGAAGGCAAGCAAAAGCTTGGCTGTCTGCCCACACACCCGCCTTGACTCACCATCTTGGCGGCCTGCTGCACACTTGTAAATACTGATGTGTATTATTTGTGACTGTCTATCATTTTGCTTATTTTACTTCCTTCTGTTCTAATCTGCAAATCCCAAATCCCTTGTGTACATTAATAACAACTGTAATCTACTTATTATGTCTGCAAACAATTAATCTGTAAATGTGTAAATACCCCCATGTATAGTAACTGCCTCAGATGTCGAGGCCTGTAACTCAAATTATGAGCCCAGATGCCCTTGAGCCAGGTGCGCTTTATAAATAAAATAAATATAAATTCATCCCCTCCCAAACATCATGTCCAAACCCCTAATTCCCCTGTGTTTGTTTCAGTTTCTGATTCCCCCTCTCTTTCTTAATTTTTATACTGTTATACAATAATAACATTTTAAGTGTGTTCTTAGTATATGTCTGTGTCTTATTTAAAAAGAAAAGGCATTTAGGGTGTCCGTGGACAGTGCAGCTGTCTGAGATGTGCACAACTAACCAAAATGGGGGTGTCCTAATGACACTATAACTGTTCGTACTGTCCGTAATTAAAATGGAGGTGTCCTTAGAACACACAAGATGGCCGCCTGTCCGCAATTAACCAAGATGGGGGTGTCCTAAGGACACTATACCTGTTCATACTATCTGCAATCAAAATGGAGGTTTCCTTAGAACACACAAAATGTCCACCTGTCTGCAATTAAGCAAAATGGGGGTGTCCTAAGAACACTATACCTGTTCGCAATGTTTGTAATTAAAATGGAGGTGTCCTTAGAACACACAAGATGGCCGCCTGTCCGCAATTAACCAAGATGGGGGTGTCCTAAGGACACTATACCTGTTCATACTATCTGCAATCAAAATGGAGGTTTCCTTAGAACACACAAAATGTCCACCTGTCTGCAATTAAGCAAAATGGGGGTGTCCTAAGAACACTATACCTGTTCGCAATGTTTGTAGTTAAAATGAAGGTGTCCACAGGACACTAAATTCGTCCGCATGTCCGTAACTATTCAAATTAGGGTATTCTAAGAACAGCCCCCGTTCCCAAAGTCCGCAACCAGAATGAATATGTCCGTAGAACACATATCCCGTCTGCCTGTCCGCAAAGTTTTGACACACATTTATTTTATTCAGGGACTTCCACACTGTTCGTAGAACACCCGCGCACATGCACACCACACTTGGGTCCTACGAACATCGCACCTGTCTGTAACTGTCCGCCGGACGTGTGTCACACTGTTAATTAGTTCAGGGACCTGAACACTGTCTGTAGAACACCTGCACAACCAACCCCTTCATTTGGTGTCCTACGGACAGCCGTCCCATTAGCGAACATGTTCGCGACGTCATCATGTGACCGCACCCACGCTGAGCATGTGTCCTTATTTGCGGACACTTCACGGCACCCGAATATTTAAAAAGTGCTTTTTTGAGCAATCCAAGGTATTTTCCAGTAAAAGTTCACCATTGCAAATGTCCCAGACAATGTCCCTGCCGATCTACATACTTTTTGGAACTTTTTGAACCCTTTCTTGGTGTTCGACGTGTCCACGGACAGCACGGGTGTCCACGAAGAACGCACCCGCACCCCAATAAAAGGCCACACCCCAGAGCTCATCCTCATTTTGTCTTTCTACTACTGCAGATTGACCTGCTTTTGCTTCTTTTGCTGCTCTTGCTGCTTTTGCTTCAGCCAACCTGATGACATTCATGGCTGCTGCTGGTGCTATTGCTGTTGCAGCACCACCCTCAACCCCTCCACCACCACCACCTCCCCAAGGGCCTGCAGAGGGTAATAGGCATGAGGATGCAGAGGAGAGAGATGAAGAGGATGAATAGGATGAGGTAGTGGAAGTCCCTACTACTAGCACTCATCGTGAGTCTTGAGTGTGGCGTTATTTACCACTGTTGATGGACTGCCAAAAGCTTGTGCGAACAAGGTGATCTGCACTCAGTGCCACATGGTGCTGAGTCGTGGCAAGCCTGGTTCATATAGCTATGGTACGACATCAATGAAGCAACACCTAAGGTCGTTCCATGGTGGGGCTTTTCGTAAGGTTGTACCTTATGATATGCGTAGCAGGTTGAGTTCGCCTGCAGCATCCTCTGTTACCGCTCCTGCCACCACAAGAGACACTCCTGTGGGAAAGCGCATCCCTCCAGCTGCCTCGCAGGCCATTCATGATGCTGTTGACTCTTACCTTTCGATGGTCACAATATTGTGCATGTACTGTGACACAGTACTCTGCAGGTGGTACCTTCAGAGTGCTTTCGAGACTGCAGTCAAGGAGCACAGGAAGAACTGCCCACTACCTGAATAAGGGTCACCCTACATCTTCCTTGCTCCACCTGCCCTTTCTTATCCCTCTGGTTGAGGTCCCTTCCTTGGCCTCCTTTCCCCTCCTTTCCTTGTGTCTCCCCCAAAAAATATAAAACAACAAAAATAAAAAAGGCTCTTTTCAGAGCTGCCTTTCACAGTACAAAAATAGAAGTGACAAATAAATAGTGCAAGGCCCTGTGCATTTTTTAGAAATCCACGAATAGTATGCAGACATTTAATTTTTTTTGGGGTACTGCCCTATCAGAACCATTGTACTTTTCTCTGGGAGGAAGTGGTGGCTCTGAAAAGAGCCATTTTGTGGTGTTTTTTGTGTTTCAACACTTACTGCAAAATGGATTGCTGCAATTCCAAAAAAGGTTGCAATGCATTTTGCATATTTCGCAGAAAAATCTGATTGCCGGAATAAGTAAGTAAGATGTACTCCATCTCTGCGAAAAATGTGTGTTCTACGAAACATAATGTTTTCATTATGAAAAGAGGGCATACTGACATCCCTCAAAAAAGGCACAGACACCCTTGTTAACATTGCACCTTGCTTTCTCCATTTGTGGACCAAATGGAAAAGAACATAGCCACATTTGTCTCTGTGCAATATGGGGAAAAAATGACTCTGGAGTTTGGTTACATGTCCATGATGTTCCCAAGTCCTTCTTTCAATGCAAATTGCAAAGAGATTCCAGACACATGTCCTAAACTGTTCCCTCCACAGTTAATAATAATAATGTCTGGAGGACGCTGTGTCACCAAAGTAGCACAGAGAGGTACCAAATCCAGTCACTTCATTCTATGCACTCTATGACAGTGCACTTCACATGAGGGAATCCAAGATGTGCAGCCACTCCACAGCGATCTACATGCACCTCCAACCAATTTATCCACAAATCTCTTAAAATCCAAACAATCTGCTTTCTGAAACACACAGCCATAGATATCTGCTCTCCTCTCAGGAAAAATACTTTCTGACAAACTCTCTCCTTACACAACACACCCAGTAAACCTTATTGACCCATCCCTTGCTCTGCTCAGTCTTATTTGCATGCCTTCAAACCCCAAAATCCCCATATCTAATACGCGATGTCCGCGGACAACCGTGATATCCGTGGACAAATCAAAAAATTTGAGAGTGGGGAATGAAAATTTAAATAGTGTGCCCCATTTCCCCTTTGAGGTTGGCTCTGAAACAAGCCTTTCTTTTTGTTTTTTTTGAAGATGCTTCAGAAACACCTTTCATTTAGCACTTTTTAAATTTTTTTCCTTATTTTCCTCCAAAAATCTTCACATTAGCTTCTCCAACACAATCCTTATGTCCGAAAGAGCATGGTATTTCCCATAAAAGATAAAGACACACCATCTTCTTTTAAATAAACAACATTACCAGAATCAATGTTCTCATTATTACAAAAGAACATGCCAGCTCTAAGCATGAAAGCAAACCTACCAATATTTTGCTGAGGACCAAAAACAGAACTATTGTCCCATACTGCCCTAGGTATTAAACCAGAAAAAATAACCTTGGCATTTGGAAGTACTTTCATTACTGACTCAACCAAGAGTTCCAGATCATCCAACAAAGTAGGGGCACTGACATAGCCCAAATGCAAAGCACCACAGTGCAAAACAACCACATGTGGACTGTTCACCCTGCCCATATCTCCACAAACCTGTACAATTCCCTGCGCATTGAAACCAGACACAGTGCTCCACACCACCTCCACTCCTTTAACATCAAAATTGTTTGCCACATTCCCGCATTTAGCATACTGCTCCAAACCATGCACAAACATATCTCCAACCACCAACACTCTGACTTTCTCTACTTCTGCCATCTTCACTCCACACAGCCTCTTTCAACACAAACCACAACCTCAAAACCTGATTGGCTGATCCCTTTAGTCCTATTTCTATGCCAGATATGTTGAGAAGTCCCGTATATGGAATCTACCTTAGGGGCTGGTTGATTGTGAGTGAGTAGTTTCACAAAGATTGTAACCAATTTTTGGCCTGCTTTATGCACTCCTTTGGAATGGTGTGTGTTTTTTTCAAATTACATTTTTTTTTGTAATTTCATTATTTATTTATTTACCATTTATGTATTTACATTTTTTGTTGAGCACTGTGTGCTAATCTGGTGTCTGTCTAGTGTTTGTTTTGGCTTCTGAGGCCGTTTTTCTGTGCTGGGCTGCATCCAAAGGGTGCCGTTTTTGGGGTGTAGTTATTTGTTTATGTCTGGCCTTTTCCAGTCCCACCCTCCCCACTTGCAATTGGTTGGAAAAGTCACGTTTGTTTGTGTGTGTTTGTGGCTTGGCTTCAGCAGCCATTTTCCATTTGTTTTGTGGACAGCCATGTGGAAGGTTGTGGCAGGGACACCAGTCTGGAATTAACCTTAAGGGCTGGTTGATTGTGAGTGAGTAGTTTCACAATGATTGTAATCCATTGTTGGCCTGCTTTATGCACTCTTTTGGAGTGGTGTGAGTGTTATTTTCAAATTACATTATTTTTTTTAAGTTTATTTATTTATTTATTTATTTACTTAACCATTTATGTATTTATATTTTTTGGTGAGCACTGTGTGCTAATCTGGTGTCTGTCTAGATTTTGTTTTGGGTCCTGAGGCCATTTTTCTGTGCTGGGCTGTATCCAAAGGGGTCAGTTTGCGGGGTGTAGTCCTTTGTTTGTGTCTGGCCTTTTCCCAGTCCCACCCTCCCCCCTCCAACCTGCCCTGATTGGTACATTCACCTGGTCATAACAGACCTTTTCAGGGCAGCTCTCTGCCTGGCAGCCCCGGCGGCTAAGGACCCCAAGGCAAAGGGCGGCTCCTGCAATGGTGGCTCCAGAAAGTGTCTGCAGGTGTCCGCAGGGGAAGCCAATAAAGCCAGCAGTCAACATACACCACCAAAACTCTAAGTGTGGCATGGGTGGGGTGTAGAGCAATTACTCTACTCCAGAAAGCCCCTGCCACTCTACCTTACCTTTCCATAACGTAAACTGCCATAAACTCACACCACGCACACCTAGAGAGATTTGACCACCAAGCTAAATTCATTCAAGACTGGACTGTAAATGTTGTCCAGCATAACATACTAACATACTTACCAATGTTAACTTGTGCCACTCCCAGAGACAATGATGATTAGCCAGCCTCACACTAAGACAGGTGCAACAATGTTACCAAGAGCCACACTTAGATGGAATCTTGAATGATAGTATGTCCCACACTTAGATTGAATTGTAAATGTTAGCATGTACCTTATCTAGATATAACTATGATTGGCAGCATATCCCTCACTTAGTTGGTACTGTAAATGATAGATGGAATTGCGAATGGTAGCATGTGCCACACTAAAATGGAATTGCGAACGGTAGCATGTGCCACCCTTAGATGGAATTGTAAATGATAGCATGTACCTCATCTAGACATAACTATGATTGGTAGCATATCCCTCACATAGTTGGTACTGTAAATGATAGAATTGCGAATGATAGCATGCACCACACTTGGATGGAATTGTGAATGATAGTATTTCCTGCACTTAGATAGAATTGTGAAGGATAGCATGTGCCACACCCAGATTGAATTGTAAATGAGAGAATATCGCCCTCTTAGATAGAATTGTGAATGATAGCACATGCCACACTTGAAAGGAATTGTGAATGATACCATGTGCCACACTTTGATTGAATTTTAAATGATAACATGTACCTCATCTAGATATAACTATGATTGGTAGCATATCCCTCACTTAGTTGGTACTGTAAATGATAGATAGAATTGTGAATGATAGCATATCCCACACTTAGATAGAATTATGAATGATAGCATGTACCTCATCTAGATAGAATTATGATTGGTAGCATATAGCTCACTTAGTTGGTACTGTAAATGATTAACAAAAAAATAAAAAATAAAATCTTCCAAAAGCACATGAGTAATTTGTGAATGAAACCATGTGCCACACTTTGATTGAATTGTAAATGATAGCATGTGCCACACTTAGATGGAATTGTGAAAATAGCATATGCCACACTTAGATAGACTTGTGAATGATATCATGTTCCACACTTAGATGGAATTGCGAATGGTAGCATGTGCCACACTTAGATGGAATTGCGAATGATAGCATGAACCACACTTAGATTGAATTGTAAATGTTAGCATGTACCTTATCTAGATATAACTATGATTGGCAGCATATCCCTCACTTAGTTGGTACTGTAAATGATAGATGGAATTGCGAATGGTAGCATGTGCCACACTAAGATGGAATTGCCAACGGTAGCATGTGCCACCCTTAGATGGAATTGTAAATGATAGCATGTACCTCATCTAGACATAACTATGATTGGTAGCATATCCCTCACATAGTTGGCACTGTAAATGATAGAATTGCGAATGATAGCATGCACCACACTTGGATGGAATTGTGAATGATAGTATTTCCTGCACTTAGATAGAATTGTGAAGGATAGCATGTGCCACACCCAGATTGAATTGTAAATGAGAGAATATCGCCCTCTTAGATAGAATTGTGAATGATAGCACATGCCACACTTGAAAGGAATTGTGAATGATACCATGTGCCACACTTTGATTGAATTTTAAATGATAACATGTACCTCATCTAGATATAACTATGATTGGTAGCATATCCCTCACTTAGTTGGTACTGTAAATGATAGATAGAATTGTGAATGATAGCATATCCCACACTTAGATAGAATTATGAATGATAGCATGTACCTCATCTAGATAGAATTATGATTGGTAGCATATAGCTCACTTAGTTGGTACTGTAAATGATGAACAAAAAAATAAAAAATAAAATCTTCCAAAAGCACATGAGTAATTTGTGAATGAAACCATGTGCCACACTTTGATTGAATTGTAAATGATAGCATGTGCCACACTTAGATGGAATTGTGAAAATAGCATATGCCACACTTAGATAGACTTGTGAATGATATCATGTTCCACACTTAGATGGAATTGCGAATGGTAGCATGTGCCACACTTAGATGGAATTGTGAAAATAGCATATGCCACACTTAGATAGACTTGTGAATGATATCATGTTCCACACTTAGATGGAATTGCGAATGGTAGCATGTGCCACACTTAGATGGAATTGCGAATGATAGCATGAACCACACTTAGATTGAATTGTAAATGTTAGCATGTACCTTATCTAGATATAACTATGATTGGCAGCATATCCCTCACTTAGTTGGTACTGTAAATGATAGATGGAATTGCGAATGGTAGCATGTGCCACACTAAGATGGAATTGCGAACGGTAGCATGTGCCACCCTTAGATGGAATTGTAAATGATAGCATGTACCTCATCTAGACATAACTATGATTGGTAGCATATCCCTCACATAGTTGGTACTGTAAATGATAGAATTGCGAATGATAGCATGCACCACACTTGGATGGAATTGTGAATGATAGTATTTCCTGCACTTAGATAGAATTGTGAAGGATAGCATGTGCCACACCCAGATTGAATTGTAAATGAGAGAATATCGCCCTCTTAGATAGAATTGTGAATGATAGCACATGCCACACTTGAAAGGAATTGTGAATGATACCATGTGCCACACTTTGATTGAATTTTAAATGATAACATGTACATCATCTAGATATAACTATGATTGGTAGCATATCCCTCACTTAGTTGGTACTGTAAATGATAGATAGAATTGTGAATGATAGCATATCCCACACTTAGATAGAATTATGAATGATAGCATGTACCTCATCTAGATAGAATTATGATTGGTAGCATATAGCTCACTTAGTTGGTACTGTAAATGATGAACAAAAAAATAAAAAATAAAATCTTCCAAAAGCACATGAGTAATTTGTGAATGAAACCATGTGCCACACTTTGATTGAATTGTAAATGATACCATGTGCCACACTTAGATGGAATTGTGAAAATAGCATATGCCACACTTAGATAGACTTGTGAATGATATCATGTTCCACACTTAGATGGAATTGCGAATGGTAGCATGTGCCACACTTAGATGGAATTGTGAAAATAGCATATGCCACACTTAGATAGACTTGTGAATGATATCATGTTCCACACTTAGATGGAATTGCGAATGGTAGCATGTGCCACACTTAGATGGAATTGCGAATGATAGCATGAACCACACTTAGATTGAATTGTAAATGATAGCATGTACCTCATCTAGACAGAATTATGACTGGTAGCATATAGCTCACTTATTTGGAATTGTAAATGATAGCATGTGCCACACTTAGATGGAATTGCGAAAATAGCATACACCACACTTAGATTGAATTGTAAATGATAGCATGTACCTCATCTAGGCAGAATTATGACTGGTAGCATATAGCTCACTTATTTGGAATTGTGAATGATAGCATGTGCCTCATCTAGATAGAATTAGGATTGTAGAATATCCTTCACTTAGTTGGAATTGTGAATGATAGCATATCCCGCACTTAGATAGACTTGTGAATGATATCATTTCCCACACTTAGATGGAATTGCAAATGGTAGCATGTGCCACATTTAGATGGAATTGTAAATTATAGCATGTACCTCATCTAAACAGAATTATGATTGGCAGCATATCCCACACTTAGATAGAATTGTAAATGATATCATGTGCCACACTTAGATGGAATTGTGAATGATAGCATGAACCACACTTAGATTGCATTGTAAATCTTAGCATGTACCTCATCCAGACAGAACTATGATTGGTAGCACATCCCTCACTTAGTTGGTACTGTAAATGATAGATATAATTGTGAAGGATAGCATGTGCCACACCTGAAAGGAATTGTGAATGATAACATGTGCCACACTTTGATTGAATTGTGAATGGTAGCATGTGCCACACTTAGATGAAATTGCAAATGATAGCATGTGCCTTATCTAGATAGCATTATGAGTGGTAGCATTATTCCACAATTAGTTGGAATTAGTTGGAATTGTAAATGATATAGCATGTGCCACTCTTAGATGGAATTGTTAATGATAGCATTGTGCCTCATCTAGATAAAATTATGACTGTAGCATATCCTTCACTTAGTTGGAATTGTGAATGATAGCATATCCCACACTTAGATAGTCCTGTGAATGATATCATGTCTCACACTTATTGTTGAACTAAGAAATGGTGCCTAATGTACACCCCCTGTCCTGCTCTCATGCTTGATCACAGGCACTTTACTGATAACCACCTTATCACACTACTATGCTTACTCTCCCTTATACACCATCATTCAACTAGAACACAGCTGTACTATGACACATTCGGTGTAGCTGTTCTCATAATGGCATGACCCCACAAACTCCACATCATCCTAATAAAACACAGCTAGCTGAGCACTTTACGGCTAGCTTAAGCGCTTCTTCAGGTCTAACCCTACCAGAACTCAGTGTGGGTGTCCACCCTCCAGACTGAACACATCCAACTGATTTCCTCAGCACCACACCTACCACTAAGAAGCAGCTTTCATGCAACAACCACACCAGCTGCACACATATCCGGTGCACCCACGCACCATACCACACTCACTCTCCCTACTGACTGAACTGCAGTTCCTGAGGGCGTTCAACCTACCAGCACTTTCAGATCATACCACTGATACATAAGGCGCTATATAAATGCCAAATAACATAACATAACATAACATAACATAACATAACATAACATAACATAACATAACATAACATAACCTACAGCAATTAACTACTATAAAACTCCCCAAGATATCTACTTGCAGATTCATGCACATCCATATGCATGAACACAGACTAAAGGTATGCATATTTTCTACACAGTACATGTACAGCTCTTCTATGAATGCATGCACAGAGTAACTGCCCCTTACCCTGTATAAACTGTACAATGAGCGTACTGTCATTTCTCCCATCTGCTATGATCAAGTGTCACTTGCAAACCTGTCTGCTCTCCAAATTTTTGTTTACACACACAGCTATCTAGAAAAGTGTAATTTCATATTAAAAGATTGAAGAAATAACAGTATAATTGTGGAAAAAGACTTTGTAGTGTATTATAAAAAGGCACGCAGACAGGATGAGTACATGCATCTTCATTCATGCACACAGACAAACAATATCATTAGAAAGATTCCAGCTGAAACAACACCACTGCCTCTACATGAAATCCTTCTGCTTGATTTCCCACACCTTCACAAATGCATACATTGCATGCTTTTCTGTACAATGTCTGCCTTTACCCTGTAAAAATAGCAAAAAATGCATATGATTTTTTTCTTCTATCTCCTAACATCCAATAACATAGCCTTAAAAAGCCAAGTGTGCTCTATACGTTTATTATTTTACTCATTTGTAAAAGATGTTCATGTTAGGGAGAATTCTCTGTTTAGGCTGTATTTCCTAACCTAGTGAGTCCCCCAGCAGCTTTGCTGGATTTCTGGAGTTTGTTTTTTCCATCCTGCCAAGAGTGAGACTCTTTTCCTCCCACTCATGGACATGAATGTGTGTAATTCCTGTGAATGTCAATGTGTTCTATGGGCTATGGGGTCTTTTACTCCATAGGGTCTCATATGTTTTTCTATGTGTGTTACACCGCACCCTACGTGCCGTAACACTAGGGCATCCTAGCGGACCTCCACCATAGACTCCATACCCGGGGACTGACTACTGTCTCCCCGGGCATGTAAAGTCACCATTGGCTTTACTAGACCTAAATTTACTAACAGAACTAGTACAAACCATCGTATTGTGGACGTGCTAGTAGGGGTAATTCGATTACTCCTGGATCTGTTACTCGAGGGGGCACTGTCCCGTCCCCCCTCGTCGAGTTTTGGCTGGTGGCAGTGGAAACTACTTGTTATGTTCGACCCCGAACATAACCCTATGGGATTCGTCCCATTGTTGGAGATTGATACTTTTCCCCGTTAATCTCTAACGTACCACCGGTCTACTTATCTTAAATAAGTTTATCAGATGGTATTTTCTGCCAGAACTCGGTTTTTAAAATGGCATCTGTGTTCGTCTCTGTGACTCCTAAACCAAAGGTCGAGCCCTTTGTTCCACTTTTGGCGGGCCTCTGTACAGAGACCCTCCAAAGTGGTGCCATTCTGTCTGGGTTACCACAGGGGTGTGGGAGGGGGTTTAGGCACCCTGGACCGAGTTGCCTTGCCAACTCCGGTCGCACTATAGTGTGATTGGCCCAAGTGGTGAGTCTCCCCACTCACCACTTAGCGAGTGTTGATTGACAGCTAGGCTGAATGAATGGGGGTTTTCTGCATAAAAGCAGGGCTTTTGGGACTGGATCTTGAGAAGTCACCACAGGACCTAAGAATCCGACGAGGGTAGCGCTGAGCCGACCTGCAACGACGACACCTCCCGGTGGAGCCCTGCTGAACCGACTCACCACTTCCCGACGACAGAGGAGATCTCCCTGCCGGAGAGTCTCTTCCCCTGACTGGTGGGAACAACCAGTCCCCTTTGCTTTTTCTTCACCTCAGGACACGGTGGTCAAATTTCCCGTGCAGAGCACCCTGGCAACCGGATAGCCACTACCCCTGTACCACGACCAAAAGGTGGTGCCTTGTGACGGAACACTCCACGGCTGGTCTCTTCCCTGGTGGTGCACCAGACTTCACTTTTCTTCGACGATGAGATCATCTCTACTCTTGGCAAAGACCCGACGTGCATTCACTACCAGGAACAACTGCCCCCGCCGGAGCTGCTCTCCACAAACAAGGTACCGTGTCCGCCTGGCTTCCCTTTCAATCGGTTCGAGTGAGGTGTCTTAATCCTCGTCTTTCCGTTGGGTCGCCTCCAAGCTTTCTCACGTATTGTTCTGAACTGGTTCAATCTGCCGATAACAATTTGCTGCAAAGACTCGAACGCATTTCCACTAGAGACTTTTTGGGACATATCGCCTTGCCTCTCTCCGAGTGGGCCTGGCCTCTGAACTTTATGATCTATTGTGGTTCTTGCCTTCTTGCCTTGCATTTTTCCCATGAAGTATTGAACTGTGTTGATTACGTACCCTGCTTATTTTTCTCTCCCGTCCTAACTAATATTAGAGTGCCATCTAGGTTGAGGTATACACCTCTGTCTGAAAATAAGTGATACCGGTAGAACCTAGACTTGTCAAAATATTGTTAGGGGGATTGATCGTTTCTTCTTCGTAGAGTAATTGTGATTGAATTGTTTGCCGTGATAGTGCCATAGTGTTTTCTATAGATGTTCCGTTATAAATAAATACCTTGATATCTTTACACTGAAGCCTTGTTGCGTGTTTGCTTGTCTTACTGTGAAGAATTGTCCTATATTGTATACTCCACATACGGCTTAACTCTTCTTGAGAGAGGTCTGACTGCTCAGCCACAGCTACCAAGTGAATCTGTGTGGTACAGACTGCTACCAAGTGGGTTTACTGCCAAACACCTGTAGTCCTAAATCTTTTGCAGTGGTCCCAGAGGGAACTGCACAGGTTTCCGCCTAACACTGGTGTACAGCGGTGGGATTTGTATCGAGTATACAGTTTAGAGTACTTTTCGAAACTTTAGGATAACTAACCACAAAGCTTAGCACTAAAAAGCAACTTTCATAAACATGTCTACGATGGAAACTTACAGTCAAGAATCCTTGTCAGGTGAAAATACTGAGAGTTTGCGAGCTCTCTGTAGGCAAGAGAATCTTCCTGTAAGAGGCAAGAAGTTAGAACTAATAGAGAGATTGCTGGCGAACCAAAGTCTGGGTACTGGTTCAGAGGAACCAACTTCTCCAGCAGATGTAGATAACAGTGATGGTGTTGATCTAAATTGTAATTCTGACGATAGTGATGAAGAGGCTGACGAGGAAGGAGAGGCTAACGAAACTGTCTCCCCTGCTCCTCTACCTGCCTTACCAGCTGTGCCTACGGGGCCCATACCAGGTCCCACAAGTAACCCTGCTTATTTTGAACTTGAAAAAATGTTCTTGGCTCTATCTGAACGAAACCAAGAGCTCGAGTTCAGACGGATGAACGCCCAGGCTGAGCAGAAGCAAGCTGAGTTAAGACTCAGGGAAATAGAACTTAATCACGAGTTAGAGATGAAAAAGTTGTCTATCGAAAATGATTCTCTCTCCTCTGGTTCGTCTAGGAGCTCCAGTCCCAAAAGACCCCGGATGCCGAAGTAATTAGTGGGTATGTATGAACCGAGATTGGATGTGTTGGATTGGTTAAAACTGTTTGAGTACAATCATGGGCTCCAGGACATCACCGGGAATGATTTGCTTCCCTGGTTGTTCTCTAGGCTCCCTCCTGTTGCGACTGATGTGGTAATGGAGTTGGGGGAGGCGGATAAGACGGATTACGAAAGTGTGAAACTAGCTTTGATAGCTAGATTCGGGAAGACCCCTTCCCAGTATCTTAAGAGGTTTAGAACCCTCAAAAAGCATGATGGTACCCTTTGGGCTACCTGGGTGAGTGAAGGGTTGAAAAACGTAGAGGGATGGATTAAGGGTTACAAAGTGAACACTTATGAGGGTATGAAGAATCTTTTTATGTTGGAGTCGATTTATGATGACTGTTCTCCTGAGCTCAGACAGCACTTGGCTGATTCGAAGGAATTGGATTCCCGGACGCTAGCTAAGGCTGCTGACTTGTGGGTTGCCAACAGGGCTACTCATAAGGATTCTAGGGCAACTCAGAAAAAGGATGAGGGAAAACAGCCTAAAAAAGACTCAAAAGAGAATTTGAATAACTCAAATTCCAAAGAGGGCCCCAAACAAAACCAGAAGGGTAAGCCACCGGGAAAACCACAGCAGAATAGTGTGTCTTCTGGTGCCAAACCGGAAGGAGGTCAGAACAAGCCTCCATTCCAGAAAGCATTTGGTAAATGCTTTGTTTGTGGCTCGACTGATGTCATGATGCGTGCCCCCGGAAGACCAGACCAGACCCAGCAGCCCTGGAAGCAGGCATCGTGCCACTTGGAGCATGCCCAAAAGCACCAGTTAGGGGCTGTTTGGGTACAGTCCTGGCGCCTATGGCACCAGGCTCATAAAGATAAAGTCAGTCCTGGCGCCATGGGCGCCAGGCTCATTATTGATAACTTACCTGAAGCAGACCATGCTGCATACTCACCTGAGGCAGACCATGCTGCATGAAGACTCAAGCCAAATGAGGCTTGGAGGGACTATTTTATTGAAGGGAGTATTTGTTACTTGGGTGGGGCTGTGGAAGAATACTTACCTGGATCTTCTTCCAAGGCTATTTAAACCACGCCCGGACAGCCACACGTGCTTCGCGTTATTCTGCTTGCTGCAGCGTAACGCTCACCGTGTTTTCAGCAGCTCCAGTTTTCAGCCACACCCGCTTCAGTCCTGGGACTCCTGAAACAAGAAGAAAAGAAGGATAAAGGTTAGAACAGGAGTTTTAACTTTAATCCTTACCTGAATCCTGATCCATTTCGCCACGGAACTGAAAGACAGAAGTCTTTGAAGCATCGCTTCGTATTCCTACGGCGCCGCGCTGAACTCACCTGCTTGGCGGTACTTCAGCATTCCATCACGCTCTCTCCATCTCGCGGCCGCCCTCTGACACCTAAGGAGACAAAGACAGCAAGGTGAGCAAGGGGACTCTCTAAGGCTATACAAGCTACCCCCAGGACTTACCTGATTTACCACGGGAGGTACTCACCTCATCTCGGGTCGGCGCAGTCAACTCTGCTTCATCGCCGTACCCCGGCCCCTAAGGGGAAAAACACAATAGACTTACCTGAATCTTACCGAGTGCCATTTGGAAATCTTCAAGTGGATTAATTGGCAACCTGCAAGGAATCGGACAGAGTGAAGATCAGACATTTGAACTCTTATGAACAATTGGACTTTAGAGTCAATACTGGAACTCACCAATTCCTCTACGCCAGTGAAGTAACTGGTCATCAACGCGCCCCTGCGGTCGACGCAGGATGGAGAGCTCATCCTTCCAAACCATCAGGTGAGACTAAGGAGGGGACATCAAGAGTGATCTGTGGGAAGACAACGGGAGTGGGGAAGGTGGGTTGACACTCAATTCCACGGGTGGTTAATTCCTCTTCTCCTTTGCAGAAGAATATTCTTGCGAGCCAGACAAACTAGGCTGAGCGGGCCAGTCCAGTCAGTCATCTCGGCGCTACACGTCACGCTGGTGGAAATAACAGCGGCCCAGTTCCGGTCGACGCCCCGTGGGAACCAGGTGAGCGTAACAACTGACCACGTGAAAGGAGATCCCAGATGTAAGGGTAAACCTTCAGGGGTCCAGCTCGTCTCCTTAGCCTTTGCTCCAGAGGAGGAAGTCCAAATGGCAAGTGGAAACTTTCTACTGCTAGCTGACGAACCCATTGGAGTCTCAGCCAGCGTTTTTTTAGTATCTCTGGGGTTGTGGGAACAACAGAATTTAGATGTCTATAATTCTATCCCCGATAATACTAAAGAGTATTATAAGGACAGTGTCCAGGTGAATGGTCAGGAGACTCCTGCCATTAGGGACACTGGGGCCAGCATAACTGTGGTGGATACATCGTTTTTTCAGGCTGAGGATGTTGCTAAGGCACCCAAACGCCTCACCAAGTTAGCTGGAGGGCCTGTGCAGATTCTTCCCCAATTACCAGTTCTCATCCAGTGTAACGACATGACTGTAAAGATACCTGTCAGCATACAGAGTGAGGTACCAGGACATGCACTGTTGGGTAACGATTTGAAAACTCTCAGAGTTGTATCACATACTCCCAGACCTCCTAGTAAACGGTTACAGGAGCTAACCAGACCCGCAAGAGAGAGGACCATGCGCGGTACTCTCCAGGAGATGATGAAGACAGAAATCACTCCTGCTCCACTAGAATTGTCGGCAGCTGTCACCAAGAAATCAGAAGCGAAAGGGAAACCTAAGACTTCTATCCCGAAACGAGCAGCCAGCATTTCAGTGCAGCCAACACGGACTTCCCCGCGATTGTCCAAAGTTACACCTGTAACTCCACCTCCAGCTGAGGCTGAGAGGGAGGTACAACCCTGTGTGGTAGAATTAGACTCTGAGGAAGAGCTAACGGAAGGCCAGGAACTCATTGGAGATCTGGATCCTGTTGACCATCCTGAGCTGCAGTCTTTACTGGCAGAAGGTGGACCCAGCAGGGCAGACTTCAGTAAGGGACAGAGGGAATGTCCAACTCTGGAAGGCCTTTGCCACCAGGCAGAAGCTCAGCCTGAAGGGCAAGAGCCTGGGAAATACAGGTTGCACTGGGAAGATGGCCTCTTCTACAGTGAACCGACCGAGTCTGCACCTGGAGACTACAAACGACTTGTAGTACTCCAAGAGAACAGACCACAGTTCTTGCAGTTAGCCCACGAGATTCATTTGGCTGGTCACCTGAGTTTCAAGAAGACTAAGGAAAGGCTCTCTCTCTACTTCTATTGGCCAAAGATGGGGGCCAAAGTAGAAAAACACTGCAGGAGCTGCCACACCTGCCAGACCTCTGGTAAGTTGGCTCCAAGAATGTGGCACCTTTAGTGCCTCTCCCAGTTGTGGGAGTCCCATTTGAGAGAGTAGGGATTGACATTGTTGGTCCCCTTGATCCTCCAATCTCCTCAGGCAACAGGTTTATACTTGTTGTAGTAGACCATGCTACTAGGTATCCTGAGGCAATTCCTATGAGGACTGTTACAGCTCCGGCTGTGGCTAAGGCCCTCCTTGGTATTTTTACTAGGGTCGGGTTTCCTAAGGAAGTAATCTCTGACAGGAGGTCAAACTTTATGTCCCACTACATGAAAGCCATGTGGAAAACCTGTGGAGTTACTTACAAGTTCTCAACAGCTTACCACCCCCAAACCAATGGGTTGGTAGAACGGTTCAACCGAACCATGAAGAGCATGATAGGGGCTTTAGAAGAACCCCTTAAGCGTAAGTGGGACCTTCTACTGCCATGCCTTCTCTTTGCTTATAGAGAAGTCCCTCAGGAGGGAGTAGGTTACTCTCCCTTCAAACTTCTCTATGGTCATCCCGTCAGAGGTCCATTGGCCCTGATTATGGAGGGGTTGGAGAGTGCTCCTTCCCCCAAGCCAGTCAGATTGACTGACTACGTGATAGGTCTCCGGAGGAGAATGTCGCACATGATGACGGAAGCAAGCGATAACTTGAAAACTGGACAAACATTGGTCAAGCACTGGCACGATCAAAAGGCTAATATGGTTGAGTTCGCTCAAGACCAGCTCGTTCTCGTTATGATCCCAACAAGGCAGAGGGCCTTGCAAGATAAATGGATGGGACCCTTCAGAGTTGTGGGTAAACTCGGAGAGGTTAACTATCTGGTGGACTTGGGCAATCCCAAGGAGGCTTTGACAGTCTTCCACACCAACCGCCTTAAAGCGTATGTCTCATGACCTGATGTAGGAGCGTTGCTTCAAGCATCATCCGACGAAGAAGAAGAGAGTGAAGCTCTTCCGGATCTCCTCAGAGGCTTACCTTTAGACGAAAAAATTGAAGGAGTAAATCTCTCCTCCAATCTGACACCCGAGCAACAAGAAGAGTGCAAATCTATGTTGAATCAGTTTGCCTCTCTGTTCTCGCTTTCACCAGGCTTGACCCCTTGGGGCCAGCATGACATACTCACTGGTGACTGTCTGCCAGTCAAAAGCAGAGGATACAGAATGACAGAAAACGTACAAACCCACATCAAAGGTGAGGTCAGCAAGATGCTTGATCTCGGGGTAATAAAGCCCTCTACTAGTCCATGGTCTAGCCCAGTTGTGTTAGTACCAACGGCCGGATCTAAAGAGCTTAGATTCTGCGTGGATTATAGAGCTCTTAATGCAGTCACCAAGACTGATGCCCACCCTTTGCCAAGAACAGATGAGTTGGTGGATAAACTTGGCGCCGCCAAGTTCCTCAGCACATTTGACTTAACGTCAGGCTATTGGCAAATAGCCCTGACAGACCATGCCAAGGAGAAAACTGCTTTTTCGACCCCCGTTGGCTTATACCAGTTTAAGTTAATGCCTTTCGGATTGAAGAATGCACCTGCTACGTTTCAACGGATGGTAAACCAGGTTCTGAATGGGATGCAGGACTTCTGCATGGCATACTTGGATGACATCGCAGTGTTCAGCAATTCCTGGGAAGAACATGTAACCCACCTGAGAGATGTTTTGCAGGCTCTTGGACAAGCCAATCTGACCATAAAGGTGAGTAAATGCCAAATTGGACAGAGTAAGGTAGTCTATCTTGGATATGAGGTAGGAGGTGGAGAAATAAGGCCTTTGCTCAGTAAGATTGAAGCTGTGCAAAATTGGACAACACCTACTACTCAAACCCAAGTGAGAGCCTTCCTAGGCCTCACTGGGTACTACAGGAATTTCATAGAGAACTATGGGACCATAGCTTCTCCACTGAATGTCATCTCCTCGCCCAAATTTAAAAAAAAAGGTTAAATGGAAGGAGGATTGCAATCAGGCTTTTGAAAACCTGAAAAAGGCTCTTTGCCAAGCCCCAGTACTCAGAGCTCCGGATTACCGCCAACACTTTATTGTGCAGACAGATGCTTCAAATGTAGGGATAGGTGCCGTACTCAGTCAACTGGATGGGAAAGGTAGGGAGCACCCCGTTTGCTTCATCAGCTGCAAGCTGAAGGATCCGGAAACAAGGTGGGCAACAATCGAAAGAGAGTGCTTTGCTGTCATGTGGGCTCTGAAGAAGTTTAGGCCGTACTTGTATGGTTCTACTTTCGTCATTCAGACTGACCACCAACCCCTGAGATGGTTAATGCAAATGAAAGGGGAAAACCCAAAACTATTGAGATGGTGGATCTGCCTGCAAGGGTTTGATTTCACCATTGAGCACAGGCCAGGGTGTCACCACCAAAATGCTGATGGTCTCTCTAGGATGTATGTCATCGACTAGAGGTATGAGATTCATCCAGGAGTGGATTAAATCCTCCTGTCCCTTAGTCTGGAGGGGGCGAGTGTTAGGGAGAATTCTCTGTTTAGGCTGAATTTCCTAACCTAGTGAGTCCCCCAGCAGCTTTGCTGGATTTCTGGAGTTTGTTTTTTCCATCCTGCCAAGAATGAGACTCTTTTCCTCCCACTCTTGGACATGAATGTGTGTAATTCCTGTGAATGTCAATGTGTTCTATGGGCTATGGGGTCTTTTACTCCATAGGGTCTCATATGTTTTTCTATGTGTGTTACACCACACCCTACGTGCCGTAACACTAGGGCGTCCTAGTGGACCTCCACCATAGACTCCATACCCGGGGACTGACTACTGTCTCCCCGGGCATGTAAAGTCACCATTGGCTTTACTAGACCTAAATTTACTAACAGAACTAGTACAAACCATTGTATTGTGGACGTGCTAGTAGGGGTAATTCGATTACTCCTGGATCTGTTACTCGAGGGGGCACTGTCCCGTCCCCCCTTGTCGAGTTTTGGCTGGTGGCAGTGGAAACTACTTGTTATGTTCGACCCCGAACATAACCCTATGGGATTCGTCCCATTGTTGGAGATTGATACTTTTCCTTGTTAATCTCTAACGTACCACCGGTCTACTTATCTTAAATAAGTTTATCGGATGGTATTTTCTGCTAGAACTCGGTTTTTAAAATGGCGTCTGTGTTCGTCTCTGTGACTCCTAAACCAAAGGTCGAGCCCTTTGTTCCACTTTTGACGGGCCTCTGTACAGAGACCCTCCAAAGTGGTGCCATTCTGTCTGGGAGGGGGTTTAGGCACCCTGGACCGAGTTGCCTTGCCAACTCCGGTCACACTCTAGTGTGATTGGCCCACGTGGTGAGCCTCCCCGCTCACCACTTAGCGAGTGTTGATTGACAGCTAGGCTGAATGAATGGGGGTTTTCTGCATAAAAGCAGGGTTTTTGGGACTGGATCTTGAGAAGTCGCCACAGGACCTAAGAATCCGACGAGGGTAGCGCTGAGCCGACCTGCAACGATGACACCTCCCGGTAGAGCCCTGCTGAACCGCCTCACCACTTCCCGACGACAGAGGAGATCTCCCTGCCGGAGAGTCTCTTCCCCTGACTGGTGGGAACAACCAGTCCCCTTTGCTTTTTCTTCACCTTTTTCTTCACCTCAGGACGCAGTGGTCGAATTGCCCGTGCAGAGCACCCCGGCAACCGGATAGCCACTACACCTGTACCGCGATCAAAAGGTGGTGCCTTGTGACGGAACACTCCGCGGCTGGTCTCTTCCCTGGTGGTGCACCGGACTTCACTTTTCTTCAACGACGAGATCATCTCTACTCTTGGCAAAGACCCAACGTGCATTCACCACCAGGAACAACTGCCCCCGCCGGAGCTGCTCTCCACAAACAAGGTACCGTGTCCGCCTGGCTTCCCTTTCAATCGGTTCGAGTGAGGTGTCCTAATCCTCGCCTTTCCGTTGGGTCGCTTCCAAGCTTTCTCACGTATTGTTCTGAACTGGTTCAATCTGCCGATAACAATTTGCTACAAAAGACTCGAACGCATTTCCACTAGAGACTTTTTGGGACATATCGCCTTGCCTCTCTCCGAGTGGGCCTGGCCTCTGAACTTTATGATCTATTGTGGTTCTTACCTTCTTGCCTTGCATTTTTCCCATGAAGTATTGAACTGTGTTGATTTCGTACCCTGCTTATTTTTCTCTCCCGTCCTAACTAATATTAGAGTGCCATCTAGGTTGAGGTATACACCTCTGTCTGAAAATAAGTGATACTGGTAGAACCTAGACTTGTCGAAATATTGTTAGGGGGATTGATCGTTTCTTCTTGGTAGAGTAATTGTAATTGAATTGTTTGCCGTGATAGTGCCACAGTGTTTTCTATAGATGTTCCGTTATAAATAAATACCTTAATATCCTTACACTGAAGCCTTGTTGCGTGTTTGCTTGTCTTACTGTGAAGAATTGTCCTATATTGTATACTCCACCTACGGCTTAACTCTTCTTGAGAGAGGTCTGACTGCTCAGCCACAGCTACCAAGTGAATCCGTGTGGTACAGACTGCTACCAAGTGGGTTTACTGCCAAACACCTGTAGTCCTAAATCTTTTGCAGTGGTCCCAGAGGGAACTGCACAGGTTTCTGCCTAACGGTTCAACTAACAGATTCTAAGTAAAATATACAGGATGCACATAGACAAACGAAAGTGCATGTGCATACTATTCTCAGTTATCAGAAAACACTACTACTACAAAAACAAAAAAATCAGTGGGGGTCCTTACTGGCATGGAGCAAATACCATGGCCCTCATTCCGAGTTAGGACTACACCATGGAGTAAATAGCTCCATGGTTGGCAACCATGGAGCTATTTACTCCATGGAATACCGGCATGGTGAATGGAGTAATTACCGGTCCATTCCAAGGTTGGATGGACCGGTAATTCCCCATTCACCATAGCCCTTCCCCATCCCCATTTCTGCCCCCATAGGGCCCAATGGGAATGGGGAAGGAGGTAATTACGGCACCGTAAATTACGGTGCCGTAATTTACTCCAAGGTCACTTTGCGGGTCCCGTAATTTACTCCTGCTAAAAACAGGAGGTAAAGAGGGACCCGCAAAGGGAACTCGGAATACGGAGGTAAGGGATTACCGCCATCGGTGCCCTTACAGGCGCCAGTAATCCCTTACCTCCAACCTCGGAATGACCCCCCATGTCTGTGTAGGAAAGAGCCTGCTAACAGTGGGCTATTACGAGATAGCGTGCACAAGGTATCGACAGTACCGGCATGCCGCTCAAATCCCAGAAATGCCCATTAGCGGCATCATGGAAAGCGCAGACAGCACTACCACTGCCGTCCGCCCCTAAATAACGTGACCGGCATCAATGGATACGGCATTAGTGGGCAGTGCTATTAGTGGTGCCCGCTAATAAGCAGAACCGGAATTAGCGAGATCGCGCAGGAACTGGAAAGAGCACAGCGGCCATCTTGAAAAACACAATCCAGTGCCAGTCTCACTACACAAGATCTGGAGCCTATTTCCGACTGCAGAAATAAACCCTCACCACCAGCATCATGCCTAAGGCTGTCAAAAAAAGGCGCATCCCGGCAGCGCAAAGAGCGCTTCACAGAGGACGAGCTGTCAACGCTCGCAGAGACACTTGCAGATAATGCTGAGGTTGTTTTTGCCAACAACCTCAAGAGAGAGGCACAGATTAAGAAAAAGGAGATCTGGCAACTTGTTGCCCAAAAAGTCAGTGCAGTAGGGAACACCCCCTGCACAATCAAGGACGTGTGCAAGCAATGGGACGACCTGAGAGTCAGGAACATAATGTCGGCAACCGGAGCCAGGCCATAGTAAATGGATGTGGTCGTAGCTCACCCATAAAGCTAAGCCGGTGGGAGGAATCACCCCGGGTTACAGCTATGTACTCCTACCATGAGACTAAACCGTAGCAGTCCAGATGGGAGACAGTTCAAGGGAGCGTAAACCCCACAGAGGAGACACACGGATTATGGGATGTGACACATGCACCATCCACCTCCTTTGGTGCCGGGCAGGGGTGCAGCACATAGAACATACAGTGCAGCGCCAGAGCTCCCTAGTCAGGCAGGAGGGGCGCGACAACACTGCCTCCCTGAGGCAGGCCATTGAGGCAGCACTACGTGCATATGAGAGGAGGTGTCTGCTCTGAGGCAGGTCTTCTCCCACATAGCGGATTCATTGGAGGCTGATCATCTGGCCCCTAGACTGGAGCAAGCGGGCACACCATCATCATCCAGCTCCACTCAAACCAGCCCCCTTCACAGGTCAGCGCTCACCTTGCGACGATCGGACATGCCGCCACCAGGTGCGGGAAGTGGACGGATGTAGATGGGGAAGTCTGATTAAGACAATAGACGCAGACACCTGCAGCATTTACTTGGACACCATGTGTGTGGGAGTTGTGGGGGGAGGGGGAGGGGGAAAAAGTGTATGAGGGAGTTGTGGCGGGTGGGGGAAGGGAGAGAGGGTCTCTGGGGGAGTTGTGGGCGGAGGGGGAGGGGTGCAAGTGTGTGTGGAGGAGTTGTGGAGGGAGTGGGAGGGGGAGAGGGTGTGTGGGGAGTTGTGGGGGGAGGTGGAGGGGGAGAGGGTGTGTGAGGTGGAGGGTTTGAGCAGTTTGTACAATTGAACAGTTAAATACACCCGTTGTGTAGCAGAAAAATACTTGAGTGGACATTCCTTATTGCATATGTGTCATTTATTGCTATATAGTACATAGTGTACATTTACTCCCACACCCAGTCCCCTCTGTCCCACTTTCATGTCACCCTCTGCACCCATGTGTGTTATAAATATTGTGCAATCACTGACTGATGCACAGCACATCCCTCCTGTGCATCGGCACTGCGATGATGTGCGCCCACATCTTCTTCATCCCCTTCATCATCATCTGGTGATTGCAGTTCAATGTCAGGGGGCAGGGGCACGTTCCGTTGGATACACATGTTATGCAGCATGACACATGCCATGATGATCTTGGCCACCTTCTCATGCCTGTAGAGGAGTGCCCCACCCGACCGGCTAAGGCAGCGGAAACGTGCATTCAACAGGCCAAAGGTCTGCTCGATGACCACACGGGTATGGGTATGGGAACGATTGTAGTCCTTCTCGTACCTGTTTTGCGGGTTTTGGACAGGGGTGAGAAGCCACAGCTTCATGGGATAGCCACTATCACCTGCATGTGAGCAAAAAAAGGTATGTGTTAGTCGATTCATGGTGGACAGCTGTACTTATCACACATGCCTGCAGATGTTTGTTGGTCACATGCACATGTTCCTGGTTGTATGCACACATTTTTCCTTCCCTCAATGTGTTCTGTGCCATGGTCTTATGGTGTGGATTGCATCTTCCAGATGATACACAGTGTACACTGCCTTGATGTTGCTCATGCATTGTGGACGCATACCGCTGTGTATGTGTTAAATATCTGATGTGTAGTGTTCTGTATGATTTTCTAACTGGCAGCATTGGCAGCAGTCTCTGCATTGTTTGGCATTCAGCGCTGATTATTCCCATGGTGACATGCTGCACTTATGTGGTGGTGGCCCTGTGACAAGCAGTAGATTCCCTTGGTGGTTTTGTTTAGTGCAATCTCATGGATGCGTGTCCTGTGTGTTGCTGCATGTTGCTGGATTGTGTTTCGGAGGGTGAGGTCCGATGATGGGTGGTGCACATGTTGTGTGATGCGGGCTGGTTTTTAGTTTGGCATGTTGTGATAGGTGTGCAGCTTACTGCAGCTTACTTCATTGTGCAGCTTACTTCATTGCTTCATTGCTTTGGAATTGGAATTGGTTGTCATGTTCAGTTGGGATGCTTTGAGATGCTTTGGGGCACCGTGTTTTGGGAGTGCACATTGTGCTGTCACCACAACAATGACACCATGGTGGTGTGTGCATCTATCCCCCCATTCCACTGCCATGTGAGTGTCATGCAACTTACCAAGCAGCCGGTCACGTCATCCTGCATGTCTCTCCATGTAGCATGGTAGCGTGGAGTTTCGCAGGACCATTGAGTCATGAGTTGATCCGGGAAATCGGGCACAACAATGTGTGATGATATTGCTGGAGTCACATTATGATTGCGGTATGCCAGCTCTGTTGCATACGGGACCAGCAATTCCACATGGGTGCAGTCAAGTTCACCAATACAATTTGGCATGCCTGCCAGTGCATGGAAACCAACGTTTGTGTCAAAGATCTCCTGGGGAGTCCATGGTAGGGATATTTAGTCCCTTATGTGCTTCAGGAGGGCATCCAGCACTTGGTTCAGCATACATGAAAATAAGGGTTGTGATATGCCATGCATGTGCCCCACTGAGTGTTGGTAAGTGCCTGTGGCCAGGAAGTGGAGCACCGACACTACCTTCAGTAGAGGGGGGATGGCGGTGCGTATTTCAATAAGGCTGACAATGTTGTTGTGTATCATGTCCACAATGGTGGTGATGGTGTCCCGGTCTAGACAGTACAGGGTGTGGCTCTGCTCAGGGGTTAGGTTGAATGGACTGGCTCTGATGCGAGGGATTGGGGCTGCCTGCGTGGTACCACTGGCTGCACCGGTGGGGCTTGCTGGGCCTGTCTCACCCTCCTTCTCCTCCTGTGTCTCCTCTGTGGTGTCTGCTGTTGTTTTTGTTGTTGCTGGTGTAGCAATGCAGGCATGCCCACCAGCTCCAGTATTGCTACTACTCGTGCAATCATTTTGATGTGGAAAGGGGTGTGGTGTGTGGGTGTGCTCTTTTTGTGCTGGGCCAGGCTCTATTGCCTCCACCTGTGCTGATTGTGTGCACCTGCGGCAGTTCGGAACACTGCACACAGCTGTTTATGGGTGGTTCACGATGCCGGTATTGCCGGCATGCCGGCATCCTGTTTTAGCGCCTTCATGATTTCGGTATTTGAATGTCCGCCTGACTTGTGATGACCTCCTCTTAGCGGCATCACGGTATTGCCCGCTCGAAGGGTAGCATGCATGCGCCCATGTCATTATTAGCGCACACGGTATTAGCTGTGACGCTAATACCGGGTTCTTGAGTCGGTATAGCCCGGAGAGGCATGCGGTGCCGGTATTCCTTTACCGGCATCATTTTTTCAGTACCTCCAACCCCGTAAATACCCCCAATGTCTACATTAACAAAAGTGCTATAAACACACATATTCCCTGAAGTGAACACCAATCTCCTGAGCAGCAGCATCTGAAGTACGAACAAGAACTTAGAAGAAACCTACTCTCTCCATACAAAAAAGTAAGTACAATACTACCATAATATTCTAACTGTTACTCAAACACACTAGCATTTTAGTATTGTAGAACAAACAAGTGTATTAACCCTCTACCACTAGATTTAGTATTAGTGCTTCCCCTCACCAGCTGCATACTTTATATTGTCATCTGAAGCCCCCTATAGTAAAACACAAATACAAGAATAGCCTTCCCAACTTCATGTAGCTGCCTAGTGCACAATGACACACCTCCACAAACATTCTTACCATCATACTCATGCACAAAGCACGCATACACTGCACAACAGCCCAACCCACACTTTAATTTTTTCTCCAACAGACCCCAAAGAATGCCTACTCTGTAGAAAGCAACACAGAAGTAGAGCAAATGAAAATAAAAGTGGCCAAAATAAGCATCCAATTCTAGCAGATTGTGTACAAAAAGTTGAAACAAAACAGCTAATGCAGTTATTAAGCAAAACAAAACAAGCTTCCAGTACAGAAACGTTGCCTCCTCTATCAAAATGTAAAACGAAACAGAAAGTGATTAACAAGACTTCAGCTACCACTACTGCTAACACTGCACCTATAAATCTTGATGAAGTGGCAAGTAACCATACCAAAAACATCATTTTACAAAAAACATTCCGCCACAGACTCCTTCAGAACCTTATAAAAATAGGAGAGAAATCATGCACAACCCTTAAAATCTACCGTAAAAAATTAATCCGAGAAGCTCTCATAGGCAGTGCAATCCCTCTCAAAAGGAAGATATTTATTTTAGTTTTAAACAGAATGAAACCACTAACAAAGATAACTACTGAACTAGAAAAAAGACTGCTCAATAAACAGAATAGAAAAAAGCTTCTTAAACATCTGTAGAGGTGAATGGAGTCACACCACGAGCACAGAACCATATTTTAATGAAGAAGCATGTAAACAAAAGCAAACAAACCCAATTACCATACGTAGCAGTGGACAAGGGCATGAAAACGTTAATGACAACATTATGGTACAAGAAACTCTGCTCACAAAAATATCCCCAGAAAACTCAGTATCACCGCTCCATTCCACTGAACCAAAACGTCCAGTCTACAAATGTCTGTGCACATCAATGTGTAACATTGCCAAAAAATCTTAAAAATCTTTACGCCAGTTCCTCAATCAGTATGTAAAAAGCAAAGACAAATTCAAAATGAAGCTACTACAAAATATGGATGCCTGTCCAGTGCGCAAATACACAGGACTACAAGGACATTCATTAGCCTGCATTTCAGGACCTATTTGAAAAAGCACCTTCCATCATATCAAAATGATATCAACACATCATTCAATTATAAGAAATCTAGTCTATAAACTGTACTATGCTAAAAGTCCTGCTTTAGCACTAGCCAATTTAAATAACAATCTTCTACATGGTACAGCCAAAGACCTACTCGAAGAAATCGACCATATCCAGAGAAAATATTTTGGAAGTGAAAGCCACTTACAAAATGCAATAACTTTACAACAAACTAGCAACTATTGCACGAAAAGCAACCTTCTATTACACACATACAAAAAAGAAATAATAAAGTTTAAAACTACATCCGCTGAAGTACCAAACCATGTGTGTGTGTGTGTTTTGCTGCAGGACTTTCTATAAAAAAAGCAAAAAAACTGTAGACATAACGTACAAAATAGAAGACAATTAAGATTCCAAATGGTTTCAATTAGCTCTCTACCTTATAGCAGAAAACAAATTAGAAATTACTGACCGCTTAATACTTTGCTATTACTGCACTGCAAAACTTGACAACAACCAATCACCTTCACTTGCTATCACAAATAACAAATAACACAAACAACAACTCAATTTATTTGAGAGCATCATAATTCAAACAGTGCACCCATTTCAAGCAATAATACGCCTTCAACCAAAAACAGCTAAATTACCTCCCTCTGAATTAGTGAAAGGCATTTGTGGCAAAGTAGTTTATTTACCATTAGATATCAAAGAAAATGTACACACTCTGGGAGTGCAGCATCCAATAGATCAATCTTTAATTGTCTTAGTAAATGGTGTACCTACAAAAGACAAAAGAAATTGGCAACAACTCGTGCACTTACATGAAGTTAGACAAGCCCTGCAATATCTAAAAGACAACAATGAATACTACAAAGAAATTAATATTGAAGAAAACCAGAGAGAAACCATTGAAATAATTCAATAGTCACCAGAAACTGGTCAATTTCAACTTCTAGATCCAGCTACAGAATCCAATATTTTAGACCATAATACAATTAATCCATTACACTTCTAAAGACCCCATAGATGATGCACTGGAAACATACCAAATGCCACAAGCCAAAGGATCTGCAATCAGCATATGGGAAAAAAGTATAGAAGCATGTGCCTTTCCTCTACTCTTTCCTACCGGGAAAGGAGGAAGGTATGATGATAGACCCACATAAATAACGGCATCAGAATATCGCTCTTTACAAATGTATTCTGACAACCCCAGATTCAGACAAAATGTGGAATACCTATTCCACCTTCTTTTTAAAAGTGAACTAGCAACTCTATGCTGCGGAGTTGCACACACATTAAAATCAGGTACCCATTTTCAAAATATGTCAGCTATGCATTTGCTACAGAAAGTGAAAGAAAAAGATGAGTTTTTACAGTCAAGCATTACAAATCTTTTAGCAAACATGCTTGTTACAAAAGAATACTGGTTCCGATGTCACAGAGATGTATGCTTTTTGATAAGAAACCTTGGCCCACCCACTTGGTTTGTTACATTAAGTTGTGCAGAATATGTATGGGAAGATTTACACAATTTCCTACGCACAGCAAACAAAAACAAAACAAACATACACATAAAAACGCCAGGAGAACTCTGCTCTGTAGATCCTTTGAATGTATCAAGATATTTCGATCATTGCTTCATTGCATTGCTACACTTTATTTGTAATAAAACTGTTCCTACCCTCGGAGAAGTACAACACTTCTTTTGGAGAAAAGAATACCAAGACAGAGGAGCACCACACATCCATATGCATTTTTAAATTAAAGATGCTCCTAAATTTGGTCAGGACAATGATGCCACTGTTTTGCAGTTTATCCAAAAAATATATCACTTGTGAAATTCCTTCAGAAACAACACATAGGGCCTCATTACACGGTAGGCGGTGAGCCATGGCGCTATTAGCGCCATGGCTCATGCCGGTAAAATACTGGCACCGCCTTGGTGGAAAGGGGATTTACCGCCCCATTCCAAGGTTGGAGGGGCGGTAAATCCCCCTTCCACCATTGCCCTTCCCCATTCTCATTTCTGCCCCATAGGGCTCTATGGGAATGGGGAAGGCGCTAATTACGGCACCGCAATTTTGCGGTGCCGTAATTAGCTCCGAGGTCCCTTTGCGGGTTGGATTTTAACGCCTGCAAAAAGCAGGCGTTAAATCCCCCAACCCGCAAAGGGACCTCGTAGTAAGGCGGTAAGGATTTACCGGTACCGGTATTTTACCGGTACCGGTAAATCCTTACCGCCATCCGTGTAATGAGGCCCATAGTGACCTTCATTCACAAATTTTACAATTTCAAAGACACAAATTTGGGAAATATTGTCATCGTAAATATAAAAACAAAGGAAAATAGTACACCAAATGCCGCTTTGGTTTCCCTAGACAAGTTACAACAACAGATCAAGTAAACAACTTAATGTCTTCAGTTAGACATAGTGTCAAAGGTAAATCACCTAAGAACACATATTACATAAAAAGAACAGACAAAACAAAATGTATCAATAATTACAATGCAATCATTGCCCTCCTATGGTATGCAAACATAGATGTACCGTACACTGCAGTTGCACGACATGTCACAGCCTACTTAACCAAAGCAGAAAAAAACAGAGCTTCAAGACCTCTGGGATGACATATCCTCTGACAAAACACTGTCACAGAAATTGTGCACCTAGGCATAAAAATGCTCTCTCATAGAGAATGTGGCTTCTATGAAGCTGCAGATCGTTTAACCAGTACTGCCTTGTATGGAAAATCTGAAAATTTAGTATGGCTAAGTCTTGGTCCTGCTAAATGTAGAAAAAGAGTTCTCAAATAATATGAGGACATAGAAACAATAGCCAAAAATGATTCCACAGCCAAGACATTTTGAAAAACAATTTACTAGACACAAACTACCCAAACAGGAGTACCACTTTGGAAACCACGTGTCTTTACCACGTAGCCCAAAACTTCACATGCAAAAATAATATAAAACCAGATGAAAGGTCGATACAGAGTGGCAAATTGTGAAGGCAGCTTAGTGAAACTTACCACGCAAAGCTTAATACATCATATCAAATTGTCATTAAAAATTCCTCAACATAAAGAACTTTATTACATATCTCTGCTACAACTTTTTAAACCATGGAGAAAAGAAGAAGAGTTACTGGACACCTATGACTCCTATGAAGACGCTTTTAAAGCAAATGAAAATACTATAACAGATGTAAACTTTACACACTACAAAACAATGTTGCACAATGAACAGCACGACTAAGAACTCCAGGCCCAACTAGATGCAGACACTCCCGACAGTATTCAACCTTCTGTAACAGGAAGCCAAGAACCACTTGGACAGCCACTAATAGCAAATCAGGCAAAATTAGCCATGACAGAAGTAGAAAACACCATGTGTCACTATGAACAATCTATAGAAGACTTTGCTGTACTAAAATCACAACTGAACAATGAGCAGTGTAGCATTTTCCAAGAAATAACAAACCAAATTGAACATGGTGTGCAACATGAAAATAAAAGCTGTACCTGCCAAGACTACAAACCTATACTGCTATACGTCAGTGGTCACGCTGGTTCAGGCAAAACATTCTTAATCAAAATCATCAGCAAGTTCCTCCAACAACTGACAAACAACAAACTGTTAGCTGTTGTAAGTGCCCCCACAGGTTTAGCTAACTATAACATAGACAGTGTCACTTTACACTGATTACTACTCCTTCCTGTAGAACATCAAAACAAATTAGACTATTACAAACTTTCTACAGAAGCTGCAATGGTACTACACAGAGTTTTGAAACAAATGATAATGCTACTAATAGATGAGGTGAGCATGGTCTCCAACCTAATGTTGGCTTTGATTCACCTCAGATTACAAGAGGTACTCAAAACAGACTACAAAGAGCTCTTTGGAGGAAAACACATTATTGTTTTCGGAGATCTTCTTCAATTGACACCAGTGGAAGGTGAACCTATTTTTAAAACCTTACGGCACAAACTGTGATGTAAAACTCTTGGCAGCATAGGAAATGTCAACCTTTGGCAACAAAGAGAGAGATACAGAGAATTAACTGAAAACCTGTGCCAGTATGCAGACCTCACATACACCAACATTTTAAAAAGTATTAGAGTTGGTGTACTATCTCCAGAAGCACAACATATATTAAAAACCAGGCACATCCATGCACTCTATGCCATAACTCATATGCCACTGATGTTATTGAACAATTAGCACACAAAAATGTCAATTGCATGTCCTGGATGCCAACTCTTGCAAGCTGTTCAAAATTCAATGAAACAATTTTGAAAAAAGAAATGCAACCAATAATTTAAATTTGCTCCGCAGATAAACTGGAGGTACATGGTATGACACTACCCATGTATCAACAAGCCACAACAAGACTAAATACCCTAGTACACTCTATCTCCAACACAGCTGGTTTGGAGAAAATAATAAAATTATCTTTAAACTGTAATGTTAAACATAACCTTGATGTGGAGCAAGGACTAGTTAATGGATCACTTCGCACAGTTGTTGGCTTTCAAACATACCTACGTGACAACAACATTCAGTTTGTCAATATTCTCTTTGACAAACTATCAGAAGTTAAAAAGTTAGGACACTCAACAGCCTGCTTCCTTCTTTTCAAAGACATGTATGTGCGCAGAGAACACGTTTCACTAACTCTAGCATACGCAGTTACCATTCACATATCACAAGGTCTTACCCTAGATAAAGTATTGATAGATATTGGTAGCACAGTCTTGTAAGAAGGCATGAGCTATGTAGCACTATCACACTTACGTACACTTGACAGACTATTTCTAATCAACTTTGATGCAAGTAAAGTAAATGCTGATATTCCTTGCCTTCTAGAATACAATAGACTGTGTTCACTCTACACCCACCATCTAAAAACCTATCCTGTTCCGCAAAAATCAAAACATTGTAAAAGAAAACTACTTCAGACTGAAAGGATACAGGATCTCACTGCAATTTGTCCAAAGAAAGCAAAAGAAGATAGTACTTCATCAAATGCCACAATCAAAGAAGAATCTACTGCTCAAAGTAACTCAACTACTTAATCAAAGCAGCAACACACACTCCAAACACATGACTTCAACGCAGAACTGTCAGGTCCATTCAAATTTTCAAATACAACTGGTGTAAATTGCTATGCAAATGTAGCAATAAATATTCTATTCCAATTGCAACCAATTATTGACAACATTTACTTACATAGTACAGACCAATTGTGTTTGCAAATGTTGGTCCTTCATTGAAATGCAACCAACAATCCTGACAACACTTACAGTGTTTCTGGAATAAGGCAAGAGTTAGACTACTGTGCTGGATTGGTGAAATTCACTATAAACTCACAAGAAAATCGACAAGAATTTCTAATGTACTTACTACAAGTACTGGAAAACAAAAACATACCTATAAATGAAATCTTCCAGATTACATACATGTGGAAACATACATGCACTCTCTGTAGCCATGTGGCACAAGAACAAGTCCCTAATGAACGCTTTGTGTATGTATCCATACCTCACTGTGATTCCATTCCATTTCAGCAACGTGTACAACATGCAAACCATGGCAGATTATGCTCTACCTGCAATTCAGATAATCGCTCCAAATTTACAAATGCAGACACATAGCAAATACGTAATACTAATGCTTTTATGTTTCAATGCAGATGGAACTGAAAACAACTGCAAGCTGACTGGATTCACACATGGTCAAGTAGCACTTGGTAAGAAAACCTTCACAACAATAGGTATAATCTACCACGCAGGAGCCACAACCAATGCAGGTCAATACACTGCATACATAAAAAAGAAATGTGGATGGTTTGAATGTAATGATACTACCATTACTCTAAAACAGAGATTACCAGCAAATCTTGTAAATGCTTATTTAATATTCTTAAAACCAAAATTTAATAGCTAATCTCTGCATAAACGTTAACAAAACTTCAATTTCAACCTATAAACAGTTAGAATACACCAACAGTTATCTAACTGCCCCAAGATTCTGCAACAAGCCAACAGATAAATAAATACCACTGAAATGTAACAAGAAATAAACATTTGGAATATGCCAACAGGTATCTAACTGCCCCAAGATTCTTCAAGGAGCAAACAGATAAATAAATACCATTAAAATCAAAGAAGAAATATACAGTTAGAATACGTCAACAGGTATCTAATTGCCCCAAATATCTGCAACAAGCCAACAGATAGAAGATTAGCAAGAAACAAGAAATAAACACTGAAAACAAGGAAAGAAATATATTGTACCACAACATAGAAGTATTTTTTTTAATCCAGCATGCACTTTTTTTATCCCGGAGACCCAATGATTTAAAAAACAAACACAGAAACCGAGCAAATTGCGCAGTACACTGATTTGAACTATAGTACTTCTAAAGTACTAAATATGAGGGTCGAAAAAATACAGAAATGTCTATTATACAATGCAATAAGTCATTATGAACTACCTACACTCTCATATGATCTTTTCTTTTACCACAGAGATCGAAGAAGAATGTCTGCTCTAATTACCCATGTAATGAAAACACTGCATACAACCACGAAAAAGTCAACCAGTATGTATATAATAAATGGACTCACAATCAACACTGCATAACACACCCATTCAAGCAAACATCTAACCATACACCACAATCCAAAAGGTTTACTTCTATGGGTATCCTATGCCACAGTGCTTGTTACAAACTCTACAATCTTAACTGCATAGCCTAGCCAAAACTTCACATACAGACTCTACAAATGAAATAGTACACAAACGTTTGGAAACATAAATCCCCTGTAAGCAACTCACATACCACGGTCAAAATGTTTGGTAGCATGGGTGTGTTATGCTGCGGTGGTTGTGGTCAGGGCCTAGAGTCTTGGGTGCATGGCACGGCTGTGCACCCAAGACTCTAGGCCCTGGCCACAACCACCGCAGCATAACACACCCCGCTACCAAACATTTTGACTGTGGTATGTGGGCTTCTTATAGGGGATAATAATTACAATCAATGATCTACTAACAACCCAAAATCAACATCATACTAAAGTAAAATAGCTAGTAGTGCACCCAGCATTTAGTATGTCCGCGGAAAACCGCAGTGACTGCGGACATTGCAAACACATCAGGGGCACATGCCACCTAAGCAAATACAGCATTTGACCCATCTCCTACTCCTCCACCCTCCCCAAACACTCCAACACACCAACACACTCCCCGAAATTCCATTTTTCCTCTGTTCGATGCCGCGCTGTCCGCGGATGTCCACAGATCCAAGATGATGGGCGCATCGAAACAATGTGACGCACCTCACGCCTCACCCCAGCCAATCAGTGAACACGTATCTTGTCCAGGGACTTGATGCAAGCCGATTATCCAATCGGTGTCCTGTCCATGCAACGAACAGCGAAGTGTGTCCGCGGAGCAGATATAGATATCACTCATTTTTTAGACCTACTTTCTGGTCATTTAAAAAAAAAAAATACTGGATGGATTTCCACCAATTGTACAAAAGCACGCTTTCGCGACCAAGCCGTTGTTCCTGCTGCTAATTATGTGAAAATCCGTCCTGTGGTTTGAGCTGTAGCCGTGAGCAACGTTTTTTCTCTGTTCACTCTATGGGAAAAAAAGAAATTTTGGGAACCCCTATAACTTTGCCCCCTCTGGATCAAACCTCACCACACTTTGCAAAAAAAATTCAGAGTGGGTCATATAGTTTTTTTTGCAAAGTTTGGTGAGGATTTGTCCAAGAGGATCGAAGTTATAAGCCACCCAAGAAGTGCTCTTCTTATGAGATGAGCAATTTAACCATAACTGCACGGCCACTACCGTGGGCAGTGTAATAAAAGGTATGCATTTCAAATGACTGTATATACAACTCAGTTTATCATTTATGTACCTCAGTGTATAGTGCATATGCCTCCATACTTCAATATATAATGAATACACTTTACTATACAGTAAATACCTCTCAGTATACAATGCATGTATCTCAGGATGCAGTGTATCTATTTCAAAATATAATGCCTGTATCTCAATATACAGTATATACCTCTGAGTATGCAATGTATGTATTCCAGCATACATTGTGCCTATTCCAGGACATCGTGTGTGCATCTCAAGATATGATCTATAGATATATATCTCAGTATATAATGTAGAATTTTCAGTATGCAGTATTTGCATTTATGAATCTTGAATTATGTCCCGAATGGCCCACCACAGTTGTTCACCATAGCTAATTTAATTTCCCTTATGCTAAATTCCCATATTCTGGTTTAAGGATAACAAAGAAGAATTGAGGCTGGAGACAGAGCCAGCAGAGTAGAGTGTCCAAGAGGGTGTACAGCACAAGCATGACAAACACATAAAGTTATTAAATCAATGCTACATTATCAGATAGACAAGAACAAGTAGATCCCTCAAGTGAAATGAAGACAACCTTAACACCTATTCTAAATGTTGTGACTGTTGTGCACCTCTGTTCAACAAGTACATTTCAGAACACTGCTGCATTGGCATGTGACATTACCAAATCAATTTTACATAAGGGACACACATCCCGACAGGAATTCCGTGTTCCTTGGGTAAACATATCATTTTCCCCATGAAGAAAGTGCTGCAAATCTAGAAAATATAAAGTTGTAGACAATACTTGAAAAGAAATTAATATGGGTTGGGAAAAAAACTGCTATGAAACAATATTTCGACCAACTAAAAATCCAGAGAGGATTGAGAATATTAATATTTCCAGTTTTCAGTATTACAGAAGATGTAGATCTGGAAAAAAAATGGTAAGAAAATCTTATGCAAAGTTCCATTAGTTTGATGGAACTCCTGATTGAACATGCCACTAGGGAGTACAGCAGAGTGGTTAAAAGAATTTCTGAAGTTAAACAGGAAATTGACATTATGAATGCAGTCCCAGCAACAGTGGGGGAAAACTATAAGAAGATGTATGAGATTCTGGAGACACATCAAAATGAAGTGAAATTAAGGAAATCATGAGAAAAAGAATTGTGATGAACGTAATTATTGTGAAAACCATGTCTACACCTTCCAAACTAAGTACGATGAAGGTAGACTGAGAAATTCAGGGGATAGTACTCCACAAACCTCAACAGCTAGCTCTGATCTCGGGAGTGACTCCGATGTGAGTGAGGGCATTTAGAAAGCATTGCATGTTTGTGGGTTGACCAAAACAAGGCATGCTGTGGCTAGAAATGTAAATTAGGTAAGTATGAACAATACATTCGTTTGAGATTGCTGCAATCATTATGGAACATTAGGTTAACCCAACCTAAAATGAATCATAGAAAACAACATTGGTGTTCCATGAACATGCACTGTCACATTCACATAACAACAAGACCGGTGATCAGAAAAATGCCTCAATGTTTTACTCAATAATTGATCCTGTTATAGCTGACACGTGTTTCGACCATTTGGTCTTTTTCAAGGCACAATGGGGGTAATTACGAGTTGGGCGGTAAGGGTTAACGGTCACCGGTAAGGAGACCGGGGCCGTTAAATCCTTACCGCCCTATTCCGAGGTCCCTTAGCCCGTCCCACCAGGAATGGCTGGTCTGACCAGCCGTTCATTATGGGACCCGTTAAGGGACTTTGGAGCTAATAACAGGCCGGCAACTTGCGGGCCCGTTATTAGCGCCTTCCCCATTCCCATTGCGCCCTATGGGGGCTCAAATGGGAATGGGGAATTGCATTTGGAATGGGGACTTACTCAGTCCGCCTAGGTCGTAATGTCCCGGTAAATCCCCATTCCACCAGACTAGACCCGGACCCAGGTTTGGAGGAAGCCATGGCGCTAAAAGTGCCATGGCTACCTTCAAACTCATAAAGACCCCCAATATCTTATCTATGTTACACATACAATTGTTGAACCAAACAAAACAATTAAGTCAAAATTGACAAATATTATGAAACATAAACAAGAAAATGGAGATGGGGACCATCGGAATTTCATGGAAAACAGAAACAGAAAAATAGGAGACAAGAAGATACATATCAATTATTAGGTACACATTACTATTCTAGTATATCAGCCATCAGATCTCCGTTCATGCAGAAGTTCCTCTAAACGCAAGAAATAGCAAGAAAATGACTGCTTTTGTGATATCTACCAACTTGTCATCAATACAAGTGATTGTGATAGTCTGATAACAAGATTAGACATCATCAGGTCTGCATGTAATTGGTAATTGGTCCATGGTCAAAGAATCATCTACCACCAATACGATTGTCAATTACTTCTCAATGTTGGTATTAAAAAAAAACCTGTTGATGATTCATATATGTTGTTCCAAGAGTAGTATTTATTCCATACCTTGTTACCATGAAAAACACCAAAGGCCCGTTTAAATGAAAGGGGGTACATGTATCCGAAGTACCATATAATTTGCTTTGTTTAACTGAGAGCCTATACTTGCTGTATGATATCTAGTCATGATTATGTTCCGACAGCCTAGGCCATATGCTCATAACGTTCACACTAATCAGTCCTCTAATGGAATCCTCATGAGTGTCCAGGGAATTTGTATGCACCTGTGTGAGCGATTGCAAAAGCCTGATTGACTGGCACTGTCAAGGTATTCTGACAGATGATGGGAGATCATTTCTCATAAGACAACATCCGGTGATCCCTACCATGTATTTTTTGCCGAAGATACATAAACCATATCCTAATTTGCCCAATGTTCGAATGATAATGAAAGGTCTGAGCTGGGCAACTGAAGGTCTTTCACAGTACATTGATACAGCTATTAAACATCAAGTGCCATTGTTACCCACCTACCTTAGAGACTGAACACAGACGCTCACCATACTCAATGAAATCACATGGCAACCCCAGTATTATTTGGCAATGTTAGATGGGAAAACATTATATACATCAATTGGTCATAATCTGGCCCCGGACACTATTGATTTCACATTTTGCAATCACTCATCCTCACATAGTACGCATATCACAATGATTAAGGCATTTCTGAATTTCACTGTTAATCACAACCAATTTCTCTTTAATAAACAATACTACTTGCAGACAAAAAGGGTGTAGCCATGGGTGCAAAATATGTGCTTTCCCTGGCTAACCTTTTTATGGGATTTTTTGAATACACTTATGTGTACACCTCCCATGAATATGCCACAGAAGTTTGTTTATGTAAACGTTACATAGATGATGTTTTCATGATCTGGAATGGTTCACTAGAATGGTTCAATTGCATCTTACAGTACCTCAACTTGAATACCTTTGGGATTGAATTTACAGGTACTATCAATAATGTGACCATGGACTTCTTTGATCTTCAAATCTATATTGATAACAATATCCTGTACACTAGGACACACAGAAAACCAACCAAAGATAACTCGCCTTTACACGCAACCAGTTGTCACAAAAAAACAGTAATTAATAACAAATTGCGTCCCTTGTTTCTGAAACTGAAGCCCGATCCAAGTAGTGACATAAATTGGCTGAGGAATAAACTGTCCAGTTTTCACAAATGTGGAAAACTGCAATTTTTGTCAATTTGCTCTATCACCCACAACGACTTGTGTATGCCATGGTGTATTACGAACATAAATTCAGGATTTTATAAATTGTCGATACAAGTTTGTGGTACACGCTCTGGTATGTGTATGTGATAAAGATTATGCAGGAAGAACTATTCATGAACTGCAGATCAGAATACTTGAACATCTCTCCAAATTCAACAGCCAAGATCCAAAACTTCCACTCGCAGTTCACTGGCAAACATATCATCAATTTGCGAACAAGCATGATATTCGGTTTGTAGGCTTACAACAAGCACGTGTGAACATTAGAGTTCAAGTATATCTTCGCCAGCTTGAAGCACGTATGGTATGTCATTTGAGATGTGCCACTCTTGGACTCAACAGCGAACACAAGTTAAATGTATTTCTTTGATTGATGCTTTTATGTAGGATATACAGTTGGCACTTGTATCCTGAGAGTCCCTTTGGTATAGGCCTTGGCTTCTCCCTTCATCATTCCTTAAACTATCTCTCCTTTTTTCGTTGGACCATATCTTTGTAATCTCAACAGGAAAGGTCAATCAATAATATGTGCAGATGAGAGGTGTTTAAATGAACGGGGGTAATGGGCTCTGTGACCAATTTGTAACCAATAGGTACTGTTTAATGTAATAGAAGATTATCTCACATTACTAGGCTCATTATATCATGTGTTTATTCCCACATTACATGGTTCTTAATACTATATTTATCCCAATAACATGCAACCCTTGTACATAGCATCAGTTTTTCAAAATCTATGGAACTGATGAGAATTGATGACACAGGCTCGAAATAATATAATTTATGAAATATAAAATCTCGCTGCATTTTTCACATATACAGTTTGGTAGCAGTGCAATTTTTACAGAATTAATAAAAGTAGAAATAACACAGGCGCAAAAGACACATATCACACGCGAATACCAAATATAATTCAAGTATACATGGAAATAGTAGCATGCTGCACTAAATTCAGTAAATATGTTTTATGAAGGTGTAAGATAGCCTTCTCTAATCATCTCTTTTTACAATGGTACATCAATAGTTTTTGAATTAATGAGAGACTAAGCAAGAACACCCGTACAACACGTGATCACGTGGCTCATCATGTGATAGGTCTGTGCTCATATAACTGACTAGGAAGTGAATAACTTGTTATTATGCGGTAGACGCAAACTGATGCTCCCCTGGACACTACACAATCGGACGCTGACACGTCGCTGGGACGAAATGATCAGATAATTGACATAACGGCAGTTGAAACATGTACGCTACTCTCAAGAACTATAAAATATCTCTCGTATTGGAAGCGCTTAAATGCAGGTTTTCGATTTAACTTTGCTGGGCGCATACAAAGTAAGAAAGACTTAGAGACTTCTATTTGAAACATTGCTATTTGCGGGACTGCACACAGGCTAATTTGCATGGTCAGCGTTGGTCAGTGTTGTCTAACAAATTCTTAGGTAAATACATGGACCTGCTAATTGTTAATCTAATAATGAAAGTATGCTCACAATATAACTTACTGTTTTTCGTTGAAACACAGGTTATAGGGAGCTGTTGGGTATTTTGTGGATATTTGGGGCTTTGCTGTATTTTCTTACCGCCTAAATACCTTTAGCAATAATCACTCTCTGTATTCATATTGGGTCGCACATGACAATAATACATTGCATTATTTCAGAATTCAGACCTATTTAGATGGTATGCGCGGTAGTTTGCGTGGTTGGTTGGTATAGTGGTTGGTTTATTTGTGGCCCCAATATCCAACATCCCTTGTTTTTTATCTAGATTGTTCTTGATCACTAGAGAGACCTCAGGCCTACATTTTAGGGATACCACATTTTCAGTGTTAATGTTGTGTGCCACCATGGGCTATTGTGGTATTTTTGTGGTAATTTCCACTACCTTATATACGGTAGGGAACTATGTCCAGAGAGTCTCTCTTCCCGTTGACTCATGTACCTCCAACAGGCTATGCTACAAACAGTCACTCACAACTGTCCATACTGAATAGAATCATGCACACATCTGTTTTAAAATGACAATTGCACTGTTTAAAAATCTACCCACGTTTAAACCTTTTCCCATGCAAAATGAAAGAGAGAAATAATACACACTAGCTATATGTTTTCAAATATTTTTGTATTATAGAAATTTCTTTTAAACACAGTTCAACTTTTTTTTACAGAAATAAATGAAATGGTACAACATTATTTGTGATAAAATGAACAGAGAGCTGCGATAATATATTCAATTGGTAACATTAAATATGCTGATAAGAGACTGAGACTCCCTCGAATACACTGACTGAACAGTTTCGCACACTTTCGCACAGCTCCCACTCGCTTCTGTAATTACCTTATCTGTTCAGCATGAGTTTTCTCCGGCTATTCTCTTTCTGAATTTGGCTCCCTTGAAGATTAACCCCAGTGAAAACAAGCGTCTGCCGTTCTCAAACCGGGGTTATTGCCTGGAGCTCTCAGCTTTTGCAGCAGGAATCCCCAGCCAGGAAACAGATCCTTCTCCCAGCTCTGCAAGATCTCGATTGTTCTCCCCCTCCCCACAAGCTTCTCCAGCAAAACTAATCACAGCCTCTAGCATGATACTTGCTATGATGCTGCTCCAATCAGAATCAATCATGTCATCTCCTCCCTCACTACACAATGGCTCACTTTTACAGTGGCAATTGTAACAAACTGATTTCCTGTTCCTTCGAGCTCTTTGCGTCCTGTAGTTATGTGGACAGAGCAGTAGAGAAAAAAAATGAATGTGCGTTTAAAAGTTCACTTTCAGAGTAGGCCTAATTCTGCAGTGGAGACACATTTTTATTAGTGGGTTATGTTAAATGAAGTTTTATTAGTCAGGTTAGTTATTAATAAGGTTAGTTATTAATTTTCAAATGTGTCTCTTGCAACATAGGCATTTCAGGTGAAAATTAGTGTGCATTTTGAATGTGCACATGTGTGCTTTTAACTGTAAAAATAGATTTGCATCTTATATGTAAAAACCGTTTTTGACTGAATAGCCTGTCTTTACTTATATGTCCATGTTACTCTGGCAACACATATAGCAATGAACCACACCCATGTGGTGGTGCTGCATCAAAAAAAAAATGCTACCTGTGCAGTAGTGCTGTACTCTGTGCTGTAACACGCCAAATATCCTTACATACCCTCCTTTTGTTTTTAGAACTTGGCTACGATCCAAGCCAATTCCTCAAAACAACTTGTTCTTTTTTTTCTTTTATAATGCATGTGTATTGGGATATCTTTCTCTTCCTGACGTAGCTACTAAAATCAGTAACATTTTCATTTTTACTGATAGGACAATCAACCATCCACCCATGATTAGCACCAGGACAGCCAAACCCACTATTGAGCGTTCCCCCCAGGTTCCCCAATTAGATCTTTCCACTTTTATTATCCCCAGATTATTAATTGTAATATTGTTTTTTCTCAAATTCATTTTTATAAATATTCCACATCCGGATCTATTGGAAAAGTATCCCTTTGAAAAAAATCGATATTTTCCACTTGGCTTTCCCAAACATCATTTGTTACATGAAACAATGTTAACCCCCCAATTGACGCAATTGTATCCTTTTGGAACCTGTAAATAAAAAACATTATATTTCACCTGTTTAACCACGTTTGTTCCATGGTTTCACTCCCCATATTGCTAATAATCACTTCACATCCTTCTGATATACTTGGGTCAGATTTCAAACCACAAATAGCATCTGTGGCATCAGGAACAAACGGTTTACCTGGACACATATAATTTTGTTCTTTAAATTTGACACATGTTTCCAGGTTTGGTATTAAATAAACTTCAGGTTCCCATGACTGAAATGCCACCACTTCTGGAGTCTTAAACCTAATAAATTTGTCCTCTTGCCAAAATCCCACGTTGTGTACCCACTTTGTTTGATAAATAAGTTCAGGAGCTACATATGGGATGCATAGCAAAAATCCGATCTCTAGTCTTTCCAAGTCCACGTATAACGGCATTGCATTACCCATTTCAAATGCAGTTTTTACCTGTATTATATCAATTTCCCTCCTGCTCAATCTTTCTATCATTTGACGAATAATATCCTGCGAAACAAAATACAAGGGGATATGTCCTTCAATCAATTGTGAAACTGTAGTTTGAACTTCTCTCATATAATTCGTTAATAGTCTATCAACAGGACTCATTATGTTCAATATTTCATTTAAAGTTCTGTCATGCTTAAGTATTATTTTAGTCGCCCGTTGCATCACATCTGCTTGTTCATTTAGAATGATTGCAGTTTCATTTATGAATCTTACTTGTTCATCCAGTCCCCCTCTAATCCCATCTAATGTTTTTTGTATTATTTCTAGGTCAATACTCAGTTGTAGCGCTTTAGTACTCAGTGTTCCTACCGAAATAGAATTGGCTGTTGATATTGTGGTACCTATTATGGCTCCAACTATAGACATTACCAATGATATCGCGAGCATCACCGCACCTCTCTTTCCTCTCCTCTTCTTAATGTCTGCTGAATTCACAAATGTTTTCTCCAACTGCATTAATATATCTCTTATTGACTGCTTAGTGTCCTCTTTTCTTATTTCCAGCCACTCTTTAATCTGTTCAATCTTAATTCCGGTATTGTTCAAATATTTTTTAATCAAAATCTCAGGATTCAATGGTATGTAGATATTTTGGAGAATCATCCTTCTATCACTCATGATGAATCCTGGTGCCTCTTCCACCGCGATACCAGATGCTGGTCCAGGTTCAATGACAACCTGTGCTTCTGAATTCTTGAAGATCCCTCCAAATATCATCCTCATTAACCATATCATCGGTATCATCTTCAATGCTGATCGCTTTGCAGCCTTGGTCTTCACCCCTCTTTGGGGCTTTCCCGGAATCCGTCCACGTGGGCTCCAGGACTCCATTGTCTCCCGTGACCTCCGGTATAAATAGTTAATGTTCTAAACCAAAATAGAAAAGAAACAGATTAAATATATTGCACAATACGAACTTCACCCTTTTTCCAAAAATAAAACATGCTTTTTTTTTTTTTTCCCTGAAATTAAACACAAGTTAAAAAGAAAACAAGCATATATATAACAACATTCAATATTTAATACATTTTCTATCTGCACACCAACCATGAGCTTCCATTATATATATTTATTTATTTATTTATTTACTTATTTATTTTATATTATATATTTTTACATATATTACAGTGTTTGTGTGCCCTTATAACAATCAACTTTTTAACTTCTCTGTCATTGCCTCCTGATTGTATCCATTTATTTTCTCTTTTTGTGTTCAAGGAACTTTATGTTGTATTGTGTGCATCAGTGGGTAGTTGCCCCAGGGCTTTCTGTTTCTACATGCTCAAGCCGCCTGATCTCGTGTCTGGGATGGCATGGTTTGATCTGATTTACATGGACAAACTGCTATATCGCCGTTTCACCTTCATTTTTCAAAATTTTATAAACCACAGGAGAGACCTTATCTATAATTCGAAATGGCCCCTGCCAGGCTGCTAGAAATTTAGAATTTTTCTGTTTACTTTTTCCAAAATGAAACTTGTACACCTGATCCCCTACACTGTATTCCTTTACTGATGTCTTTTTATCATAATAAGACTTTGCACTGTCAGCAGCTCTTTCCAGATTTCTCTGCACAAAAGCAAATGCATGTTGCAAATGCCTCCTCAGTTCATCAATATATTCATGAACTGTGGATGCACTCACAAGTGTTTGCTCTTGTGTTCTGTATAGTAGGTGTTGTGGTAACACCATTTTCCTACCTGTCAAGACCTCATGGGGCTAACACCTGTTGCTTTGGCAGGAGTTGATCTGATTGCCATCAAAACCAACGGTAAATGTAAATCCCAGCTGGAACCTGCTTCTGCCACGAATTTCTTTAAAATATCCACAACAGACCTATTGCTTTGTTCAACTCCACCTGAAGAGGCCGTCCGATATGCAATATGTAGTTTTCTTTTCACACCCAGTATTTGCCATACCTTACTCATTAGAATACTTGTGAAATGACTTCCTCTGTCTGACTCAATTCTTTGTGGCAACCCAAACCTTGAGAACACATGGTTCACCAGCAATGTGGCTGCTGTTTGCGCACTACAATCTGGTGCAGGAATGCATTCAATCCACTTTGACATCAAACATACTACACTTAAAATATAACGGTTTCCTCTGCTCGACCTTTTTAAAGGCCCTACATAGTCTATTTGCAAATCTGACCATGGAAGAGTTAGGCCTCTTTTCATTAATGGGGCTCTATGCATTGGTGAAGCAGGTTTAAATTGGGCCCATACTAGACATCCTCTAGTATATAATTCCACATCTTGGGACATATGTGGCCAGTAAGCATAATCTTTTAGTATTTCTAATGTTTTTTGTGAACCTCTATGGCCTGCAGTTATGGCATCATGTGCATGGTGTAGCATTAGCCCGCTGAATGAAAGGGTACCACCCAATGTATTTGTCCTGTTATGGACTCTCTAATCATGAGTCCATCCTGTAATCTAATTTGTGTTTTGTTCTTTAATAGCACCCTCAACTCTTCTTTTCCCATACAATCATTTTCTGTTAAATGATTTTGTTCAGGATCTATCAAATGATTATAATAGATTCCCAAAATTCGATCATTCTTTTGTGCCTCAATCAAATCTTGGTCTGGCGTGTCATGACTCCACTGTACCACTGGTTGATCTACCTCCTTTGGTGCTTTAGAACGTGTTACTGCATCAATTTGTATTTCACCCATTAAATAATCAATAGGTAGCAATTCTCCCATCACAGCCCCAATCTTAGCCAGGTGGTCTACCTTATCATTTCCCTCCTTATCCTCTCCTGGTGTTTTTAAATGCCCACAAATTTTTCTCCAGTATATTGTTAAATTATTCTCTGACACCAATTTGTCTATGGCTTGTATCATTTTTCCATGTTTAAGTGGCTTTTTGTTGTATGTAACCATGCCTCTTGCTTTCCAACCAGGCAAATACTCCACAAAGCTATTCCTTGCATAGTCAGAATCAGTCACCAGGACAATTTCACTGAACATTTTATCAACTACAGTAGCAATTGCTTTATAAATGGCTGCCAATTCCGCCACCTGACTGCTCCTAGCTCCAATCCTCATCCCTATACTGGGGACGCCTTCACATTTCAACCAGACATTTCCTATTCCTGCCACTAATTGTTTATTACTGTCATTTTCAATGTGAAAAGCACAACCATCCACATATACAGTTGGCAAATCCTTGCATGTTTTTTCATCAAAAGCTTTGTTTAGTGATTGTTAAAATTCCTGCAAACTAGTTTCCACTTCCATTTCATTTGGTATTTGTTCAGCTGCGCAGTCATGTAAGTCAGCTAACCCTTGAGCAATTGGGTTCTTTTTATTTTGTCCATATCTCACTTCTACAGGAAAACCTTGTAATGCCAGCGTCCATGAAGTGATTCTGGACTGCGCTAGATTACCTGATCTAATTCTTTTATTCTCTAAAAATTGCAAAGGTTGATGATTTCTTTCAATAATCACCTTTTCTCCCTGAACAATGGGACGGAAATGTTGTAGCGCCCACACAGTGGTTAATAGGGCCTTTTCAGATTCATTAAATTTCATTTCAACTTGGGAAAATGCCTTACTTGCATAGGCAATGGTTTTGTGATTCAAATCGTGTTTTTGTGATAACACTGCTGACATAGAATGTTCAGAAAAACCTATTTCTATAAAAAAATCCCTGTCCTTTATGGGATATGCTAAACATGGTGCCTTTACAAGACATTCCTTTAATTTAGCCACTGCATCAGACTGCTCTTTTTCCCATTTCCAGGGAGTATTCAGTTTAAGCAGTTTAGTCAATGGTTGAGTGATTTCTGCATAATTTTCAATGAACTTTCTGTTATAGCCTGTCATCCCTAATAAACTTTTTACTCCTTTCACATTTTTAGGATCTTTTAATCTTTGCATGGCCTCTATTTTCTTCTTTTGTGGATTTAGCCCATGTTCAGTCACTTCATGCCCTATAAAGTTCACTTTTTTCTTGCACCATTGTGCTTTTTGCAAAGATACTTTGGCGCCTGCTTTCTGCAATTGGCCAAGCACATGTCTTATTTCATCAAAATGGCTTTTCAGGCTTTCATTTTTTATCAGGACATCGTCCACGTAAACTATTGTTCCTCTTTCCGCTGCATCCGGCATAGCCTTTCTCAAAAATATGCCAAATTCACTCCCACTATTGATGTACCCGAACGGAGCTCTAAGCCAGGCGTATTGAGTCCTGTCAAATGTAAAGGAAAATAAATGTTGTATCTCCTCTGCCAATGGCACGCACCAATATCCAGAGGTGAGATCTAATGTGGTAAATACTTTTCAACCATGTACCTGAGCTAGGCCCTGATCAATGAATGGCAGTGGCCATCTAGATACTGGTACTCTTTTATTTAACTCTCTCAAGTCTGCACATAGCCGCCATTGACCATTTGGCTTTAACACACCTAAAATAGGTGTATTGGATGTGCTATGAATGGGCCTGATAATTCCTTGCGATTCCAAATTTTTAATAATCTCTGCCAATGATTCTAAACATGCCAGCGGTAGTCTATACTGGCGTACAAACACTGGACCTCTGTTACACCCTTCTGGTAGTGTGGCCACATGTAAATCAGTTAAACCACAATCATAAGCATCTTTTGCAAATACATCCTTAAACTCCATAAATATCTCCCTCAGATTGTCCCTATCCTCATTGCTGTCACACGCATCCGCTAAGGAGATCTGCTCTTCTACCATTTTGGAAAATTCTGGAAAATCTTCTGGTAAGGGAATCTCGGCGCTTTCCTCTAACTGTGTGGCTGTGTCTTTTTGTAAAGCTGCCACTTTTAAATATTTTGGCATATCAGCTTCCACTTCAATGGGCTGATTTTCTGTTTCATTTTCATTTAAATTAAATATTATGCAATCCTCTTGATGGCAGCACACTGTCTCATTTGAATCATAAGGATACACAGAATGATTTTTAAATATTCCTTTGGGCTGAGAGTCCAGGTGTTCTGGCAACTCACCCTTGGCATCTACATACTTTTCAGGGATATTTCCAATCACCATGTTATTTAAATCTGCCGTATAATGTGATTTTTGTATGGCCATTCCTAATGGGGAGTTTTCCTCTAAATGAATATCCTGACAACCTTTATTATTTACCATCATTTTTACAGATCCTTCACCAATATCTACTAATGGAATGTATTCATAATCCAGGCCTTGCTGTTTTATGGATTCATTCAGGCATACACATGCATCAGAGTCTTTCATCTGCTGTCCATTTTTGCATTTCAGTGTTATTGCAAACTGTTTTGTAAATGCAGGAATAATAGTATCTTTCCTCATTTGTAATTCGATTGCATAAGGAACCAGTTGTGCACAATGATAAGCCCTTCTTTTGTCTTCAAATTCAGGTGCCGGACCACCTAGGCGTGACCATATTTTTTGATTAAGGAAATCTAACACCATACACATTCTGTGCATGATGTCATTACCCATGTAAAATTCATTTTGTGCTCCACTCACTATCCATACATTATGGTAAATTGTTTTCTGCCCAATGCTAATTTTAAGCATGCATCTGCCTGCAATTCGGTTTTCAAAGTCTGGACTGTCCAACACAGAAACATATTTGTTTTTAATCCTAAATTTCGGGATTTCTTCCCTCTCCATTATTTTTTGCAACGATTTCTCATTAATGAAACTCCTTTCATGTCCAAGAGCTAAAGTGGCTTTTATTGTTTTAAAATAGTCATTTATACCAACATGAACCCATGGTTGCTCATCTTCCATGTGTATTTCTGCCAGAGTGGTAATGTGTTTTTCTGAATCTGTTTTAGGAGCAATATTCTGTTTGCATGTTTTCTCTTTTAAATAAAAACGTAATGTGTGCTCATCTATGGCAGTCTGCCAATTTTTCCTTGGCTCCAAGTATATTTGAACAGGTAGTTTTTCATTGTCTCTCTGCATTTTATCTTGACACATTAATATAACAGTGACACTAGGTATGCAACTATTCTGGAGATATACCTCCACAGCATCATTTGTTTTGGCAACAGTGTGACATTCATTTATGTTGCTGTTTTGTGATTTTAGTTTCTTAGGCCTCAATGGTTTTTTGGTTAAGGACCACAGCACTCCATTCACCCCATCTATGAGAGGAGACAATCTTTTCAGGCAATCTGTCCCCATCAGAAATGGAATTTCACAAATAGATGTGATCAATACCTCTTGTTTCATTCTGTGCTTTCCTATTTTTATGTCAACCTCAGTTACACCTATGATGAGCACCTCCTCCCCATTAAAGTTATGCACTGGACCTTGATTTTCCTTCACTGTGGGGATCTCCCTTCATTGATACTCTTTACCAGCTCCTTGGACATAATTGTGGCCTGTGCGCCAGTGTCAATCATAGCAAAGGTGTGGCATTTTTCTTCTACAGTGATGGGTGCATAATATCTGTCCTCAACTTCCTCTAATACACATAAGAAGTGTGAATTCTTACTGATTTCAGGGCTCACCTTTCTCAGGCCTTTTTCACTTTTGGCTAAGCACATTGGTAAATGGAAAGACATGTTTCCCTCCTTTTTACCCATTTCGGCGCGAGAGACTTTATTAATTTCTCCATGATCAGAGGTTTTTTGGAGTGTGGCCACTGTTCGCCCATCCATCTGGGTAAGATCAGAGACCACACTACAACCTTCCAACTGAACATGTGTAACAACATCATTCAGCAATTTGTCATTTTTTAATTCTGTGCATTTGTGATCATTTAGTGTGATACCAGCCCTTTCAGCCTCTTCAAAAATATGTGGCTCAAAGAATTCTTCAGGTGATTGACTTGTACCCTCCTTTTGAGTATTTCCTTTTTCTGCCTGTGTTTGGTCATTGTTTTGCTTGCCCAGGGAAGGAGCTATAGCATCCCCACTTACTCCCTGTTCACTGGTATTCCCCATGCATGAGTCATTTTTCTTAAATCTGTCCCTTTGTTCTTTTGGAATTCCTAATGTTTCTTTTTCATTTGTGCAAATCTTTACTGGTTTATTTAGCTCTAGGTTAAACCGTACCTCTTTTTTAGAAGTATTTGCACTTTCTGTCACATGTTCATTTACTGGCACTTTCATTTTTAATTCATTAGGCATCCCAGAGTCGTTATGCAAAATTATATCAGAGCAATCTGTCATTTTGGCACTGCAGTTATCATGAGTACTTAGTCACTTTTTGAAAGCCCCCCGGTCATTGCTATGGCCATCAGCCCCCTCTTTGGAAGGTTGTTTTTGCGCTGTATAGAGCTTTCCTATTTGCTCAGCTAACATTTTCACTTGGGCCTCAAGGCACTGGAACCTTTCCATCTCTCTAGAATCCTCTTTCTGTGGCCTAGGTCGATATTGGTTGTTTTCCCCCTGATTGGATCTATTCTGATACCTCTCAGTTGATTGATGTCAGCTGGATTGGTTTCTGAACTCTTGATTCATTTGTGGAGGGGAGCGGGGTGCACCCATCCTTTGATTATAGTCCCCTGGTGGGGAATCATTGTACTGACGTGGATTGTAGTTCATGTTTTGCCTCATGTCCTGTCTCTCAGATTGTGGGTACTGGCCCCTATGTTGATTTCCATTATCAGTAAATCGATCCACATATCGGAGTCTATCGTGATTACCATATATCATCGTGTTGGGATCAAATCTGCTCTGTGTCCCCAATGACTGGTAGGGACCATCATTTCTTTGATCTTGATTTTGTCTCTGGTTATTGTTCATACCTGCCATATCAGGCCGATATCCTACCCGGGGTCTGTCCCCTAAATACCTAGGGCTGATGTAGCTCTCCCTATTACTAGGATCATGTGATTGGAACATTGATACAGGAAATGGCGATCTTTGTTGATTACCCCTTTGTTCAGGTGTCACATTATTTTTACCTTGGCTTTGAGCAGACTCAAGGGACATTTTGGCTGACCTGATTTCCATTACTGTGGCTGAGGGTTCTTTAGATTTAGGTCTAGTATCTTTCATTTTATCACTTTCTCTACCCTGACAATAGAGTACCTCATATAGTTTTGTGCTTTGATGTACAATCCATTCAAGGGACTTGTCACGGTCAAATTCACGGACCAATTGGGATATGATGTCTTTCTGTAACCCATAGAAGTATGCAGTTTTAAACTCATTGGAATTTGGGTCAAAAGATACATCAAAGCGAGAAAATGCTCTTTTTAAGTCTTGTAAAAATTGGCGAGGGGATGTATTAGGTCCAGCAGTGATTGTGTAAGCTACTTTATTTGCCTCCTGCAATGACTGAAAAGGAGAAAAATGACGCCTGATTTCTTTTTCAAACTACACCCAGGTCATATTCTGCTGTTCATTTAATCCCCTTATGATGCTGGCCGTCGGGGCATCTAAAGTCAAATTAAAATATTGTCTGTACTGTTCCTTAGGTATCTGGAGTGCTTTAAAAATGTCATGCACCGCTTCTAAGTGATCCTCAATGCAGCATTCACCTCCCTTTTTAAATGGTTTGATCAGGGCTTTAATGGATTTCATTATTTTTATGGGGCTACTTGTTGCAATGCATGGAATTGCACTATTTTGTGATTCAATCCTGTTTTCAGGTGTATGGGATTGGTGGCTGCCCCCAATGGGAGTATCAAATCCCCCCAAGGGCGCTGCAACCAAGATAATGTCACCGGCCCAGTCACTGGAGCACTAGCTCTTAGGGCAGAACTAGAATTCACCTCCACTCCATTGAATGTGGTACCCTGCCGCCTCTCCTGGGACCTGGGAATGCACATTTGCTGTTCTAAGTCCTTACACTTTTTAAGGAGTCTGTTTGCTTCATTTTGCAAATAGTTGTTTTCATCACTCATCTTATTAATCACCTCCTGCATGTCGCACATTTGCATTTGGCATTCATTGAACTCTTTATTTCTCTTGTCTCTTTCTTGAGTCATTTTAATCATGTCTTGTTCTGCACTCTGGAGATCACATTCTTTTTCACAATGTTCTTTTTGTAAAATCTGCATTTCTAAAACAACCTCATCTTTATCCTGTCTAATGTGGTCCACTAAGGCTTTTAAGTGTACCAATTCTTGCTCACTATCCTCAAATTGTTTCTTGCTTTTGGATAGCTGAGCATCAAAGTCTCTGCGTTTTAATTGCATGTCTTTTTGACATACATCCAATTCTGCTCTTAACACTTCCTGATTTTTACTTGCCCCATCTAATTCAGTCTTTAACCTGTTAATTAGCTGGGTATCATTTTCCTGCATTCGCAGGGACTTATTCAAAATAAACCATATTTTGCCGCATAGCCGTATTAAACAGTCTTTCTCTGCACTTTTATCGGCTGCATTCAATAATCTTGTAAGGCAGACCTGAATTATGCTGCCTTCTGCAAAAATATTGTCTAGTTTTTCTTTCTGCACCTCACCCTGAATGCGGTCACGCCATTCTAAGGTGCTGTTCGACGACCACGTCCCATGTGCAAACAACTTTGCCTCTAAATATTGCACTAGGTCTGAAAATGTGGTTTCCCTTTGTGACATTCTGAAATTCGTTTTTAGTGGCACACTGCTATTATAAAATGGGTTCCCTTTAATGTGCAAATGGCAGTGTGAGACACGCTTGCCACGCCCAGTAGGTACTCTATGATCACTTTCCCGGCCTGCAACGCACCATAAATATGTTGGGTATTTTGTGGATATTTGGGGCTTTGCGGTATTTTCTTACCGCCAAAATACCTTTAGCAATAATCACTCTCTGTATTCATATTGGGTCACACATGACAATAATACATTGCATTATTTCAGAATTCAGACCTATTTAGATGGTATGCGTGGTAGTTTGCGTGGTTGGTTGGTATAGTGGTTGGTTTATTTGTGGCCCCAATATCCAACATCCCTTGTTTTTTATCTAGATTGTTCTTGATCACTAGAGAGACCTCAGGCCTACATTTTAGGGATACCACATTTTCAGTGTTAGTGTTGTGTGCCACCATGGGCTATTGTGGTATTTTTGTGGTAATTTCAACTACCTTATATACGGTAGGGAACTATGTCCAGAGAGTCTCTCTTCCCGTTGACTCATGTCACTCATACCTCCAACAGGCTATGCTACAAACAGTCACTCACAACTGTCCATACTGAATAGAATCATGCACACATCTGTTTTAAAATGACAATTGCACTGTTTAAAAATCTACCCACGTTTAAACCTTTTCCCATGCAAAATGAAAGAGAGAAATAATACACACTAGCTATCTGTTTTCAAATATTTTTGTATTATAGAAATTTATTTAAAACACAGTTTAACTTTTTTTACAGAAATAAATGAAATGGTACAACATTATTTGTGATAAAATGAACAGAGAGCTGCGAGAATATATTCAATTGGTAACATTAAATATGCTGATAAGAGACTGAGACTCCCTCGAATACACTGACTGAACAGTTTCGCGCACTTTCGCACAGCTCCCACTCGCTTCTGTAATTACCTTATCTGTTCAGCATGAGTTTTCTCCGGCTATTCTCTTTCTGAATTTGGCTCCCTTGAAGATTAACCCCAGTGAAAACAAGCGTCTGCCGTTCTCAAACCGGGGTTATTGCCTGGAACTCTCAGCTTTTGCAGCAGGAATCCCCAGCCAGGAAACAGATCCTTCTCCCAGCTTTGCAAGATCTCGAATGTTCTCCCCCTCCCCTCAAGCTTCTCCAGCAAAACTAATCACAGCCTCTAGCATGATACTTGCTATGACGCTGCTCCAATCAGAATCAATCATGCCATCTCCTCCCTCACTACACAATGGCTCACTTTTACAGTGGCAATTGTAACAAACGGATTTCCTGTTCCTTCGAGCTCTTTGCTTCCTGTAGTTATGTAGACAGAGCAGCAGAGAAAAAAAATGAATGTGCGTTTAAAAGTTCACTTTCAGAGTAGGCCTAATTCTGCAGTGGAGACACATTTTTATTAGTGGGTTATGTTAAATGAAGTTTTATTAGTCAGGTTAGTTATTAATAAGGTTAGTTATTAATTTTCAAATGTGTCTCTTGCAACATAGGCATTTCAGGTGAAAAATAGTGTGCATTTTGAATGTGCACATGTGTGCTTTTAACTGTAAAAATAGATTTGCATCTTATATGTAAAAATCGTTTTTGACTGAATAGCCTGTCTTTACTTATATGTCCATGTTACTCTGGCAACACATATAGCAATGCACCACACACATGTGGAGGTGCTGCATCAAAAAAAAAAATGCTACCTGTGCAGTAGTGCTGTACTCTGTGCTGTAACACGCCAAATATCCTTACAGAGCCGTTATAAGGAGTGTCTCATTTGAGTGGTTTATACTATATACTGCAGTCAGATAAAACACACAGTGGATCTATGGGGTTTTTGACTTTGCATGGAATGTGTCACGTGCGTTTTTTTTAAATCAGGCTTTGCCAACCACTCACACAGGTGCATGCAAATTCTCTGGGCACTCATGAGGACGCCATTAGAGGACTGATTAGTGGGAAAGAGCATATGGCATAGGCTGTCTGAACATAAACATAATCATGACTAGACATCATACAGCAAGTATGGGCTTTGAGCTAAACAATACAAATTTTGTGGTGCTTCGGATAAATGTACCCCCCTTCATTTAAACAGGCCTTGGTGTTTTTCACGGTAACAAGGTATGGAATAAATACTACTCTTGGAACAACAAATATATATCATCAACAGGTTTTTTTTAATACCAACGTTGAGAATTAATTGACATTTGTATCGGTGGTTGATGATTCTTTGACCATGGACCAATTACATTGGACCAATTACATGCAGACCTTGATAATGTCTAATCTTGTTATCGGACTATCACAATCACTTGTATTTGATGAGGAGTTGGTAGATAGTCATTTTCTTGCTGTTTCTTGAGTTTAGAGGAACTTATGAATGAACGGAGATCTGATGGTTGATATACTAGAATAGTAATGTGTACCTAATAATTGATATGTATCTTCTTGTCTCCTCTTTTTCTCTTTCTCTGTTTTCTATGAAATTCCTATATTCCACATCTCCATTTTCTTGTTTCTGTTTCGTAATATTTGTCAATTTTGTCAATTTTGTCAATTTTGACTTAATTGTTTTGTTTGGTTAAACAATCGTATGTGTAACATAGATAAGATATTGTGCCTTGAAAAGGACCAAATGGTCAAAACACATGTCTGCTATAACAATATCAATTAGCTAATAAAACATTGAGACATTTGTCTGATGACCGGTCTTATTTTTATGTGAATATGACAGCACATGTTTATGGAACACCAATGTTGTTTTCATTTGGAAAGCATAGAGGTAGCAAGGAAGAGAAATGTTTTAGAACAATATAGGATAATCAAGAAAGGCAATTTCAAAGATTCCAACAAAAGAGTCAGATTCCAAGAACCTATGGTCACAAATATCTTAACCAATGTAGGACAAGAAGAGAAAACAGAGGTGGCAGAAGAGGAAGGAGGAGCAGAAGGAAATCCAAAGACAAGAGTAATGAGATCTTGGACTCAGAGACAGCAACACACGAGAAGACAGTGAATCTGATGATGAACCTGTCAAATAGGAATCTCAATGCTTTTGCGGTCAATCAGTAAAGAAGATTTTCCACTGTCTAAATGTTGAACATTGATTCTGTATTCAAACATTGCTTAAAATACAAGGGTATAGTGCAAATGGTTAACTCTTGTACTTTAAGTAGAAAATACCTGGCTTTTGAAATCAGGATAAGGGTTCTGGATTGTACAAATAACTCCATGTTCCACACAGAAAATGGCATCTAGGTATGGACGAATGATACCTGACATCTCAACCCCCTGCCCTCAAACATACATGCACAAGCACACACACACACACACGCCTAATATTAAGTCTTACGACCTACAGTGCATTGGGTCCAAACCCATGGTGAAAGGCACTATATAAATGATTAAATGAAATGAAAACAAATGCATTTATCTGTGTAGTGTGTGTGTATGGACACATCAATCACCGCTTAGAATGTTAGCACGCCACACGGCTGAATGGTAGCACTGTAAGTACAACACCAAGATAACACTGTTCATGTTCATTCATTCACACGTTATTTATTTGTGATTTAAAAAGCACTGCCCACAAAAGACTAACATTTCAGAGCACAGAGGTAGAGGGGTGGAAGTGTGGTGGAGGGAATGGATAGTGACAGAAAGGTGGAAATGGGCACTGCTATGTCCACTCACAGTAATGTTATAATGAACATGCATTCCTAAGAATCACTATTTTGCATTTAGGCACACATAGCAAAACTCAGAGAAGACTTGTTGAGAATGCATACCTATTGCAATATCTATTTGTATGCTCATTGTTTTCAAACTCCTCAAACTCAACTGGCAAACCTATTGTATACACGTATGACATGTTTACAAAGTGAAAGATTTACTTCAGAGTAGTGTCTTTTCAGCGAGTGCTCTTTTTGGGGTTGTGACGGATTGCATTTGGCAAGGGTGTGAAAGCACTTGCTTTTGTGATTTGTATTAAATAGTAACATTTTGCAGCCAATTCCATCTCTGAAAGGGTAATCTGCTGATCAGATTCCCTTTTCATAAGCTCCATGCCAGAAGCATATTATGCATCTACGGCCTGCTCATTCTGAGTTACATCCCCTGCTCTACCTGTGGGATAGTGCAGGTCCAGATCCCACAAATGCACATGTGACAGCGACAGTGACAAAAAATGTCCATGCACCCTTGAAAATAAATCTATGCCTGATTTTAGGCATAGTGCATGCTATAACTTGTGGTCACAGCCACCACATTCCAATTAATGTCACACATATGTAATTTCCTGTGAGCTAGCTCTCCTCTGGAAGATGATGTGTAGGAATCTGTAGGGCGCTATTTCCTCTATGATCTCTTTGTGAGGGCATGTAACACCCTCCTCCTGAGACAGCTGCACAGTAGGCAGCGGTCCTGGCCCAGTGCCATAAAGGAGCACACCCATCCAAAAGGAGTAGCCTCACACCAGGGTGCTGCATCTCCAAATGTCTTTGTTTTCAGTCAGAAGAGAAGGAGTTGATTGTTTTTTTTCTTCCCATTTATAAAGTGTATGACACGAGGGCATCAAGTGCTGTTACAGAACCAATTACATGCAAGTAGTGTCAAACAAAAGGAGTTCATGCACTTGGGAGGTCCATATCAGCAGGGTTTGGCGAACAGTCAGTTTTTCAAGGTTCTTGAGAAGGCCCAGTGTGATTGCTCAGCTCTCAAAGGAGGCAGGAGAGAGTTCCATTGGCTGCAATGTGGGGAAACTTGAGCCTCCTCCTTTAGCTCATTTAGCATTGGAAGGGTTATAGTTATATAGATTTCAACCAGCTTGACATTGCATCATGTCCTTGCTAACGCTTATCACCTGCGAGGCCAGAAGCGACTGCTCATTGCCAGAATGAGAACTGAATCACTGGAGAGTGACACACCATTTTTAACAGGGGTTACAACCATGGCTTGTCCCAGCTAGCCCTTAAACTGCCACCTCATTGATCACACATCAAGGTCCCAAGATCATCAGTTCAACGTCAGTCGCCCCCCAACTCGAACCATTGGAGCATCACACATTGACCCCTCCTGGTGTCTAAAGCCTGACTTGGCCTGGCCAACTGTGAATCATTCTTGGAATCACCTCAACTTGGATCTTTAAAGAGCCGCCCTTCTACTGCAGGGATCACCCGCCTTGGACCCTACTCGAGGCCTGTTTGCTGATTGGGCCCACACGATCCAAAATGGCCAAACTGAGCTTGATCCGCTTGCATCATCATTCAACATTGGGTCTGTCTGACTGCAACAGCCCACCAAGAAATGAATCCAGTTACTGTTGACTCTGAACTGCCCCCTTGGTCCACTCGGACCCTAGAGACTGGTTAGGTCACAATCGCTCCTGTTTTCAACCAAGTTATTTTTGTTGTGTCTAGTGAATTACCTACAACCCATGGAACTATGCTCATCGTGCTACTTTCTCCAATCTGCCACCTCTTCTCTGTTCTTCCTTTGGGTTGAGGTTGTGTACAATATTTTCTATTTGTCCTACAAGCAGGTGGTGTGTTTGATTAAAGTATATATATTTTTATTGAACCTTGATTGGACCTCCCCTTTATTTTGAACTGTGAAACAGCGTTGTTTGTGTCACTACTGGTTCACCTTCACACCCCTCCTAAGGGTATAACTTTCCCTGTCCTGAACAAATGTACTGTTGAAGCACCCAGTAGACAATACATTTTAATCCAATGCAATGTATGAAAAGATGGTAAAACAGCTCTACATCTGTGTAGCTGTCTGTATTCTGTGTAGGTGCAATCCCGTTGATAATGTTGTCGACAAGGTTGGTAATATGTGATCTGTTTCCTGTTTTCCAAAAGGTCTCAAATATAACAAATTCCACCCGGGTACAAGTTAGGCAACAATATGCATTTACCTAGAAATGTGAATCTAAGGTTGTACCACAGTGATGCATCCTTTGAGATGCAGGGGCAGAGTTGAATGTTTGATTGATGACCTGCCAGCTTTTTCTCATCAATTCTGTACGTGGATTTCTCTATCAATATGTCAGCATTAAGTTTCATCATTTTGTTAATATGTCTCAAAGAAAATGCCAGATGGTATTTAATAATATTGTGGACATTCATAACCCCTAGGCCAGGGGTGCACAACTGATTTTGACAGAGGGCCGAAAGTACCTTACATGAGGGCTATAGTGGGCCGAAAAGTAAAAGTGGGCGGGGCGGTAGGCGGGACATGTCAGGAGGCTTTTTCAACCCCCAATTTGTATTAAACACATGGAAAAAGATATGTTTTTGAGGAGTAACGATTTTTATTGCATTTCAAACTTACATTTTGTACTACACATTTTCCATTGCTATCATTTATTTCGATTTAGTTATTGTATATCGTCTGTTTAATTAAATTATATATATTTTATTGACCCTTGATTGGACATTCCGTTATTTTGGACTGCTATAGTTTGCTGTTTGGGTTACCCAAGAGGAGTATGGCCTTTGTTGAGTTAGGTTTCCTCAAAAAAGCAAAGGATGTACATCTCCTAACTGTGCCTGTTTTAGCTTTATTATTGAGTTCACTCTTGGAGTGCAACACTATGCCCCATGGCTCCCATCCCCAACCAAACACTATGCCCCATGGTCCCCTCACCCCCAACCAAACACTATGCCCCATGGCTCCCATCCCCAACCAAACACTATGCCCCATTGCCCCCTCACCCCCAACCAAACACTATGCCCCATGGCCCCTTCACCCCCAACCAAACACTATGCCCCATGGGCCCCTCACCCCCAACCAAACACTATGCCCCATGGCTCCCACCCCAACCAAACACTATGCCCCATGGCCCTCACCCCCCAAGCAAACACTATGCCCCCTGTCCCTCACCCCCCAAGAAAACACTATGCCCCCTGTCCCTCACCCCCAACCAAACACTATGCCCCATGGCCCCCTCACCCCCAACCAAACACTATGCCCCATGGCTCCCTCACCCCCAACCAAACACTATGCCCCATGGCCCCCTCACCCCCCTAACCCCCAACCAAACACTATGCCCCATGGCTCCCACCTCCAACCAAACACTATGCCCCCTGTCCCTCACCCCCCAAGCAAACACTATGCCCCCTGTCTCTCACCGCCAACCAAACACTATGCCCCATGGCCCCCTCACCCCCAACCAAACACTATGCCCCATGGCCCCCACCCCCAACCAAACACTATGCCCCATGGCCCCCTCACCCCCAACCAAACACTATGCCCCATGGCCCCCACCCCCAACCAAACACTATGCCCCATGGCCCCCACCCCCAACCAAACACTATGCCCCATGGCCCCCTCACCCCCAACCAAACACTATGCCCCATGGCTCCCAACCCCAAACAAACACTATGCCCCCTGTCCCTCACCCCCCAAGCAAACACTATGCCCCCTGTCTCTCACCGCCAACCAAACACTATGCCCCATGGCCCCCTCACCCCCAACCAAACACTATGCCCCATGGCCCCTACCCCCAACCACACACTATGCCCCCTGTCCCTCACTGCCAACCAAACACTATGCCCCATGGCTCCCAACCCCAAACAAACACTATGCCCCATGGCCCCCTCACCCCCCTAACCCCCAACCAAACACTATGCCCCATGGCTCCCACCTCCAACCAAACACTATGCCCCCTGTCCCTCACCCCCCAAGCAAACACTATGCCCCATGGCCCCCTCACCCCCTTAACCCCCAACCAAACACTATGCCCCATGGCCCCCTCACCCCCAACCAAACACTATGCCCCAAACACACTCAAGCATGCACCCATACAGACCTGAACCCCCACCCCCCAAATCAACACACACACAAACATGCACCCATACAGACCCGAACCCCCCACCCCCCAAATCAACACACACACAAACATGCACCCATACAGACCCGAACCCCCCACCCCCAACTCAGCACACACACACACTCAAGCATGCACCCATACAGACCCGAACCCCCCACCCCCCAAATCAACATACACACAAACATGCACCCATACAGACCCGAACCCCCCACCCCAACTCAGCACACACACACACTCAAGCATGCACCCATACAGACCCGAACCTCCCACCCACCAACTCAGCACACACACAAACATGCACCCATACAGACCCGAACCCCCACCCCCAACTCAGCACACACACACTCAAGCATGCACCCATACAGACCCGAACCCCCCACCCCCCCAACTCAGCACACACACACATGCACCCATACAGACCCGAACCCCCCACCCCCCCAACTCAGCACACACACAAACATGCACCCATACAGACCCAAACCCCCCACCCCCCAAATCAGCAAACTCTCCAACAAGCACCCATACAGACCCGAACCCCCACCCCCCAACTCAGCACACACACACACTCAAGCATGCACCCATACAGACCCGAACCTCCCACCCACCAACTCAGCACACACACAAACATGCACCCATACAGACCCGAACCCCCACCCCCAACTCAGCACACACACACTCAAGCATGCACCCATACAGACCCGAACCCCCCACCCCCCCCCAACTCAGCACACACACACATGCACCCATACAGACCCGAACCCCCCACCCCCCCAAATCAGCAAACGCTCAAACAACCACCCATACAGACCCGAACCCCCACCCCCCAACTCAGCACACACACAAACATGCACCCATACAGACCCGAACCAACCACCCCCCCAACTCCAAACCCCCACCCCCAACTCAGCACACACACACTCAAGCATGCACCCATACAGACCCGAACCCCCCACCCCCCCAACTCAGCACACACACATGCACCCATACAGACCCGAATCCCCCACCCCCCCAAATCAGCAAACTCTCAAACAAGCACCCATACAGACCCGAACCCGCACCCCCCAACTCAGCACACAAAAAACATTCAAATCAAAACATCCATACACATCCGACACCCCCCGACCCCCGCATCTCAACATACACACAAAATACATTCAAATACAGACATTCACACCCCCCCACATCTCAACATACACACAAAATACATTCAAATACAAACATTCATACACATCCGACACACCCCCCCACCCCCGCATCTCAACATACACACAAAATACATTCAAACACAAACATTCATACACATCCGACACACCCCCCCACCCCCGCATCTCAACATACACTCAAAATACATTCAAATACAAACATTCATACACATCCGACACCCCCCACCCCCGCATCTCAACATACTCAAAATACATTCAAACACAAACATTCATACACATCCGACACACCCCCCCACCCCCGCATCTCAACATACACTCAAAATACATTCAAACACAAACATTCATACACATCCGACATACCCCCTCACCTCAACATATACACAAAATACATTCAAACACAAACATTCATACACATCCGACACCCCCCCGCACCCCCGCATCTCAACATACACTCAAAATGCATTCAAACACAAACATTCATACACATCCGACACACCCCCTCACCTCAACATATACACAAAATACATTGAAACACAAACATTCATACACATCCGACACACCCCCTCACCTCAACATATACACAAAATACATTCAAACACAAACATTCATACACATCCGACACACCCCCTCACCCCCGCATCTCAACATACACTCAAATACATTCAAACACAAACATTCATACACATCCGACACACCCCCCACCCCCGCATCTCAACATATACACAAAATACATTCAAACACAAACATTCATACACACAAACATAAAGCAAAACAAACCCGACACACAAACACAAACAGACCACTTACCAGAGACGTGCTGGAAGGCAGGCAGGCAGGTAAGCTGGAAGTCGCTGGAATCGCACTATGGCTGGCATGGTCCAAGGCTGAAATGCCTTCCGGCATCAAGCCTTATGGGCCACGCCAGTCGTAGTGCTGGCCCTCCATTGGTGCAGCACACACGCATTACGTGGCTCGTAGGAGCGACGTGATGCGTGTGTGTGCTGAGCCAATGAGGGCCAGTGTTTTCACCGGCCTGGAAGACAACAAAGACTTTCCTAATGGAGGGCGGCCGCGGGCCGCCCTCCATTAGGAAAGTGTTTGTGCCTTGCGGGCCGGTCAAAAGGGCATGGAGGTCCGCAACTGGCCTGCGGGCTGTATGTTGTGCACCCATGCCCTAGGCTAATAGGATGTTGTAGCTTCCAGAGTGGCAGCCTTGCCCTTCCAGAGGAACCATTGGATTGTAGCGTTAATATCCTTAAATAGTTCACTCAGTGGCTTACAGGGCAGCATAGAGAAGATATAGTTAATTCTGGGTGCCATATTGATGTTAATGCTGTTGACTTTTCCCCAAAAGATCTTTAGAAGTGGTCATCTTTGGAGATCTGATTTGATTTGGGGAAGTAGGGCCGATAAATGTATCTGAATACATTCATTCACTTTCATGGAGATCCATATGCCAAAATATTCCAGTTTGGCTGGGCACTACTTAACATCCCATTGAGTAAACATATTTTTCATACAGGATAGTTAAACTGGTAAAACCTCTGATTTACACCAATTTACTTTATAACCCGAGATTTGGGAAAATCTTTCTTTTACTTCCATTAGAGGGGGGACACAGGAAGCAGGGACTTGTATCACTGCTTGAAGGTTGTCTGCATTCAACCAAAACTTTACTGAATCTCCTCCATAGCCCTATCCATGAATATCTGTATTCTTCCTTAACATAATAGCCAGGTGCTCCATAGTGATAATAAATAGAAGCAGGGGAGGGGGAAAACCTGTCTGCTACATCTTTGGAGATCATGCATTCTTGAGATCAGGCTGTTAGTAAGAACACTAGCTGAAGGGTCTGTATAGAGAAGATTTACTCATTTCTGGAACCTGGGTCCGAATCCCATCATTTTAAGTGTCAAGACGTGATAACCCTACTCAAGGCTATTGAATGCCTTATCAGCATCCAATGATAGGCAGCAACATGATTTGCGACTAAGCAACCTGTTTCCAGTGTCAATAGTAATGATAATGATGTGTTATTTATATAGCGCCTTTATCCAAATCGCTTTACAGAGCACATATTTACATACAATATCACCCAACCGAAATTGTTACTCATTTATCGACCTCGGAAGGATGAAAGGCTGAGTTGGCCTTGCTGGGATTAGAACATGTGACCTGCAGATCACACTCTGATCTCAGCAGCGACCACTCAACCCACTCAACTATCTTACAACCCCTATTAGTAGTTTCCCATGTTACCTGCCGCATGCCTTTCTTTTACAAAACCAACTTGATTTTCATGGATCAACTAGGGTATCACTTTTTCCAGCCTTTTTTTTGACAAAACCTTGTCCAAGATTTTGCAATCTGTGTTAAGGCTAATTGGTAAGTAATTGCACAACATGTTGGTGATTTTTTTTTTTCAAAATCACGGTGAACAGGAGAACCTGTCGCCAGTGATTCAGTAATGACTTCATGCAAGAGTGTTCTGTCCGAGTCAGGAAGAATACAGTAGTATTCTCCAGTGAGGGCATCAGCTCCTGGTGTTTTGTTTGTGTTCCGACATACAATGGCAGAACAGATCTCTTCCAGTGAAAATGCATTTTTGAGAATGCTTGAATCATCTATGCAGAGTTTGGGTAAGTCAGATTGATTTAGAAGAGTCTTCACTTCCGCAGAATCACATTTGATTTCTGATCTATATAGATTGTTGTCAAATTTCGAAAAATCATCATTGATTCGCTTTGAGGGCACAGTGATGGTACCCACGTTGTCCCTAATAGCGGAGATAACCCCACCACTTTCCTCCACTTTGAGTCTATGGGCGAGAAGTTGTCTCCCACTCTTCCCTTGTTCAAAATAATTTACACTGCATTGAGACATGGCACATTCTACTTTGCCTGAGATAATCTTATTCAAGTCCTATTCTTCGCAAGTTCTGCCTGGAGAGTCTTGTCTTGCGTGATTGCATATTTCTGTTCATTGGTTTTTGCATTGTTTGACGAACGGTTCTTCTCCTTTTCTTTTGTCTTTCTATAACATCTAGTCAGATTAATTATCACACCTCTCATATAGCATTTAAGTGTTTCCCATATAATTGAACTAGACATACCTTCTGTTTTGTTGTTCTCAATGAATTATTTTATTTCCTTAATGATTTCCTTTTTGTAATTTTGTTCTGTAATATGCATGTATTGATCGTCCAAAGGAAGGATTTTGCGAGCATATATCTCAATGTAGGCAATGGGTACATGATAGTTACCAAAATGCTGCCCATCTCTGTGTCGTAACATCCTGGGATTATCCGCCCTGAGGGCAAGTAGAAATACTGTCAGGAGTAGACATCATGACTTGCCAAATGAAAGCTGTCATCTCTTTCGGTTGGATGTTACAATCGGCAGATATCTGCAAAATTTAATGAATTAATCTAGTCAAGCAGTACACTTTTACTTCTTTTAGGGCATTAGGCTTTAGACAAATTGGAGCGATTTAGTATGGGGCCCGGAGCTATGTTAAAATCACCAACTAGAAAAATAGAGTTTGAATTACAAATTTTGATGTATTGTATGAAATGATGCAATAAATCAGAGTCATCACATTAGGGGCGTAAATACAACAAAGAAGCCCCTCTGTGTCTTGTATTTTGACGGTAACTGAGATAATTGTACCCTCAGAGTAATTTGCGTTTGAAATTATCTTGAGGGGTAGATTTATTTTTAACTGGATGGACACACCCCTTGCCCTAGTATTTTAGATGGATTACAAAGTCTGGCCCGCCCAGTTATGCATTTACTTTTATGCTTCCTCAGCATTTAGGTGGGCTCTTTGGAGAATGAAAATGTCACAAGGCAAGGTTGTCAGACAGGATAGAATCTTATTTCGATTCACAGGTTTATTTGGTCCTTTTATATATATATCAATTTCAGGTGCATAAAAGTGGTGATCGATTTGTGGACAGTCATCTTTGGAATACAAGTGGGAAATGTTTGAATAGGTACAAAAGGGAAGGGCAGTAAAGGCAGGTAACAGATTTACCACTGTCAAAACCGACAGTATTTTATTTCTGATGAGCCACAAAATGTACATGAGCCATGTTAAGAACAAAATCTCAGTCAGAACCTGAAGATGAGGCAGTGACTGCAGCCATGTTTGAGGAGGTTGCACGGAAAGAGATGTGATTCGTTGGCACATATAGTAAGACTCATAACGTTGTGTGAGAATTATGTTACTCTCTGTCCAAGGCATATCAGGTACGCCACGACTCATGTCGTGTAGGTGTGATTTTTCCCCTGTAAACCGGAATAAGGTTCATATGGATGCAAGATGCCTGATCAGGTCTTATTATGACTAATTGAAAGATCCACTAGAAGTGGCATTCTCTATCACGTGGGTGGGCCCAGATGAATTGTATAATTCCCAGATGGCGCTGGGAAAGGGAGACTATGCCAGTCTATCAGTCTATCTTTGCACAGCTGTATAGCAATACAGCTTGCCTCTATCTTTGTTGTCTGAGGTTGCTTGTTGTAATACTTATTGCCAGATTTGGGTTTCTACACCATTCTCTGTATTATTTTAACTACATGGGGTTATTTTACAGCCTTACCATATAGTCTTGATTTGAAAAGATACTTGCAATTTGGCTTTACTATTTCAGGCCCACAATGGTTAAACAGATGATGTGTAGAAACACAGTTTCAAAGTAAATCAATACATTTGTTCAACTATTTATATAAACAAATATTTGTTATTAGTACAACATTATTTGGATACACAATATTTTTTTCCATTCAATGACCTCAACAAGTTGCAAACACAACTTCACCATGTGGGATTAGTATATACCAGATACACATTCTCTGATAATTAAACTGTATTGATTCTGACATAGTGTTCCAATATTCATCTCCTGTGTTTGGATACCAGTGATGTTAGGAGATGTTGGGTATTTTGTGTAGATTTGGGTCCTAGCAGTATTTTCTTACCGCCAAAAATAAAAGTAATTTAGCAATAATCACTCCTTACATTTAGATTGGGTTGGTATTATGGTAGTATAGTGGTGAGCATTATTTCAGTACACAGATATATTTAGTTGGTGTGCATTTTTACTTGTGGGCATGATTTCTTTGTTTTATTTGTGGCCCCAACATCCAGATCCCCTTATTTTTGTTTAGATTGTTCGTGTGATCACTAGAGAGACCTCAGGCCTACATTTCAGAAAGACCACATTTTCATATAGAGTGCCACCTTGGCTGTTCTCACTGACTTATCTACACCAGCGAGCTAAATCATGTGGTATATCACTAATTTATTACATTAGTGAACTATATCCAGAAGTCTCTCTTTCTGCTGACTCATTTACCTCCAGCAGACTATTCCATTATGTCCCACTCAAATGTCACACACACATATACTTAGTGGAACCATGCACACAGCTATTTCACTACCAAGTCTAATTTTTAGCTACCTTGTTCTTTCTGTTTTATCTACATGAAAATTGACAAATGCACTGTCTAAAATCTTCCCCATATTACCAGTGCTATAATGATATCTGCACCAAGAAAAGAAAAAAAAAACACACTACCTGTCTGTTTTCAGATATTTTAGTGTATTATAAACAATTGCATTTCAACACCATTTTACCCTTTTTACAGAAATAACTGTAAGTTTCACAGCAGTAGAAATATTCCCTTTACTTTATCTGTAACAAAATGAAAAGGAATACAGCAAGAGAACACTCAATTTGCAACATTAGGCATGTTGATTAAATCCAGGAATTTCCTCTCCTACTCTGCCTGAATAGGTTTCGCACACACACACCACCCCCGCACTCTGCAATATATTTACCGAGCTTGTGCTGCAGGCGAATTCCTCAGGCTGGTCGCCTTCTGGACATGACTCAGTGCCCCCTCTTAAATCACCCCAGCGAGGACGTGCATCTGCCGTCACTCAAGCCAGGATTTATTGACTCGAATTTCCCAACCTGTGCAGCAGTGCACAGGGACCTTCTTCTCAATCAGGAAACTCCCCAGCCACAAAAGCTGAGTCTTTCTCCCAGCTGTGCCAAATGCGTTCTCCCCTGATTTCTCTCCGAGATTCATTAGAAAAGCTCTGATGCAGCCTACAAAACGAGTTCAACCAATGAAATTCTATCATGTCCCACCCTCCTTCTCTTGAACAATGACTTACTTTTACAGCAAGCAACTGTAACAAAACTGATTTCCTGCTCATTCGAGTTTTTGCTTCCTGCAAATACTGTGGACAGAGCACAGAGAGAGAAGAGAAAAAAAAGAAACCTGCACACAGTCTAGTGTGAGTTTCAGCCTGCCTCATTTTGCACTGGAGAACACATTACAATATTAAAAGTTAGAATTATGTTAGTACGGTTATTGGTGTTAATTCATTAATCCTCTAATGTGTCTCCTGCAACAGAGGCATTTCAGATGAGAAAAGAAAAAAAATGTGCATTTTACATGTAAAAAATTGTTTGCATTTTAGATGTAGAAATCGTTTTTTGACTGACTAGCCTGTCTTCATTTACATGTCCATGTCACACTGGCAACACATGCCTTGCTGTACCACATTATAGCAATGCATTAAACCCATGCAGTGGCGCTGCATAAAAATGCTAATTGACACATGTCTTGCTGTACCACATTATAGCAATGCATTAAACCCATGCAGTGGCGCTGCATAAAAATGCTAAATAAAATAATCTTACATATTCCCTCCTTTTTTTTTTGTTGAGAATTCGGCTATTATCCAAGCCAATTGGAGAAAAAAAAACAACTTGCTCTTTTTCTTCCTTTAAAATGTATACAATCCAACGAAATGAATATCCATAAAATGTTCTACACCTTTCTTCCCAATGGAAGTGTCCATAGTTCAGTGTCTTACTTAACACTTGAGTTCAGTCACAAAATAATAAAATAAAACAAATAGCTAAAATAAATAATTAATATAACAGATTAAAATAACTAATTAAAATAATAAATATGTGGAACTCCACACTCAAGGACACTTGTCTGCCTCTGATATGTCCCGACCGGCGATGTCACACCATTTGGTTCATTCAGGTGCTCTTCCATCTTGTTACTCTTGGATCCTTTTCCATAGAAGTCATCTTTTCTTTGGCATTCCGGTAATTTTGTCTTCACCTCCACCCGGAGGCAGGCATCATTCGATCTTAATCCAGGGAACTCCAGGACTCCATCGTCTCCCGTGACCTCCGGTGCAAATATGTTAATATTCTAAATCAAATAGAAAAGAAACAAATTAAGTATATAGCACAATACTAATTTCACCCTTTTGTCAAAAATAAAACATGCTTTGTAAAACATTTCACCCTTTTTCTTTCCGCCTTCTGAAATTAAGTACAGGTTAAAAAGAAAACAATCATACATAAAACAGCATTCAATATTTAATACATTTTCATACTGCACACCAACTTCATAAACTTCGGCTTCTTATTTTTTTTTTTTTGTTTTTCTTTTTTTTTATATATATACATATATTACAGTGTTTATGTGCCATTATAATAATCAACCATCTTTATTAAACTTCTCTGTCGCTACCTGCTGTCTGGACTCACTTATTTAACTTTTTATGTTCAAGGGACTTTATCTGTTTCTACACGCTCAAGGCGTTTAATTTCATGTCTGGGATGGCATGGCTTAATCTGATTCACATGCACAAACTGTTCTGTTGCTGTTTCACCTTCAATCTTTAAAACTTTATAAACTACAGGAGAGATTTTATCTATAATTCGGAATGGCCCCTGCCAGGCTGCTAGGAATTTGGAATTTTTCTGTTTACTTTTTCCAAAATGAAATTTATACACCTGATCCCCTACACGATATTCCTTTACTGTTGACTTTTTATCATATTATAATTTGGCACTGTCAGAAGCTCTTTCTAGATTTCTCTGTACAAAAGCAAATGCATCTTGTAAATACTTCCTCAGTTCATCAATGTATTCATGAACTGTGGATGCACTCAAAAGTGTCTGCTCATGTGTTCTGTATAGCAGGTGTTGTGGCAACACCATTTTTCTACCTGTCAAGACCTCATGTGGGCTAATACCTGTTGCTTTGGCAGGAGTTGATCTGATTGCCATCAAAACCAAAGGTAAACGTAAATCCCAGCTGCAACCTGCCTCTGCCACAAATTTCGTTAATATGTCCATCACAGACCTATTGCCCCGTTCAACTCCACCTGACGAAGCCGCCCGATATGCAATATGTAGTTTTCTTTTCACACCAAGTATTTGCCATTCCTTACTCATTAGAGCACTAGTGAAATGACTTCCTCTTTCTGATTCAATTCTTTGTGGCAACCCGAACCTCGAAAACACATGGTTTACTAGCAATGTGGCTGCTGTTTGAGCACTACAATTTGGTGCAGGAATACACTCAATAAATTTCGACATCAAACACACCACACTTAAAATGTAACGGTTCCCTCTGCTTGACCTCTTCACAGGCCCTACATAGTCTATTTGCAAATCTGATCATGGAAGAGTTAGGCCTCTTTTCATTAACGGGGCTCTATGCATTGGTGAAGCAGGTTTAAATTGGGCGCATACTAGACATCCTCTAGTATATAATTCTACATCTTGGGACATATGTGGCCAATAAGCATAATCTTTTAGTATTTCCAATGTTTTCTGTGAACCTCTGTGGCCTGCAGTTATAGCATCATGTGCATGGTGTACCATTAACCCTCTGAATGAAAGGGGTACCACCCATTGTATCTGTCCTGTTATGGACTCTCTAACCATGAGTCCATCCTGTAATCTAATTCGTTTTTTATTTTTTAATAGCACCCTCAATTCTTCAATTCTTCTTTTCCCACACAATCATTTTCTGTTAAAGGATTTTGTTCAGGATCAAGCAAATGATTATACTAGATTCCCAACATTTGATCATTCTTTTGTGCCTCAATCAAATCTTGGTCTGGTGTATTGTAACTCCATTGTACCACTGGTTGCTCTGTCTCCTTTGGTGCTTTAGAACGTGTTACTGCATCAATCTGTATTTCACCCAGTAAATGTTCAATAGGTAGTAATTCTCCCATCACAGCCCCAATTTTAGCCTGGTGATCTGCCTTATCAATTCCCTCCTTATCCTCTCCTGGAGTTTTTAAATGCCCACAAATTTTTCTCCAGTATATTGTCAAATCATTTTCTGACACCAATTTATCTATAGCTGGTATTATTTTCCCATGTTTAAGTGGCTTTTTGTTGTATCTAATCATGCCTCTCTTTTTCCAGCCAGGTAAATATTCCACGAAACTATTTCGTGCATAGTCAGAATCAGTCACTAGGACAATTCACTGAATTTATTATCAACTGCAGTAGCAATTGCTTTATAAATGGCTCCTAGCTCCAATTCTCATCCCTATGCTGGGGATGCCTTCACATTTCAACCAGACATTTCCTATTCCTGACACCAATTGTTTATTACTGTCATTCTCAATGTGAAAAGCACAACCATCAACATATACAGTTGGCAACTCCTTGCATGTCTTTTCATCAAAAGCTTTGTGTGATGATTGTTCAAATTCCCGTAAATTAGGTTCCACTTCTAGTTCGTTTGATACTTGTTCAGCTGCACAGTCATGTAATTCTGCTAAACCCTGAGCGATTGGGCTCTTTTTATTTTGTCCATATCTCACTTCTACAGGAAAACCCTGTAATGCCAGCGTCCATGAAGTGATTCTGGATTGCGCTAGATTACCTGACCTAATTCTTTTACTCTCTAAAAATTGCAAAGGTTGATGATTTGTTTCAATAATCACCTTTTCTCCCTGAACAATGGGGCGGAAATGCTGTAGCGCCCACACAGTGGTTAATAGGGCTTTTTCACATTCATTAAATTTAATTTCAACTTGGGAAAATGCCTTACTTGCATAGGCAATGGATTTGTGATTCAAATTATGTTTTTGCGATAATACTGCTGACATACAATGTTCAGAGAAACCTGTTTCTATAAAGAAATCCCTATCCTTTATGGGTTATGCTAAACAGTGTGCCTTTACAAGACATTCCTTCAATTTGGCTACTGCCTCAGTCTGCTCTTTCTCTCATTTCCAGGGCGTATTTAGTTTTAGCAGTTTAGTCAATGGTGAGTGATTTTAGCACAATTTTCAATGAACTTTCTGTTATAGCCTGTCATTCCTAATAAACTTTTCACCCCTTTCACATTTTTAGGGTTTTTTAGTTTTTGTATGGCCTCTATTTTCTTCTTTTGTGGATTTAGTCCATGTTCAGTTACTTCATGGCCTAGAAAATTCACTTTTTTCTTGCACCATTGTGCTTTTTGTAAAGATACTTTGCCACCTGCTTTCTTCAATTGGCCAAGAACATGTCTTATTTCATCAAAATGTTTTTTTAAGCTTTCATTTTTTATCAGGACATCATCCACATAAACTATGGTTCCTCTTTCCACTGCATCAGGCATGGCCTTCCTCAAAAATATTCCAAATTCACTTCCACTATTAACATACCCGAACGGAGTTCTAACCCATGCGTATTGAGTCCTGTCAAATGTAAAGGAAAATAAATTCTGTATCTCCTCTGCCAATGGCACGCACCAATATCCAGAGGTGAGATCTAATCTGGTTAACACTTTTGAACCATGTACCTGAGCTAGGCCCTGATCAATGAATGGCAGTGGCCATCTGGACACTGGTACTCTTTTATTTAACTCCCTCAAATCTGCACATAGCCGCCATTGACCATTTGGCTTTAAAACACCTAAAATGGGCGTGTTGGATGTGCTATGGATAGGCCTGATGATTCCTCACGATTCTAAATTTTTAATAATCTCTGCCAATGATTCTAAACATGCCAGCTGTAGTCTATACTGGCGTACACATACTGGACTTCTGCTACACCCTTCCGGAGGTGTGGCCACATGTAAATTAGTTAGCCCGCAATCATAAGCGTCTTAGGCAAATACATCTTTGAATTCCATAAATATCTTCCTCAATTCATTTCTATCCTCATCGTTGTCACACGCATACGCTAATAAGATCTGCTCTTCTACCATTTTGGAAAATTCCAGAAAATGTTCTGGTAGGGGAATCTCCGCGCTTTCCTCAAGGTGTGTGGCTGTGTCTCTTTGTAAAGCTGCCACTTTTACATGTTTTGGCATGTAAGCTTCCATTTCAATAGGCTAATTTTATATTTCATTTTCACTTAAGTCAAATGTTATACAATTCTCTTGATAACAGCAAACTGTCTCACTTGAATCATAAGGGTACACAGAATGAATTTTAAATATTCCTTTGGGCTGAGAGCCCATGTATTCTGGCAACTCACCCTTGGCATCTACATACTTTTCAGGGATATTTCCAATCACCATATTATTTAGATCTGCAGTATAATGTGATTCTTGTATGGCCATTTCTAATGGGGAATTTTCCCCTAAATAAATATCTTGGCAACTTTTATTATTAATCATAATTTTTACAGACCCTTCACCAATATCTACCAATGGAATGTATTCATAATCCAGGCCTTGCTGTTGTATGGATTCATTCAGGCACACACATTCATCAGAATCTTTCATCTGCTGTCCATTTTTGCATTTCAGTGTTATTGCAAACTGTTTGGTAAATGCAGGGATAATAGTATCTTTCCTCATTTGTAATTCAATTGCATAAGGGACCAGTTGTGCACAGTGATAAACCCTTCTTTTGTCTTCAAATTCAGGTACCGGCCCACCTAGGCGTGACCATATTTTTTGATTGAGAAAATCTAACACCATACACATTCTGTGCATGATGTCATTGCCTATGTAAAAGTCATTTTGTGCTCCACTCACTATCCATACATTATGGTAAATTGTTTTCTGCCCAATACTCATTTTCAGCATGCTTCTTCCTGCAATTCGATTTTCAAAGTCTGGGCTGTCCAACCCAGAAACATACTGGTTTTTAATCATAAATTTCGGGATCTCCTCCCTCTCCATTATTTTTTGAAACAATTTCTCATTAATGAAGCTCCTTTCATGTTCAAGCACTAAAGTGGCTTTTATTGTTTTAAAACAGTCACTTATACCAACATGAACCCATGGTTGCTCATCTTCCATATGTATTTCAGCAAGAGTGGTAATGTGTTTTTCTGAACCTACTTTGGGGGCAGTATCCTGTTTGTATGTCTTTTCCTTTAAATAAAAACGTGAGGTGTGCTCATCTATGGCAGTCTGCCATTTTTTCCTTGGGTCCAAGTATATTTGTACAGGTAGTTTTTCATTGTCGCTCTGCATTTTGTCTTGACACATTAATATACAGTGACACTAGGTATGCAACTATTCTGGAGATACACCTCCACTGCATCATTTGTTTTGGCAACGGTGTGACATTAATTTATGTTGCTGTTTTGTGATTTTAGTTTCTTAGGTCTCAATGGTTTTTTGGTTAAGGACCACAGCACTCCATTTACCCCATCTATGAGAGGAGACAATATTTTCAGGCAATCTGTCCCCATCAGAAATGGAATTTCTCAAAGAGATGTGATTAATACCTCTTGTTTCATTCTGTGTTTTCCTATTTTTATGTCAACCTCAGTTATACCTAAAATGGGCACCTCCTCCCTGTTAAAGTTATGCACTGGACCTTGATTTTCCTTCGCTGTTATCTGATTCTGTGGGGATCTCCCTTCATTGATACTCTTTAGCAGCTCCTTAGACATAATTGTGGCCTGTGCGCCAGTGTCAATCATTGCAAATGTTTGGCATTTTTCTTCTACAGTGATTGGAGCATAATACCTGTCTTCAATTTCCTATAACACACATAAGAAGTGTGAATTCTTACTGATTTCGGGGCTCACCTTTCTCAGGCCTTTTTCACTTTTGGCTAAACACATTGGTAAATGGAAAGACATTTTTCCTTCCTTTTTGTCCATTTCTGCACGATAGGCTTTATTCATTTCTCCATGTTCAGAGGTTTTTTGGAGTGTGGCCACTGTCTGCCTTTCCATCCAGGTATCATCAGGGGCCACATTACAACCCTCCAACTGAACATGTGTAACAACATCATTCAGCAATCTGTCATTGTTTAATTCTGTGCATTTGTGATCATTTAGTGTGGAATCAGCCCTTTCAGCCTCTTCAAAAATATGTGGCTCAAAGAATTCTTTAGGTGATTGACGTATACCCTCCTTTTTGAGTATTTCCTTTTTTTGCCTGTGTTTGGTCATTGTTCTGAGTGTCCAGGGAAGACATTATAGCATCCCCACTTACTCCTTGTTTACTGGTATTCCCCATGCATGAGTCATTTTCCTTAAATCTGTCTCTTTGTTCTTTTGGAGTTTCAGGTTTTCTTATTTCATTTGTACAAATCTTCAATGTTTGATTTAGCTCTAGGTTAAACCGTACCTCTCTTTTAGAAGTATTTCCACTTTCTTTTACATGTTTATTTACTGGCATTTTCACTTTTAAATCATTAGACATCTCAGAGTCATTATCCGAAATTACCTCAGAGCAATGTGTCTTTTCGGTGCTATATGTATCCTGAGTACTAAGTCACTTTTCAAAAGCTCCCCGGTCATTGCTATGGCCATCTGTCCCCTCCTTTGATGACTGTTTTTGAACTGTACAGAGCCTTCCTATTTGTTCAGCCAATATCTTCATTTTGGCCTCGAGACACTGGAATCTTTCCATCTCTCTAGAATCCTCTCTCTGTGGCCTAGATCGATATTGGTTGATTTCTCCCTGATTGGATTTATTCTGATACCTCTCAGGTGAGGATTATTGGGATGGTTTCTGAACTCTTGATTCATTTGTGGAGGGGAGCGGGGTGTGCCCATCCTTTGCTTATAGTCCCCTGGTGGGGAATCATTGTACTGCCGTGGGGTGTAATTCATGTTCTGTCTCATGTCCTGTCGCTCATGTTGTGGGTACTGGCTCCTATGTTGATTCCCATTATCAGCAAATTGATCCACATATCGGGGTCTATCCTGATTACCATATATCATGGTGTTGGGATCAAATTTGCTCTGTGTCCCCAATGTCTGGTAGGGACCATCATTTCTTTGATCTTGATTTTGTCTCTGGTTATTGTTCATGTTGGACATATCAGGCCGATAGCCTGCCCGTGGACTATCTCCTAAATACCTAGGGCTGATGTAGCTCTCCCTATTACTAGGATCATGTGATTGGAACATTGGTGCAGAGTGTGATGACCTTTGTTGATTAATCCTTTGTTCAGTTGCCGAATTATTTTTACCTAGACTTTGAGCAGACTCAAGGGACATTTTGATTACCTGATTTCCATCACTGTTGCTGAGGGTTCTTTAGATTTAGGTCTAGTATCTTTCATTTTCTCACTTTCTCTACCCTGACAATAGAGTACCTCATATAGTTTTGTGCTTTGATGCACAATCCACTCAAGGGACTTGTCACGATCAAATTCACGGACCAATTGAGATATGATGTCTTTCTGTAGCCCATAGAAATAGGCAGTTTTAAATTCATTAGAATTGGGGTCAAAAGATACATCAAAGCGAGAAAATGCTCTTTTTAAGTCTTGTAAAAACTGACGAGGGGATGTATTAGGCCCAGCAGTGATTGTGTAAGCAACTTTCTTTGTCTCCTGTAATGACTGGAAAGGAGAAAAATGACGCCTAATTTCTTTTTCAAACTCCGCCCATGTCATATTCTGCTGTTCATTTAATCCCCTTATGATGCTGGCCGTCGGAGTATCTAAAATAAAATGAAAATACTGCCTGTACTGTTCCTTAGGGATCTGGAGGGCTTTAAAGATGTCATGAACCGCTTCTAAGTGATCCTCAATGCAGCACTCCCCTCCTTTTTTAAATGGTTTGATCAGGGCTTTAATAGATTTCATTATCTTTATGGGGCTCCTGGTTGCAATGCATGGAATTGCACTACCTGGTGACTCAACCCTGGTTCCAGGTGTATAGGATTGGTGGTGGCCCCCAATGGGAGTATCAAATCCCCCAAGGGCGCTGCAACCAAGTTCAGTCACCGGCCCAGTCACTGGAGCACTAGCTCTTTGGGTGGAAATAGAATTCACCTCCACTCCATTGAATGTAGTACCCTGCCGCCTCTCCTGGGACCTGGGAATGCACATTTGCTGTTCTAGGTCCTTACACTTTTTAAGGAGCCTGTCTGCTTCGTTTTGCAAATAGTTGTTTTCATCACTCATTTTATTAATTACCTCCTGCATGTCGCACATTTGCATTTGGCATTCATTAAATTCCGTATTTCGCTTGTCTCTTTCTTGAAGCATTTTAATCACCTGTTGTTCTACATTTTGGAGGTCACTTTCTTTTTCAAAATTTTCTTTTTGTAAAACTTGCATCTCTGAAACCACCTCATCTTTATCTTGTCTAATGTGGTCCACTAATGCTTTTAAGTGTACCAATTCTTGCTCACTGTCCTCAAACTGTGTCTTGCTTTTGGACAATTGAGCATCAAAATCTCTGCATTTTAACTGCATGTCTTTTTGGCATACATCCAACTATGTTCTTAACATTTCCTCTTTCTCACTTGCCCCATCTAAGTCAGTCTTTAACCTGTTAATTAGCTGGGTATCATTTTCCTGCATTCGCAGGGACCTATTCAAAATAAACCAGATCTTGGCGCATAGCCGTATTAGACAATCTTTCTCTGCATTTTTATCGGCTGCATTCAATAACCTTGTAAGGCAGACCTGAATTATGCTGCCTTCTGCAAACATATTGTCTAGTTTTTCTTTCTGCACCTCACCCTGAATGCGGTCATGCCATTCTGAGGTACTATTCGATGACCACGTCCCATGTGCAAATAACTTTGCCTCTAAATATTGCACTAGGTCTGAGAATGTGGTTTCCCTTTGTGACATTCTGAAATTTGTTTTTAGTGACACACTGCTATTATGAAATGGATTCCCTTTTATGTACAGATGGCAGTGTGAGGCATACTTGCCACGCCCAGTAGGTGCTCTGTGATCACTTTCGCGGCCTGCAACGCACCATAAATATGTTGGGTATTTTGTGTAGATTTGGGGCCTAGCTGTATTTTCTTACCGCCAAAAATAAAAGTAATTTAGCAATAATCACTCTTTACGTTTAGATTGGGTTGGTCTTATGGTAGTATAGTGGTGAGCATTATTTCAGTACACAGATATATTTAGTTGGTGTGCATTTTTACTTGTGGGCATGATTTCTTTGTTTTATTTGTGGCCCCAACATCCAGATCCCCTTATTTTTGTTTAGATTGTTCGTGTGATCACTAGAGAGACCTCAGGCCTACATTTCAGAAAGACCACATTTTCATATAGAGTGCCACCTTGGGCTGTGCACACTGACTTATCTACACCAGCGAGTTAAATCATGTGGTATATCACACATTTATTACATTAGTGAACTATATCCAGAAGTCTCTCTTTCTGCTGACTCATTTACCTCCAGCAGACTATTCCATTATGTCCCACTCAAATGTCACACACACATATACTGAGTGGAACCATGCACACAGCTATTTCACTACCAAGTCTGATTTTTAGCTACCTTGTTCTTTCTGTTTTATCTACATGAAAATTGACAAATGCACTGTCTAAAATCTTCCCCATATTACCAGTGCTATAATGATATATGCACCAAGAAAAGAAAAAAAAAGAAAAACACACTACCCGTCTGTTTTCAGATATTTTAGTGTATTATAAACAATTGCATTTCAACACCATCTTACCCTTTTTACAGAAATAACTGGAAGTTTTACAGCAGTAGAAATATTCACTTTACTTTATCTGTAACAAAATTAAAAGGAATACAGCAAGAGAACACTCAATTTGCAACATTAGACATGTTGATTAAATCCAGAAATTTCCTCTCCAACTCTGCCTGAATAGGTTTCACACACACACACCGCCCCCACACTCTGCAATATATTTACCGAGCTTGTGCTGCAGGCGAATTCCTCAGGCTGGTCGCCTTCTGGAAATGACTCAGTGCCCCCTCTTAAATCACCCCAGCGAGGACGTGCATCTGCCGTCACTCAAGCCAGGATTTATTGACTGGAATTTCCCAACCTGTGCAGCAGTGCACTGGGAACTTCTTCTCAATCAGGAAACTCCCCAGCCACACCAGTCGAGTCTTTCTGCAAGCTGTGCCAAAAGCCTTCTCCCCTTATTTCTCTCTGAGATTCATTAGAAAAGCTCTGTTGCAGCCTACAAAACGAGTTCAACCAATGAAATTCTATCATGTCCTACCCTCCTTCTCTTGAACAATGGCTTACTTTTACAGCAAGCAACTGTAACAAAACTGATTTCCTGCTTATTCGAGTTTTTGCTTCCTGCAAATACTGTGGACAGAGCACAGAGAGAGAAGAGAAAAAAAAATCTGCACACAGTCTAGTGTGAGTTTCAGCCTGCCTCATTTTGCACTGGAGAACACATTACAATATTAAAAGTTAGAATTATGTTAGTATGGTTAATGGTGTTAATTCATTAATCCTCTAATGTGTCTCCTGCAACAGAGGCATTTCAGATGAGAAAAGAAAAAAAAAAATAGCATTTTACATGTCAAAAATGGTTTGCATTTTAGATGTAGAAATCGTTTTTTGACTGAATAGCCTGTCTTCATTTACATGTCCATGTCACACTGGCAACACATGCCTTGCTGTACCACATTATAGCAATGCATTAAACCCATGCAGTGGCGCTGCATAAAAATGCTAATTGACACATGTCTTGCTGTACCACATTATAGCAATGCATTAAACCCATGCAGTGGCGCTGCATAAAAATGCTAATTGACACATGTCTTGCTGTACCACATTATAGCAATGCATTAAACCCATGCAGTGGCGCTGCATAAAAATGCTAATTGACACATGTCTTGCTGTACCACATTATAGCAATGCATTACACCCATGCAGTGGCGCTGCATAAAAATGCTAAATAAAATAATCTTACAGAGATAATTAAACATTTGGTGTTTCCTGTCTGATTTTTTGGAAATGCCAAAATACACAAATACAAGGTGAATATTGTCAAATAAACCCATAAGGAAAACAATGTTTAGCCTATGAATGTATAAACTGTTCTTAACAACATACATAGCACAACTTTTTAAAAGAAACGTAACTAAACAATAAATAAGAGCATATGGAAATGGGGTACTTGCATTAATTACGGAAAGGCCTACATAGACTAGATACTGTTTGAAACAATAAACTTGACTTTGCCATGCTTTTCTTCCTAAAAAGCAGAGACACTTAACATTTTGCTGATCCACTAAGATATAGACAAAATGTGTTTTCAGTTCTAGGATCTACGGATCAAATTCTTCACAATAAAATGGTACTCAAGACCCACCTCTTCAAGGAGTATCTCCTCCTCAACACTTAGGCCATCACATTGCTCCTCGTGCTGCCTGACTTGCTAGACGCCGCCCGCCTCTCTCCTCCCTGCCAAACAGTGCAGCTGTACCCCTCCTCTGTGCCCCTCTTTATCCTACCCCCCTGCTGTATATCTGTTCTGTTGTTACCTATGAAAAGTGCTCCATCATGTATCTGTATTGTTGTATACCCCTGTAAAGCGCTACAATGCTTCTCGAAGCTAGGTCAGTGCTCAATAAATATTATAATAATAATAATAATAATAATAATAATAATAATAATAATAATAATTCTTTATTGTGCAGCACACTTAGGTTAAAACCTATCAATGGTTGACAGGATTTGTTATGCAGAATGAAATGTGATAAGAGAACATCAGCCATGGGCGTGGCCTGGAATTAAAGTGGGCTTGTTTACAAGGGCTGCAGTTCTGAGACTATGTGCATGGGGGAACACGTGTGGCTGGTAGGTGTGCTAGGTGGGTTATGTTAGATACTGTGCACGAGAGCCAAATATTTGCTCAATTGTGGTTCTGTGTTTGTGTTTCAGTGTCTGTTGTATGCCAGGTGCATTTGTGAAGAGTGATTTTCACCTGATTGAAAATTCCTACTGGCTGCTCTGAAAATTCCCTGCCGTTCCACCTAATGAGAATTTCCCTGCAGAATGGGGGTGAGGCTGGGGGTTTGGCTCGTGATAGCCATAACAGAGAGAAGCAGACAGCTGGTTATTCTATTAGACACGTATATGCTTGTGCAAGGGAAAAATACAGGCTTTACCAAAAGAGTGCTGGTCCTGTGGAAAGTAGATCCAAAATATAAAAAGGTTTCAGGGCTTGAAACATTGGACTGATAGGGGTTCAGTGCCCAGGTTCTAGGTGGAATTTCATTAATCTGGAGACTTCAAAGCGAAGTTGAGGTTTCAGTTGGAGGTTGTGTCTTGCTCATTAGCTACACAGCTTGATCTCTATGAACTTGGGGCAGGTGCCAAAAGCCATGTAGTCTATGCTGCGTACGGCTGTGAAGGGCATCTGGGAGTGCCTGGTAGCAAATAAAGCTAATATAGGGACAGATAGATGCAATTCCACGATTCAATCTTGAGCAGGATACTGACTGCAAACTTATATCCATGATGGCTTCAGAGTTCTGGACATGCTGGAGTTTGTGGAGAAGGTAATTTGCAGTACCTAGGTAACTATTTAATGCATGTGAGCAGATGATACATTCAATGGTTGCCTGAATTTGGTCTGAGAACCATGCAAGGTCATAGGCCTCATGATGATTACCAGGTAATAGGACGGCTTTACCACTGAGATGACTTCAGATGATAAGGATAGATTAGGATCTAAGATGAAACTTAGTTTCATGATTTGGATAGGACATGGTACCCAGTTTAGCTGGGGGGAGTGGCATGGTGACAGATGTTTCCACACGTCATAAATTGTATCTTGCCACTATTTATTTTCAAATGAATCAAGCCCCCCCACCCGACCTCCCCCTGGTAGTATTGAGAATGCTGTCATCTGCCTCATGAGAGCCATAGAGCTTGATGATGACATGGGTGTCCCTAATATATCCGTGTGGAATCAGAAAAGTGTGTGGCCTACAGGAAACCTTCATCAAAAGAGGGGAGCAATTCAAACTCTGGGAAATCTGAGAAGGTGATGGGGAAAAGTGGAGCATTCAAAATTAAAATACATTTTTTGGACTGGGCCAGTCTGAGTGGGATGTGGAGATTCAAAGCTGTTCTGGGTCTTGAATTCACATCAGTGTCTGTCGATGGGAGGGCTATATGATCTACTATCTCAAGGCCATCTGCTACATGTAGTGGTATGAGCATGCCACTCCAACATTGCCAGCTGGATTCTTCGGATGATCCCAGATGGAAGAGAGTTGCAATTGTGTTCCCGAATGAAACCATACGAGTCCATGTATGCTTCTCTCTCCTTTAACTTTCTCAGGAGGCTCCCTTGGCCATTGGGTTCTACGTGTTTGCCTCAATGGAATCTAGGCCAGTTTATTTAGGCAGTGCTTTATAAAGTATTTTAAGATCCCCTCTGAGAGTTATTGAGTGGATTGCGATATTGAGGGTCTCAACAAACACATCTACTTGCATAGTGGTTTACACTGACAAAGACAAGGGAAGGTGTGAGCTGGTGCATGAAGGGGCTGGGGACAAATATAAAGCTCGGAAACATCATGATCTCCAATACTTTAGTTTGCCCAATATCTGTTACCAATTTCATTTTTGAAAATTCCACTTTCCACTATGAGTCAGTGCACCTTACAAACAATAACTGCTGCTAATTTTCAAGAAGAAAACCACATCTTTTTGCGGCGGCCATTTTCACTGGATTTGAAAAAACTCTCGTTAGAATCCTTTGTTGCGTAAAGATAAATATCCAAGACAATCCTGTTAATTTAAGAATTAATTATCGGCCTCTTCCTCATCAAGTGCGTCTTTCCTTCCCACATCCCTCTATTCTTGTCAACTTAGGTATTATACTATACCAAATGGCCCTCTGGTGCATCCATAGAAAGGCACATACACTGTTTCCTAATTACTATTCATCTGTAATAATGTACTTCCATCACTATTACAATAGAATCAACGTACTACAACTTGCTACTGGTATCAATACACTTGCTGGATGAGCCAGCAGAGAGCAGAATTCCCCCTGCAACTGGAACATACCAATAAAGCTGTGAGTAGCTTTGCATAATTCCTTCTTCTGAAATAACTTGGTGTACAGCCATTACTTGATAAGGAACCATTTGTGATTGTATGTTTATTGTGTGCATTGCAGGTGTTTAACACAGGATGGGAATAATCTCCCTGCATGGTATCACTCTTTTAAAACCACAAAACAACTTCGAAATGAAACCAATTTACAAACAGCATATTTTGTTTTCTTTCAAACGGATTCAACATTGATTATGTGTTTCAACAACGCAAGGACGTCGTAAATAAACTCTGCCTTTAGCCTTGTTTATTTGATCACAAGGAAGCCATAATAGACTATCTCTAATCGACGCCATTTTGTCTGGAATGTCTAAAGTGCAGTGGATTTGAGAATAATGAGCCATACCCTTTCTTTGTGATAGACAGTTATTTCTCCCCAGGTTCATTACTTTTTCACAGTTAGATCAGTTGCTTTTCACTCTAGAAGTGTTTAAACGGAATCGCAATATTACAAGAACCGTTTGCACAGTAACAAGCGTTTCTGAGCAACAGGTCTGGTACAAGAGAAATTCGGGAGTTACAAGCTTTAAGGCTATTTCGTTAATTGGACAACATCCTTTACAAATATAGCAACTGTGGAGGATGTGTTATTAAATTGCAACTAAGGAGGCTTATCATGTGTTTTTAAGTTACGGGAAGAGAAATGCCTCAGGGTCTCATTCACATGAAGAATGTTTAACGCATGGTATTGTGCTGGCTGGGTGAACTTTCTGCTGTAATTCCAGGCTGTATGATGCTGCTATTCCAATTCGACCACTGAAATGAGTGCACAATGGTGTGTGTGGATAAGAACAGTTTTTCTCAAATGAAAGTGTGCAGCAGTTTATGTACATTTCTGAAGGTGAAGGCCTTTCTGACAACGGTGCAGTTCCGACGTATATTTCGGTAAACAGAGTGCTATTTACTTATTTTGATGCAATTTCCAGTATGTTTTTAAAGAGGCTGGAAATCATCACCCCCCCCATACTCCCTCCCCCCATCATATTCACCTCTTGCATTCAAGGCCCTTCCTCAAAAGATAAAACAAGCACATTAATGCAGCATGTTTGTTTTGTTTTTACTGTTGCCATTGAAGGCTGTTTAAAGCTGTAAATGTGTTTTTTAAAATACAAATAAAGAAAACGTGTCATTCAAGCTACCTACAATGGTAGCAATTTCTACGTTTGGAAAGGTAAGGATAGCCAAGACATTTAAAGCCTGGGAATGTTGAATGAATCATGAGTGAGAGGAGTAAGGCATCCCCCAGTGCTAAACACGTTCATACCCTAGAACAATTCTGACGCCAGTGCTCAGGCTACACGGATGAACGTGCTTTCCTCCCCTACTATCCTGCACCTTCTCTTTCACCGTAACCGTCAACACAACCATACAGTTGTTGATACATTGTATTGATTTGATTGATGTCATATAATGCACCACGTGAATACAGGATACGTAAGAGCACATGCATCTAGTTGCAGAGTTACATATTTAGTGAGCATAAGTACATCTGCAATCCTTACTTGGTTCTAGATATTGGGCACCATTTACAAAAGTGTTTTACAATGGAGAAATCCAATTGAAATATGATTTGTAAATCAGGCCCAGTATGTTCTATTGTATTACCCCAGGCCTGATTCCTCCAGCCTCCCTAATGCCTTTGTGTATTCTCATCTGATTTCCTAGCCCACAGTATTCTGTAATCCCCCATTCAGTAGTAGCAATGTTTGACAACACATGCCTTTTCGGTTTGTGAGGATAGCTCAGGGGCAGCGTGCTTGCCTTGGAAACAAGACGACACAGAGCAACAGAGGTTCGATCCCCTGGTCCCTGCTTAGAAACCTCTGGGTATTAGGCGTGTTATAAATATCATATCTAAACATAGTCTGCTCTTAATGCACCTATTCCCACTTGTTGCCTATCAGACTTTTTCCTTACCACTCAAAACTGCTTTAATGGTTTACTATAATAAAACTCTTCTGTATCATATTTAGCAATACCTTCTTTCACCATTATGATCTGTATTTCGTCCTATTAATACTTCCCAATCGTTAAAAGCACCAAAGCATCCTGTTACAAAATCCAATATATAGACATCACATGAAAAAGAAAAACCAAGGTAATAAAAAACAACAAAAGAAAAAAGCTACATGAATAAATCCAACTTCAACGTCAGAACTAAATCAACAGTCAAGATAACGGCATCCAGCAACGTATTCCTGCACAAGAGGTAGGCCGTTGATTGTAGTGTTGCAGCCTTTTCTAATGCCTGTTTGGTAAAAGGGAATTCTGTTCTTAGTCGCTGCCTAAACTCCCACCTCCTCAAGTAGCACCATGGCAAATATTTTGGCTGGTGCATCCAGCATTACAAGAAGCCGATAATTTTGTGGATCAGCGCGAGAGCCTTTTTTATAAACTGGGACAATTTTGCTGTCTCGCCACAAGGACGGAATGGTCTGTGTAGCGCTGATCCATCAAAATAACCAGTATACTGCATCTGCCCAGAATTTTGTGTTAGTCTTAATTAGCAAACTGCAGATCCCATCCAGGTCAGGTGTCCTGGAAGATTTTCTAGCCTCAATCAAGTTGGCAATATCAGTTGGTCCTTTCCCAAGGGTCGCGTTCGCAATGATTGAATCAACCATCGAGTTCTGTAGTTCTCTCCCAATGTTGACTCAATATAAGTGACCCGGTTCTGCTCAGTAACTCCATGTATGTCTCTCTCCAAGGGTTTATTACCATTAATGAATTTCCAGAACATAGAATATTATTGGTGAGAGACGTTTGCACCAGGTCACATCACGCTACTGAGAACATTCTGTAGAGGAGCAGCTGAATGCCTCTGCAGGAAGTCCCGCCCTCATTCTGCCTATATAATGGAAGCCGTAAATTGCGATGTGCGCTACGCCATTGATGGTGCCTAATCCACGAAGAGTATTTGAGACAAGATATCTGTTGAGAAGACCCTATGTGACAATCTCTTGGACGAGGTCCCCGCATGGAATATGAAGATGAGGAGAAAAGAAGCTGGTGACATCACAAGAAATAAGCGTAATGCACTGAGAAGAATGGCAGAAGAAGAAGGAGCATAGACCTTATAGAATCTGATGACAAAGTAAAGAATCGAGAAGACTTTCATATGCGGAATGAAGATTGCACGTGTGAAGAACACTGCAGAAAATGCAGACTATTTTATAACTGTACTGATCCTGTAATGCAAGTAGATTAAGTAATCATAAAGCCTGGCTATACGTAGTGAATAGGCTGCAGGCGATGCCATCATTATATAGGAATTCTGGACATCAGTGTCACATATTTAGTAAGCTCAGACCCGTGAAGAAAGAAGGATCGGAGGGCTGTGTCGCAGCAAGAAAACTGCTGATGATCAAGGAAATGCCTGGAATAGCTGTCTGGCCTGATGTCAAGTCAAAGGATGGAGCAGCCAAGAACTGGTTATCTAACCTTGAAGAACAGTGGACGTGAGACACTGAATCAGCCCTTGTTAAGGTGCGAGGAAATAATGCCATGAGTGCCAAGTTTATTAATTCAAGACAATTAAATGCTGCAAAACAGGTCAATATATGGTCTCCTGTCACGTGAGTAGAGGATGAAAATAGGAGTGGATGTGCAGACCTGAGCTACGATAAGGATGTGCCTATACTCCCTTTTATTCTCAGGCACAGTGATATTTTGCAAGGGCAAGTTCAAAGACAATCTGAATGGCAGAACGCATGAGTGATGTGAGATGTAGGGTTAATTGGGTAGGGAAACATGGTCAAGTCCACCCACCAGCACCTGAGGTACCAGCTTATGTGCTTCTAGTGAGCCAAATGTTTCAGAAGGGCTCAATTGTGCCAACCAACTGTAGTGTAGAAGGCCATATAACAAAGGGCCTTGTAGTTTTAGAGCCAATGGTGTAGCATGTATCTAGTAACTGATGAGGATGACTTGCACTACGGGTGGGCATAAGTTGTCCACCTAACTGTAGAGACCCAATCAGAACCCGATCCCCTAAAGAAATTATACCTAGATGTTCCCCTTGAACTTATCACAATCCCACATAGGTGTTCTTAGTTTGCCACATAGTATGACATCATTTATGACAAATGTTTAGTACTTAAGTGTGTTTTTTATGCAAAATGTTTGAGAGCACGATTGTACGTCCATTGATGTCTGTTGTAACTCCCTGTTTTAAACAACTGAAAACAAAACAGTCGGAGGAGACATTTTGCCAACTTCCTGAGTTGGTCTTGTTGTTTGGTGTAAGAGTTATTCTGCATTCCCTCCATTGTACAATGGTTACCTCAATTTAAGGACCATAAGGGTTCACTTCCACCTGATACTTGCTTGTCTTTAACCATTTACAGGAACTGTTCTTAATTTCCTTAGCCAAATGAGCATGCTCGGCTTAGGTAAGGTCTGTGCTGGCCAATTTACGGAGGGCTCTTTGGGCAACCCTCTTTTTAATCTTTAATGTGTTTGTCAAAGGTATGGCGATGGATCTTCTTGAAGCCTGCATTGACTTCTTGTGCGGCTAGCTGTCCTGGGATGGATGCTAAGCTTAATGTTCTCTACACGTCCCGTACTATAATATACGATATTACGATATTAAATGATGAGCGCCTCTAGGGCCTTATTATTCTCCAAACGCACACTTTCCCGGGCGTAATCACAGAGAGAATCCTAATTCAATCTTGCCCTCACTCCAGGATATCCGATTTAGTGTGGAATTAACATTTAGTGTCCCGAATGAGGCATTGCACCTAGTGTGTCCCTCTTGATATGATGGCTATGCTAGGGAGATGGTTGCTGGAAAACACACATATCTGCTTTCAGGGATCGGACATTTGCAATGAATATATAATCTATGATACTGGAACTGCTATGACAAGTTGTAATGAACTGTGGAGGAGAGTCAGATGGGCGGGATCCATTGACAATGCTAATGCATGCTGTATAAAACAGGCTGGCCCAGCTAATTTCATGGTGGCAAGGCATGTATAACCTATCCTCCTGTGAGACAGGAACGGAGCGTCCAACTCTCATTCCTTCCAGTTTACGCTCGCAGGAACCCTGGAGTTAAAATCCCCACATATAAGGACAGGAACTGAGCTCAACAAGGTGTTAACGATTTCTTTCATTTCCTTTAGTGCCCATATATGGTAGCCCTAATAAAGGGGGGCATACACATTTATGATCATGATTTCTTTAACCCCTACCGTAAGAGACTCTCTGAGGTGTGTTACTCTTCCTATAGGAATCCTCTGTGAGGCACATATGCTTTTCTCCGCCAACAAGGTTTTTTTACTACCAAAATCAGACCACCTTTCAGGCAACTCCTTCTGCCCTGTATTGTCAATTTAGAAACCATGTTCAAGCCATCTTTCACAGGAGGGTCCAGATGCCAGTTCTCCTGTGATTCTGAGCTACTATACTTGTCAAAGTGCTTCAGTAAGCCATCCTACTCCACTAAATGCTGAGGACCCCGTGGGTTGCAACATAGCCGCAAACAAAGGGGACTAGGAGCACTGCTGCCTATGCTGTTCTACCCAATTGACAAGCCATTCCCAATGACTCTCTTCCCCATTCACTCCACACAATAGTCCTCCAAGGTTAACATCCTCCCTACTTCCTGTCTGTAACACCGCAGTAGACCTCTTGGGCTCATTAAACTGTTGCAGGATTACAACTCCTTGTATTTAAGTGAGAGGTGGGGGCATTATCGTGGCCTCCATCATGCCACCGAGGTGCCCTATTCTCCCCCTTTGCTGCCACTTGACCCTCTAAGTGTAACATGTCTCTTGTTTTGGCACATGGCCTACCTTCCCGCTCCTCATCAACTTCCTTTACCAAACATTCATAACCAATCTTTAAAAAGGAGGGACAATGCTCACTAATGTAGGCAATGGATTGTTCCACTTGGAAGTACACAGTAAACGTGGTATGCATGACATTTTACCAAATATCCACAGTTCTTAAGTCATCAAATCTAATGAAGTGCAAAGGGATAATAGTGTGAAACAATTGCAATACCCTAGATCTATTCAGGTAGAAACTATTCCTATCACAAAAGAGACTGCTGATTCTAAGCAGACTGTTTTTACTTTTGCTTTGAGTGTCTGATGGTAAAAATTGTACACCTCTTTCAACGTTACGGGGGTTCGTCTGAACCGGCACACTGTTCACTCTGCATCACGTCTCAACGACTAAAGCAACGGCTGTTGTCGCAAATAACCGTTCAAGATTATAGTCCATCTCCTCAGTAGGAGATTCTCTGTCCTTTATTTGTATTGCTCACCCATCCCCCTCTTTAAATCTCTTTTAGACCGACCATGCAATTGAGAGCTAAAATGGGCAGTGATAGCCCTCTGATGTTTAATAACGCTTTTATTTTTGGGTAAGTCCTGCATTGCGTTCAGGGCAGTCTGTTCCCTTCTTCCATTTGAAAAGAAGGGGCAACCTCACATTCTGACAGGTGAGGCCCCGCCACACTAAGCTCCTTGTTCTTGACTGTATTACCATCTGAACAGGAAAAAGGTTGCAGATGCTTCCATCATTACTTAAGCGAGTAGTAAATGATTCTAGTACAGGAGATACAGATGATTTCATTTTCTTAGTTCTATTATTTGTCCCCTCCCTTCTCTTTACAGTCATGAGATCGGCATACATAACTGTCTGTTTAATAACTGTTTGTTCCTTACGTTGATTCCTATTTGCTGAATTGAGTCTGACACTTTCATGATTAGTAGTCAGAGATTCCGTGTCTCTATTAACCTGTTCTTGAAGTATATTCATTTATGTGGCAGTGTTTTCCTGAATTTTGGCTAAGCCAATAGCATGGACGTTAATGGTGTTAGTAAGTTGCTTTAAAACACCTACAATGTTCTCGAGAGTGCTGTCCTGACATTCTAACCTTTTCATCATGTTGTCACATTTGGTTGTTAGCTGAGAGAGTAGATTGCTGCTGACTCACAACTGACTAAGCTATCTTGAGTTGAGTTGTTGCATTCTCTGTTGGGGGATTGTGTAATCTTAGCAATGCGCTCAGGTTCACAATTGTGAAGTCACTGACATATGTGAACATCCACCCACGTCTGTATTTTGTTAGTGGGTGCTTGTTCATTGTTCGGTGCACTGCACACAACTTGATTTGATGTATCTTCTGAATCCACCACCACAGCACTTGAACAGTTTGTAGGCAATGTGCATGACAATTCTAGCCATGTAGAGATTGATGAGGACCCCAAATTCTTGTCAGAGTGGCCTGGCAGTAGAGCATTCACTATTGAGTCACTGGTTTTTTTAGCCAAGACAGGGTAGAGACACCCTGAGCTCCGTCGCCAAATTGGTGCAGAAGTCATTCACTTTAGGGGCTTGATTAACTTGTGTAACTTCTTGAGCACCAAAGGAATACCCTTGTAGGGATCTCTGTATGTAAACGTTTTTTGAGGTCAAGTTCTTGAGGAGCGTCCTAGGCAGTTCCTAATGTTGGGGTCTGTGTTGTCCACTCCCTCCGTTTGCACAGCACCTTCTTCTTGGATTGGACATGACGGGCTGAAAAAGACAATAGAGCCTTCGTCCTTCTCACATATAGGAGCCAGCGGCGGAACATCCTCCATGGTTCCTTGTCTTCTCCATTGATCCTTCTCTTGCATGGGCAATGTGGTTCACCGCTCGCACAACAATCACTCCAGTTGTGTGTCACTTTCACGTTTTCAAGGCTAGATAGTAAAGTTTTGGGAAACAATGGTTCAAAAGGCTCAAAAAAGCAGCCCTGCAGTCACCACCATTCCTGGTTTTCTTTTTTTCTTTTTTGTGTTTTGCTTTGTCTCACGTTCAGGGCAGGTCTTCCAAAGCGTTTCCATCAACAAGCACACAAGACCAATGGCTCAAAGGGCAGAGCCCAACAGTCACTGCACTCACCTGTTGGGGATTGAACTCCCAGGCAGGTCGGAGGGCTACTAGGAGTTAGCAACCTCACTGAAGGCCCAATAACTTCCCCCAACAGGAACATAGACCCAGCCAGACAGCAAGTTCAAACTGCAGTTTATTACAGCCAATACCAACAGGGATCAGTACAAGGAGAGAAGAAATATGTGGACATCTCAGTGAGCTCTGTCTCGCAGGCCAATTTTGATGGAATATTGCATCATGAGAACATCACATCCTGGGTCCCTCTCCAGAAAACCTATCGTTCTTCAGGATTGGGTGTTGAGTGGTTGTCCACCTATAGTGGACCTTATATGTGTTAGGCTGGGAGGGAGGTGGTGTGTGGATTACAGTGGTTCATGTGTAGTAGGGTGGGGTGTGGACAGGATGGGTGCTGAGGATGTAGGGGGCACTAAAGGAACAATAACCAGTAAATGTCCTAAAACAAGAAAAGTAAAACAAGGAGGCCTTTTAACACAAACCATTTTCTGTCTATACATAACTGATGTTGCATTTATTGAACTACCAATTGAAAAGGAAGGTCAGTTCCATTATTGCTTTATGCTAATTACACAGTCTTCTAAGCAAGGGCACTAAAAGCTCTTTCAGCCAAGTTTACAGCTACCGAGGAGTATTGCAATAAAAATAAACTGGTGGTTAACATATTCAAATAAAGAAATTATGACATTTGACAGCGATATAGCTAGGACAAAACAAATAACCTTTTTTTGGATACTAAATTCCTGGAACACTTGACAGATTTTTCGAATTTGGAGGTTAAGCTGTCTTCGAACAAATGTTGGAACTCACATATTTCTATGGCCTTACAATATGCACTTTGATGATCTGCATTCCATGTTTTGTAACTCAAGGCAGCGTTTGGTTATTCTGCGTACAAACCACCATAATTCAAGGAAGCACCCCGCTAATCTGCATGTGACCAGCCCTAACTCCAAGTGGCACTTCAACTATTTGATGTCACCCCTAAATTGCTAAGTAAATATTACCTTTGTGCATTGGCTCGTATACACTTAGTGCTCTGAGCCTCCTATCATTTGGTGGTTAGATCACAAGGTTTGCATGTGACTTTTCCCTATGTGAAGTTGCGTGTTGAAATCCATGAGTATGATTGGATTTTCCCTTGACTGGGCATGCACATTCTTTGCGTGGCCCATCCCTCAACACGCCCACATTATTTCTTGTTCTTCCTAATTTTGTTGGGAGAATGGGGAATATGCATGTTCCACACCCTATTTATTTATTTGCGTAGGCCCAACCCACACTTTGCATGGAGTGTCACGCAAGTGCTCATCTGCACGCAAAGAGGTGATGGACCCGTGCAAAGTCACGGAAATTCATGCAATTTACGATCCATGAATAGTTGTTTGCGCTCAAAAGTGTACAAGCGCACTTTTAAGAGTGAAAATAATTCTATGAATCAAGCCCTTAATCTGCTCTTAAAGCTGAAGCATGTTCTATCTAACTCCTTGCTTGAAATAAATGCCCGGCTTAGTCAGAATGATGTTGTTGCCGGGACATGTACATTTGGCAACCTTTTAGAGACCTTCAGATTTGTTTCATACACTTTAACTGCTCTGCTGACGAATATACTTAAAAAAAATACATGGATCTATGACTTGGATAAGGAACAATCTGTGGTGAACTTGTCTATTAAGATCTTGGCACAGGAGTATCTATCCATTCACTTCTCCATAGTCAGGGTTGGTAATTATTTGACTGCTTATCCTTATGATTGTCAAAACTAGAACTATGTTAAAAAAGTACCAAAAAAACACAATTCACAATTTTTATTAGATAAGAATTGTGATTTTGGATAATTCTTTTTTGGTGAATTTTGTATTGGTGAATTGCTAACTTTTTATTTATTTAATGTGATTTAGTCTGAGAAAAACTCAACCTTTACACATATTATCCAAAAAGACGAAAAGATTATACAATATGTTTAAGAATTGCATAAAACAAATACAATAAATCAATAATTCACATAATACTTAAAAGAAAAAATCCTATATCTACTGAATGGCCACTTAGCTTCACACTCGGCCACCAGCCTATATACATATAGCAACTCACGCATCATCACAGTTCCAGCTCTCTTCCCCTAAACTGATCAGATTTTTCTCCTTCTTTTCAGTAACCAGATGTATCTCTTTCTTTTCAGTAACTTGTTTTAGCATTTCTACCTTAAATTCCACCTTTAGCCATACACTATAAAGGGCAATTAATAGGCTCATATTCTCCGAGTTTGTACAGTAGCACCAGAAGGACAAATCTTTCAAAGTTTCCAGGTGATAAACATATTTACCAAGTAGCAAATGAATAGTATTGGCCATTTCTTGGCAATCAATTAATAGATGTCTATTAATAGATGTCTAGCTGTCTCCAGTTTGTCCATTTGTTTGCAGAGACGGCAAACACGATCCTTAATAGGAATCTTTGATCTGCTTCCCAAGATCATCATGGTTGGTAACTGTTCCATTCTAAGAAGAATGATGAATCGTCTAAGTCTTTTAGCTGGGCAAAGATTCAAATAGGTCTTTGGTTGCATAAAAGTGTAGTTTCTATTTTGAAAAAAATGATAACTCTTCAGTGTACTTAAATGAGCATAATTCTCAAGCCAGTCCCACGGGGCAATTCTCTTTCCAAGTGCATTAGTAACAGGCTTTGAGAAACTGGCTCCTCTATGGTTCCAACCTATCTCCGCTAGGTATTTCGTCATGGGTTCAAATAATTTAACAATGATATAGCTTTTATTTAATTCCTGGTCGACTGCAGTTAATTGTATTACATGAATTCTTATTTATAGTGCCAATTTTGATGCATTATACATTTTAGTTGAACTATAGATTTGTTTACATACATTTGTTGATTTATGGTGTGCTCTTGTTTATGCAATAGATTTTATAGAATAATTTGGTAATGTCATGAGCTGTTTGAAGAGAGATTTGATTTAGTATGAAATACATATTTGTTAGTAGATAACACTACAACTCCTTTACTTCCTGAGCAGCCAATGAAAAGCCACATTAAAACCATAAACAAACATTCAAAATAACTACAATTTCCATGAATTAAGTGAATTTAATACTTTGTTGGTAATTGGTGCATCAGTTTCCACGATGTTGGGGAGTTCGGGGCGAGGGTGTTTTAAGATTGGTGCAGAGATAAATTTAGTCTTCAAATCCTGGAAAGCTTGTTCCGCCTCGGTAGACCATTCAAAACGTTTGTTTTTCTTTAACAAGGCAGTGATGGGCTGGACTATTCGAGAGAATTCGGGGATAAACCTGCGGTAAAAGTTAGCGAAGCCTAACATGCTTTGCACACCTTTTACGGAGGATGGTGATGGCCATTTGAGAACTGCATCGACCTTCTTTGAATCCATACGCACTCCGCCAGGTGATAATATGAATCCCAAGAATTCAACTTCAGTCACGTTGAAAACACATTTTTCCAACTTAGCGAAAAGTTTGTGTTGACGCAATCTTTCGAGGACCATTTTCACGTGTTTCTGATGTTCAGATTCCGATGAAGAATAAACGAGGATGTCGTCAATGTAAACAACAACACACACATCTATGAGCTCTCTGAGGACATCGTTCATAAAATATTGAAAGGCGGCCGGGGCATTACAAAGTCCGAAGGGCATAACCTGATATTCAAATAGCCCATACTTGGTGCAGAAGGCCGTCTTCCATTCATCGCCCTCTTTTACTCGTACCAAGTGGTAAGCTCCTCTAAGATCCAGCTTTGTATATATGCATGCTTTTCCGACTTGGTCCAGGAGTTCAGGGATCAAAGGTAATGGATATCTATTCTTAACGGTGATCTGGTTCAGGGAGCGATAATCTATACAAGTTCTAAGGTCTCCTTCCTTTTTTGGAACGAAGAACAAAGCTGAAGAAGCAGGGGACTTGGAAGGACGAATAAACCCATTTGCCAGGTATTGATCCAGGTATTGTCGAAGGTGAAGGTTCTCAGGCTCGGTGAGGGCATAAATTCTACTACAAGGAGGAGTAGATCCAGGTATCAGGTCGAACATGCAGTCATAAGACCTATGAGGAGGTAGAGAGTTAGCCTGATCCTTCCGGAAAACATCTTGGTATTCTAGGTATTCGGGAGGTAACTGGGGAGTCTCTGAAGAAATTGCTGCCAGTGCAACACCAGGTGGAGGGTGACAAGTAGAGACACATTCTGGAAACTGGACCGTTCTTGCTCGCCAATCGATCAGAGGTATTCCTAGAATAATCTGAAACTGAGGGGCCTTGATCACATCGAACACGATCTTCTCATGGTGTCCATCTTGACTTACTAGCGTCACTTCTTGAGTGGTATGCGTTACTGGCCCGGAGGCTATCTCCGTACCATCCACCGTAGTAATGACGTCCTTTACAGCCTTGGGACAAAGAGTTAGATTCATCCTCAAAACCATTTCATGATCCACATAATTGCCGATGGCACCGCTGTCGACGTAAGCTTCAATTGCATGTAATCGATCCGGATTATCAGGGCTGATGAGGACCATAGGTATCACGAAATGCGAGGTCACGGAACTGGTTTTCACGCTCGGCAAGAGGACCTCTATTCTTGTCGGGCGAGGTCGTTTCCCTGCTCAGAGTTTGTAACTTTGGTAACTGCAGCTCCTACTGCCTTCTTGGCAGGTTTCACCGGACAGTCTCGAAGAAAGTGCCCTGAGTTTCCGCAATAGAGGCATAATTGCAACTGTTTTCTCCTTTCCCGCTCCTTTTGTGTTAGAGGACCTTTCAGACCCCCTATTTGCATGGGTTCCCCGGAGTCTACTCCTTTGGAAGGAGTTGGCGGTTTGGAAAATACTCGAGCATCAAACTTGGAACGATCGGCCTTCCTGTTCTGCAGTCTGTGATCTATTTGAACGACTAAGTCTATATAGTCCGAACAATCTTGTGGGGGATTCACTACTTGGGCTAACACATCTTTGAGCTCTCCGCGTAGACCTCTATAAAACAGCGTAATCCTTTTGTCTTCAGGCCAGTGAGTTTCCACTATCAGTCTGTTGAAAGACGCAATATAAGCCAAAAGGTCTTGATTACCTTGTCGCAACGAAAGAAGCTCATTGTCCAAGGCCTGCCCCTGTGAATGTCTTGCGAACAGTTTTTCCATACTGAGCTGAAAAGCTTGAAAATCATGGAGGACCGGATCATCTTGATTTACTAGAGGGATCGACCAGTCTGCCGCATTGCCACTAAGGTACGAAATCACGAAAGCTACTTGATCAGTTGGAAAGGCTGCTGGCCGGCATAAGAAATGCAACCGGCACTGATTGATAAATACTGCAAACCTCTTTGGGTCACCAGAAAATCGTTCGGGCGGAGCCAGAGGTACATTCCCAGGTAGGTTGATCTGCACTGGATTCATAGAGGATGTAGAAGGAAGATTTCCCCCAGATGCGGGTAACGGGGTCTGTCCGGCTTGTGACTGTAGCAATTGTCTAGCGAGATCATCTGTTCGCTCCTTGGAAATAATCAGTTCCCTTCTTAGAGCGTTCGTTTCCTGACGGGCTGCATGCACTTCTGCCCTTAGTTCCCCAAGTAACTGGGCTAGCTGGTCGGTATCCGAGGTTTCCATAGCGCCTGGACGGGAGTTTTGTGGTAGGCTTTGCGTTCTGTAACGCTCACCTGATTCCCGTAGAGGCGCCGGTCTTGACTGGGCGTATACCGTATCTTCAAAGGTGATGTGTAACACACGGCTGGCTCTTTGGGCTGGACCTCTGTGCAGTGTATGTCTGGCTCAAAGGGTAAGATGTCTGCAGATAGAAAATGTGGGATTAATGAACTGGGTTATTGAATGTCTCTCTCTTCTTCCCTTTCTCTTCTCCTGTAGAACCCCAAAGGTTAACGCTCTCACCTTTGGTAAGTGAACGCCGTGCTCTCCATCTGCCTCGAGGCAGGGTGCTGTAACCAGTTTCTTCACTGGATAAGGGGAGCAGGCCTCTTGACTTCAGAGGACTGCTGTCCGTCGTTTACTGCACGAACGGTAAGTTTCGAGTAATTCTAATGTCTTTAAAGTCTTTAGTAATGATGTCTCTTGTTTTGCAGGGTTCCAGCGATGGCGGATGGCGGGCTGAAGTGAGTTGAAGATGGAGCCCGTGTGATGAATAGAAGCGCCTGGAAGCACGTAAGTAAGCGCTTGTTGCCTGCTTCACGATGCGCTCTAACTGTCTTTTTATTTTGCAGGTACAAGTTCGGGGCGGCTGCAGGGTGCCGGAATACCCACTGGGTTAGATGTGGAAAGGAGTAATGGCACGTGAGTATTAAAGTTCCCCAATGTCTTTAAACGCACCTTGTTTTGTCTTTCATATGCGGGATGCAGCGCCGAAGGCCTCCAGAGCGTGCGAAGAGTTGGTAAGCTTTTGTCTTTCAGATGCCGGAATGCAGTGTGAAGACCTCCGGAGCGCATGAAGAGTAGGTAAGCCTTTGTCTTTCAGATGCCGGAATGCAGCGCGAGGCGTGGGTGACAGCCGATGGACCAGGTAAGTGAAGAGCTGTCACTGAAGACCGTAATGTTAACCTGTTCTTTCTTGTCTTTATAGGTGTTGCTGAAGACTGGATTCAGAATGGTAAGCCTTTTTCCTTAGGCCCAGGATCAGATGCAGAAGACACGATGAGCGTTCTGCTGCTGAGAATGCAGAATAACGCAAAGCAAGATTCATCCATCGGGTGTGGTTTAAATAGCCTCCTGTAGTGCTTAGGTGTCTCCTTCCACAGCCACGCCTAAGAAAAGAGTTCCTGCTTTCCAGAAGAGTTCCAGTGTTCTGAACCTAGGGAGTGGCTCCTGCCCCACCCAACAGGAAAAGTAGTTCCAAACAGAAGAGGATCAGAGACTCAACTGGCAGGCAAGTAAGCAGCATGGTCTGCTGCAGGTAAGTCCACCCAAGCATTATGAGCCCGGCGCTTCCAGCGCTGGGACTGGGCATATTTATGAGCCTGGTGCCACTGGCGCCAGGACTGGGTCCAAAAGGTCCCAATTGGGACTGGTTGGCTCTCGGAACCTGGGTTATGGATCTGCTTCCAACGGAGTTGGGAAAACCCTGACCTTTTGGAAGCAGAGATCATGACAATTGGTTCCTGAATCCACCTAACTTTACATGTCCAATCACAGTCCAAAGTCTGTTATAATATTCCTTGACTTCCTTCATTCATCCCCTTTTATTAGCTAATCCATACCTGAAACTTGCATCCCAATTGGTTAACGCCTGAACTTCAACTAAAAATTACTCCTAGTTTTCAGGATCCTGATGCTTTGGGCTCTGCACCTGCCAAGACGTAAACAGTACTATTGAAATCCGCCATTGACTGGATGGGCAATCACATAAATACATATCAGACATGAAATCAAAGCATCAACATAATCTGTCTTCTCCATTCAAATTCAGACTGTCTATCATAGTGATTGTTAGTGTGGGATCAACTTTCACCTCCCTTTCTTTAATAGAATTAAAGAATTGCACAAGCATTGAACATCTATATTCTATGCCAAGACCCAGAGGCTCGGATTATGCTCCTTTAAAGCTTCCTCACCACCAACCTAGACATCTGGTCGATTGGTTGGAAAAAACAACTCTTAAAAGTTGACTCCTTCTACCAGTCAGCTGCCTTCAAAATGTCCTCCAAGCCGTCCCCCGTCTTGAATTCTGTGGACGCCATGATACCACTAATCTCGATTCCAGCCTGATTCATACACCATTTTCCCCACCTTGCCAGAGTAGCTGTAGACACTGATGTAAAAGGTTTCCTGACTGCTAGTAATAACTTGGACTCCGCTGTGGGTCTAAATTGTGCTGTCATATTTTCATATGCCTTCTAACATCCGACCGGACATAGATCTGGTCGAACCGAAAAGGCTGTGTCATCAACCATCTTGATCTCTGTCTTGGTCCTTCTTGTTATATAAAACGTTACGCCTGTTGGCGAAAATGACTTTCTGTCCACCTCTAGAGCTCTGACATCAGACACCCTCTTGCATGAAATTAAGCAGAGTAGGGTAGTCAGTTTTGCCCATTGGTCCTTCCTGGATAGGTTCTCATTGGCTAGCAATTCCTCAAACAACCTCAACACTTCACTAACGTCCGACAGACGTGAATATTTTAGAGTGGGTGGTGTCATGCTTTTTATCAACCTACATACAAGAGGGTGATCACCTATAGTGTTACCCACAACCCTCTCATGTCCACAGAAATCGCTGAATGATATGTGTTCATTTTTCGGTATGCTCTGCCTCAAGCCGCCTGGATGGCCAAAAAGTTCCCAACATGAACTACCATCTGTTTGAACGAGATGGACATCTCTCTCCATGCACCAATTATGCCATTTAGACCATGCAGCTTTATAGGCTTCCTTGGTTCTGGGTGCCCAGGATTCTCTGATGAACCTCTGAGCCTCTACTGAAAATTCCTGGCTTAGTCCGGGTTCCCCTGATATCGCCCATGTCTGAGCCAGAGGGTGATAGTCTCCTTCTGGTCCCCCACACAATGTACTTTATCTGGGGAAGTAAGATTGATATATCGTACAACATCTCAAACAGGTCCGGGAATCAAGCCTAACCTCTCCATTCAGGAGTCACTATTATATCTCTTGCGTTCTGTCTCCTTTTGTTTATTTAATTTATTGGAATTTATAAAGTGTACTGGCAGCCCAGAGGCATCGAGGCGCTGTTACAGGAGATTGACTTAGTTACATGTTACAGTTACGAACATTGCTGCTGGTTACAGGAGTACAGGAGGCGTAGCAGTGTTGGGAGAAGGAACAATGGTTGGCATAAATGAATCATGACTTTGTTACTTGGATGGTAGATACAAAACAAATCAGAGCCTAGAGAGGCATTGAGCAATCAAGAGGGAGTTCAGACGAAGAGGCGCATTTTGATTTCTTTGCGGAACTCTAAATGGGAGGAGATTCTCGTGATGATGAAGGGAGTTCCATTGTGTTGCAGTGAGGAAGGGCAAGCAGGTACCTCTGGCCCACGCTCTTGAGACCTTGGGCACTGAGAGTAGTTTTGTTGTATGGTGTTCCAGTGGGTTTAACTGTAAGGGGTGTAGTAAATCTCTGAGAGAGGTGTGGTGGTGCTTGGTGGTGGAAGCATTTATGAGTGAGAGCCAGGGTTTTGAAAATTACATGTTCTTTAACGGGTAGCCAGTGTGGTTGTTTTCTGGCAGCCGAGATGTGTTCTATTCTTGTGATACCGGCGGCCGCCCAGAGTACATTATTTTGGACAATTTGTAATTTTTCAATGTTTTTCAGGGAGGTCCCTACCAGAAGAGAGTTACAGTAATCTAGTTGGGCACCAATAATAACTGTAGCTATTGTTAGGCAGTTTTGTTGAGTAATGAATGGTCTGGCTGCAGTGAGGAGTTTGGAGTGGTAGGCCGTTGAGGATGCAATAGCATTTACTTGCCTGGTCTTGGAAATTTTGGAGTCTAGGTAGACTACCAGGGGTTTGATGGCTTGAGAGACATTGTTTGGTATGCTATCTATGGTGAAGGCGTTATATTGGATGTCAAGTTTCTTTAGCATTTCTAGAGATCTGATTAGAAGGAGTTTCATTTTATCTCCGTTTAGACAGAGCCAGTTACTTGCCATCCAAGTTTGGGTAATGGAGTCGTTATCATTCAGCGATTTGGAGTCAGCAACGTAGTCGCCAGAGAGGGTTAGGAGGATATGTGTATCATCAGTGTAGTTGGTATATGTGATGCCGAGGATGTCGAGGATGCTGAAGAGAGGTCTTGTAAAGATGATGTACAGGGTTGGTGAGATGTAGGACCCTTGGGCACTCCACAGTGGATCATGCTGCGGTGCGCGCATGCTAGGTCTGAAAAGCCTTTAATAGGTATGCCTTGGAGGAAGTACATGATCCATGCTACTGCTTTGGGTGAGAAGTGTACGGTGGTTGAGAGGTGTTGGCAAAATGTTTTATGGTCAACGAGATCAAAGGCCACCCACAGGTCGAGGAGGAGTAGTAGGGCTGGCTTGCCAGAGTCTCTGATGTTTCCATTTGATTCTTAAGGTCTAAAAGGGCAGTTTCAGTCCCACGACCAGGGCGAAAGTCAGATTGCTGGAGACTGAGGAGGTTGTTAGCTTCAAGGAATTGTTGCACCTGCAGATAGGATCCTTTGTCTAGTATCTTTAGGAGAAATTTTACTGTGGTAATGTTCCTGTAATTGTCTGGTGTGTTTGGGTCTAGCGTGAGTTTCTTTAAAAGCGGGCAGACCCATGCTTCTATCAGACTTGCTGGGACAAGTCCGTTTGAGAAGGAGGCATTGATAAACACTTTGAGAAAGGTTGCAAGGGTGGTGGCACATTCTTTAATTAGCTTGGCTGGGCAAGTCTCACCTTTGCAATTGAATGGTTTTATGGTTTTTAGGAGTGCTAGGACTTCTGGTTCAGTGACTTCTTTGAATGAGAAAGAAGGTACATTTTTATCAATGCTCATAGTGGTGTGAGGCGTTGGGTGGTTTAGTGATTGTTGGTGGCCTTGAATTTTGTTGTGTAGTGTGTCAAGTGTGCTTAGCATAGCCTCTTGGATGGTGTTGCACCAGGCTTCATCCTTGGTGATAGTTTGGGGGTGGTGTAGGGTTTTCTAGCTCCCTGAAGATTGAATATCCTTGGTGCTGGAGCTGGCTGAGTCAATCCTAGTGTTAAAGGAGGTGGCTTTTGCTTTGAGGGTGACTAGTTTATATTCTTTGGCTAGCTTGTTGAACTCAGTTTTAGTAAAGTCACAGGGGTTGGCTTTCCAAGTGGAAAGTGCTTCCCTTCTTTGGTGCAAAGTTGGAGGAGCTCTGGGGTGAACCAGCCATTGGAATGCTTAGAGTGTATGGCTTTTCTGATGGTGAGTGGGGTGATGGAGTCTATGGCTTGGAAGATGATAGATTTGAATGGTTGAACTAGCGATTTTGGTGGTGAGCTGATGGGCACTCCTGGTTAGGGCAGCCGGGAGGGGTGTCGTCGGTTTGAGAACTGGTTTGGCCATGGGGATGTTGGAGAGGATGACATGGTGGTCAGTCCAGGGTAGGGGTTTGTTTATCTTGATGGTGATAGGTCAGTTGGGATGGGCTATCCTGTCTAGGGTGCAGCCCTTTATGTGGATGGGGTCAGTGATGACTTGTTGGAGACCGAAGGGTACCTAGGGCATTGTCTAGAGAGGTGGCAGGGGATCTTTCTTGTCATTTAGGCCAAGGTTACGGTCTCCTAGAAGGATAGCCTTAGAGGATATCTTTAGGTTGTCTGCGAGTAGGTAAGGGTAGCTTGAAAGTCTCTTACAAGCCTTGGGGGTGGGGGGCGGTAGATTACGTGCAAGGAGATGGTACAGTTAGATGAGGAGTTGAGTTTAAGGAGAAAAGGAGAATGTGGTCACTATTAGTTTTAGTTGTCTTGTCAATCTTTCTGATGGCGATAGATTCTTTTGCTATGAGGGCCACTCCACCACCTTTGAGGTGGGGGCGATCTTGCCTAAAAATGGTTTAGCCAGGAGGTAAGGCTAGAGATAATGCTGGGCTAGAGGCTTTGTGGAGACGGGTTTCACTGATGGCCAAGAAATCAAGATTACTTGTGGTTGTAAGATCTTGAATGTCAAAAGCATGGGCTATGAGTGATCAGGCATTGATGAGGGCACAGCTGAGCAGTTGGGGTGGAGGTATGCTTGAGGTGGTGGTGAGGGGTTTGGACTTGATAGCACTGTGGTTGCATGTGGGAGTCAGTACTATGATGGGCGTGTCCATGTGTGGTATGTTTGGCTGGGAAGAGTGTGGTTCACTAAACAGTGTGGGGGGTAATTGGGCAGGTGGATCTGTGGCATGCTTGGACAGAGGCACATGTAGGTCAGGCAATGCCGCAGGCAGTTCTGCATAGGTTGCGGATGGCACTATAATAGGTGGTTGGGTAGGTAGTTCAGTGGCATGGCTGTACAAGGGCACATGTAAGGCAGGCAACATCACAGGAAATACATCATACATTACAGTAGGCAATTGGGTCAGTAGATCAACTTCATGGAAAGACAGAGGCATGTGTAAAACAGGTAATGTAACAGGCAGAGCCCCAACCGATTCAGCATGCCCCACGGTATGTATTTCCATGGCCCTCGTAATCGGGCGCTAAGTGTTTAACGGCGCCGCAGCCTTTTACGGCACAGTTAAACACTTAGCGCCAGGGTCGTAATGAGGCCCCATATGTTTCATTAGTTTAAACGGGTTTTCACAGCACATTGGGCCTCATTACGACCCAGGCGCTAATGGGTTAACAGCGCCGTAAAAGGCTGCGGCGCCGTTAACCTATTAGCTCCTAATTACTAGGTCCCTTTGTGGGACCCGACCTTAATGGCTGGTGTAGACCAGCCGTAAAGTAGCAACCCGCAAAGGGACCTTGGTGCTATTTACGGTGCCGCAATTTGCGGCACCGTACTTAGCGCCTTCCCCATTCCCATTGAGCCCTATGGGGCAAAAATGGGAATAGGGAAGGGCCATGGAGGAAGGGGCAATTACCACCCCGCCAACCTTGTAATGGGGTGGTAATTCCCCCTTTCTCCATGGCGGAGTCAGTAACTTACCGGCATGGACCATGGTGCTATAAGCACCATGGACTTCCGCCAGGGTCGTAATTAGGCCCATTATCATCTTCACTGTCAAATCAGCAACCATAGAGCTGAGCTCACATTCTAAAATAGAGGTACTCAATTGGTAGGGATTTTGGCAGGTACAGCAATTGACGCAACATGGCTGCTTCAAAACGTGTGATTTCTTCACCATAGTTGTGTCCTCAAATCTCTATGCCATACATCATAATCGAGCAAATTTAGGTTTGATACAACAAAACAATGGTCACTATGGAAATGCCGGCTTGTTGGCCTATAAATGACGTAAAGTTCCAGCAGTTCAGATGCATTTTACCTTGGCTGCTAGCCAATGTGTTTCCTAATTCAGATTACTTTGCACGTGAACACCTAAATAGATGTACGTGCTGACATTGGCTAGTAAAAGCCCATTCAGGGTGCACGTGATTGTAGACCTCTTAACTTTGTACTGAGTAAATTTCATTATTTTACTCGTATCCATATAAATAGACAGCCCGTTGGTTTTGGCGTAGACTCCTAATTCTTGAAATTAATCTTTGCAACCCTTTGGGAGTGTAATCAACCAAAATCAAGTAATCCGCATAGGCTAGCCAACTAATGCGGTCTGAGCCTATTTTAAGGGGGCATGAGATGGGATTCATCAATGCAACACCTAAGTCCGCTAAATATAAATTAAATAATGTTGCTGCAAGAGTGCAGCCCTGTTTAACACCACATCAAGTTGGCATAGAGGCAGATAGTTTACCTTCGGTGTCAAGGCGGATCCTTACAGAGGTTTTAGAATATAATAACATTAACATTTTCAATAGCCGTCTCGATATGTTCCATTGTGCTAATTTATGCCACAGTCTATTGCGTAGGACAGAATCAAGTGCTGCGTAAATAAATGCAGCAATACAGGTGTCAGTATGTAGATTCCTGGGTGCTTCAAATGCCTGACTCGGCAGAGGCGCATGCCATTGCTCATACAGTTCAGCTAACGAAGCGGACATTACATAAAACCTCACAGTAGAGGGTGCGGTAGGTGATTGAAATGGCACTGTAAGCGCCTGGCTGATTAAGGGTGCATGGGGTACATGCTTAAGAGATTTAAAACTAGGTGAAGCAGGGTGATCACCTGTGGGCGAAGGTGAGGTAGCATGCAAATAGATATGGGCTTCCTTAGTAAGGGATTTCGTATGGGTGTGGAGGATTACATACTTTACAATTGAATCTTTGAATACGGGCACATGTGCAGCATTGCTAAGTTTACCATTCGGTTTGATCGGCCTTACATCAGACATTCCGGCCGACTCAGTGGTCTTGTCGATATGTGGCCCTCGTGGAGGTATGTGCGCTTCTTGGGACCTGGGCGAAGTCAATTGCGTCCATAGTTGGCCTGATGGCAGGTAGGTTAGATGCATATGGCTTAGAGGCTGTGTGAAACCCTGGCACAGTAGCCTGAGAGCTTCCTTGAATATGGGACTGAGAGCAAGCTTTGCTTTCGGGGTGGCTACCCTTGACCTGGGGTATGCTGTTTTCTTTGAAATGCGCCACATGAGGAGGGTTGGGTGATTTGGAGGGGGTTTCTGGGTGCACAGGAGAGGATTCCGCTGGGGGGCTGCTGGTATATGCTCCCCAGCTGCGCCTGATTTGGCATGGGTGTTGCTAGGGCTGTTACCTTGGTGTTGGGGGGTTTTAGAGGAGAGAGGGACGTGGCTGCTGAGGACACAGGATGACCGCAGGCCGATGCAGAGCTTTCTTAGGCTTGTGTGCATCAGTACGAAGGGCAAGCCATGGGCTGCATGCGTGTCCACAGGCGCGATACCCTGAGGTTGATTTGGGCCACAAAGATAGGGTCAGTGACATGTGCCTTTTTGAGCACTTTGCGGATGCTTCCACTGGTCGTGGGTCACTTACCTTGGCAGTGTGCAATCTAGAATGGGGCAGGCAGGGCATCCGGCATCGTCTAGCAGCGGAGAGTGGCAGAGAGAGTAGCTAGCCTTTGCCAATGGCTTTCGCTACATGTCGGCTTCGCCTGCTGGCTAGCATGCAGTCTTTTTATTGGATCCTCATACCGTGGCCAATCCGGGCCTGCAGCAGTGAGCTTTGTGATCTCCATGGTACCGAGAACAACACGGCTGAGATTACAAATATCACGGGCAGCCATTTTCGGAGTTTCTCTTTCTTCCTCATTGCTGCTTTCAGATCTGGAGGCAGGGAGGCATTCCTATGCCCCTGGAGAGGTGAGGGAGCAATGGGCTCGCAGCGGAGCAGCAGAGAGAGTAACTGGCCTTTACCAATGGCCTTTGCTACACGCCGGTTTCGCCTGCCGGCTAGCATGCAGTCTTTTCATTGGATCCTCATACTGTGGTCAATCGGGGCCAGCAGCGGTCTCCATGGCACCGGGAACAACACGGCTGAGATTACAAATATCGAGAGCAGCCATTTTTTGAGTTTCTCTTTCGTCCTCGTTGCTGATTTCAGTACTGGAGGCAAGGAGGCATTCCTGTGCCCGTGGAGAGGTGAGGCTTCCAGATCTGCTCTCCTGCTGTAGAACTGTGTCAGCTCAACGTGAACAGATCCCTCTGATATAGGCCCCTCGACTCATGATCTCCTGGAATGCTGTCTCATCAAGCTGCCAATCACTAGAGTCCCTCAGGTGTCTCAAGATCCAGTCCGCTACCTGGTTCTGGAAACCCAGAAGGTGCTCTGACATCACGCTGATGCTCCTCTGAAGGCATACATGCCAAAAATCTTTTGCTAGCTCTGTTCAAATCTTGGACTACATCCCGCCCATGCAATTGATATACCTGACAGTGGAAACATTGTTGATCTTGAGAAGAATGGAATATTTGGTCTTCTCCTGAGTCCAACATTGCACTGCAAATGACCCTGCTAGCTGTTTTCCGACTCTATAATGAGGTCTGGGGATGATCCAAATATCGGCCTCCCATTCCAGGTCTCCATGTTGGGATTAAAAAAATAAACAAGATAGAGGCAAGTCTGAGAGGTTAGGAAAAAAGCACTGGAAGGGGGACTACTTCCAGTAGTTCAAAACCAATTTAATCATAACACATTTAAACATTAATCATTGTGCAATCAATTTTCTAAAATCACATTAAAAAAAACAAAGTCTTGAAGGATAAACATAATACCAAACACTGCCACTTCTGTGGCTAGGGTATCGTATCGACCCAAGGTTGTACACTTTGTTAGTTCCTAGTTTTCCCTACGTCTAAGAAAACATGGGTTTTTTGCATAAACAATTTTGATAAATTGTATCAATTTTTTTCTCACTGTATTGACATTACACAGTATATTCTCTCAACATGTTTCAATTATTGAGGGCAAAAATCTGGAACATTCATCAGGAGTGGAACCCTGGTTTTTTGTGCAGGCGTTCAGACTACGCTACAGTTCAAATGACAAATTTCTTAGTTTCCTTCCCCTATCAGACAAAACAAAAGAACCGATTGGTATGAGCTATAGTTTCTCAAAATACAGTCAAGTTCATTAAATGAGTGATACACCACGAAAGGTTGTTAATTACCTGTACTGGTGTATGTAGAGGGTGAGGTCAATCTTAAATGATGGAGGTAGGTGCAGAATGTGTCCTTTCTAGTCCCTAAAAGTTGAAAAAGCATGTATGAAATATGCCTTTCATATCGCTAAAAACAAAAACAGGGGGAACATGTCCCCGTGAGCTATACAGAGCGTAGGTTGGTCAGGGTCTGGAGTGCCCCATAACAATAGAAGTGGTTAAAAAACTCACCTCTCTAGGGTGGAAGAATCAGCCCCGACGTAGTTGCGGTAAAGCAAATGGAAGTCCTGCTTGAGCACTCAGGAGCTACGCTGGACGGGTGTTACTGTGGGGACAAATAGAGTATATTATAGGCTAGTGTCTTAAAAGTGCTCGTAAGCTGAATAAACTCGGGCACAGGAAAATAATCACCCTACCTTGTACGTCTGTGCAGGATGGCACTGTATGCATGTGTTTACTGCTAGTGTGGCAGAGTACTCGTGAAATATCGTTCGTAACTAAAGAGGAGACACAAAAGGGCAATTCTCATGGTCTCTGTCTTGAAAAACAGATTGTACCCTTTGCGATTCACAGCGTGATTGCTTACCTCTTGTGTTGTCGTTGCGGCAGCACTAGTTCTTGAACAGCAGCGCAGCCGTGTCAGGCTTGAGCAGTCCGTGTCTCTCAGTGGAAGGAACAGTTGCTACGGAGACGTGTTGGTAGATAATCGTGTGGACGTTTTCTATTTTGCCAGTATGCTAAGGGATACAGAGCACCATCTTAGAGTTGTCTGTCAGTCAATAAAGTAATCGAGCTAGAACCCACATATATGGGCTGTATGGTGGGCTCAGGGGGAAAAACAAAAGTGAGTGTCAGTCAAACTCTGTGAAACTCTAGATAATTATTAGTGGCCACTGAGTTGGTAAAGGTTGAGACACCGCCTCAGTTATCTGGGGATCCCCTAAAGTGAGACTCTGAGGTTAACAGCCCCCAATATGATGTGGCGGAGGGTGGTGGTCAGGGATCAACCTCAACACATCACCCTTTGTATGTCTCACCTGTGAGGCAAAGGTACCCGGGGGGACTAATAAAGCAGCCCCCTCGGCTGGCCCATAGCCCTATTGATCCAATTATATTAGGCTAAAGGCTAAGGCGTAACTCTACATTAGGGATGTAACGGTATAACGGTATACCGTTAAAGATACTGTGAACCACTTAATTGAACAATAATAACCGTCACATTGTTTATACCGTTATACCGTTCATACCGTAAAGTGTGCTTTTCAATCTGATTTGGAAAGGCTGCAGTAAGCAAGTGCTGCGCAGTCTTGGTCTTGCACTGTTGGATGTGCCGTCTGCCAAGTAGTTTCAGTTGGAGCAGTTTTTAATGCCATTCCATAAACCACACGTGCCTGACACAAAATCAATATGTTAGCAATAGGAAGAATAGATACAGTGCCAAGAAGGAAAAGGGTTTACTTTGGGTTGGCGGCTTTGGGGTTTATATATTTATAATGGATAATGTTCTCTAAACATATAGCAATAGGGGATTTCCCTGGTTCTATCATTGAATTTACATATAATAAGTCATACTGCGAAATTCACTCACCTCTGTGGGTATTCCCTGCTGCCATACCAAAGGGTAACATGTCCGTGATTACTGAACACCTTTTGGCCCGCAAGTAAACTAAAGGCTGTAACGTAAAGAGTGTGCGTCTGTGTGTGTGTGTGTGTGTGTGTGTGTCTGTGTTTGTCTGTGTGTGTATATGCGCACAGGCGTATACTACCATCAGCCTCCATTGATCGGTGGCATGCAGGTTATCAAGATGGCAACATGTTCATCTTCACCAGTAGCCAGTGGGGGAGCATAAAGCCTAAATGACCACTTAAGAAAAGCTATTCAGTTTGCTTTGCCAGTTGCAGCAGGGCTCCCCCCCCCTCCTCCTCTCCACACGTGTGTTTGTGTTTGGTGGAAGCAAGGCATTTCAGTGGAAAGTATGCTGAAAAGCCCAATTCTGGCCCTGGGTGCCTGGTTTTGTTTGTGATGCTAAATCTGTCAATTTATGACCTTTTAGAAAATATTTGTTAAGATTATTTAACTCCATCTGCTATACCGTGATAACCATGATATACCGTCATTTGGCAAGAAGGTTATCGTATCGTCATAAAACTAATACCGTGTCACCCCTACTCTACATGCCTACACATTATTCGATTGAGGCAAGAGACACAATCATCTCACACTACCTTGCGGGGAGACTTCTGATATACATAGATTGGTCTTCTAGTGTTGTGATACTACCACTCCAGTTCCGTCCTCACCTCCTGGAAAATGGGAACTCTCTGCTCGTAAAGCAGTCCCTGCCTGAGGTGTTGTTTTTTTAAGTGCCATAATGCTCGATAATGAAGGGGGCCTGGAAATATGTCTTGAATTGATGATAGATGGCCTACTAGCCTGGCTATTCCCCTCAGGGATATCAAATCTTTTTCCATCATGGCCTTTATTTCCTTCTTGATGGAATTAATCTTCTCTAGGGGTGGTTTTAGGGGCAGTTTCAGGATTCCCTGTTCTGTGTCCACAATGAACCCCAGAAATTCCATCGACTGACCGGAATTAGTTCTGCCTTCTCCCAGTTGATCAGAAACCCCAATTGTTGCAAGAAGTTGATCGTGGTCCTCACCTGCTCCACGAGCAGTTCCCTGTCCTGGCACATCAGACATATGTCGTCCAAGTATGTAATTAAAATATTCAGTGATGCATTAGCCCAGTCATTCCCACATTTGGGCACAACCTGTAGTACTGACACCTTTTGGCGCAGAGGAGGCTCACATATTGTTATCATCTACGCATTACAAACTACGTCATGTTAACAAGCACCATACATTTGAAACATTCGAGCACCATAGTGATTAAGTTTCCGAGCGAGTTCCTGAAGCCACACATAGCTATTTTTGGCGATGTGCGGCTTCAGTTGCCTAGCAATAAGGCACCACCTATAACAGCAGCCCGATACAGGATGAGCCCCCTAGCTAGACTACGCATCCACCACCAGCCTCGGATGGTGCGAAGGTTGACAGGACGAGTGCTCCCGCAAGTATGTTTCGCCATGGATACATGGGGCGGAATAGAGATATACATGTAATCAGACTAGCAGCAGCCAGGCCGCAGGCAATCTCAACCACACGCAAAGTTCTTGTGCTCGCATGATGAGACTCGCTGGCTTGTTGCTTAGCAGCACCCGTTCACAATCTAAAACAGGGTAGACACAGTGGCTTCACGAACACGCAGCCTGAGCCGACGTGAACTGTAATCTGTACATAAACTGCTATTTAGAAGAATATATTAGAACACGATTTCATCTGTCTGAGCTTAATAAACAGATGCAGCTTAGTATTCAACACAGGCACAAAAAGATAACGCCATAGCACATATCCTTTTAAATCTGTGCAACATGAATCTACACACCTGATAGACACCATTTTGTTCCTCTACAAAAGGAAGCTCATATGAAGCTCAGTATTGAGCTCTAATACAGGTGCAAACAGATAATGCCTCAGCACAGTCTTTTAGTACATCTGTGTAATACGAATCCAGCTTCCTGATAGGCACCATTTTTGTTACCCTACAGAAGCAACCACAGCCTGCACGCAGAAGCAGACACTGGAATACCACCAAGTAGCCTATCCACGGCAATTGTATGTATGCATAATTCTGCTTTCAACCTTACATTAGTTAAAAAAGGCATAATTTTGAGACACTTCCATCCTCTTTTGTCATTTTATACAGCACCGATCAGTCTGTAAGCAAGCTGTAATACTGTACTCAAGAGAGCTACAATAAGAACATTCTCAAGATACCTAAAGCCACCACCCTACATGTGGTGTACCCCAGATATAAAGTTCCTTTGTTTTTGGACCTTATCAGGTAATTTGGTTTCCAATCACATTTTTTATTCGTTTTTAATAGAACTATCAACCCTTGTGGTCCCTGATCTGAATTCACCGGCTGACCCAGAAAGCACTTTTTCAATCTTACCATTCCTGAAGAAAGCATGGCAGACACTCCATACATACAATATCTGTAACTTTTTCCTAGAGATATCTGCCATGCTGGAAACACCAATCGTGTCAACTTACATGAGTATATTGAAGTAATACAACGCACTAAAGTCACTTGTTACGAACCGCACAAAACTGATGTTTGATCAACCCTAAAGTGTTTATACGAGTTGAAGACATCAAATTATTGTCATACCTTGTTGAACCTGTTTTTACTTTTGACTACATGATGAATACATCATTGTTTTTACCAGTCTGAAATCAGTTCCTGAATCAATATGTCTGTATTTCTGCGTTTCACTACTAATACCTACCAGTGTCAAAGGGAGGTGTAGCCTGTGTCTCACCTGCTTTTGCTCTGCACCTACTCAGAACAATGCTGCCCTGATTTCACCTTCCCCTCCCCTCTTGCACTTCCTCGTTCCCTTTCCCCTGCACTTTGTGTTACCACAGTTGCATGATCTGAATGACACAAGGCCTAGCAAGATCGTTTGTCTTGTCCTCCCTCCGTACCCTCCCTTGTCGTGTCGCATCTGGAAACACATATGTACAGGCTCTTTATAAATTACTTATCATATCACATCATATCACCAAGGAGCTGATGCTAGCCCGAGCGGGAGGCTTACAAACTCCCATCCCTGCTCTCTCCATTGAAATTGGAGTAGATGATGCTGATTCTGAATTATGGTGACCATCACATAAGTGTCACTGAGTTCTACTCATGCTAGCCAAACCCTTTCTGGAGTATGTCCCTCAGCAGATGCATTCCCTCCACCTTCAAATGTCTGTATATCAGAAAGGGGTTCAGTGCCCTGAGATTTATTACTGGTCTGACCTTGTGCCTGCCTCTTACCAAAAACAGGTTGCTTAAGAAACCTCTCTGTACCACTGTTGCTGGTACGATGGCATACTACTACATCAGTTTCTCTATCTCGCTGCTTAATAGTATTTTCTCTTCCATGGTAAGATTGATCAGTCTCAGCGGATACGCCTGCACCGGTTCTTGTAAGAATTCGAACTGGAAACCTTGTATTGATTCCAATACCCACGAGTCTCCAGATATCCCTCTCCTCCTGTGTAAACACTGTGCAACTCCCCCCCCCCCCCACAGGCGGGATGTCTGCATTTAGCGTGCATTCTTGCATTATGGGCACAACTCTTACCTGTGTTACTGTGCTGTTGTTTGCCATTGGACCTCCTGCCTCTGCACTACCCCTTCCTTGATGGAAATAAGGGGTTGACTCTGCGGTCTTCTTGCTCTCCCCATTGCTCTTTGTTTTCAGCGGGTCCGTATGATGTATATCGGCGTGCTGAGCGGCCCCTGCCTCTGCCAGCCTTATCGAACACGTTTCTGCCAAAGGTGCTTTTCCTTGCTTGCCAAGATTATCCCACCCTAACAATCACGATAGACTGTCTGGGTTTGAATGGAGAAAACAGATTATATTAATGCTTTGATTTCATATCTGGTATGTATTTATATGATTTCCCACCCAGCCAATGGTGGATTTGAATAGTACTGTTTATGTCTTGGCAGGTGCAGAGACCAAAGCATTAGGATCCTCAAAACTAGGACACATTTTTCATTGAAGTTCAGGAGTTAACCAGTTGGGATGCAAGTTTCAGATATGGATCAGCTAAAGGAAGAGGATGAATGAAAGAAGTCAAGGACCATTATAGCAAACTATGGACTGTGATCGGACATGTAAAGTCAGGTGGGTTCAAGAACCAATTACCAACAAACTACAAAACTCACATAATTCATGGGAATTGTAGTTCTTTGGAATGCTTGTTTTGGTTGTAATTTTCATTGGCTTCTTGGGAAGTAAAGAGATGAGATGAGCATAATCCGAGCCTCTGCGTCTTGACATATAATTGGGTGGAACATACACTTACTAATATCACAAATACTGGGGCCTCATTACGACCCTGGTGGAATGGGTTAACAGGTGCTGCAAATGGATGCGTCATTACCGGGTCCCGCAAGGGGACCAGGGAGCTAACAACGGGCCGGTCATAATCGACCTGTTGTTAGCTCCCTGCACCCATTCCCATTGAGCCCTACGAGGGCTCGATTGGGAATGGGGAAGGTCCGGGCCCGGGTTCCCTGAGGGAGGAATTACCGGGCCCTCCAAACTCTGAATGGCCCGGTAATTCCCCATTCAGGGAACCCGGACCCGGTTTTGGAGGCAGCCATGCCGCCAATAGCGGCATGGCTACCGCCAAAGCCGTAATGAGGCCCTTGGTGTTTATTTCAGCAGCTAGTGATGTTATTTATCTTCTTGCAGATATTTATGGCATTCCAATATCTGTTTGAGTTACTATTTAGATAACCTTTTTACAATGTATGACGACCTAAGTGTGTGCACATAGCACTTTCCATGGAAGACACTAATTTGGCTACATTGAATGCATTTGCTTCTATGGTTGACAGGCGTTTACCTACATGAAGCTCAAGTGTAAGTTCCATGATGACATCCAATGTGTGAGATAACTGTGAGGTATTCAAAAGTGATATAGGATTCCTTTTCTCCACTCATTCCTGTATATGGACTTACTGGGAGTCTACTCAATTGCACACCCACAATTGTTCTGAACATGGCGTTTTCCTTTACAGACATACCAATGATGACACATGTCTGTTTACCTTGATAAGGTGGTGGTTCACATGCAACTCTATGCTTAAATATACACACAGTTGTCATTCACATGTTCATGTTAACACAGTGCAGAGAAGTCAAGAATGTTTACTTCACATACATATGCTGCACTAATATTGCTCTTGTGGATACAAAGCACATCCTTCACTGAACAAATTCAAGACAATTCTGCTTAAAAACAAAATCTTGACATGTCATTACCTCTTCTTATAGCTCAGCCAGTTGGACACTGGCCTTCAATGTTTATGTGCAACGTGCTGTAAATCCCAACACGCCAGACTCTTCATCATCCTAATGTTGATAAATTGAGTAGTGTTAAATTGGTTATTAACAACAGTTATTACAGAGCTTGGAGGTCGGTGCAGTATGACAAGAAAAGAGTTATAATGAAACATGATACTATTGTTATAATGATACTAAAACAACTTTACATTGAAGACAATAGAAAATAAATACGTACTTAATGACACTTAAATCATGCTATCAAGTTGAATATTGTCGATTCCTATATGCAGTCATGTGTTTTATTATATGCTTAAAAGGTGTACTGGTCAAACACCCACTGCCAAGATCTGTCTTGAACCGTAAGGTCGCATGTTGCAGTCATGCAAGGGTTGGTTTATTCACCTTTCCCAGGTCGACAAACTGAGTTCTTTCAAACTAGAACAAAGTGGCACTATTAATTGGCAAAAGTTTCTAGAAATAATATTTAATAACTCATTTATTGTTGCTATCCAATTAGATTAATGCACGATGAATGTGACAAGAAGTTTGTTATCCTCAAACAATTATAGGATTGGGAGCGCATCAAAACTGTGGGAGCTGGTGGCAGTTCTCCATTGGCCTGCAGCCTACCTACACATCTCCTATGTGGATGATGCAGAGCCCACAGGTATAACAAGTCAGATATATTTGGAGGGTAGCATTTGTGTGCACACCACGGCACCGCGGTACAGCAGGTGTGCCATCTGCCAGCCACAGACGGCTAGCAAGCATGCCTAATTTATTTTTTTACCACACTCTGGGAAAGAGGGCAGATTGAGTACACCCTAGGCCATGTACCTAACAGTCTTTCTTTGTTTCCTCAGCCTAATTTCTCACTGATGCCCCTGCCGCCTTTCCAAGTATCTTGACTTTTGAGCGCTATGTGATTCCCACCCTAAAATGGTTTCTGTGGGTGGTTCTGACTCGCAGGTAAGCTATCCCTCCACATAGCTGTGAGGTATGGCCATTCGTGTGGGTTTGAATGGCTTAGGCGTTTATCCCCATGCGACTTCTGGTAAAAAAATGTATCAACACTAGCACACGTCACCTTTGTCTGTAATCTGAAGAGTGATATAGGATTCCTGTTCTCTGTCCTGTCTCGGCCCAAAGGAGACCTTTGTCTGTAATCTGAAGAGAGTTCAAGACCACCTGGATAGTGGCTGCTTCGGTGCAGCATTTGGGGCCGACCCTGGCCTGGCAATCACAGAGCAGACCGAGTTGCACAATTTCTGTAATTAGTGGCTTTGCAACTATCTTCTCAATCATCTTATCGATACATGGGAGTCTCTTGCTCGACTGATAACTTGCCAAGTCTTCAAGGTCAAGGGTGGGATTTTACAGGAGTGTTTTTAGATATTATTTGCTTACAATGGAATTGGTGTTTAGTTATTGTTATAAGAAAGTGACAGCATGAATGTGTACATTTAATGCACCAAAAATGGAATTGATGAGATGAAATCAAGAAGAACAAAAACATATATTCTATTAATTTTGCAATGAACTATTGACATTTGCAGCATGTAGTCTTCACAAGATAAAAGTGCGTAACACATATCTTTCTTGATAGCTAGCTAAATTCTACATTAAATTGGAAGGATGGTCATTTATGCAATTTAGTAGCTTGCATGCGTAATTTAATGTGCCATGCCAAATTACTTTGAAATAACACTTCTCAAACGTAGACAGATGAGGTTGGAAACTGGATCATATTCTCTCACCAGCCCCTGCTTTGGGTAGCTTCCGAGGACAGCCGAAATGAGAACAAAATGAAGACGTCTCTGGCTGTCAAATGCAGAGCAGCACTTCATGACAGAAGGAATCATGTGAATGGGCCTCCAAATCAAAAACCGAAGCTGAAATGACAAGGTTTGCTGTCCTTGCCACGAGTAGCGCCAGCTTTAAAACGCACGGTCTCTCTGGAAATTGAGGAACAGCGGGTTCACTGTAACATTTAAGTGCATTTCATAATCTGTATGAAAAGTCCAACGAAGTCATACATCAAATATGAAATGGTCAATTTACGACCCCCTGCGATTATCCCTTGTTTGTAATTCAGTTTTATGGTGCGTGTATGGTTCCAGAATTGCAGTGCAGTTTGTGCAAACAACAAGACCTGCTACACTTGTAAGATGTTGCTGAGTCCAGGTGCACAGGACCTGCCATCATTTAAGTACACAATGGGCCCATAACAAAGAACATTTTGCATCACCTTGAAATCAGACAAGGATATCCTGTGGCAATGCACATCTGGTTGCAAGGTGTGCTTTCACAAAAGTTAGAGGGCTGGACATGCAGGCAAAGGCTCCTCAGTGTTCGCACATACACTATGCACACATTACTTAATCTGCCATAATGTGTGGAACATACATATGCATTGCCACTAGACGTGCATCATTCTCAGGCAGTCTGACAGACGTGGATTTAAGGCAGATATGTGATTTTGTTACGCATCTAAACATGGTGTGGGAAAACATTTAAAAGTGGAGAGGATGCCGGTAACTTTACAGATACAGACGGTTGCCCTGTTCAGGATTTAATTTGGGTACTGAGAAAGTAGGGAGACAATACGTGCAGGACAGAATCCCACAACTGCACTCTACACACTTCCTGCTTGCCAGGTGCCCGACCACGAGACCGAGGCAGAGGCACAGTGTGGTTACAAAGGTACTGTGATTTGCTTCCTGAAATAGGCTTGTGATGTCAGGACTTCCTACCTGGTCACCTGTTATTATGCAGCACATTTGTTCCCTTGCACTGTGGCATCTGACTATAAACCTAAACAAATTGACAAAGCAAAAGTTGCATTCCATTTATCTTTTTGTGCTTTGCCATGTAATCTATTTGTATCTATTTGTGCTTTGTCTCAAAAATGTCCGCTCTGCCTACTCGACTACCCTTATTGCCTGTGCTTCCTCTCGCTTGTGCTCTTTCTCTCTTCTTGCTCCACTTCCATGGAATTCTCTTCTCCCTGGACATCCAAGAAACAGTCCACACCGAATTAGTCAAAACCAAACGAAAAGCCTACCTCCTCACCTCTGAGTTACTCTCTTAACCCACCTCTCATCTGCCTTCTAGTTAACATTTTTCCCACTGTAGCACATCATCCTTCATGGCCAAACTCCGAACACAGCTGGCTTTACCACCTACAGGCACTTAAAACGTCTAATGTTGGTTGTCCTTAATCTCTGTTAGTCAACTTATGGCCAGTGACTGTTCATTTACTCCCCTCCAAAAAGGGTTCGGAATGTCACTCTAACTCACCCCGTTGTAAGAAGCTCACTGCTTCCCATCAAATGTCATTTCTTGTCTATTGTATTGTCGTTTGTGATCAAAAGAGCATTGTTCTTCCCTGTGTATTCATAAATAAATAAATGTGTGCACAAACATGTGAAGCCTAGACAGCATTTTTCAAGTGTCTCCTCTCTAGCACATCATCCTTCATGGCTACATTCTGAACACAGCTGTTTTCTATCACCTACAGCACTTAAACACGTCTAATGTTGGTTGTCCTTAATCTCTGTTAGTCCACTTATGTACTGTCGCTGTTGACTGTTTATTAACTCCCCTCCAAAAGGGTTCAGAATGTCACTCTAACTCACCCCATTGTAAGAAGCTCACCGCTTCCCATCAAATGTAATTTCTTATATATTGTATTTTCTTTTGTGATCAAAAGAGCATTGTTCCCCCTTGTGTATTTATAAATAAATAAATGTGTGCACAAACATGTGAAGCACAGACATCATTTTTCAAGTGTTCTCTTTACTCAACTCCAGCGCACAAATGCCTTACCTTCATCTCCACTGTGGCACCCTCACATACGGCACCATGCTGTATGAAATGCTGAGTCACCACATAGATATCTGGTAGTATCAGGGGGCTCACAAGCCACATAAAAGCCCCACCAGGGCCTCAGCATGAACCACAGCCCCAAGGCTGACCAACACTGCTGGCAGGATTATCCAAGGCAGGGACCATACAACATTGTCCCGACATCTCAACGCTTGGCATTGCCATTACCACTGTCGAGTTTTCCAAGCAATGATATGTTCTCCATTGTACTGTCCCTCCATTTAATTCATTGTCATGTGTGTAAGGTGGTAAGATCCGTTCATGCTCACCGACATGTAGCTTTTTGCCACAGCTGTGATGAACTGGATTCTGCTCTGCTGGAGTACAATGATGATTAGGGTAAAATAGCCCGCTCAGCCCTCATATTTCAATAAACCAAAACCCAATACAATTATAAAGGTAAAACAGGGATAGTTAAGAGATATATTTTTTTTGTCTTTTGTGGTAATGTGGACTGAGGGAAAGCTATAATTTTAAGAACCGTTCAATGGCTAGCTGGGTCTTGCTGTGGTTATAACCCCTAGTCAGAATTGGCGTGTTACTCATCAGTGATTCGCATCGGGTCCTGGCATTGAGCAGGCAATATGCACCTAGCAGATGATTGGCTTAGCTAGGACATGATACAGAGTCGACCTGGTGTGAAGTGCAGGCAAAAGTTAGAATTGGTGGAGGCGCGCATAAGCCAGCACTAGAGCCTTATCTCATGTTCAAGGTGCGATTAACAATGAGTACATTGTTTGGTGCTGTAGAACAGAGTGATTCACCTGATCTGGCTCTCAGGCTGCTGTGAGGCCCACTCAGGGAGACTCAAGAACAGAATAGTTCAGTTCAGGGTCTGCTGTCCGAGCTCATGAGATTACGGTGCAGAGTGGTAGTTCCTGGTCAACAGTAAGGGATACACCGATATGCCCTGGAAATGTGTAGGTGACAGATCTTTCTTCTGCCATGGATGGCTCCTTCTTTACCTCAGGGTGAGGGATTTGGCAAGTACAACTTTCCCAGAGTTCTTCCAGAGCAAATCTGCAGATCTTGAGAGGATCTGAGAGGATCTGAGAGAATGTGCTGAAGGGGTGGGAGACGCCTTCTTTTACAGGCACAAGTCCTCAGGTGATTGGTCTATAGCTACCCTGCTTTAGTGGTCCTATCGCTGCTCCTGGATGCAGTGGAATTTCGCACTTCTGATGTCATACCCAAAGTGCTTTGCTTCAGCGGAAGTGGAGAGGATGAGAGATTGAAACAGAGATAGAGAGAAAGAAAATGATGGACGTCTCCATCCATTGACCAGATCCCTCCTTCCTATTCTCGATTTGCCCCCTTCCATTCTTCCTAAGAACAAAGGCCCTTGGAGACGCAGCATCCTGGTGTTAGGGTACATTTTAAATGGGTGTGGTTCTTTGATGTCTGACCATAGGACATCCTCCTGTTGTGCTTCTGTCTCTTAGGGAGGGTTTTACAGACCCTCACAAAGTGATCAAAGAAGAAGGCTTGTCCTCTGGATTTTGGATCTGCTATATGACAGTATGGACCCGCCTGACCAGAATACACATCACCTAGAGCTGACTTACAGGAGCGGACACATGTGCAATATCTATTGGGATGTGGCGGCCTGGATCATAAGTAGTGCTATGCACTATGCCTAAACTCATGCATAGCTTTGTTTTTGAGTTTAACCTGCCACCAGCATGGGTTACTTATGATAATTGTAGTTTTGGTGCAGGGGGGGCGTATCCTTAATGCTGCCCCAGCACTGCTGAGACTTGGCTGTCGCTGCAGCTATCGAGTGGCCATTGGGTGACTTTTGAACCTGCTCTATGTCTCCTGCAGATCAGGCCCTGCGGATCAAGTTGCTGATGCAGCAGGGCTCAAGTACACTATGCTTTTAGATGAAAAGGGGAATGTGGTTGGCAGACTACCCATTTGGAGATGGAATTAACCACATCACGGTATGCATTGATAACAATAAAAAAAGACGGGATCATCATAATAATTATGTGTGCCCATGCTGGACCACGGGGCATACAGTGTAATACTACACTAGAGGGCATTTAAGAAATGACCTCACATCACCACTGCCTGGACCTTTACACCCTACTATAAGGTGCTTCTTCAGGAATAGGTGTTACCATTATTTAAAGGAGTCGTTGGCAAGACTACAGCAAGGAATGTGGCACTATGTCAAGTCTCATGTGAATCGTATCTGCTCTGAATACTTTTCCTCACGTAAACGAATCAGTGCTGCCACAGATTTCAGATTCCCTTCTCATTGCTTAATTGTGTTACCATCAAAATGATTGTTAGTGATCGGCACACATTACTGTAATATTCCAAAGTGTTCCTGGAATTGCTTGATATAATGATGTGCAATTATGAATATGCTTGGTAGTATACACTCAAGCATGTGTATGCACGTGGAGCCGTTATGCGACACATATGTTCAAAGAAACTGAACAGCTGGTTTTTAGACACCCTCCTCCAGGACATTGCTTGGCGGGACCATTCAGGGAAAGTACAGAGTGGTGCTTGTGATGGTACAATGTAGTGCACACATTGCCTTTCAGTCATCCTCCACCTGGCCAGTGCCTGTCGGGACCCTTCAAGGCTGGTAATAAAATGGTGCACTCAATTACTGTAGACACCTTTCTTCAAGCCACTGCCAGGCGGGACACTTCATGAATAGTACACAAGTGAGTGCACACATTCATGTTTGGGCACATTCCTTCAAGAGATTACCTGGTGGGACAGTTCGGGGATCAAGAGGTGCACACATTATTTAGACACCCTCCTCCAGACTACTGGCTGGCAGAACATCATTATAGATAAGTCTCGAGTGATGCATATCTATCAAACACCTTCCTGTAGGTCAAGGTCACAGAGAGCACAAAATGAGATACATATAAGTAGATGGCCATGTGCTTTCTGTTTTACTCCTGCTGCATTTCATTGCTGCCGCACCCATCCTTCTTCACACGCCATCTGGCTTCTAATGCATTAATAGAGTGGCAGGAGAGGTACCCTGTTTAGGCTAACAGTCCCCACTACGATTCACAGTGCTATATAGACTTCACTCATTGGCACTAATGGATGTTAAGCATCTGTGGTCACTGCTAACTCATGTGGGAGGAGAGGCTCATTGCTTTTCTCACCCCCTATGGAAGATGTGCTGTTCAGCTGACTGGACGATGGGTGTTTCCTTCATGACTCTCATCAATGGTACATCGATATGACGTGTGTTTGTTCCCTGACCATTTCCTACTGGGTGCCTTGTGTAAGGAAGGGAGGTGGGTTTTATTCTGAATGAATGCATGCTTGAGTGACAGAGAGTGAGATATGTGATGAATGGTGTGATGCATAGAACCCTGAACTTCTGAATCTTGCTCCGGCCTCATCCCTCTATTTTGCTACTATATTTAAATATAACACCAGCATAGACAGGATTTAGCCTGTGGGAGCAAAAGTGGATTCAACAAATTCATTTCAGAGCACTGTTCTGGTGAATCCATGACACTGTAGGAAGGGCCTGGGGGGATTGGCAGTTAAATGTAAAAATACGATCCAGGCCATGACAGCTGAGCTGGGCAAAGGAGGCACTGTTGTGTTTGTGAGACAGGGATGCTCAGATACAGACGTGGCACCAAGGTGAGGTTGTTGCGATAATTATTCAAGTGGCGTGTGTAGTGGAGGCTAATATAGAGCTGTTATAATAACATAATCAAGCAGCACAACAGCCAAAAACCCAGATTAAGGCACATCCAGTGTCAATGTGTTTTGTCAAAGACATTTGGCAATTTTCGATTTGAACTTCACGGTGAGTTGCCAATGGTTCTATCAATAGACATATTACATTTCTTAATTGCCAGTTGTCATGATATATTCCGCTATGGTTTAAGTTTTAGTTGACAATGTATGACGTCAACTACATGCAGCATACTTGAAAGCTTGGCATGTCTGCAGAACATACTTTCATCTGAAACTTGCATGGCAATACATGCAGTACGGTAGTGTACTACAACCTGTGGCTCTCACTTCCATGATCCATCACCATTGACTATACTGGCTAGGGCTAATTGGAATTGTAGGTCAAAACATCTCTGAGACAACAGTCACATGTCAGTATATGGTTGAAGCCTGCAACAATAGGCAGTCTCTATCCACGCTTAGAACATCTGAGCTGAAACACTGCATTTCCAGTTTGTCCTTCATGATGTTTCATTCGTGTGGGTGTTTGACTGCACTCCACCTTGGTACTTATTTCTGAGCCTTGACACTTGCTGTGTAAGATTCAGCATGAATATGATCTGGTGTTTGGAAAATGTACTAACAACAATGTGCACTATTCATGTGTCTCTGCATCCCGGTCCAACTCATTATTATTCATGAACTGGTTGACCGATGCATTAGGGAACATAACATGTAACCTCTGGTTTAGCAGGAAGAGTGTAGAGTGCAGTTGTTGGATGCTGTATTGCAATTGAAGTGCAGGAGGATGCCCACACCACACTCTGCCTCTGTCTCGTGGTCAGGCACATGACAAGTAATCTGTGGGGCAGCAGGAAGAGTGTAGAGTGAAGTTGTTGGTTGCTGTCTTGCAATGGAAGTGCTCTAGGATACCTAATATATCTAGGGCCCAAACTCTTCAATCCTTAACCCAGCATAGCCCTGCTAGTTATCCATTTATAAAATAACAATGATTTGGAAGGGGACTGTTCCCGCCAGTCAGCATGATATTGGTGCAGGTGTCTATTGTAATAACCAGTGACAACAACTGAAGACACCAGCCAGCGGTGACAACGCATGGGAAAGGCAGAGGAAAAGACAGAAAGGAGTGCCTGTCTTAGAGTTCCAACACATGTAAGAAGATCATTCTGCAGTATTTAACAGGCACGTTCATCGGTTTAGTGTCTGTACTTGTCCATACATGAAACATAGGAAGACAGTATGTTTGCATTTTTTCTAAGGATAGATGATTAATTTGTACCACTGGCCACTTAAAAAGTCTGAGGCGATTTATAACAGGGATGTTGCTTAAAGAAGCATTTAAACATGTGTCTCATTTCAAGATATGGGTAAGTTACATTGATTGGCATTTTTAAATCACACACCTGACATAGTAAGGCAATCTATCACCCTTCAACTAGCCAGTGGGAGTTGCAGATGTCACCCCATACACGTTGGCAATGTGGGGAGCAGCCATGGGTAGTGGCAACACAGGGCAGGCGGTGGCTCGCCAGGGTGTGTCAGGGGTGCTTGACATTATTTAACTTTAACCGCGGCACTTATTTATTTTACTTATTAAGCACTTTTTCTTGGCACCCAATCTCACTTGCCTCAGTCCATCTAAAACATAATTTGGGATTGGTAGATTCTGCAATAGGTCATGAGTGACAGGTATGTCAAGGCCATTTCTCAATGCAATGTTGTGGAAGATGAACGTAAGGATATCCAGTGTCTGGACCGTGGAATTCTGGGTTTGGATGTTTTGAGTATTTTATCATCTCTGCCTGATTCTTACTGCATTCCTAGAATGGGTGAGTAGGTATTTTTTCAGGGTGTACCCAATGTTACTTTTTGGTGATAGAGGTAGTATGTTCATTGTATGTCGGGATGCAATGAAATGCCTGGTCACATATAATACTGTTTACTTACCAAGCAATCAGATGTCCTCTGTTATTGGGGTAGTTTTGCTGAGTGACTGTAGATATAACTATTATGTATGTGTCCTAGATAGTTGGCGTTCACATTCATGATGATGTTACTCACTTCACACACATTTTGAACATTGCTTAAATGCCTTTGCCTCCTCTTCTAGTATAGGTGTTTTGTGGGCAGTGATGGTCTTGCTACTTGTGTGCCATCCATGACAACATCCTCCCCAGGAAACCCTTCAAAGAAGAAATCCTGGAGTATTCCAGTCCTTATTTGATATGATATGATAGTTTATTTATATAGTGCCTATTCACAATGTATTTCAATGCACATACTCAGCCTGGCGACATTTAAGGTAGTGCAAGAGCTAAGACATAGATAAGGAAGCGAGGGGGAGAGTGGGAAGGAAATGGAAACAGGCGACTACCGTACTAGGCCTGACATAATTTCCGGTAGAGCCAGAGATGGACAAAAGGTGAGGGAGAGGTGTGCAGAAAGGGAGGGGAGGAACAAAACAAGCAACTAACGTACTAGGCCTGACGACATTTCAGATAGTGCTGGAGAGACAAACAAGGTTGCTATCATACCGTACGAGGTCAAGGACAATTCTGATAGAGTAAGTGCATAGAAGAAAGTAAGGAGAGGAGGAGAGGAGATAGGGAGAGTAGGAGAGAACAGAGAGTGAGAAGTGAAAAAGTGGAGAAGCAAGAAAGGAGAGCAAATACAATTGGAGAAGTAAGTAGTAACACATAATGTTGTGAGAGAACAGCAAATACAATCCAGGATTCAAGATGAAAATGGGAGCAGCATGATTCAGGGCCACCATTAGTACACGATTCAGGGGAAGTCCAGCATGAGAGTTGAGAGAGGGTGACACACCATGAGTCAATGAAGTCTATAATAGACAAATCCAAGCATTGGCAAAAGGCGTTGATGGTGAACCAGAATATATTAGGACAGACTTGTGCAGAGGTAGGATATCGGGTGAGGGGAGAGTATTAGAGGGGGAAGCAGGGTAGAAGAATCAAGTAAAACAGGCAACTATTGTAGCGAGAAGGGGGGCACAATGCAGCATCACCGGGGACCAGAGGTGGGGGTGGGCTGTGGGGATGGAGGGAGTAACACATGTTGGTGCATGCTTACCTGCTGTCTCGGCTGGGATATGGGCCCTGGGTCCTTTTGGCCCAAACAGGAATTGCCTTTTTCTTCGTCTCCCCTTTGCTTCAGATGCCCAGGCGAGAGATGCCCTTGATCTAAGAGTTAAGAGCAAAAGGTAGAGGCAGGGCTATGAAGGTGGGCAGGGCTTAGGCCAGGTGACCTACATCCACTTGCACCTGCTCCACATCTGCAAAGGAAAAGAAGCTGGAAGGCTGCTTAAGTAGGGAAAAAGAGCGGCAACCAGGAAGGCACCAGGTGGGCGGGGCTTAGGCCAAAAGAGCGGAAACCAGGAAGGTACCAGGTGGGCGGGGTTTACGGCAAAACAGCGGCAACCAGGAAGGCACCAGGTGGGTGGGGCCTAGGCCCGGTGATCTAATCCACTTTCACCTGCTCCCCATCTGCAAAGGAAAAGAGGCTGTATGCATATCGTGGTACATTGAGATATGTTTAGTTAAGGCCAAGAGTCAAATGACAATGAAGGCCTGATGCAAAGTCTGGGTTTTCGTCCCTTCTGATATACTGCCCCATGCCACTGTGCCCCGAAAGGATAATGCGGCAAGAAAATGCAGGCGAGTGATCAGCTTCACTAGCCCACATTTGAAGTAGTACATGGGAAGGAAGATGTACCTCATGTAAAGCGAACCTCATCATCCACCAGCAGATGAAGCAACATTTGGCCACATTCACAATTGGAGCAAGTGCAATCAATTTAATGAGCACATTCGTTTTTTTTTTACATTTTATGAATATGCCTTTTTTCTTTCTTTCCACCGCTAAGTGATTTTTTTGTGACATTTTAGATGTATTTGAATGCATGGTTCAATCTGATGGTTTGCATGGTTTCTGGCCCTCTCCAGCCCATTTTCACAATCTTTTGCATTTTCAGATTCCATTACTTTGGCAGTTAGTGGGCATTGTGTTCTCACTCAAGTAGAAATATATAGGCACATTTCTATTTCTATTTCTATGTGTTTGTAACATGCTGAAAGCCTGCAGGCAATGTTATTGTGATTCTTCACTTGCGCAGACAAAATGTTCTGTAAATATGAACCATTGCGTTATTGTGCTTATTGCCACAAGTACAGAAATAAAACAAATACCTACTGTCATAATTAAGTCATGCACTAAATTAACTTGATGGTAGCTGAGAAAAAATGCATACTATAATTCCACTGCAAATGTTTTACCATTTCATAGTACAGTAAATACCAGGTGATTTTGTTGGACATTGTAATAGACATTGTAATAGACACTGCTTCTGTCTTTGCTACACTGGCCTATTCCCCCTTTGAATGCCTGATCTGCAGGCTCTCTATCTCTCCTGGCCTCTCCCTGACTGTGGGCACCATCTGCAAGCCACCTGGCCAGGACACCCTCTTCCTCTCGGAATAGGCTGACTTCTCCTCTTCTCTCTTTGCCTCTACCTCTCAACTACTCCGCCTCACAAGGAGACCCTCTGCAGGGAGTCCTAAACCCCTCCTTCAAATCCTGTCCCCTCCAGACATACAGGTGCCTAAGGAGGGATTCTGTGTAGAAAGATATTTTCAAAAAGAAATGGTGAATAAACCAAGCCGGAACTGAATAAAAACATATATGGTCTAGCGTGTTTAACTTCGAGGCTACCAAAATAGCCTAAAAAAATACCAAGTTAGAAAAATAGGGTAGTTACCACTGCCACCGGCCAAGTCTTAATGAAAAGGGAGCGAAACAATGCTCCAAGAGAAACAGACAAAGCCGGATAGGTATTAACCCTTTCCAGTACTCTATGTAAGATAGTTTGTACTGGGTCTGTGGCAACTTTACATGTTCTGGGAGACAGTAGTCTGTCCCAGAAAATGGAGTCTGAGTTGGGAAGTCTAAAGGACAACCCTGTGTCACTTCACTGATGGTGTTGTGCAACACACGGTAAAAAGATGATGCCTGTGGAGTAGGTGAGGCTCCACAGTCTATGAACACAAGACACACACAGCAAAACACATGTAAGAGTGGGAAAAAAAGGCTCACACACTTGCCAAGTGAGAAAAATAAATCCTAGAAATCCAGAAAAGCTGCTGAGGGACTCAGTAGTAAGGGAGATTAGCCAATTAGCCATTCTGGAGAATTCTCCCTAACAGTTGGCCAATCCTACTGCAGTCTCCTCCTCTCCAGTACCCTCCCAAGCCATCTGTACAGCTCTGGCTTCTCATTTTAGCACTAAAACCCAGGACATCCTGTCCTCCCTTTCCTCTTCCTCTCTCCAGATTATCACCTTCACTCCACCCTTGGCCGATTTCTGTAATCACTCTTTCCCCACTGGATCTTTCTCCTATCTCCTCAAGCACTCCCCTGTACACTCCCTCCTAAAAAACGATCCTACCTGTCTAGCAAACAATCACACAATTTCTATCACTCCATTCCTGGGCACATTCCTGGAAAAGCTGGCCATTTACCAGCTTACACTCCACACTGAATCTGTTGGCTGCCTCCATGACCATCAGGCTGACATCAGAGCAGCCAGAGGCATGGAAACTGCTCTCTTGAACACCCATGAAGATCTGCCCTCTAATCCTGATTTCAGCTCTCCCTCTTTCTCTGTCCCCATTCTCCTTGACCTTTCCTCTGCTTTTTATACGGTCACACATGCTATCCTAATCAACGTGCTCCGCAAGAACTTGGGCATCGCAGATCAGGCCCAGATGTGGCTGACCTCATTCCTCCTGGACCAATCCTCCCATGTCCAACTTGGGTCCATTCTCTCCACCACCTTCATCTCCACTCATGGTGTTCCCCAGGGCTTTATTTTCTCACCCTGGCTCTTCAATGTATATCTGCCCCCTTTGCTCACCCGATTTCCACCTTCTCTTCCAACTTTCAGTGTTTTGCAGATGACAATCAGCTCTCCTTCATGCTTCCCTCAGCCCTCTCTCCTTCCTCGATTATTTCTGACTTTCTATCCGCGATTCAGGGATGGTGCACCTCCAACGATCTCTGCCTCAATGTCAGTAAGAATTAGTTCCTTCTCATTAGAACCCCTGCTCCACCTTTCCCTCTCTCACTCTGGCCACCCTCCTTGGGCCCTCTACCGTCGCCTTCTGGTGAGGCAAAATACCTTTGTGTCATCTTTGACTCCACTTTCACCTTCTCTTCTCATATCACGTACATTGCCAGGAAGGCCCACTTTCAGCTGCACCTCCTCAGAGGCATTCTCCCCGTTCTCACCTTCCTCCAGAAGCTCACAGTCTCCAGAACTCTGGTTCTCGCCAGGCTGGACTACTGCAACAGCCTCTTTCTCAGTCTTTCTAATTCTACTCTTCACCCCCTGCAACTAATTCAGAACAGGACTAAGAAATGTATCCTTGGCCTCAAGCCCAGGGACCCCATCTCTCCATCCCTGAAATCTATCTACTGGCTCCTGGGGGATGCAAGGATCAAGTTCAATACCATCTGCATCATCCACAAGGCTTTCTGGGACTGAGACCTCACTATATCCAACTCTCTCTGCTTAAATACCTTCCTTCTAGGGCCCTTCGCTCAGCCACCTCTAACTTTCTGAGGGCCAGACACGTCTCCAAGCAGAGAGTCAGTGGTAGATCTCTCTCCTCTGCAGGTGCTGCCCTCTTGAATGAACTTGCTCCTCTCAGACTTGAGTTGGACTCCCTGAAATTCCAGAAGCTGCTCAAGACCTTCCTTTTCTCATCTGCCTTCTCTCTCTCGCTTCCTTGCTAGCCTACTTCTCTACTTCCCTGACCGGTTGCTTGGTACCCTCAGAGCCTCACTGGATACCAGGCTCCTCCATGGACAGTCATCCCTGGACTGCCTCTTGGCCAGCAGCTCACTTAGGATGGGGTAAATGCAACTCCTACATCCCCCCTGCCTCCTTGCTCTTACTCAGAGCTGCACTACACTGGCTGCACTTACTCAGAGCTAAGATGCCCTCACCACAGTTTCCCCTGCCCTCTGCCCTGCAGTTCCCCATCTCCCTTCCCCACTGCACTTCTCATCGCACTTGCAATATCAGAATGACACAAGGCCTAGTAGTATTGTTTGTCCTGTCTTCCCTCTTTCTCCCCTCCCTTGTCTTGTGGTGCCTAGAAACAATTGTGTACAGGCGCGTTATAAATACCAAATCATATCATGTCATATTGCAAGTCTGATTCAGTTATATCATGTGCCCACCAAATGAACTGCAGGTTGGACACAGATTTCACAGTGAGTGCTAAAAAGGAACACCACGTTGGGATCTTCAAAATACTTAGTCACAAGAATATGGTGTTGTTAAGTGCATATTTATGTTCAGCTATATCATAATATTTATTGAATGGTTTTTCAAGAATGTTGCCCTAAGCAGGGCTGATCTCAGTTTGGACTTGCTCAGTGAAGGATGAGCCTTATGATATACGAATTCTACTTCTATCACTGTCAATCAGTAGACACATTGAAACTTGGATCTAACCCTGCCTTGGGGCCTAGCTTAGTCCTCCACTTGTAGGTGTTGTGGGGATGAAAGTCCTGAACTACACCTCTGGTCAGAGGCTCCTGAATGTTTACATGTTTTCCTAACTGGTTAGCTGAACCTTTCAATGTTGAACCTTCATCATCCTCTCTATAAGTGATGCAAATCTTTTATGTTCCCCTGAGAGAACTTTGGTATCTCAGTGTCAGAGTACCCCACATGTACCTTGTTCCATGCACCCGTTTCTAACATTGTGCCCTATGAGATTACTTGAGACTAGGATGTTTCTGTATATGAGCATAGCATCTGCCTGCCTCAGAAGATTGACGGCTGTAGAGGCAGCACCAGATCTGGATGGAAAGTTGAATTGTGTTTGGAGTATTTTCGATTATCCACATGGTATACGCCAGGTACATTGAATGTAGTGACTATCATGCAAACCCTGTACTTTCCCTTTTCCTATTAAACCCGGGGGTTCTATTTCCATACCGTTTAAAAAAATGGAAGCTGCTGTACCCAGGTCCGGGTTCCATCACAGAAAGAACAAAAGTGGACAGAAAATGAATCACAAAGAACATCTGCTGTCTTGCATCAATCCAAGAACCTTTATTGAGGTCATTGCTCGACCATCTGAGCGCACGCTGCAGCATGCATGAGACCTGCAACAAGTCTAACATGGTGCTCTCTTCTCATGACATAGGCTCCCCAGAGTTTCCATCTTGAAAGTCCTCTTAGTGATCAATTTACATACCCGGACCTTAGATGATGTGGACATCTGAATGACAGCCAGCAGAGCTTGTAATATATGTCTGTGAAACATCATTTTTCGAGAGGCTTCCAAGATTGACTCTGTCAAGAGTGCAGATTCCAGCTCCATGACCACTCTATGATCAAACATCAAACAGATTTCGAGGACATGCGAAATAGCAACAGAAAGTGCCAGAGTAACACTGACTGCAGTCTAGAGACAGGAATTACTGAACCTGTTTGGGAACTGACCACGAGACTCTAAAGTGAAGAGTTGGGCTGATACCAGAAGAATGAGCAAATCTACTCAATTATATAATGTAATATAATGTAATTGGTTATTTATAATGGCTTAATACCCAGAGGTTTCTAAGAGCGCACCGGGAGTTGTCATGCTTCCAAGGCAAGCACTTAGCCCCTGAGCTATCCTCCAAAGGCTATAGCCGATGGTATAGCGTGCAGCATTTATCGGAACATGTTATATTGTAAATTTGGATGAAAGGTGAAGTCTGAAACTGAAGAAGAGCCTGAACTAGAATTTGGCAGTATAACTGTTTTAGAGTGCGCTTTTATGACGGCTGTCTATATATTACTCAGATGGTCTACGTTTAATAATTAATAAGGTCATGCATTTATGAGTAAATACTAACTTACTAAGTGCTTTCTCAAAATGTGCATTTAATAATATGTTAATGTAAACATAAAATATGATATCACTCTGGGAACAAATTAGAATGTTTAAAATCAGTTCATAATTAATGAAAGACTATAAAAGTACCACGTTTCCTACTAATTAGTTCAATGAGGAACTGCTGCTTATATCGTCTGAAGGGATGCACTTTGGCTACTCACCCAAACTATGCTAGGCGAGTGGAGAGCACTTAAGAGGGGCCGAAGATTGCTTGCCTTGGTTAGGGAAATCCCTAGGCACTGACAGGAGGGCCTGGTGCTATTCCGTCAAACACATGTCAACAGCCCTGTATTCAACAAGAGACAGAAACGTTTTTTTTTTCCTCACAGAATGCACATCAGGTAGACATGTTTCTAATCTTTGTGGGCACCTATGTGGCTACACATATAAAAACAATCATTCATGGTTAGAAAGAGTGCATGAATGCATTAGTGCATGAACAGATAAATGCATTTGTATTGCTTTCACAAATACAACAAGCAATATTACAGTGATAATAGAGATTTCTGGAAAAGCAAAGCACAATGCAATGCGATCAACAGTCAAGCAAGAAGAGCAAAGAGGTCTCCTAACCTGAATTCGATGCATGTTTGAGAGGCATACAAAAGGAATCAGGAAAGGTCGTTACAGTGAGTAAACAGTGGAGATAAAGTGATTAGGGACCCGCAGACATCTCAAAATGTCAAGGAGAATGTTTTACAGGTTTAGTGCGAGGAAAGACCTTAGGTGGGTAAACAAACAAAAAGCATTGTAAGCACAAAACATTGGACCCAGAGACAAACCAAAGACTTACTAGAGGTGTACACCTTGAGTGGTCGTAGGAGACAGTTAGGTTCAAAAGTGGAATGCAATGAAGGAGATCAATGGCGTGGTGCAAATAAGCAGAGCTGTTCGGTAAGGTGATACCACTAATGAACGTGACTGAATTAGAGCAGAGTTGTCCATTGATGGTGGCAGAGGCCTGACAGCATAAAGAGAGAGGGACATTGCAAGGAACCCCCAAAGACCCCACCCATGTAGAGGCAAGTGAAGGGCCCAGTTTATTTTTCTACCACAAACTTGTAATCAAGAAAGGCAATACAGGGACTGTGTTGAGTCATTCACAGATTCTTAAACAGCTAAGTCTGGCATGAAGAATTGCTTCACAGTACCAGAGAATAACATTCCCCAAGTACTCATAGATAACAAGTTAAATCAGAAGAAAAGGACATTACCAGGTACTAATAAACAGGTACAGCTTCATGCATACCGAGTATTCCCAGTGTAGTTTTTGATTTGAATGAGAAGAGGAGATGGTACGGATGGTGGCAGCGTATTTGAGAAGGAATTGCAGACGAGAAGAGGACAACAGGTGAGGAGACTGCTTCTAAATATGGAGGCTGTGCTTCTAAATATGGAGGCTGTGCAATGAAGTGAGGCGTGAGTCTCCATGGATGGGAAAGAGTTTCAAGGTGCACCTGCTTGTTCCCATGGTTCTAAAAGCTGGCTCACTGGATGCGTCAGCAGCATCCTGGCCATGGAGCTGCTCACAGAGCTGCGTGTCTGGGTTTCACCCTGACAATACCTGTTCTGAAGTGTCAGGCTTCTAGGATATTGAGCATGGAACAACCGCAGGAGTCTAAGTGGATGAATCATCCTCCCAGAACCACTTTGTAGGACTCCAACCCCAGTGAACCAAATACTACAATCTATGACACTGCTTCTGGAATAAAGACTATGCTGCAGCACCCTGGACCCAGGACCTCATGCAGGAGGAAGCAGAACAAGGTGCCACCACTGTGACAGCTGAGCTGGTATTAAAAGGGAAACATGAAACACACAGTGCATACTCTAGTGTTTAGGAAGAGACAATCTCATGGCAAGTGGGCACTACTTTTATAATGTGAAATGGCCCCAGAAAATGTGGTTTTCGCTTTTATTGGGTCAATGGTAAATTGGTATGTTTGAATGAGGTAAAGTTTTCCCATCGGTTTTTGGGTGCAATGTAGAAGAATTCAGCTCTTGAAATACTAACTGTTTCGCCAAAGCCTATTAGAATCTTGCTGTCAAACGAAATCTGCGGTGTAGAGGTGTAGAGAAATCCTCAACCAGAGAAACTGCAACCCACTAGGGAAAAAAGGCCCACATCACACCTCTTGCAAGGAGAACAAGGTTTAATCTCACAAAATACAATTATGTGCCAACAAAGAACTCTGCAGCCACGGAGTGCTCTGACAAAAACAGCATAAGCAAGAGGTTTTAAGGATACACAACATCACAAGAGATGCACATTACATAGGTGGCAAATCCACATAGCTGGTTGGTGAAACCCTCTACATATATAGCCTGCTCCAAACAGGATGTCAGGTGATTTGTCCCGGCATCTCCTGTACATCTTCCTCAACGTGGGGATCTTCTACTTCCATCATCGGGTGCAAAGACTATAATTGGCAATATAGTTGTGCAATTCAATATTTCATAAATCTACGGTACACCTGGTACCAATAACATGAGAGAGGCATATACTTTCGAGGTTGTGATAACTTGTTTTAACTACAGGAACCTCTGCTCATCCCAAAAATGCTGGCACCTCCACAACTTTCCCACCCACATCCTAATTTTGTCACTCTACTCCCCTGGCACTTTGCAGCTCAAATCCCATGGTCCGATGGTGGGGGCAGCCCATCACCGCTCTCTGGACTTCCTGATGGATTGGCCAATTTAGAAGTTTATGGCCACGGGTCTTGAGCTGGTCAGTACACTCAAATGATTGAGGACTCAGCTCTGGGGACTCTGGCTGCTATAACCTAAAGATATGGACTGGCCAAGGCCTACAGCCCCACCCACTGTTGTGGGATAGTTCTTCAAATAACAATTCCTGGCCTCTCTCTGCCTTGCAGATACATTCCTTCTGGGTTACACGAACTAATTATAAGTCACAATGGAGAGCTGTTTGTCTTCAGTGAATCAACATTCTGCAGGGCTGCCAGCAGAAGATGCACACACAGCCTTCTAAACCCCAGGACTGGATGAGGCATACTAGCATAGCTCTGGCAATAAACCTCAATTTCAAGATGGCGTCTAACTTCTAAAATGGAGTCTCATTAAACATTTGATGTTAATACCAGGATTTACCACTTTTCCACTGCAATTAAGCTTCTATGGGTGACCTCCCTCCCCTACAGCATCTCCTTATACTTCCACCCATGCCCCCAGCATTCTCCCTTTTGTTAATTCTATACTAACAAACTCCCTTGCCATCCTCTCAGCCTCCTCATTCCTCCATGTTCCTTTCTTGGGCACCCACACTCTACATAGTGAATGAAAGCGTACCCCCGCCTGAGCGTACTGCGGTGGGGTGCAAGTGAGATACATACAGCCCCACTCTCCTTGTAAGTCAACCCAGTGCTCCTCCTAGTTTTCAGTATCAGGTGATGCTGTAGTAACTGTTCCAGGGGCGTCAATTGTTTGCTCAATTCTCATCAAGCAGGGCATATTTGGGTCATCTGTGTGTACCTGCCCATCTATTTTACTTGATAACCATTCATGGCATCATTGTGGGGTTCATAAGTGCAGCAGGATTCTCCTATTTGTTTACAGATGCTCCCTTCCATGGCCGTGAGCAGATCGAGTAGATACTGGTTCTACTTCATTAACCAGATGGCTCTCAGTTGAACCTTGATTGAATTGAATCCTTGTTCAGTATCGTTCACCAGCTGTATCAGTTCCCAACTAACTGTTTTTAATCATCTAGCATTGGCCGCTGTTTGTATCCCTGGCACTAACAGAGAAAAGTGTCTCTTCTTTATTGTACAGACTATTTTGATCTGGTATTTCTCGAAGCAATTGAGCTGAGTTTTTTGACAGAAAGTTCAACCTCTTTTTTCTTTTTAAAAGTATAGTTTCCTTTTTCTCTGGCAAGATCCAAAAGAGAGGGGGCTACAGTGGTGATGTGGAGACGGCCAGCCCTGGTGGTGGCATGGGGGTAAACAAGCTCTCTCATCTCATAATTAGATGTGCTTCAGGGACCACGAGGAGAGCAGAGTGCAGCGGGGCTAGTGAGCATATGCCCCTCCATGATGGTGCGAGGTGCAGGAATGCCTGCTGGCCACTGACCCAGTACACATCTATAACTGCTGCTGTTCCTTTCTTGAGGTCTGGAATGTTTATTGTCACATTTCACTTGTCATTTGTAACCATGGGAACATCTCCTGCATTATAAAAGGACAGTTCTTCTTCACAGGCTTCTCATTTGCTTCAGTCCACGTTAGCTTTGCCACATGCTTCCCTCAGTACTCTTGAAATGCTTCGTTTACCCTCTGGATCACTTATTTTCTGTATGGTAGTCCTCCTGCCATACAGCTCATCATAGTCTGTTCCTGCCAATTGGACACAAACTTCACTCCATCCAACTGCTTGTATGGTCTTTGTAAGCACTGGGGGCTTTTGGCACTGTCAGCACACTGCTGTTCATCTAGGTCCATCATCGCAAGGTGTATGTTGTGCGCTTGGAACGTGCTTCACAACCCACATAGTGCTAGATGGACAAGACATTGAGCATCCAAGAGCGGAACCTCTGGCAGTATTAATATCTTGGGGGCTCCAGATGTGTGTAATGTTAAGGAACAAATGTAACAACTCCCATTTACCCTCTGTCTCCTCATTGAGTTCATGTCCGCATAGCAACTGTTACTCATCTCTGGGTGGTGTACTTCCTCTATTATTTATTTATTTATTTATTTATGTATTACATTTGTTACTCGCCTAGACCCGTAGGTATCACAGCGAGGTAATCATGTCTGCATACCAACTGTTACTCATCTCTCGGTGGTGTACTTCGTCTATCATGTCAAAACCTAATCTGCTGTATTCATTATACTTTGTATTCTTGGTCTGCCTTCTAAAACGTTTTAATATGCTTGCATATGTCCCATATAGCTCTGCATCTGGTAATATATTCATATTTATTTTTCTTTTCATAACATTCCCATTAATTGGTACCTTAGTGTCAGTTCCCAGTATTGTGTTATTGTCCCCAGTCTGATATGTACACTCAGCCATAGTACACCTCCCTCCTCGGATATCCCCCCATTTTATATTTTCCAACCATATAAAATTACATACTGAATGTACTCCTAAACCAAACATAAAAATACAAAAAATGTTCAATGTGAAATACATAACACACATGTATACAGGAAAAAAACAAAGTATTATCTGGTCTCTTCTTAGCTCCATGAGTTACATTAGTAATGGGTGTATCAATACGTAATTGCAAATAGCTAAAAAGGGAAGGGAAAAAGAGGAACTGTTGAAACAGTGCGAATATACTAGTGCATAGAGTACAAATGTAAAGCAATACTGCATTCAGTTAAAACAGACAATTTGTGAAAGTCTATGGGCATCATTACAACCCAGATGTTAAGGGCTTAACAGCACCGTACAAGGTTTTAAAAATAGGTCCAACTTCCACTGGTGTTAATTATAGGAGATCTCCAAAAACAATAACGTGTTTTCCTCCAAAGAGTTCTTTGTAGTCCGTTTTAATCTCAGGTGAATTAAAGCCAACATTATGTTGGAAACCATGCTTACCTCCTCTATTAGGAGCATTTTCATTTGTTTCAGAATTCTGCGTACTTCAGCAGATGCTTCTGTTGATAGTTTACATTACTCTAATTTGTTTTGGTGTTCTACTGGAAGGAGAAGTTGTGGGTGTAAAGTAACACCTCATATGATGTAGACAGCTAAAAATGTGGGTGATGTTACAACAGCTGAAAGGCTGTTGTTTGTTAACTTTTGCAGGAATTTGCTGATGATTTTAATTAACCCTTTAAGTGCCATGGGTATTTCTCCCCAGCGCCAGAGCCTTTTTTGGTGATTTTGGTATGTGGCCATTCAATGGCTTGTAACTTTTTCGTTACATGAGATATCTCGGCCAAATTTGGCTCCTTTTTTTCCCACATGTAGGCGGTCGTAACGCCACCCAGGAATCCCAGGTTGCTGTAGCGGGGTGAGAGAAAATAAGGAAAATGTGCGAAAATTTTGGGTTTTTTCAAAAAATGCCAATAAAATGATGTACAAAGAAGCCTGTGGTTTTTTCCTTGTAAGAGCTAGGAACAAATGGTTTGCTGTGCTGAGTTCCCCAATGTGTTGGCTTTCAGGAACAGGTTGAGTGGAAATGGAAAAAAAATATTTTGATGGGGTTATCAACCGTTTTGTGAGAGGTAGGCGATTTTTCCCCCGACTCTTGCAGTTAGGAGAGCATACCATTTTTGTAGTGTTTGTACAAAACAAGCAATACCACAAGCCAAACACTGAGCCATGGTACACAGGAGTTTTACGCACACGGCCTGACCAGACGCACTTAGCATGTGTAAATTGGGAAAACCAATGTGGTGAGGAACGGCAGCCATACATTTTTTGAAAGAGCACAGGCAGACCTTTTCAAGGGTAGGTGACTTGTGCAGGTTACACAAGTGTATGGTGGCTAAAGCAGCGACTAAATGTAGGTCACATTTGGGAAAAGAAAGGGTTGTGAGACAAAGGGCTCCAGCAAATGGGTCAAAACGTTATGAAAACCACACAAACACAACACATGGCCTACCGTCCCGCGTTCCCACAGGTGTCCCGATGAAAACGGTACCCCACATGTGTGGGTGCACCTACCTGGCTGGCAAGGGGAAAGCCTAAAACACAAGTAACCCCAAGTCTGTTTTCAGAGGGAAATCTCAGACATTCTGCCGACCGGCACAACGTACAGATATGGGCCACGGGTGTCCAAGCCACCAAAGAAAACGGGGAACCCCATGCATTTCCGAAAAGAGGAAATCCGTGGGAATCCACAGAGGTATGATATGCCCAAATTTCCCCAGAATTTATTACCCAGACACCCCTGCAAAGTCCGAAATGTGGGGAAACAAACGCTTTTTCCGCACATTTCGCTCGACGCACCCATCGAAACACGCCCCCAACAACACATGGCCTACCGTCACGCGTTCCCACTGGTGTCCCGATGAAAACGGTACCTCACATGTGTGGGTGCACCTACCTGGCCGCCAAGGGGAAAGCCTAAAACACAAGTAACCCCAAGTCTGTTTTCACACCGGAAATGTCACACTCTCACATCATACAGATATGGGCCTCGGGTGTCCAAGCCACCGAGGAAAACAGGGAACCCCATGCATTTCCGAAAAGAGGACACCCGTGGGAATCCGCAAAGGTATGATATGCCCAAATTGCCCCAGATTTTATTACCCAGACACCCCTGCAAAGTCCGAAATGTGGGAAAAAATATGCAATTTCCGCACATTTCGCTCGGCTCACCCATCGAAACACGCCCCCAACAACACATGGCCTACCGTCGCGCGTTCCCACAGGTGTCCCAATGAAAATGGTACCTCACATGTGTGGGTGCACCTACCTGGCCGCCAAGGGGAAAGCCTAAAACACAAGTAACCCCAAGTCTGTTTTCAGAGGGAAATCTCAGACATTCTGCCGACCGGCACAACGAACAGATATGGGCCTCGGGTGTCCAAGCCACCGAGGAAAACAGGGAACCCCATGCATTTCCAAAAAGAAGACACCCGTGGGAATCCACAGAGGTATGATATGCCCAAATTGCCCCAGAATTTATTACCCAGACACCCCTGCATTCGTTTTTGGCGTGCCCCTTGGCAGCCAGGTAGGTGCACCCACGCATGTGAGGTACCGTTTTCATCGGGACACCTGTGGGAACGCCGGACAGTAGGCCATGTGTTGTTGGGGGCGTGTTTCGATGGGTGCGTCGAGCGAAATGTGCGGAAAAAGCGTTTTTTTCCCACATTTCGGACTTTGCAGGGGTGTCTGGGTAAAAAAATCTGGAGCGATGTGCGCAAAGCACACCTCTGCGGATTCGCAAGGGTGTCCTCTTTTCAGAAATGCATGGGGCTCCCTGTTTTCCTCGGTGGCTTGGACACCCGAGGCCCATATCTGTACGTTGTGCCGGTCGGCAGAATGGATGAGATTCCCCTCTGCAAACAGACTAGGGGTTGCTTGCCTTTTCGGCTTGCCCCTTGGCGGCCAGGTAGGTGCACCCACGCATGTGAGGTACCGTTTTCATCGGGACACATGTGGGAACACGAGAAGGTATGACATCTGCTGTTGGCGATGTGTTTCGGTGAGTGGACACAGGGAAATGTCTCTGAAATTGGCTGGAAATGAAGACAATTCTCAGACATTTCGCTCTGGCCACCCACCGAAACACAACGCCAACAACACGTGGCCTACCTTCCCGTGTCCCCACACATGTCCCGATGAAAACGGTACCTCATATGTGTGGGTGCACCTACCTGGCCGCCAAGGGGAAAGCCTAAAACACAAGTAACCCCAAGTCTGTTTTCACACCGGAAATGTCACACTCTCACATCATACAGATATGGGCCTCGGGTGTCCAAGCCAACAAGGAAAACAGGGAACCCCATGCATTTCCGAAAAGAGGACACCCGTGGGAATCCGCAAAGGTATGATATGCCCAAATCGCCCCAGAATTTATTACCCAGACAGCCCCGCAAAATCCGAAATGTGGGAAAAAATACGCATTTTCCTCACATTTTGCTCGACTCACCCATCGAAACACGCCCCAACAACACATGGCCTACCATCCCGCGTTCCCACAGGTGTCCCGATGAAAACGGTACCTCACATGTGTTGGTGCACCTACCTGGCCGCCAAGGGGAAAGCCTAAAACACAAGTAACCCCAAGTCTGTTTTCAGAGGGAAATCTCAGACATTCTGCCGACCGGCACAATGTACAGATATGGGCCTTGGGTGTCCAAGCCACCGAAGAAAACAGGGAACCCCATGCATTTCCGAAAAGAGGACACCCGTGGGAATCCACAGAGGTATGATATGCCCAAATTTCCCCAGAATGTATTACCCAGACACCCCTGCAAAGTCCGAAATGTGGGGAAAAAAACGCTTTTTCCGCACATTTCGCTCGACGCACCCATCGAAACACGCCCCCAACAACACATGGCCTACCGTCACGCGTTCCCACTGGTGTCCCGATGAAAACGGTACCTCACATGTGTGGGTGCACCTACCTGGCCGCCAAGGGGAAAGCCTAAAACACAAGTAACCCCAAGTCTGTTTTCACACCGGAAATGTCACACTCTCACATCATACAGATATGGGCCTCGGGTGTCCAAGCCACCGAGGAAAACAGGGAACCCCATGCATTTCCGAAAAGAGGACACCTGTGGGAATCCGCAAAGGTATGATATGCCCAAATTTCCCCAGAATTTATTACCCAGACACCCCTGCAAAGTCCGAAATGTGGGGAAAAAAACGCTTTTTCCGCACATTTCGCTCGACGCACCCATCGAAACACGCCCCCAACAACACATGGCCTACCGTCACGCGTTCCCACTGGTGTCCCGATGAAAACGGTACCTCACATGTGTGGGTGCACCTACCTGGCCGCCAAGGGGAAAGCCTAAAACACAAGTAACCCCAAGTCTGTTTTCACACCGGAAATGTCACACTCTCACATCATACAGATATGGGCCTCGGGTGTCCAAGCCACCGAGGAAAACAGGAAACCCCATGCATTTCCGAAAAGAGGACACCTGTGGGAATCCGCAAAGGTATGATATGCCCAAATTGCCCCAGATTTTATTACCCAGACACCCCTACAAAGTCCGAAATGTGGGAAAAAATATGCAATTTCCGCACATTTCGCTCGGCTCACCCATCGAAACACGCCCCCAACAACACATGGCCTACCGTTGCGCGTTCCCACAGGTGTCCCAATGAAAATGGTACCTCACATGTGTGGGTGCACCTACCTGGCCGCCAAGGGGAAAGCCTAAAACACAAGTAACCCCAAGTCTGTTTTCAGAGGGAAATCTCAGACATTCTGCCGACCGGCACAACGAACAGATATGGGCCTCGGGTGTCCAAGCCACCGAGGAAAACAGGGAACCCCATGCATTTCCAAAAAGAAGACACCCGTGGGAATCCACAGAGGTATGATATGCCCAAATTGCCCCAGAATTTATTACCCAGACACCCCTGCATTCGTTTTTGGCGTGCCCCTTGGCAGCCAGGTAGGTGCACCCACGCATGTGAGGTACCGTTTTCATCGGGACACCTGTGGGAACGCCGGACAGTAGGCCATGTGTTGTTGGGGGCGTGTTTCGATGGGTGCGTCGAGCGAAATGTGCGGAAAAAGCGTTTTTTTTTCCCACATTTCGGACTTTGCAGGGGTGTCTGGGTAAAAAAATCTGGGGAGATGTGCGCAAAGCACACCTCTGCGGATTCCCAAGGGTGTCCTCTTTTCAGAAATGCATGGGGCTCCCTGTTTTCCTCGGTGGCTTGGACACCCGAGGCCCATATCTGTACGTTGTGCCGGTCGGCAGAATGGCTGAGATTCCCCTCTGCAAACAGACTGGGGGTTGCTTGCCTTTTCGGCTTGCCCCTTGGCGGCCAGGTAGGTGCACCCACGCATGTGAGGTACCGTTTTCATCGGGACACATGTGGGAACACGAGAAGGTATGACATCTGCTGTTGGCGATGTGTTTCGGTGAGTGGACACAGGGAAATGTCTCTGAAATTGGCTGGAAATGAAGACAATTCTCAGACATTTCGCTCTGGCCACCCACCGAAACACAACGCCAACAACACGTGGCCTACCTTCCCGTGTCCCCACACGTGTCCCGATGAAAACGGTACCTCACATGTGTGGGTGCACCTACCGGGGGCGCAAAAGAAAAAGGGTAACCGACTGGGAACCCCAAGCCATTCACCACTGCCCATTTTGTTCATGTGGGCAACCTACAGATTTGGGCCTAGGGTGTCGCAGCCAGCAAGGGAAACAGGGAACCCCATGCATTTCCCAAAAGAGGACACCTGTGGGAATCCACAGAGGTCTGCCTTGCGCAAATTGCCCCAGTTTTTATTAGCCACAATCCCCGACAAAGTGTGATATTTGGTGGGGAAAAAACACAATGTTCACTTTGTCTGGGGTTCTGGGTAATAAATTCTGGCCCGCTTCGCGCAAATCAGACCTCTGTGCTTTCCCACGGGTGTCCTCTTTTGGGAAATGCATGGGGTTCCCTGTTTTCCTTGCTGGCTTGGACACCCTAGGCCCAAATCTGTAGGTTGCCCACATGAACAAATTGTGCTGTGGCGAAAGGCTTGGGGTTACCAGCGGGTTACCCTTTTCCTTTTGCGCCCCCGGTAGGTGCACCCACACATGCGAGGTACCTTTTTCGTCGGGACACCTGTGGGAACACAAGAAGGTATGACATCTGCTGTTGGCGACGTGTTTCGGTGAGTGGACACAGGGAAATGTCTCTGAAATTGGCCGGAAATGAAGACAATTCTCAGACATTTCGCTCTGGCCACCCACCGAAACACACCGCCAACAACACGTGGCCTACCTTCCCGTGTCCCCACACGTGTCCCGATGAAAATGGTACCTCACATGTGTGGGTGCACCTACCGGGGGCGCAAAAGGAAAAGGGTAACCGACTGGGAACCCCAAGCCATTCGCCACTGCCCATTTTGTTCATGTGGGCAACCTACAGATTTGGGCCTAGGGTGTCGCAGCCAGCAAGGGAAACAGGGAACCCCATGCATTTCCCAAAAGAGGACACCCGTGGGAATCCACAGCGGTCTGCCTTGCGCAAATTGCCATAGTTTTTATTAGCCACAATCCCCGACAAAGTGTGATATTTGGTGGGGAAAAAACACAATGTTCACTTTGTCTGGGGTTCTGGGTAATAAATTCTGGCCCGCTTCGCGCAAATCAGACCTCTGTGCTTTCCCACGGGTGTCCTCTTTTGGGAAATGCATGGGGTTCCCTGTTTTCCTTGCCGGCTTGGACACCCTAGGCCCAAATCTGTAGGTTTCCCACATGAACAAATTGTGCTGTGGCGAAAGGCTTGGGGGTACCAGCAGGTTACCCTTTTCCTTTTGCGCCCCCGGTAGGTGCACCCACACATGCGAGGTACCTTTTTCGTCGGGACACCTGTGGGAACACAAGAAGGTATGACATCTGCTGTTGGCGACGTGTTTCGGTGAGTGGACACAGGGAAATGTCTCTGAAATTGGCCGGAAATGAAGACAATTCTCAGACATTTCGCTCTGGCCACCCACCGAAACACACAGCCAACAACACATGGCCTACCTTCCCGTGTCCCCACACGTGTCCCGATGAAAACGGTACCTCACATGTGTGGGTCCACCTACCGGGGGCGCAAAAGGAAAAGGGTAACCGACTGGGAACCCCAAGCCATTCGCCACTGCCCATTTTGTTCATGTGGGCAACCTACAGATTTGGGCCTAGGGTGTCGCAGCCAGCAAGGTAAACAGGGAACCCCATGCATTTCCCAAAAGAGGACACCCGTGGGAATCCACAAAGGTCTGAATTACGCAAATCGGCCCAGAATGTAATACCCAGAACCACCAGCAAAGACCCACATGGGAGAAGGGTGCCCAAGGCCAGGGATATTACCGCCGACTTTGCTGGAGCCCTGGCTGCCCTGCGTTACAGCTTCTCCCCACCAAGGAGTCTCGGCAGTGTGCCAATACCTCCCCGAAGGGAAAAGCTGTAATGCAGACCAGCCGCAACTCCAGGACAGTTGTAGGTGATCTGCCCAGACGGGCCATTCCCACCCACACCACCAACAATCCAGCCCCAGTCTCACCCACCCCACTGACAGTGGGCCCTAACCATAGAATAATAAAAAACAGTACTCACATAACGTTGCAGCTGCTCGGGTAGAAAAAGCTGTAAACAAAACAAAGAACATGTGTTACCTACGGTCACACCAGCAAAATCTAGCCCTCCCCGGGGGCAGATAGGGGGTGGGGGGTTATCCTGCACTCCTCCCTGGGCTCAGGCGTCCGTTCCTAGGAGCAGATATCTGGTCCCAGGAAGGGCTGCATGACTTGGCACCCACTCCATTGCGGGTGGGGGGGAGGGGGTCAACGCCCCATCCCATTAGAAAATTCCCTGACACTTTGGGGATCCCCACCGCCCCCCCTAAAAAGCGTTCCACCATTTTCATTTTTTTCCTTTGGTAACCCAACTCCCCTTGGTGCAGAGGGTCACATTGGTGTGCCAATCTGGCGCCGGGGTGCCCAAACCTTACTGCCACACCCACTGGGGGGCCTGTCCCACCATTTTTGGGGGCCCTCTCCCCCCTCAACCCAAATGGCTGGGGGACACACCTCATGCAGGCCTCCCTGGGCCTCCTCCAAACGGCTGCGTGAGGTACACCCCACCTCCATTTGGGATGAGGGGGGAGAGGGCCACCCCAAAAGGTGGGGCAGGACCCCCAATAGATGGGGCAGTAGGGTTTGGGCACCCTGGGGGCAGATAGCCACACTAATGTGGCCATCTGCACCAAGCAAAGTTGGGTAAACAAAAAACAAAATGCAAATTCACAGGCTGCTTTTTAGGGGGGGCTGAGGGCCACCCTAAATTGGCAGCGCATGATGTACCGCAATGGGGGGTGGCCCTCAACCCCCCCACCCCAAATGGAGGGCCCCACCTCATTCAACCCTCCCTGGGGGCAGATATCTGCTCCTAGGAAGGGGCATTTGACCCCAGGGAGGGATGCATGAGGTGAGGCCCCCCCCTATCTGCCCCCAGGGCGGGTTGCATGAGGTGGGGCCCTCCATTTGGGGTGGGGGGGTTGAGGGCCACCCCCCGTTGCGGTACATCATGCGCTGCCAATTTAGGATGGCCCTCAGCCCCCCCTAAAAAGCAGCCTGTGATTTTGTATATTTATTTTTGTTTACCCAACTTAGCTTGGTGCAGATAGGCCCATTAGTGTGGCTATCTGCCCCCAGGGTGCCCAAACCCTACTGCCCCATCTATTGGGGGTCCTGCCCCACCTTTTGGAGTGCCCCCCCACCCCACCCCCAATGGCTTGGAGACACACCTCATGCAGGCCTCCCTGGGCCTCCTCCAAACGGCTGCGTGAGGTACACCCCACCTCCATTTGGGGTGAGGGGGGAGAGGGCCACCCCAAAAGGTGGGGCAGGACCCCCAAATAGATGGGGCAGTAGGGTTTGGGCACCCTGTGGGCAGATAGCCACACTAATGTGGCCATCTGCACCAAGCAAAGTTGGGTAAACAATAAACAAAATGCAAATTCACAGGCTGCTTTTTAGGGGGGGCTGAGGGCCACGCTAAATTGGCAGCGCATGATGTACCGCAACGTGGGGTGGCCCTCCACCCCCCCCCACCCCAAATGGAGGGCCCCACCTAATGCAACCCTCCCTGGGGGCAGATATCTGCTCCTAGGAAGGGGCATCTGACCCCAGGGAGGGATGCATGAGGTGAGGCCCCCCCTATCTGCCCCCAGGGAGGGTTGCATGAGGTGGGGCCCTCCATTTGGGGTGGGGGGGTTGAGGGCCACCCCCCGTTGTGGTACATCATGCGCTGCCAATTTAGGGTGGCCCTCAGCCCCCCCTAAAAAGCAGCCTGTGATTTTGTATATTTTTTTTTTGTTTACCCAACTTCGCTTGGTGCAGATGGGCCCATTAGTGTGGCTATCTGCCCCCAGGGTGCCCAAACCCTACTGCCCCATCTATTGGGGGTTCTGCCCCACCTTTTGGGGTGCCCCCCCATCCCACCCCCAATGGCTGGGGGACACACCTCATGCAGGCCTCCCTGGGCCTCCTCCAAACGGCTGTGTGAGGTGCGCCCCACCTCCATTTTGGGTGAGGGGGGAGAGGGCCACCCCAAAAGGTGGGGCAGGACCCCCAATAGATGGGGCAGTAGGGTTTGGGCACCCTGGGGGCAGATAGCCACACTAATGTGGCCATCTGCACCAAGCAAAGTTGGGTAAACAAAAAACAAAATGCAAATTCACAGGCTGCTTTTTAGGGGGGCTGAGGGCCACCCTAAATTGGCAGCGCATGATGTACCGCAATGGGGGCTGGCCCTCAACCCCCCCCACCCCAAATGGAGGGCCCCACCTCATGCAACCCTCCCTGGGGGCAGATATCTGCTCCTAGGAAGGGGCATCTGACCCCAGGGTGGGATGCATGAGGTGAGGCCCCCCTATCTGCCCCCAGGGAGGGTTGCATGAGGTGGGGCCCTCCATTTGGGGTGGGGGGGTTGAGGGCCACCCCCCGTTGCGGTACATCATGCGCTGCCAATTTAGGGTGGCCCTCAGCCCCCCCTAAAAAGCAGCCTGTGATTTTGTATATTTTTTTTTGTTTACCCAACTTCGCTTGGTGCAGATGGGCCCATTAGTGTGGCTATCTGCCCCCAGGGTGCCCAAACCCTACTGCCCCATCTATTGGGGGTCCTGCCCCACCTTTTGGGGTGCCCCCCCACCCCACCCCCAATGGCTGGGGGACACACCTCATGCAGGCCTCCCGGGCCTCCTCCAAACGGCTGCGTGAGGTACACCCCACCTCCATTTGGGGTGAGGGGAGAGAGGGCCACCCCAAAAGGTGGGGCAGGACCCCCAATAGATGGGGCAGTAGGGTTTGGGCACCCTGGGGGCAGATAGCCACACTAATGTGGCCATCTGCACCAAGCAAAGTTGGGTAAACAAAAAACAAAATGCAAATTCACAGGCTGCTTTTTAGGGGGGGCTGAGGGCCACCCTAAATTGGCAGCGCATGATGTACCGCAACGGGGGGTGGCCCTCAACCCCCCCACCCCAAATGGAGGGCCCCACCTCATGCAACCCTCCCTGGGGGCAGATAGCTGCTCCTAGGAAGGGGCATCTGACCCCAGGGAGGGATGCATGAGGTGAGGCCCCCCCTATCTGCACCCCCCAACCCACCCCCAATGGCTGGGGGACACACCTCATGCAGGCCTCCCTGGGCCTCCGCCAAACGGCTGCGTGAGGTACACCCAACATCCATTTGGGGTGAGGGGGGAGAGGGCCACCCCAAAAGGTGGGGCAGGACACCCAATAGATGGGGCAGTAGGGTTTGGGCACCCTGGGGGCAGATAGCCACACTAATGTGGCCATCTGCACCAAGCAAAGTTGGGTAAACAAAAAACAAAATGCAAATTCACAGGCTGCTTTTTAGGGGGGCTGAGGGCCACCCTAAATTGGCAGCGCATGATGTACCGCAACGGGGGGTGGTCCTCAACACCCCCCACCCCAAATGGAGGGCCCCACCTCATGCAATCCTCCCTGGGGGCAGATATCTGCTCCTAGGAAGGGGCATCTGACCCCAGGGAGGGATGCATGAGGTGAGGCCCCCCTATCTGCGCCCAGGGAGGGTTGCATGAGGTGGGGCCCTCCATTTGGGGTGGGGAGGGTTGAGGGCCACCCCCCGTTGCGGTACATCATGCGCTGCCAATTTAGGGTGGCCCTCAGCCCCCCTAAAAAGCAGCCTGTGATTTTGTATATTTTATTTTGTTTACCCAACTTTGCTTGGTGCAGATGGGCCCATTAGTGTGGCTATCTGCCCCCAGGGTGCCCAAACCCTACTGCCCCATCTATTGGGGGTCCTGCCCCACCTTTTGGGGTGCCCCCCCACTCCACCCCCAATGGCTGGGGGAAACACCTCATGCAGGCCTCCCTGGGCCTCCTCCAAACGGCTGCGTGAGGTACACCCCACCTCCATTTGGGGTGAGGGGGGAGAGGGCCACCCCAAAAGGTGGGGCAGGACCCCCAATAGATGGGGCAGTAGGGTTTGGGCACCCTGGGGGCAGATAGCCACACTAATGTGGCCATCTGCACCAAGCAAAGTAGGGTAAACAAAAAACAAAATACAAATTCACAGGCTGCTTTTTAGGGGGGGCTGAGGGCCACCCTAAATTGGCAGCGCATGATGTACCGCAACGGGGGGTGGCCCTCAACCCCCCCACCCCAAATGGAGGGCCCCACCTCATGCAACCCTCCCTGGGGGCAAATAGGGGGGGGCCCACCTCATGCATCCATCCCTGGGGTCAGATGCCCCTTCCTAGGAGCAGATATCTTCCCCCAGGGAGGGTTACAAGGGGTGTCCCGTTCTACTTCGGTGGGGGGGCATCCCTCCCCCCTTTCATTCAATAAAAAATCCATGGTGGCTAGTGGCCCCCCACTCCCACCCCTTCCGACCACCCCTTTTCCACATACTTTCAATTATTTATTTTTTTCATTCCCCTGGGGCAGATGGTCAGCCATCTGCCCCAGGGTTCTCATGCATGTGCCCCCATGCTTTGGGGGCCGGGAGGGGGAGAGGGCTGCTTACTTGAGGCAGCCCCCTCCCCCCCCCACAAACGGATCCATGGTGGTCTAGTGGGTTGCTGGTCACGGATTGAACGCTCTGCGCCGATCTGTGACCAGCAATGCCTCCTATATGTGGTGTCCTTGGAAAGGGGGGAACCCCCCCTTTCCAAGGACACCATTTTTTTACAAAATCCCTGGTGGTCTAGTGGGCCCCAGGGCCCAAAACCCCCTCCCACCTCCCTCCATCACTCGATTTTGTTATTTTTTTTTTTTATTTCACCCCTGGGGGCAGTGATCATCTGCCCCCAGGGGTCTCTGCCGCTGTGGCCCCATGCCTTGGGGCCACGGGGGAGGGGGGCGCTTACCTAGTAAGCAGCCCCCTCCTCCCCCTGCGTCACAAACGGATCTGTATTGATCCGGTGCCATTGCTGCCCACGGATCGCGCGCCCTGCGCTCGATTCGCGGGCCGCAATGCCACACAATGGGTATCGTTGGAAAGGGGAGAATCTCCCCTTTCCAACGATACCCGCCTCGATCTCCGGCTTGAAATACAGCCGGAGATCGAGGCGGACAAAAAAGGTCTCTTACCTTCTCTCTTCCCCGCAGCAGCCGAAAATGGCTGCTGCAGGGAATTTACTTTCAGTTTCACGCCGACGTGCGTTACGCACGCCGACGTGAAACTGAAGGTAATCCAGCCCCCTGGCAGTGAGGGGGGACCTCCCCCTCACATAGCCCGAGGGTTGGATTACAGTTTTGAGCGATCCCTGCTTTGCAGGGATCGCTCAAAACAAGGTGCCGAAAAGGACGAGCTATCTCGTCCTTGGCACTGCGTGTGCACTTCCAAGGACGAGATACCTCGTCCTTGGCACTTAAAGGGTTAAGAATGATTTTCCAGAACCAGCTTTACCACTAATATAGAGGAGTAGAAGTTTAAAATTTTGACAGCTATAAGTTTTACTTTCATGCTTCAAACCATGTTCAATTTCTTTAGTCATTTCTAGGTAAATGCCAAGTTGCTCATCATTTAGCTATGATTTCATCACTGACAACTTTTCTTCTGATTGTTCATATTGATACATGGTGTTCTCTACTTCAGTCATGCTATTTCTGCTTCATTCACAATGAGTGGCTCTCCAAGTGGTTCTTGGCTTCCTGTAACAGAAGGTTAACTGCCCTCAGGAGTGTCTTCATTTAGTTGTGCTCCAACTTCTTCCTCTTGTTGGCGTTTTGTCCACCATGTTTTTGTATTGCTTGATATTGACATTTGTTATACTGCTTTCATTTGCATTGAATGTAGCTTCAAATGAATCATGGTTATCTAATAAATCCTCCTCTTTTCTCCATGGTTTAAAACATTTCAGTAGGGCCATGTAATAAAGTTCTCTATGTTGACAAGTTTTAGATGATAATTCTACATGATTAATTAGGCTGGGTTTGGTAAGTTTGATGAGGCTTCCTTCACAAGGTGAAACCACATATTTTCCACATTTTTCATCTGGTTTGACATTATTTTTGTAGGAGAAATGTTGGGCTATGTGTTACAGTCACATGTTTTCCAAGGCATGCTTCTGTTTGGGTAGTATGTGTCTAACACATTTCTTTTTTAAATGTCCCGACTGTTGTAATCATTTTTCGTTATTGTTTCTATGGGCCTCATTACGACCCAGGCGGTAAGTTACCGCCTGGGTCGTACCTTTACCACCATGGCGTAAACTACGTTTACGCCATGGTGGTTGGCGGACGTACCGCCCCATTCCGAGGTTGGCGGGGTGGTAAGTCCCCATTAACCCATTTACCCTTCCCCATTCCCATTTTTGCCCCATAGGGCATAATGGGAGTGGGGAAGGCGTTAATTACGCCACCGTAAATTACGGTGGCGTAATTAACAACAAGGTCCCTTAGCGCCATGGATTTTAACACCTGCTAAAAGCAGTTGTTAAATCCTCCATGGCGCTAAGGGACCTCGGAATCAGGCGGTAAGGGTTGGCGCTGTTTACGCCGCCGTAAACCCCTTACCGCCTGGGTCCTAATGAGGCCCTATGTCTTGATAGGATTTCAGCACTCTTTTTCTGGATGCAGCTGGACCAAGGTTTAGCCAGACTATGTGTTCAGATTTGCCATATTAGGCTGTGCCTTTTCAATGGTCTGCAGCTTCGTAGTATCCACATTCTCTATGGGACAACATTTTATGCCAAAGCTGTACAATTTTTGTAACAGTGGTTTGTCAAATGATATGCCATCCCAGAGCTCTATTTTCTCAGCTTTGTTTAGGTAGGTTATGAGATATCTTAACAGCAGTGGAATTATCTGCAATATATTGTATATCTACGTTAGCATTCCACAGGAGGGCAATGATTGTATTTTAATCATTGATGTACTTTGAAACTTTGTTTCTTTTAATGCTGTATGTGTTTTAGGCGATTTGCCCTTCCCACTGTGTCTAACAGAAGATGTCACGCTGTTTACTTGTCCTTTTACTGAAACTGGTCTAGGGAAACCAAAGGGAAACCAAAGCGGCATTTGGTGTAGTATTTGCCTTTGTTTTTATATCTGCATCGGCAGTATTTGCCACATTTATGTTTTTGGAAGCATACAATGTGTGTACATAACTCAGTATGTGTGGTTTCTGAAGGGATGTCGCAGGATATGTATTCATGAATAAACTGCAAAACAGTGGCATCACTGTCATGACCATCTTTAGGAGCATCTTTTATCCACAACGCATGTGGATGTGTGGTGCTCCTCTGGTTTGATTTTCTTTTCTCAAAAAGAAGTGTTCCACTTCTCCAATGGGGAGGCATATTTTTATTACAGATAAAGTGCAGCATGGCAATAAAGTGGTGGTGAAAATATCTTGATACATTTACGGGGTTAAGAGAACAGAGTTCTTGTGTTTTTATGTCTATTCCTTCTTAGGTTTGGTTTGCTGTCCGTAAGAAGTCGTGCAAGTCATCCCAAGGAAATTCTGCACATCTTAAAGTAACAAACCATGTAGGTGGGCCAGGTTCCATAGCATAGACCGTACATCAGTGTGAGATCAGAACCAGTATTCTGTTGTACCACGCATGTTTGCCAAGAGATTTGTGATACTTGAATGCAAAACCTCATCTTTGTCTTTTATCTTTTGAAGTAGTTGGGTAACAGACATGTTTAAAAAATTGGAGCCTGTTTTTAATTTGTGTGCAACTCCGTAACTTGCTAGTTCAATTTCAAACAGAAGGTGGACTCCGTATTCAACATTTTGTCTGAATCTGTTGTCTTCACAATACATTTGTAGCAGTGATATTCTGATGCTGTTATTTGTGTGGATCTTTCATCATATCTTCCCCCTTTTCCCTTAGGAAAGAGTAGAGGCAACCCACGTGCTTCTACACTTTTCTCCCATATGCTGATTGGAGATCCTTTGGCTTGACACATTTGATATGTTTCTAATGCATCGTCTATGGTGTCTTTGGAGTGTACCGCCCTAAAATAATGGATGCAGTAGTAGAATCTAATAGTTCAAATTGGCCAATTGGCGATGAATACTGAATTATTTCGGTGGTTTCTCTTAAGTTCTGTTCAATTTTTTATATCTTTATAGTATCATTGTTTTCTATTAAATGTTGTAGGGTTTTTCTAACTTTTTTAAAGTTTACTAGTTGTTGCCAAATTTGTTTGTCTGTTGGTACATCGTTAACTAGGATAATCAAAGATTGAACTTTTGTTGGTTGCACTCCTAGAGTTTCTACATTTTCGTTAAGATCTCATGGCAAATATACTACTTTACCACACATGCCATTTAAGAATTCAGAAGGAGGCAATTTGGCTGTTTTGGGTTGAAGGCGTATTATAGCTTAAATGGGTGTACTGTTTGGATTATAATACTGTCATACAAATTAAGCTGTTGGCTGTTGGAGATGTTTTGGAAGTAGGAATATTTCCAAGATATTAGTGACAGCACGTGATAGCATTTGGTTATTATCAAGCTTTGTGTTGCAGTATGTGCAAAGTATGGAAGGGTATAGATATAAAGATAATTGGAACATTGGGATTCCTCATTGTCCTCTATTTTGTAAGTCATATTTACATTTTTGTGTTCTTTTCATAAATAGTTCACTCGACAACCCACACATACTCGGTCTGGTACTTCAGCACGTGTGCTTTTAAACTTTGCTGTTTCTTCCTTGTATGTGTTTATTAGTAGATTAGTGTTTGTAAGATTTTCAGTAATATTCTCTAAAGTTACTGAATTTTCTAAGTTTTCTTCACTTCTAAAATATTTACTTTGGATGTGCTCTATTTGTTGGAGTTCTTTGGCTGTTCCATGTAGGAGCATGTTATTAAAATGTTGCAGTTGTAAAGCAGGACTTTTTGCATATTATAGTCTCTGCATAATATTTCTTAGAGTGGAATGGTGTGTTCCTAACATTTTATTTATTTATTTATATTTATATAGCACGCAAGCAGCCCAAGGGCATTGAGGTGTGGAAGGTGCGGAAGGTGCTTTTGCAAGCAGTTCCTGAAATGCAGGCTAATGAAAGTCTGCGCAGTCCAGTGTAGTTTGTAATGTTTTTTTCTAATTGTGTCTTTTACTTTCACATAGTGATTGATGAATTGTCATAAATATTTGAATGATTGTTGCTGTACATTACACATTTGTATTTGTAGACCCGATCGATTGGTTGGTTGGAAGGCACAACAATCCATACTAAACATCTTAGTAGCCCTACATGAGAACAACACTGCAGTAGTCAGACTGAACCTGGAAGGTCATCTATCAGAAGAAATCCTGGTGAAAAGAGGAGTAAGGCAAGGGTGCATGGTTGACCCCTTCCTTTTTAATTTTTACCTCTCGGACTTTGGTGAAGAGGTCGGCCCTGCAGTATTAGCGAGTGCCAAAGTTGGGTAGGAAGCAATAAAATGTCTCATGTATGCCGATGCTATTGTCCTCATTGATAGAACACCTGTGGCGCTTCAAAGGATGCTGAGTGCCCTAGAAATCTACATGAAGGGGAATTACCTAATAGTGAATACAGAAAAAACAAACATAGTTCTGTTTGGAGGAAAAGAAAAGGGAGACAGCTTCCCCTGGACTATAGGTGGCCAAATAATTCCAGTAATGGAGGAAATTGTATACCTAGGATACACACTATACGCCAAAGCTCGAATGGCTCAAACAGTGCCACAATAGTCTATAAGATGGCTCAACATACAGCACAACTACAAAGAATAGTAGGCCAATTTTGCAAGTTTTCACTTCTGCCAGCACTAAGGTTTTACAAAGCTAAGATCATACCAGCACTCCTCTATGGCATTGAGGCCAAATCATTGGCATGGAATATTGATTAGAACAGAATAAAGGGACTAATCTGGAAGAAGGTTTTAAACCTCCCAAAATGTCAACCATTGACATTCATAAGATTTGAGTTGGGACTAAAATCCCTAAAATCCCAAATGAACTGGAAATTGGTCTCATTATATAGGGCCTCATTACACGGATGGCGGTGAACCATGGCGCTATTAGCGTCATGGTTCATGCTGGTAAAATACCGGCACCGCCTTGGCGGAAAGGGGAATTACCACCCCATTCCAAGTTTGGCGGGACGGTAATTCCCCCTTCCACCATTGCCCTTCCCCATTCCCATTTTTGCCCCATAGGGCTCAATGGGAATGGGGAAGGAGCTAATTACAGTACTGCAAATTGCGATACCTTAATTAGCTCCCTGGGTCCCTTTGCGGGTTGGTTTTTAATGCCTGCAAAAAGCAGACGTTAAATCCCCCAACCCGCAAAGGGACCTCGTAGTAAGGCTGTAAGGATTTACCGGTACCAGTATTTTACCGGTACCGGTAAATCCTTACCGCCATCCGTGTAATGAGGCCCATAGACTCATAATTTATCCATTAAATAACTCGCTATACAAAGATCTCAGAAACCATCTTGAGCACCATCCATCGGTCCTATAGGACTTAAAAAATTTGCCAAAGGAAATTCTACTCAATGTTGACACGGATGAAGCTACACTGGTGTCAAATCCGATGAAGTCAAAAAAGGCAATAGAGACAAATGATTGGATCCAGACAATCGACAAAATGAAATCATTAGTAACATCTACTCTGCCCTGTGAAAAAAACCCTGGGTTACCTGCCTAAGTATTTAATAATGTTTCCAGACCCTAAAATAAGGCAGAATTTCCTTAGGGTGTGGCTTAATCCGATACACACAGGAGCCATCCTGGTAAAGAGAGGTCATGATGATCAATGTAAAATCTTATGCCTAGGATGTAAAGACGCAAACAACAGACTCTCAAACATTTATTGTGACACTGTCTAGGAACCTGGAATGCCAGGAAAAGACATCTGGGAAGATGTATTTCAACAACTGACCATGAAGAGGGTTTATCTTAACAGGTGTTTTGGAATAGATTAATTACTGGACAGCAAAGTACTCTGACAATTAATGTTGTGAGAGTTCTTCAAGAGACTGAGTTCATTGCAGCAAAATACTGCTAATAATGCTATTTAATATCTATAATTGATTTTATCTTTTTTAGTACTGCTCTTTATTCATTTATGCTTTTTTTTTCTCCTTCCTTCTATTTCCTTTAAAATGTAGAAAGGGAGAAATGTAGTTGTGAAAAATCAAATTTGGTTATAACACAAATAAAAAACAAAAAAATAAAAAAAAGAAAGAAAACGTTGATTGAAAGTTTGTTGTGGAAGTTTTTTCGATAAGGGTTTTTTGTGCTATAATGGTGTTTTCTAGCATTTCATACCCTTGGCCATTATTATGTATGGCAATTGGGTTTTTCTTTTCTTGTTTATAATCCTCTTTATTAAAATATGGTTCTGTGCTGCATGTGTGAATCCATTCACCTTCACAGAAGTTTGAAAAGGTATCTATGTTGACATTGTGCATGTTTAGAAGTACTTTTTGTAATTTACTGATTAATTTTGTTAGTGGTTTCATTCTGTTTAAAGATTAATATAAAAATGTTCTTTTGAGCAGTACTGTACTGTTAATTTGAACTTCCAGGATTAGTCTTCTGTGGTATTTTAAGGGTAACGTGTGACTTCAGCTGTTTTAATAAGATTGTGAAGTACTCTACGGTGGAACATTTATTGAAAAATTAATTTTTTGGAATGCTTAACTGTGTCGATATTAATATTGTTCAATATAGTGGTAGGGTCATTAGCAGTTTTCTACTTGTTTATACTTTATTTATTTATTTATTGTAATGTGATACAGTTTTAAAAAAATTAAAACTTTACACATTTAACACAAATTTACAGGAAGGCACAAGAAATTAGAATACTTACTTAATAATTAATACATCAGTACATCAAACGTCAATCAATTCATTGGACTTTCTCGTATAAATACATATACTTAATATGTATATTGATAGAAGAAAACCTTAGTAACACACTTAATAAGCAAATTTCCCTGAAGGGGGTGTTCAAATTAATCAGATCTTAGGTCAGGTCATTAAGATCAGAGCGAAGAATGATACCTCTTACTGATCACAACTACTCATTTGTTTTTCTGCAATTAACCAGATGTTAAATAGTGCGATATGGAGCCTAGAGTTTAGAGTGTTAATACAATCATTCCAGAACTCATGAGATCCCAGATGATCCATTTTATGTACATAAGTTCTGAAATACTTGGAATAATGGTGATTCATCGATGGGCACTGTGTTAACACATGCCTTGCTGTTTCAGAGTTGGATGAAATACCACAAACTCTGCAGTTTTTTATAGATTGTCGAGATAAATGAACCCAAGGTCTACTTACTAATGTGGGTAGATAATTGATGTGCAGGAGCAAGATGAAACATCTCAACGCCGGGGAAGGGCAGAGATTGAGATATAATTGACTCTTCTTGAAAGTATAGAGGACATAAGTCACAAAACTATAATTTATCAAGTTGGCCAAATGCACAAAATTCTCCTGCCAGTCCCAAAGTGCGATGGACTTCTGCAGACAGTAAAACTACTTTTGGTTATCTTGGCCCCAACACGGGGACCAGCCGCTTGCCTCACTCAGCGCCAACATATCTTGCTCCAATTTAGACTGTTTACAGCCTCCCAAAAGATCTTTTACACATTTCAATAAAGGGTTAGTTGGATTGTTCTTAATCTTAATGTAAAGCTCAGCTCTCTTTTGCAATACAACAGATTTAAGGGAAAGAAGCCCTAGTTCTAAACGTAATATTGCCACCGGGATGCATTGGGGAGACCAAGTATACGTCTCCAGAATTTCCCCTCCAAGAGCTGAAGCCAGTCTAGATTCATGTTAGTCAATGATTCTAGCCCATAGGTGACCATAGGTATGACACACTGCACATAAAGTTGTCTTGCACCCCAGATTGAATAACCACTCTGATCCTAGATAATCCTCCATATTAAAGCTATAAGTTGAGCTGCTTTTATCTTTCTTGCCTGGATACAGAGTGTATATTTACCTCTATTATCAAACTCCACTCCTAGATATTTATAGGAGTTTGTATAATTAATTTCAAGCCTGCCAACATACATAGTGGGGCGTGCAACTTTACCTGCAGTATATAGAAGTACTTCGGTTTTATTCTGATTGATGGTCAATTCATTCACCTCTGCGTATTGCCACAGCCTAACCGCTGATCTCTGAAGTCCACTGAATGTGTGATCAAAAAACACAACATCGTCGGCGTAGGCCAAGATAGTACACTGGGTCTTACCCACTTTTGGGGGACAATTCCGTATACCCCGAAGGTATTCAGGTATGTCTGAGACAAAGAGGTTGTAAAGCAGGGGAGCAGTAACGCAGCCCTGCTTAACACCCCTTAACTGTGTAACTGGGCGTGTTAAATTACCTGTATTATCTAAGCGTAGCTGTACCAAGGTGTTTGTGTGAAGTAGCTCTAAATAGTAAATGAGAGCTGGAGGACAAGACCAGCTTTTAAGTTTATGCCAGAGTAAAGCTCTATTGACTGTGTCGAAAGCTCCCTAAAGTCGACATAAAGAGCATATAAAGGTGGACTATTGGGCTGTAATGCCTTGTTCCTAAATGAATCCATGACTAACAAATTGTGTGACGTTGAGTAACCAGGTCTAAAGCCGCTCTGAAAATGGTCTAAGATCCCCGTTTTTTCCACCCATGCTTGTAGCTTTTTTAGTAGGAACGAAGCAAATAATTTTCCAGTGCTATCTAGCATTGAGAGGAGTCGATAATTAGAAGGGTCCTGTCTGTTACCCTTTTTAAAAACTGGTATCAGAATGGCCCTTTGCCATGTGGTCGGCACTCTACCGTCAGCTATTACTTTCTCGAACAGTAACTTCATTAAGTGTTCTCAAAATAGGGGATTACTCTTTAGGACTGCGTTGGAAAGTCCATTGGGTCCCGGGGCACGAGAAGCTTTTAAGTTTTTGATGTTACTTAATAGATCATTAATAGTGACTGTAAAGGGGGAAGGTATTAGGGAGATATAACCAGATGACTCTTCGAACCCAGCGCCACTTCCATTACGCATTTCAAGAAAGGAAACCCATTCCTGGGCACCTATTGGGTTCAGCATTGGGATTCTCCCTTTACTCTTTGCTCCCCCTAGAATTGCCCATATATTACGGTAATTTCTGGAGCAAAGCACACTTACTGTTTTACACCAGTTGCCCAATTTCATATTTTTTTATAGTGTTTTAACCACGTATGGTATTTATTTTTTAATTTTCGAGTATTGAGGGCAATTAGATTTAAAGAATGGTTAGTGGTTCTGAGTTTCCGTATATCTCCCCTAAGTTTACGTTTTGCATTGCGAATTATCTTATCAAATGGGGGATTCGAGGACATTTCCTTCAGTGCCAATGGGCGTCTGCATATTGCATGTTCCCCCGAGAAACTGGTTATCCAGTTTTCAATTTCATCGGGCGACATGGCACCTAGTTTTGTTGCATAGTCTAAGTTCCACTGGTCAGTAACCCTAGAGGCCTTAATAATATTATTGTCAGACCAGATAATTCGGTTTACTGGATAGTTTACAATTAATTCACCGCTATGGATATTCTGAGGAATGGAAAGAATAGTTTCTATGGTCAAAATTAGCGGATTATGATCACTCCAAGGGCTCTGGGTTACTGACATATCGAGGACCTTAGTTGCCACTTCGGTACTGGTGTAAATATAGTCGATTGTACTCTGGTACAATCCCTGATGCCAGGTACTCTTTCCTGGTCTATCACTCTGGGTTCGACCATTCATTATCTCCAAGTACCAACATTTGAAGAATAGACGCCAGCATTCACCCTCAGTATCCTCTAATGCAGTCTCCATTCTGCTATCTTGGTGTAAGCCATTAGTGTGAACAGATCCCCGGGCCCCAATAATATGACAATTCAAGTCACCGGCAAAAATAATGTGGTTAGACCCGGTGTTCATTCTCCATTTGCCAATTAAATCATGGAGTGCTTCTTGTATTAGTTCTCAATGCTTAGCACCCGGGGGGTTGTAGACATTGATTATGAGCACTTTTATCGCTGTGACATACATCCCTAGTACTGCTTCAATTGCACAGATATATAAGTTATGGATAGCCTGATACTAGGGATGGTATTCTTCACTCCAATCAATAATCCACCAAATGGGCGACCCCTGGGACCTTTTTTAGCTGGACAGTAGTGTATAGCATAACCGTCCATGAGAAGTGGTGACATGAGCCAAGTCTCCTGGAGTAGGAAAAAATCTTGAGTACCAATAAGCAGAAGAGAACCCTGAGAGGTACGAAGATGAGTGAAGCCTCGAGTATTCCAAGACAAAAGAGAACAAGTTCATTGCTTTTGGAGGACCATAGGGAGTGAGTCAGCCAGCCATTTCAAGGTGTTTTGAATATCACTTAGTTGTACCTTCTTGTTAGTAGGGAGGTTAGGCATTATGGCCTGACTGGTCTTCCTGGTGCTATCTACGCTTGGTATTAATGGGTCCTCTTCTTCTTTGTTTACATCAACCCCCAATCCCACCTGTGCTAGACTAGATTTATGAGCACGAATTAGCTCGATCGTTTCATGTACCTCACAGTGTAGCGCAGTTACATTGGGGTTGGGTACTTTCAAATGTTGCACAAAGGAGAAATCTTCAGACCGTATAACCCGCAGTTGTGGGATTAGATGAAGTTTGGCCAGCACTTGAGATCTGTTCAGCCATTTATTTGCATTCCTTTGATTCAAATTTTAAATGTAGCATATTTTCAATAGAGTATTGTTAGGTTTATCGTTTTGTTTCATGGCTGACGTTCTGTGCTGCATGTGTGAATCCATTCACCTTCACAGAAGTTTGAAAAGGTATCTATGTTGACATTGTGCATGTTTAGAAGTACTTTTTGTAATTTACTGATTAATTTTTTTAGTGGTTTCATTCTGTTTAAAGATTAATATAAACATTTTCTTTTGAGCAGTACTGCACTGTTAATTTGAACTTCCAGGATTAGTCTTCTGTTGTATTTTTAAGGGTAAAGTGTGACTTTTCAGCTGTTTTCATAAGATTGTGAAGTACTCTACGGTGGAACATTTATTGAAAAATTAATTTTTTGGATTGCTTAACTGTGTCGATATTAACATTGTTCGATAGTGGTAGGGTCATTAGCAGTTTTCTACTTGTTTATACTTTTTTTAATTTTAATTTTTTGGAGGGGCAATCATTTTTTTAGTGGTTGCTTGTTCAGTTTTGGTGTCTAACTGTTTGAGCAGTTTTGTTTGAATATTTGCTATAAATTCTGCTAGAGGTGGATGAGTTTCTATGCAGTTGCTTTTCAGTAGGCATTCTGTTCTGTCTCTTGGAGAAAAAAGTGAAGTGTGTGTTTGAAAGTTGGTGAATATGTTTGCGGTATTGTGATCAAGTGTGTGAATATGATGGTTGACATAAATAGAGCGCTGTGTGATTCTGCAATGGGCTGCTAGATGTGGTTGGGAAGGTTGTAAGAGTAGCTGTGTGTGTAGATGTGTGAAGGGCTTGGGTTAGTGCATAAGAGAGTGGTAGTGTCAATGAATAAGTAAGGACATTACAATGTTTTGAGGATAATAGTGGGTGTTATTATAATGGTGTTTAGATGAAAGTAAAAAGAGTGTACATGGTGAGGTGTAATGAATAAGAGTGAAATAAATGTTGATTTGAAAGGAATTTTGTAGGCTACTATGTGGCTAAACTATACTGTATGAGTAACAGAAAGAATACTACTACACTACTGCACTTACTTTGTAGGATGTAAGAGTACATTTCTTCAGGTTGTTGTCATCCAGGAGGTTGTTGTTCACTGCAATTGTGAAAGAAGAAAGTTAGTGGGCATGTATGGTAATGGTGAAGTCATTTTAGTACAAGAAGACATTATTTATGAATGTGGGAGGAGTTGTTGGGAAGAAGAGTTCATAACATTAGGCCTCATTACGAGTATGGTGGTAACCCTGCCGGTGCTGCAGAAGGGTTGCTACCAGATTCCTAATAATTTTTTGGCACCCTGCATCCCGGTGCCAACAAGTCCTGTTGGCCTGGGAAGTCAGGTACTGCACAATGTTAGTCCCTATTCCTTTGGAGTCGCATAGGACTCTACATGAATGGGGGCATTGGAGCACTGGCATATGGGGATGGTGGTCCTGTGATAAGTATGCCTAATGGGGCCACAGGAAGGAATTGTGACATTTTTACGCAATGCAAAATGAAAAATGCTGTACATTTAAAAAGCTGTCCTTTTTGGGAGAATTGTACATGAAAGTTAAAACATGTTTTTGTGGATTTATAGCAGCACTGTGCGTAACATTTTTATAAAAAAAAGAAATGGAGATGGAAAATATTTGTAGAACACTTTTAAGTGCCACTTGTGTGAAGGTTTATTATGTGGTCAGTACATGCATACTTGCGAATATGATGCATAAATGGTGGACCCATATGCATGCAGAAAATATACATTTGTATGATGGGGTGGGTGGTTCGTATTGCTACCAGCCTCCCCAAACATCACACCACACGTTTCTTCAGTGTTGGCAATAAAAGGCTGTGGGTTTTATTGGTACAGATATGGCCATAAACAAGAAAGACATAACCACATATCATTGTATATTGTACTTTTGGGCATCAGGTCCTGAGGTTTCCCCCTTTGGTCTGTGCCGCCATTCTTGTACCACGGCTTGCGTGCAGTCACCGTGCAGTGTTCTGTCTTTTCTCCTGTTGGTTCTCTCCCTTTTTCTAGAGTGGGAGGGTTTTTGTGAAAGAAAAATAAAAGTGAGACTCTGAGTGAACAGTGTACTCGCTAGTGTTTGGGTCCCCGTGCAGGGTCCCAAACTGTTTGTGCTATTCTGGCTGTAAGAAGCCAGTTATATAGGACTTTGTGAGGCCAGCCACCAGGCCGGCAATGGGACAGAGTGTCTAAGCACCTGGCGGATGTGACCTTTGTATTTCCTTGGTTTTCCTACTTCCCCATATCCTGGGTGCTTAGCACCTGTTTGGTAAGGAAGGGCGAGGTGTTGCTTCTCACCTCGCCCTTCCTTCTTGTCAATGCCGTGCGGCGACTGCGTGTCGCCCGGCCATGCTGAGGGGAGGGGACAGATAGCCCTGCTTGTGGTTCTGCTGCCATGGGGCATCAGTTACCAAGCCTTGCTTGGTACCTGGCAGCGTTGCCTAAAACTGGTGGATCATATGCATGCAGAAAATATACATTTGTATGATGGGGTGGGTGAGTCATATTGCTCCCACACTCCCCAAATATTACGCCACATGTTTGTTCGTTGTTGCCAATAAAATGCAGTGGGTTTTATTGGTACAGATATGGTCATAAACAAGAAAGACATAGGGCCTCATTACACGGTAGGCGGTGGACCAAGGTGCTGTTAGCACCTTGGTCCATGCCGGTAAAATACCGGCACTGCCTTGGAGGAAAGGGGAATTACCACCCATAGTCACATATCATTGTATATTGTACTTTTGGGCACCGGGTCCTGAGTTTACATCCTCTGGCCTGTGCCACCACACTTGGGCTGGTTGTCAGCTGCCCTTGTTCCCCCAACAGTGTAGGTTAGTGAAAGCCTCTGGTAGCTAGATTATTTGTCTGTGAAAATACTCCATACCTAAACCAGATAGGTGGGCCCAGTCTTTGTGAAAAAGGTTGTGGTTGCCCAAAGTTATTGCTGTATGTTTTACAAACCCCAAGCCCCTCGATATACAGACTTTCTCAATCTGCCTGTTCAACTTTCCTCTGGCTGTGTCTACTGATTTGTAACAAATGGCCCCAGCCATGTTTTCCTGGGCAAGATTGTGCAGTAGTAGATTTCTGTGTCCCTCCAGTTGTGGGTGATGCCAGCCAAAGCGGTGCATATCAGCTTACTCCTCCCTATGTTTACCAGATCATTTCCTCCTAAATGAATGATCAGGAATTCCGGCGGGTCCCTGTAGATGACTAGGTCGGCTAGTTTCTCGTGAATTTCCTGCCAGTGGAGACCTCTGTATCCCCACCATGATGTAATTGTGTTCCTAAATGCTGGCCCCTCCTTTGTTTCTTTCGGCCCATCGTCCAGTTCTGAATACGAACAAATGGGCGACTATCCATACTGATCTTAGTTGCATGTCCATGGCTGTTTGTTGTCGGGGGGAAAGAATATCTACATTAGTTCTGGCCTGATATATCTTTTAAAACAGTCTGATTTCCACCCTCCTATTTTCTTTACCTGCTCTGCCCCCATGTCGCCTTACTAGGTGGTGGTTGCTGCCCTGATTATGAAAGAATGGGTGCCAAACTCTTTGGGATCCCATCATGCTTTACTAATGGTTTTCATCATAAAAACCCTTGAACTGGTAGTGGCTTAAAGACATATGTGTCCCTATGTACTAGGTATTAGGAATCGTCCCCCTACCTTTGGACGTTGCATGTAATATAGATTGGTTATGCATACCGGGTAGTTGGATGCATCGTCAATGCAGCAAATGTTTATTACTCTTTTTGCCCCCGTTTTTGATTGTTGGATGTTGATGGTGACGATGTCGCTTCTTACCCTGGTTTCCATCATGCCTAGACCATTGTTGGCTTTTGTGCTGGAAGCTATGAGCTCTCCCACGCGGAATGCCCCAAAATAAACGAGGCAAAAGCTGTCTGCAGTGTTTCATATGAGTGAGAGCATATGCCATCTAATAACCCTGTTATTTTGACTAGTTTCTGGAAATCTAGAGGGTGTCCCATATCTATTTGGGGTCCTTCGATCCTGCCCCATCCCTTTAGTGCGTATGTGATTAATGCGCTTCGTGTGGGACTTAGTCACCTAGTAGCTTTGAGAAATAAGATACTGCCACGAGAAGCCTCTTTACCCAGTCTCTTTTAAAACCCTGGTTGTGAGCCCACATTAGAAAAGCATTTATGTCTTTTATTGTTATTAATTCAACATGGTTCAGCCCTTTCACCATCAGATAGGGAAGATCCACATACTTAAAGTTTTTTGGATTGTCGTTGCACTTAACATGATCTGGACCCACCATTTGCAGTTGCACAATGTATGCCTGGAATGTTCCTTTTATTCTACATAGTGCATGATGTACTAGGCATTGTGCCTCTATAATTGGCACTGCTTGCGGTACTAACACCTTGAGAGCCCCTGATGCATGTGGAATGAGTGACCACACATAAGAGCTTCCGTTCCCAATGTTTCTTCCCCCTCCATTCATGTCATTATACAAACTGTTGGTACATTTGGAATGGTGTATATCCTCAATCGCATCCAAACCCAGCCCTTGATATGTAACATACTTCTTTTGTGCTTTCCTTTTTATCATTCGAGACACACTCTCAGGGGTGCCAGCTTTAACAGTGTTATCAAAAATATCATCATATTGTTTTGAATGATTGAACAATCCTTGAATTGCTGGAAACAAACTCTTTACTAATACCCTCAATGCCAATAGTGCACTCACGCTAGCTGTTGTGTGGTTCCTGCTACAATAATACTTGTTTGAACACTATTCCTGTGTGCATTTCCATTATTATTGTTAACATTCATGTTGCTACTAATATATGTTAATCCACTAATATTTTTAACATTTATATATACTGTCCCATTTAAGTATACAGTCCCATTCCCCCTTTATAGGACTTCCCCCTATAACATACTCTCGCCAAAAGTACCATCAATTACATACATAAACCTGCGTAGGCCCATATATTGTCATTTGCACATCTACACTTCAGAGCCCTACTTAACTTACAGTTATGTACATTGGTGAGGTTCAAAATCTTCTCTCCTAAAAATAGAAATGGACTACACAGAAAAAGAAACAAAGAAAAGGAGAGACATACAAGATGTACTTTTACACAGAGAGAGAGAGGTAAAGAGAGAGGGAGAAAAAGAGAGAAAGAAAGAAAGAAAGAAAGAAAGAAAGAAAGAAAGAAAGAAAGAAAGAAAGAAAGAAAGAAAGAAAGAAAGAAAGAAAGAGAAAGAGCTCCCCAAAAAAGAAAAATATGGAGCTAGCAGAAAAATATGGAGCTAGCAGCTGAGCTTCAGCCAGTTAAAGGAGTGTGACACTGCACACGTTGCTGTGCCTTCACAGGCCACAGAGGTGGACAGGGTGCAGGTACTACTGCCGCTCCTTTAAGATAACTGAAGTACTGACGTGCTGTGTTCAGGTGCCCTGCAAACGTCAGAGAGGTGGACCCAATATTGCAAGCCCTTTACCTTTACATGTCTCTGGGAGGGGCAATCTGTCAGGAGACACATTTAATTGGCTGCTTTACTGTTGTCAAATATTCTTTAAATCTGTCACCTAACATGGCTGCTGTCCTATGTGCATCTGAAGTTCTTACAGCAGATATGGGTGTGTGCATTCGCACACTAGTGGCCACCTCGTGAGGTGACAAATGGTGGTCTTTGCTGGGCTGTGTGCATAAAGTAGAGAGGGCCAGGGGCAAACAGTGTACCCAGTTCTTCTTCAATGTGGTGCAAGGTTTGGACAGTTTGCTTTTGAGGGGTATGTTGCGCCTCTCCACAATGCTGTGGTCCTGTGGGTTGTCAATCGAACCCATCCGGTGCTTAATGCCAATTAGTAACCCGGCGAGAGACAATCAGAAGGCAAGAGCCATTCTGATTGGCTCTCGCCAGGTCCCTACCCGGCCGGGAATCCCTTCATCTGGATTCCACAGCCTTTGTTCCCGGCGGGGGCGTGGCAGCCCCTCAGCCAATGAGGAGGCTCGAAGCGGGGCCATCCCCGCTCCGAGCCTTCCCGCGGCTGAGAGGCTGCCTTTGCCCCCCGCCAGGGACTCGGGTAAGGTTTTTTTTTTTTCTAAATCCCCTCCCTCCGTCCCTCCCCCCCCACTTACCTTCTTGTTCCGGCGTCCCCGGCAGGGGACGCGGAAAGCCTACAGCCGTGTGGAGACTCGGAGCGGGGCCATCCCTGCTCCGCGCCTCCACACGGCTGGAGGCTTCCCTCGCTCGGGTCCTTACCTATGGGCCGCGGGGCATTACCTGAGACGTTAATGCCCCCGATGCTCGGGTTCTATTGCTTAAGTAGTGCTGTAATATGCTGAAACAGTGCATTGAAAAAATGTGTGCCATTGTCTGACCTTAGACCCTCACACACACCCCATTGAGGAAAAACCTTGCATACCAAAAATCTAGCAGTGCATTTGGCATCCAGCTGTGCACATGGCCCTGCTTCCACCCACCTTGCGAAAGTGCAAACCACGACTATGAGATACCAGGAGCCATTGCAACGCTCACCCATGTCATCGTAATCTATGTGTTATTCATGGAACAGCCCAGTAGGGCGGGGCAATGTGCCCCGTAACGTCTGTAGTGTCATCCCTGTACTGAAACCTTGACATGTGGTGCAATGTACGACCATTTCTATGATGCTCTCCTGGATGTTTGGTATGAACCAGTCCTCATATCTATCTGCTGCAATGTGCTGCTTCGAACTGTGAGATGGATAATGTAACTCTTCAAATGCTACTGCTAGCAGCTCCTGGGTCATTACTGTCTTCCACAATAGATCTGTTGGGTATTCCTTGCATCCCCTGCATAGCCGCAATTCCTTCTCCTTTTCTGGTGCCCTTCCCTGTAACTCTATTATCTGGGACATAGGCAATGCAGTGTAAGTTGTTGGATGTTCACTTGCTGATGGAGTGGTGACGATGTACTCAGCAAGCAATTTATTTGGCAGATACACTGCCATTTTGGCTGCCGCCACGGTGGCTGCATGCCCCATTGATATTTTGTCTGTCCTGTTAGTGAGGGCGGTGCCCTTGACGACCGCCATAATAGATGGCTGGGATAATGCTTATATTAGTGTTTCTAGCAGTGTCACATGCTGCACTGGAGACCCATCCGCCCTCTGAAACCCACTCCTCTTCTAGTGGGATAGACCGGCATGCACAGTTGTTGTGACGATCGCTGAGTCTGAATATATTGTGACATGGAACACTTGGGACACTCTCAATGCTTCAATGAGCTCTATTATTTATGCCTCCTGTGCAGAATAATGCATGGGCAATCTTTTCATAACCACTGTCTCGTACTCTTCCTCAAGTTGTACCACTGCTGCTCCTGTTTGTCTCTGTCCAACCTCCCCGTCTATTATTGATGACCCATTAACTAACAGTACCTCACCCTCCATCAATGCGCAATCTTTTGCTTTGGGGATGTTATCCTCCTTCCCATCGTATTTGCACTGTTAGATCTTTGACAGTGGGCATATCTGTTAGGGGGGTGGCATGATTCACTATCTTGCCTCTAACCTCTAATGAAATGGGGTTCATTCAACAGAAGAAATGAGTGATGATAACATCTCTAATGGTAAACAATACATGGTTCAATGTGAATAAACAATCTGATTACTACAGACCTCAGTGAAATAATAATTTATTTGTTCTTATAGTACATAGTTTACATGAAGAAACAACACCCTAATTTAATTATGGAGATTCTCCAGAATCACAAAGAGAAGCCCTATCACCAACTGTACATAATGAAATTATGATGTTGTCTACAAAATACATTCTTGACCCTTACCTTTTGATAGTCACAGTATTATATATGTACTGCAACACACCAATCTGCAGGTGGGAGCAGTTTTGTAGTGCTTTCGAGGCCGCCGTGAAGGACCACAAGAAACAGTACCACCTTAAATTTAAGGCCAGCACAACATCTTCCTCTGTCCACCTGCCCATCCATCTCTTTGGTTGGTGCCCCTTCCCTTCCCCACCTTTCCTTGCCTGTCCTGAACAAAAATTGAAAAAGCCCAAAGAAATTGAAAAATCACAAAATCCCCCAAAAAACTGTTCGTTTAGGAGCCACATTTCCCAGTTGAAAAATAGACATGGGAACAAAAATCACATGCCTCTTTGCAGCCTACCTAGCCCACGAACAGCACAGTAGTCTACAGACACCTGGGAAATTCCAGAAGTGGGATGGGGAAATGAAAATCATTTTTATTGTTTTTCACGTAAAAATGTTGGCTCTTAAAAGAAACTTTTTTTTTCTCTTTTTGACTTTTATATTTGTTTGGTTATTTTATTTTATGTACTTAATTAGCAAATATTCTCCAAATGTAATGCGAAATGCCCTTACCTTTCAATAAGTCTGCGAATAGAGTACCTGTTCTACAGACAGTTACACGCATGTACCCTGCATCTCCCACCCAATGGGTGTCCATGGACAGTTGTTGACACCGCGGATATCCCCGGACGTCATTATGTGACTGCACCCTTGCGGTGTGACGGCCTGTTAGTGTACATTGTCCGTACTCCATGTACAGTTTAAAACTGTATTTTACGCCGATCTACGGTGTTTCAAATTCAAAATGCACCCTTCCAGGGGTGATCGACCCATTCTCAGTTTATTTGGCAACTTTTTGCAACATTGCAAGCCCAATTTTCTTCTCGGCTTTCCACGGACAGTCGTGCAGTCCACGACGGTTCCTCTTAAGGAACCCACACATTACTTTCAGTCATTCTCAATCTGGCAGTCCAGGAGGGAGCACCTGTTTGCAGTTCCTCAAATCCTGCTTATAATTACCTGAAAAATCACTTCAGCTATGGCCATTCCTCCTCCCTGTCCACCCTCATCACCACAACCACCACCATCAACATGTAGAGGGCCTGAACAGTGGAACAGGCAAATAAATGCAGATAGGGATGAAGAGGAAGACAAAGATGAGGTAGAGGAAGTGCCTACCTCCAGCGCCCGGAGTGAGTCCTGGGTGTGGCAGTTTTTCACCACAGTTGGGGGTGTAGCAAAGGCTCAGGCAGCAAAGGTTCAATGTGCTGAGTGCAATGTTCTACTCTGTCACGGAAACCAGGGCTGTACTCATATGGGACCATCTCCACGAGCTACTACACCAGATTCAACCACCTGGGTGCTCTGAAAAAGGCGGTACATTTTTCAGAGAGGAGCAAGTTGTCTGCCTCTACTCCATCTTCCTCAACCGGTCCTGTCACTGCACAAACTATTCCTGCAGGGCACAGGATCCCAGTAGCCGCCATGCTGGCCATACAGACCACCGTTGACCCTTACCGTTTGAGGGTCACAGTACTATATATGTACTGCAATGCACCAATCTGCAGGGAGGAGCAGTTTCTAGTGTTTTCGAGGCTGCTTTCAAGGAGCATGAGAAACAGTGCCTCCCACCTTAAATTTAAAGCCAGCCCAACATCCTCCTCTGTCCACCTCCCCCACATTTCCTTGCCTTTCCTGAAAAAAAATTGAAAAAGCCCTCAAAAATTGAAAAATCACAAAACTCCCCAAAAACTTCCTTTAGCAGCCACATTTCAAAGTTAAAAATAAGGCTAGAAGAAAAAATCATAGGCCTCTTTGCAGCCTACATAGTCCACGAACAGTGCGGTAGTCTGCAGACACCTGGGAAAGGCGTGGGGTGGGGCAATGAAAATCGTTTTCATTCTTTTTCACATAAAATGGTGGCTCTTTTTTCTTTTTTGACTTTTGACTTTTAGATTTTATTTTATTATTTTGTTTTATGTACTAAACTAGCAAAGATTCTACACATTAAATGTTTTTTTGTATCCTTCGTCACACATTTTTTGGGTCTATTTTTCATTTGTATTTAATGCAGCCTTGGTGCTCAGAATACACCGTCAGCCAATGGATCCAAGAGTCTCCCAGAATCCATACACTCTGCTTCCTCAAAGACATAGCCATACCCAACTTCAGTGCATTCACCAAACAAAACTTATGCTACCTCTCTTCCTGTACACCACACACAGGAAACCTCATTGGCTTATCCCCCAATGTCCGCAGACTTTCACAACTGCCAGCGGTATCCAAAGCCCCCATTCCATGCCAGGCATCTGTAGAAAACCCAGATGGCACGTCCGGTGTCTGCATACTCCTGCGGTGTCTGCGGGTACCATAGCAGATGGCAGCCCTTCTACCCTTTCTACTTTCATGTTTGTAACATTCCCTCATTGGCTGCTTTCAAACAGTCCCACATCTATCCACCAATCACATCCCAAAACTCTTCTCCTAACCCTGTCATCTCAGCTCAACACTTCAGAAGTTCACTTAAACTATGAGAGTACATATCTCCTCTTAATCACAGACATCTGCATCAAAAACTACTGTGAAACTGTCCAAAATTTCTATTTCCAGATTCAACAACATCCACATCTAACATGACATAGTATAGGTAAGCTTATATTTTTAAAGTATTTCCTTCAACTCTTTTACAAATATATATATATATATATATATATTACATGGCCTGCAGTAGTGGCCATGTAGTTATGGTTAAGTTGCTCATCTCATAGGAAGAGCACTTTTTGGGCGATTTATAACTTCGCTCCCCCTGGACGAATCCTCAACAAACTTTGCAAAAAAAGTATGTGGCCCACTTTGAATTTTTTTCGAAAGTTTGTTGAGCTTTGTTCTGGGGGGGCAAAGTTATAGGTAGGGTCCCAAAAATATAGACATAATGCGAAAAAAACTTTACTCATGCCTACAGCTCAAACTGCTGGATGGATTTCCACCAAATTTGCGGCAGGAGCGGCGACTTAGTCCCGAAAGCGTGCTTTTGTTAATTTGTTGTAAATCCATCCAGTAGATTTTTTTTAAATGATCAAAATGTAAGGCAAAAAAATGTGAGATTTCCCTGTTCGCTCCGCAGATAGGACACTGATCGGTTAATCGGCTTGCGTCATGTCCGCGGACAGGCAACATGTTCACTGATTGGCTGAAGTGAGGCGTGAGGTGTGTCACATTGTTTCAATGCGCCCGTCATCCGCGGACAGCCCGGTGGCGAACAGAGGCAAAATGCAATTTTGAGGAGTGTGTTGGTGTGTAGGAGTGCTTGGGGAGGGTTAGGGAGTAAGAGATGGGTCGAATACTGTATTTGTTTAGGTAGCAGGTGCCCCTGATGTGTTTACCATGTCCACGGTCATCGCAGTTGTCCGCAGACATAATAAATGCACTACTAGCTATTTTACTTTAGCATGATTTTGGTTGTTAGTAGAGCATTGCTTGTAATTAATATCCACTATAAGCAGCCCAGTCAAAATGTTTGGTAGCATAGGTGTGTTATGCTGCAGTGCTTGTGGCCAGGGCCTGGAGTCTTGGGTGCATGGCCGAAGCCCTTTGGCCATGCACCCAAGACTCTAGGTCAAGGCCACAACTACCACAGCATAACACACCCTTAGAATCAAACACCCATCACATATCCACAACCCAAAAATGTGTGTACTGTTTCATTTGTAGAGTTTTAGTTGAAGTTTTGGCTAGGCTATGCACTTAAGCTTGTAGAGTTTTTAACAAGGACTGCGGCATAAGATACCCATGGAAGTAAACATTTTGGATTGTGGTGTATGGTTAGATGTTTGCTTGAATGGGTGTGTTATGCAGCAGTGTTTGTGAGTGCATTTATTATATACTTACTGTTTTAATTTTTGTGTTTGTATGCAGGTTTTTCATGACATGGGTAATTGGAGCAGACATTCTTTTTCAATCTCTGTGATAAAAGAAAAGATCATATGTTAGTGTAGGTAGTTCATAATGAGTTATTGCATTGCATAATAGACATTTCTGTATTTTTTCGACCCTCATATTTAGTACTTTAGAAGTACTATAGTTCAAACCAGTGTACTGTGCAATCTACTCAGTTTCTGTGTTTGTTCATTAAATCATTGGGTCTGTGGGAAAAAAAAATCAATGCTGGATACAAAAAAAAACTTTGTTATGTTGTGGTACAATATATTTCTTTCATTGTTTTCAGTGTTTATTTCTTGTTTCTTGCTAATCTTCTATCTGTTGTTTTCTTGCAGATTTTGGGACAGTTAGGTATCTGTTGGCGTATTCTAATACTTTATTTCCAGTTTCAAGCTATTCATCTATCTGTTGGGTTGTTGTAGATTTTTAGGGCAGTTAGATACCTGTTGGCGTATTCTAACTGTATATTTCTTGTTTGATCTTGGTATTTATTTATTGGTTTGCTTGTTGCTGAATTTTGGGGCAGTTAGATACCTATTGCCGTATTCTAACTGTTTATAGTTTTGAAATTGAAGTGTTGTAAATGTTTAGGCACAGATTGGCTATTACATTTTGGTTTTATGATTATTAAATAAGCGTTAACCAGATTTGCTCTTTGTTTTAGAGTAATGGTAGTATCATTACATTCAAATCATCCACATTTCTTTTTTTATATATGCAGTAGAGTAGTGACCTGCATTGGTTGTGGCTCCTGCACTGTGCATTATTCTTATTGTTTTGAAGGTTTTCTTACCAAGTGATACTTGCTCATGTGTGAATCCAGTCAGCTTGCAGTTGTTTTTGGTACCAACTGCATTGTAGCATAAAAGCATTACTATTACGTATTTACTATATTTCTGTATTTGTAAGGTGGAGCAATTATCTGAATTGCAGGTAGTTCATAATCTGCCATGGTTAGCATTTTATACAAGTTGCTGAAATGGAATGGATTCACAGTTAGGTATGGATACAAACACAAAACGTTCATTAGGGACTTGTTCCTGTGCCACATGGCTGCAGAGACTGCATGTATGTTTCCACATGTATGAAATCTGGAAGATTTCATTTATAGGTATGTTTTTGTTTTCCAGTACTTGTAGTAAGTACATTTGAAATTCTTGTGGATCTTCTTGTGAGTTTATAGTGAATTTGACCATTGCAGCACAGTTGTCCACTTCCTGCCTTATTCCAGAAAGTGTTGTCAGGATTGTTGGTTGCATTTCTATGAAGGACTAACATTTGCAAATACAATTGGTCTGTATTGTGTGAGTGAATGTTATCAATAATTGGTGGCAATTGGAATAGAATATTTATTTCTACATCTGCATAGCAATTTATACCAGTTGTATTTGAAAATTTTGACAGAGGATATGTCATCCCAGAGGTCTTGAAGCTCTGTTTTTTTTGCTTTTGTCAAGTAGGCTGTGACATATCATGCAACAGCAGTGGAATTGTCTGCAATGTATTGTACATCTATGTTTACATTCCATAGGAGGGCAATGATTGCATTGTAATCATTGATATTTTGATTCTTCTGTTCTTTTTTATGTAATATGTGTTCTTAGGTATTTACCTTTGACACATGTCTAACTGAAGACATGAAGTTATTTTCTTGACCTCTTGTTGTAACTGGTCTAGGGAAACTAAAGAAGTATGTGGTTTAGTATTTTCCTTTGTTTTTATATATGCAACAACAATATTTCAAACCTTTGTGTTGAAATTGTAAAATGTGTGCATGAAGGTCACTATGTGTTGTTTGTGAAGGAATTTCACAAGTGACATATTTTTGGATAAACTTTAAAACAGTGGCATCACTGTTCTGACCACATTTAGGAGCATCTTTAATCCATAAATGCATGTAGATGTGTGGTGCTCTTCTGGCGTGGTATTCTTTTCTCCAAAAGAAGTGTTGTACTTCTCCGCGGAGAGGAACAGTTTTATTGCAAATAAAGTGTAGCATAGCAATGAAGCAATGATGGAAATATCTTTGTACATTTACAGGATCTAGAGAGCAGAGTTATCCTGGTGTTTTTATATCTATGTTTGTTTTGTTTATGTTTGCTATGCGTAGGAAATCGTGTAAATCTTCCCATGCATATTCTGCAAAAATTAATGTAACAAACCAAGTGGGGGGGGCAAGGTTCTTATCATACAGTGCATGTTTGCTAAAAGATTTATAATATTTTACTGTAAAACCTCATCTTTTTCTTGCACTTTTTGTAGTAATTGCGTAGCTGACATATTTTGAAAATGGGTACCAGATTTTAATGTGTGTGCAACACCGTAGTATAGAGTTGCTAGTTCACTTTCAAAGAGAAGGTGGAATATGTATTCCACATTTTGTCTGAATCTGGGGTCATCAGAATACATTCGGAAAGAGCGATATTCTGATGCTGTTATTTGTGTGGTCTATCATTGTACCTTCCTCCTATTCCTGTAGGAAAGAGTAGAGGAAAGGCACGTGCTTCTATACTTTTTTCCCATATGCTGCTTGGACATACTTTGGCTTGTCGCATTTGGTACATTTCCAGTGCATCATCTATGGTGTCTTTAGAGTGTAATAGATGAATTGTATAATCATCTAAAATATTGGATTCTGTAGCAGGATCTAGAAGTTGAAATTGACCAGTTTCTGGTGACTCTTGAAATATTTCAATGGTTTCTCTCAGGCTTTCTTCAATATTAATTTCTTTGTAGTATTTATTGTTGTCTTTTAGATATTGCAGGGCTTGTCTAACTATATGTAAGGCCACAAGTTGTCGCCAAATTCTTTTGTCTTTTGTAGGTACGCCATTTACTAAGACAATTAAAGATTGATCTATTGGCCGTTGCACTCCTAGAGTGTGTACATTTTCTTTGAGATCTAATGGTAAATAAACTACTTTGCCACAAATGCCTTTCACTAATTCAGAGGGAGTTCATTTTGCAGTTTTTGGTTGAAGACATATTATTGCTTGAAATGGGTGCACTGTTTGAATTATGATGCTCTCATATAAATTGAGTTGTTGCAGGGGTTTTGGTAGTGGGAATAATTCAAAGTTATTTGTGATAGCACGTCAAGGAGATTGGTTGTTGTCAAGTTTTGCAGTGCAGTAACTGCAAAGTATTAAGAGGTCAGTAATTTCACATTTGTTTTCTGCTATAAGGTAGAGAGCTAATTCAAACCATTTGGAATCTTCATTGTCTTCTATATTGTATGTTATGTCTATAGTTTTTGTGCTACTTTTATAACACGTTCTGCGGCAACATACACACGCATGGTTTGGTACTTCAGCGGATGTACTTTTAAATGTTAGTATTTCTTGTTTGTATGTGTGCAGTAGAAAGTTGACATCTGTACAATTGTTGCTAGTCTGTTGTAAAGCTATTTGATTTTCTTAAGTGGCTTTCACTTCCAAAATATTTTCTCTGGATATGCTCCATTTCTTCGAGTAGTTCTTTGGCTGTACCATGTAGAAGATTGTTATTTAAATTGGCTAGTGCTACAGCAGTACGTTTAGCATAGTAGAGTTTATGGACCAGATTTCTTATAGTGGAATGATGTGTTGATATAATTTTAATATGATGGAATTTGCTTTTGCAAATAAGTCCTGAAATGCAGGCTAATGATGTCCTTGTAGTCCAGTGTATTTGTGCACTGCGACAGGTATCCATATTTTGTAGTAGTTTCATTTGGAATTTGTCTTTGCCTTTCACATACTGATTGAGGAACTGGCGTAAAGATTTGAAAGATTTTTTGGCAATGTTACAAATTGGCGTGCACGGCCCTTTGTACACTGGATGTTTTGGTTCAGTGGAATGAAGAGGTGATACTGAGTTTTCTGGGGATATTTTTGTAAGCAGCATTTCTTGTTCCATTATGATATTATTCAGTTTTTCATACCCTTGTCCACTGCTATGTATGGCAATTGTGATTGTTTGCTTTTGTTTGTATGCTTCTTCATTAAAATCTGGTTCTGTGCTCGTGGTGTGACTCCATTCACCTCCACAGATATTGAAGAAGTTATTTTTGTTGACATTACGTTTATTAAGAAGTCTTTTTTGTAGTTTAATAGTTAGTTTTGTTAGTGGTTTCATTCTGTTTAAAACTAAAATAAATAACTTCCTTTTGAGAAGGATTGCACTGTCTATGAGGGCTTCTAAGATTCTATTGTAGGTTTTAAGGGTTGTGCATGATTTCTCTCCTGTTTTTATAAGGTTCTGAAGGACTCTGTGGCGGAATATTTTTTGTAAAATATTTTTTTTTGGCATTTGGTTACTTGCCAATACATCAAAATGTATAGGAGCAGTGTTAGCAGTAGTGGTAGCTGAAGTCTTGTTAATCACTTTCTGTTTCGTTTTACATTTTGAAAGAGGAGGCAAAGTTTCTGTACTGGAAGCTTGTTTTGTTTCGTTTAATGACTGTATTATCTGTATTTGAACTTTTTGTACAAATTCTGCTAGAGATGGATGCTTATTTTAGACACTTTTATTTTGATTTGCTCTACTTCTGTGTTGCTTGATACAGAGTTGCTTTTTGTTAGGCATTTGTTGGGGTCTGTAGGCTTGGATGTAGGCTCTCTTCTAAGTGAGGACAGAGCGTCTGTACTGCCTTTGGAGCAGGCAGAAGGCCAGTTTGTCAGAGGATGCGCTTGTTGCCCTCCACTTCCTCTCAGCCACCCTAGACTATGCTTAAGGGTGGTGAGGTCGGAATCGTACCAAGAGTTGCACTTGGATGCAAGCTTCAAACAGATCATCATGACAGGGGAAAGGACATCACGAGTGTTAGAGATAGAGAGATTAAGGTTAGAAAGGGCTGTGTCAGAGTGTGAGTCAGCCAGAGATGTAGGAGGAGGAGAGAAAGTAACGCCCAAAGCCTCCACTGACACACGCTTCATGGGCCAGATGACCAAGAAGGTGGGTGGCAGCGCTGGGGTCTGATTAATCTGAGGGACAGAGAGTCACAGGTGAGAGGAGAGAACAAACTGGTCAGTCCAAGAGAAAAGAGTAGTGAGAGGGTTGGATAGGGGGAGGTCTTATGAGATCAGGATATGGGTGTGCCCTGCAGAGTGAGATTAGAATAGAGGGAGAGAGAAAGTCACAGAGGTTGCAAAAAAGCCCCAAGGAAGGGCTAGCAGCATCCAAGTGGATGTTAAGGTCTCCAAAGAGGAGAAATTGATAGCAGAGGCAAGGAGCGAGGAGAGGAGGTCAGCACACTCTGAGTGGAAGATGGTGACCTGGCCAGGTGGCCTGTAGATGGTGGCCACAGTTAGAGAGAGGCCAGGAGGGATAAAGGGCATGCAGACCAGGCATTCAAAGGAGGAGTAAGCCTGCGTAGGAATGACTGAATTAACAATCCTCTCTGGAAAGATCAGGGCTACACACCCACCAGTATGGGTGGCTCTGGGTTCACAGGGGATCTTGTAGCCATCAGGGAGAAGAGTGTCAAAACTCGTGGCAGAGCTGGCTGTGAGACTGAGTACAACCAAATCTAACTCTTTTCCGTTAGACAGCAGATGTCCGAGGAGTGTTTGACAACAGAGCGAGAGTTAGGAGTAGTGATGTGGAACAGATTGCCACCTTTGCAAGACTCCCGTAGAGGAGTACAGGCATGAGATACACAGTGCGTAAGTGTTAGAGTTGCCCAAGAAAGGGCAGAGAAGGAAGGAGGAGATGGCAGGGTAGTCAGAGAGGAAAAATTGTGTTCCACAGAGGTGGCAGAGGGAGGAGAAGGCAGAGCGGCAAGAGAAGCAGGGGAAGGTGCCAGAGATGTGATGGAGGGAGGAGAAGGCAGACAGGCCAAAGTAGCAGCAGAGGATGCCAGAGAAGTTGACAGAGGAAGGAGGCAGCAGAGGAGCCAGAGAGGGTAGATAGGAAAACCAGTAGAAGAAAGGAGTTGATAAGATGCGGGAAACGTTTATCGAACAGGAGCAGATTGGCCTGATGGCCCTGGTCTAAGACAGTACCATTTAAGTAGACATTAATTAGGGTCTTGGAGGAGTGGAAGGGGGCCAGCAGAGCCTCTCTGAGGACCCACCATTAATGGGTGAGGAGGAAAAAGGAGAGATAACAGAGACCACATGGGGGAGCCCATAGGCCTAGAGAGGGAACAACAAAGAGGATGTTGGTGAGGGTCTGTCTGGAGGCAGCACTGCTGTGGGTTTCAGTATTAGAGAGGCCTGGGTTGGAGACCAGGGTGTCCCTTTTGTGCTTCTTCCTACCAGACCTAGTGAGAGTAATGAGTTAGTAGATAGAATAAGAGTTAGAGAAGATATGGGAGACAGAGAGCACCATAGAGGCTGTGGGCAGAGAGAAAGGGGTGGCAGTCCTAGCAAGAAGGGGGCTAACAGGCTAGTGTCAAACAGGAGGGAGGTCCACAGGGGGTCACACACAAAGAGGAGCAACAAGTAAGTACACCACAGAGCAAGAACACTGTAGACTTCTGGAGTACTAGGGTGAGTGGAGAAACAGTGTAAGCAACAAAAGTACACTATAAGGTAACTCAAGGGCATGAAAATGCAAGTACAGTACAGCATACAAAGGTTGTAGTCTTAGGTGCCCTAGAGGGGAAGAAGAGAAAAAGCAAATGATGCAGCACATATACAATAAAAATGGTAATCCAACAACACAAAATATACAAACACTGGTAGATCAAGGAAACCTGGAAGTAAGACGAAATGCAAGCAATGCAGTGGAATATCAATACAATGGTCGCAGAACAAAAGGGAGTAGGATGCGAGACACAGGCAGGGAACAATACAATGGATGAGGCTCAGGGGAGCCTGAAGAGGAAGGAGAGGAGTGACCGGGCCTGGGATGCATGGGGAGCAGTTCTGAGAATGATGCGCAAAGCCGGGGAAGTAGAGACAAGTTACATGGGGAGCAACTCAGTGAGGGATGCGCTAGGCAAGGTGAGTGTGTGCAGTTGTGTGGGGAGCAGCGCACCAAGGAGGAAGCGCTGGGTGGGGGAGTAGGACAAGTTACCTGTGGAGCAAAGCAGAGAGGGATGTGCTACTTTGGAGGAGTGGGGAGAGGAATGTGGGGATTCACATGGCATGAGGAAGGCGGGCTAGCCCTAAGTTGCTCAGGAAATTACATGGCACACAAGGCAGGGGGAGCAGGCCTAATTTGCGAAGGTAGCAAGCATGGGATGGGGAGAAGGGCGGACATGAGGGTGCGGGAAGCTTGGAACAGTTGCAGCACTGAGAAGGATGTGCAATGCCAGGGAAGCTGGGACAAGTAATGTGGGGAGCAATGCAAGGACGTATGCACTAGGTCAGGGGAGTGGGGGCAGAAAGGCATGCACCTGGTGCGAAGAAAGGGGGACTGGGTCTAAGATGTCAGGCAACACACGTGGGAAGGGGAGATGGCAGACACATGGGCAATGGAAGAATGGAACAGTTGCGGGGGAACAACACGTGTGCAAGAGGGAGAATGGGACAGATGCGCAAGGTCAGGGGGTTGAATGGAGTGCAGAAATGCTACTCACCCTCCCTGGCACATTCTTACCTTGCAGCTGCAGAGGGAGGGTGAAGTCATCTGCATTCACAGTCAGCGCCATTACCCCATTGCTGCTAAACACCTGCGTCACTCAACACTGTGGCCTTGTCCTGGGAGGGCTTTGCTGCAGAGGGTCCGCTCCTCGGTCCTTAAAGGCTCAGAAGCATGGATGCAGCTTTGTGTGCTACGTATCATTGGGCAATGTCTCCTGTGCACCTGTGTCACTCAACAACACAGCCTTGTCCTGCGAGGGCTTTAGGTAACTGAACACAACCAGTGCTTAATTCCCAAAACCGAAGCATTAAAGACATGGGTCGCATTGTCAGACTTAAATACCTCACAAATTCCCCACTGTGGAAATATCCTTCCCACCAAATATTTTGCTGCATCAGGGTGTACACAGGGACCAGCCTCAAGCCATCAAGAAAATGGGCAAACCACCACACTGAGATATCAAAAATGATTACACCTTTATATCTTGCCACAAAATCTAAATGAAGTTAGGCAAACAACTCTTACTGTTTTAATTGTGTTTCCAGGGCTGAATTGCCTATCCACTATACAGTTCCCTACACATGTACTTATATGCTCTTGAAGGTTTGATATAAATGAGTCCTCCAATTTGTCACAGAGAAGCGTGTAATGGAAAATGTAGTAGCTACAGAGCCACAAGAAGTAGATCTGCAGGTATCACTACCTTTCCTGTACGCTCCTGTGTCCACAGCAAATCCGTGGGTGAGAGAGCACATCCGCTCTTTATCCAGAGCTCCTTCTCATCTATTAATGCTCTCTCCAACATTTCTACAGTTTGGAGCAAAGGGACTGCAGTATATGGGGCTGGCATCTGTACCTGCTGGGACAATGTTTCCATTTCTCGTGGATCTGTGAATGGCAAATAGGCGGCTTCTTTTGTCGCACTGTCTGCGGCATTGTTTCCAAGTTCTATTGAGTCAGTACAGTTGTATGTGCAGCACACTTATCAATTGCCATCTTTGTTGACAGTATTAACATTTTGATTAGTCTGGATACCAGCGCAGCATGCTGGACAGGGGTTCCATCAGATCTCCCAGAGCTTGTTCGGCACCATCTTGACAAGCCTGATTTTACCGTGGAGGTTACATAAGCAGAGTCAGATTGAATAGTGACTGCCTTCCCTTTACTCATTTCCATCATACCTATGAGTGCCACTAGCTTCGTCCCTTACACTGAGTAATGTGAAGGTAACCATTTATTCACCCTGAACTGGGATTTCCCATCCACAACTGGAGGTCCCAGTATTGAGCACAGTATTTTTCCAATAGTACCACACACAGAGAGATCTACTGTGCCCGGTACTGTCAGTAAGAGCAGACTCACAGAGGGAACCCCGGGTGGGAGTACAGATAGGGGGTGAAAAAATATGTTTTGGTTGACATGGGAGCAACCATATCCTGCATTACAGAGGGCTAATTCCCTATGTGGTACAAATGAATGACGCAGAGGGATTTTCGAGGGCTGTTGTATCGGTTCCCTTCACTGCCCATCACTGTGGGCATGCAGGAGCTGTCAGCTCTGCTGCTGTATTTGTGAGACTCCCCAGCTAATCTAGGCAGAGACCTAATGAGTAAATTGATAATGATCATCTTGTTTACAGAACAAGGCATGGTGTGTTCTACGCCCGGTATGTACAACACTAGAATGGCCACGGTCAAACAAGCACTCTATGCCCACAGCACACCATGGGGTGTGCCACTTCACATATCATTATTCCTCTATGGGGTAACTGCTATGTTAATTTGGGTTCCAGGGATTAGAGATAAGATTGTACATGTACCTGCAGAGTTACTCTTTTGACCAGTGGTCCAGCAGGAATGGCCACAAAGCATGATTATGAAAATACATTTGGAGGCAGTTATCACTGGGCAGACATGGTCATCCTGTCCAGTCTGGATGAGGCAGACCTGGAATGGTGCACTCTTGTGTGCATTGAACCAACACAGCCATTGAGGGGCATGTCTGATGAGCAGCTGTGCAAAGATATAGAGGATGAGGGGGTAATTACATATCAGATTTCCATACCCTGCCTGGTAGTTGTCAAACACTGTACAGTACCTTACACTATACTCCTTGGCAACACAATACTATCACACCTACAGGGGGACTTAGTAAGGGTATCCAGGGAACTTTGGACCAATAGCCCACATGATATAGGATTACTATATTGCATAGGGGCAGTTCACTTTAAATTGAAACAGGGGGCAGTCTTGCCCCGACTAAAATAGTTTGCATGTCAAAGGTAGCAGAGGAGGACATTTACACCACTCTAGAGGCATTATGGAGGCAGGACATCATAAAGTCCTTAGAATTCCCCTATAACACAGTTCTATATGTTTATTTTCATCGGACACGGAACTGTAATTCTTCTCTGATATTTCTAAGTTGTGGCAAATCATCGTGACCCGGAACATGATTGATGCTATTTGATGAAGTGGAAATTATTATTCAAGGAAGAAGTGCAATCTTTTATGTTGGTTGATTATTGCTTAATTGAACTTTCTTTTGATAAAGGGAAGGAGCTGCAAAACCGGATTTCCTTGTTTCATTTTTGTTAAACGTTGGAACTGAATCTAACTTGAAACCCGGAGAAGGGGCGTTTACCCAGGTTACAAAGAAAGACAGTGATACATTGGAAATACAATTATTGATATTTGTTGTGAATTGCCATATATTTTCTTGTATAGTTTATGCTATGGTGTGAAGGCGGATATCCTGTGTTAAACTGTTTCCTTTCGTTTTTGATAGGCAAGGAAATCCTCAAAATGGTAGGGATGGTGAGGCGTTTGATGAAAATTATGATTTAATAAAATGGCACATTTTGATCAATCATACAAAAGTTGTGCACCACACATTCCTGACCCCTCACAACTCACTCTCAAAACAAGCAACATTGCCCCACCCATAAAGCCCCTTCCAGCACCTCCACATTGACTACATCAACATTGCTAACAGGTGCAGTAATTACTGTTACCTTATTGTTGTGGTGTGTCCTTTTTCACATTGGATAGAGTCATGCCCTTGTGTCAACCCTGATACCAAAAGTGCGGCCAGATTTTTAGTGCATAAAGTATTTCTCCAGTGTAGCATATGTGTCGTCATTAGGTCTGACATTGGGAAACTTTGTTAATTAAATGTTTAATGAAATTGCATCCTTGTTGGGCATAAAGCACACATTGGGCTCTATTTACCACCACCAGGCTAACATGACTGTGGAGAGGCTAAATGGCCTATTCAAACAAAGGCTTGCAAAATTGCCACCCTGAAATGCTCCTGGTTACATTGCCTCTGACTGGCGTTCTTTGCAGTGCGTAATAGTCCAGGGACAGATCACCATTTTACTCTGCATAGGGTAGCAACAGGCAGGAGACTGCACACTCCACTCACACCCACATGCACAGCTTCTGACACACTGAAATCAGCACAGATTCTAGGAGAAATGTTTCAGGGATATTTTAGGGAGCTTGCCAAAACTGTTAGATTTATCTTCGGACAAATTAGACCTTGATATCACAAGCTCACATCACTACTGCCAAGTGCCTCATCACAGCATGAAAAGACCTCGACAGAAGAACAACCTCGATAGCTTTTTTCTGGGGATAAGGTTTTTATCAGGAACTTCATCAGGAAGTGGAAGGAAACATATCATCTGCATCACCTCCACAGTAGTAAAGCTTGCAGGACATCGCCCATTGATCCCTGTCAAAGACATCCGGAAAGGACACCAAGCTCCCATGCAGCATCTCCCCCGCCCCACATCAGCAGATGTAGTAGAAGGCGGGAGTGGAAAAGAGTGAAGTAATAGTAATGCTCTTTTATGAACACAATACAACCAGTAGGGCACAAGGAAAAGGGTTCCTCTCAGGAGCAGGAAGACCTGGACTTAATTTACAGATTCATGCGTTTTATTGTTTAAGCTCTTTTGTATTCTCACTCTCTCTTTCTTTATGGTTGAGATTATATGGTTTCTTTCTGGGGGAGGACTGTATAATCACAATATCTTCACAGATGTTTCAACACATGTTAGTGCTTCTATGATTAGGATAGAAAGAGGAATGACTAACCCAAATGTTCTACTAGATAAAACTAGTAATGTGCATTGCCATGGAGATGCCAATCTGTGGTATAGACATATGAGAGTAGTTGGAAGGGAGAAGTCGAGCGAGACATATTTTCCTTGCTTATTGATCACCCATGCAACCGTCACGTCCAGGCTGTTTATACCACACAACATGACACAAATGGAGGCACAATTTCTAGTCCCCCTAGCCTTATGTATGGTGTGAGGTATGGCCCAGGGGCACGCAATAAGCATACAGTTGGTGGGGTGAATATTTCTATATATGAGTATACCTATGTGAAGATCAAAGGAATGGCCAAGGTAATCAACGGGAATATACTGATACTAATGTTTCCAGGGAAGGGAGATGAAGACTTTGAGAAGAAAAGAGCAAAGGAGAACAAGGTAATCATCAAGGGGGAGGAAGGATAGTTCAAGGAAAACACATTTGTCTTGGAAGCAAGACAAGGCATGGCAACACAGGTTTGAATGCCAATCCTACACTTATAAACCACTTGCTGGTATTACGCGCATTATACAAGAACAATTATAATTATACATCACAGCACCACCCGCTGTTCAGTGTTCTAATAGTGTAGGAAGAGGCCAGCAACAGTGTGACAGACCAAGATTAGAAATAGAAAGTGTGGTTTTCTATAATGATGCATGGGTTGAGGGTCTCATAGGGTGCAGAGCAGGAGGAATGACAGGACTGTCTAGGGAGATAGTATCAGAAATAAATGTGAAATGCCCTTGTATCTGGAATAAGTACATTGAACGCTTGACATGGCTGGACCAGTAAAGTAATAGATCTTTTTTCAATTTTCCCTGTGTTTCAGACGCAGTGGTCCAACATTTATGTATTTATTGTGAGGGGCTGGCCTAGTTACAGCTGCCGCCATTCTGTGGAGGAACGTGCCCATTGGCAACTTTTGCAGTCCTCTATGCTTGTGGTTCTGAACGTCACATAGCACCATATGCGGCGAATATTTCACAATATACATAAGCAGACCCATCATTCCTAGGATCTGCAGTATCACCATCAAGGAACTTATCTTTCATTAGAATTCTGACAAAAATACCAGATGAATTCAGAATCGTCAGCACCACGGAGAAATGATTTATCTCTATTTTTGTTTCAGCACTACAAACAACAGACAATGCCAAATGACTGCAAATTTCCAGATGGTAACTGCTCCAGGCGGCCAATGACACTGAAAAAACAGTTAATTCCATGATCGAAGAGCCCCACAGAGTTAGAATAGTAACTCTACAGAACCAGTATGTTCTAGACCTCCTCTCTGCCATGGAAGGAAGTGTGTGTGCCAAGATAGAGATGCCCAGTTGCACAGATTTAGCTCCAAATGACAGATACAATGGTTCTTTTACCGAAACAATAAATGCCCTTCATTATTTAAGCATCACCATGGAAAAGGAAGATGGGAACTGGCAATTGACTAGTTAACTTCCATTTGTTCTTGGGTGCCATCTTGGATGTCCATTGTTTTAAAGATTTTGGTAGCTTTTTATTACTTGTGCTTTTTTGCAGCTGACAGTTGATTGTGGAATGCTGCAGGGCCACGGTTGGTCAATTTACACCAATGTTGCCATTTACATTGCCAGAGTCCTAAGAACTGACTCTCTTGAAAGATGTTGAAACAAAAGACTGGTGAAGCAAGACCGAGCAAGCCACAAATAGTTAGGATAGAGAGGGCAATCGGGCCACCAGGCACACTTTTTGACAGACCACATGCTACTGAAAATGATATACGTTTGTTGATGTTGAAGGAGATCAGGACTGTTTTTCTCCTGCCATGTATGGGGGGGAACCAAGGAACATGTAAAAAGTGTGGGTGTCAATTGACCCTTTTGATAAGATAAGAGGTAGACATAAAGTTGTTGATAGATCAACTAAACGAGGGAATGTAGAAATGGGGTTGCACTATCAACTCACTAAATGTAGCAAAAAGTATAAGCTATGACAGTTTAACCAACATGAGGAGCTCTGACACGCTGATTACCGTTGGGCCTTATTGGTAACCCATTGCCATTTCTCAAAATACCACTATATCACATTAGACCTACATACTAACACTAAGATAACAGGGGCCCACGGCTAGTTGTGTTAGAAGTAGTTACCAACACTAAAGGCATAGGTACCAACACCGTAATGATCACCTTGTGCCGTTCACAATACTAGGCGGTTTCTTGATCACTTTGCCGTTTGCTAAAATCAAACTGAAATCCTGCTTCCCTTCAGAGAAAGCCTCCAGGCAAGAGTCATGGTGGAGGGGTAGAAAATGAGCTAGCAATTGTTTCAATAAATCAAAACCAGACTGCCCACTTCTTGAAGCTGTTCAGAAGACAGTTGAGCTTCCTACAATGTGATAGTTTCTACCCTGCTTCCCAAGTGACATGGGGCCTTGGCTAGGAGGCGGTGTACTGGCGATAGCAACATGGTGCCAAAAGAAAGGTACAAGAAGCATGTTTTGCATTCTGAGGGACTACAAAGCCTGGGAACGAGGGGCTGTAACCTGATGAGTCTCAGGGGATAGAGACTCCTTGTTTACAGTTTGGTGCTACAGGGGGCCAAGTCCACATTTTCTGCTGATTATGCTATTAAGGCATCTGCAGTGGGATGCACTCACTACATCAGCAGGTATGCACTAAACATTGAAAGTTATTTTACCTATGTTGTGTTTAGGTACTCATATAGGTGGAAGCCAGTGAGAGTGTAGATTACAATACGCCTGAATTCTGTGTATAACATGCTAAGCTTGTGGTTTTTGCCTTTAAATATTGTAAACTAATATGGGCATGTTGAGAGTTGCTCAGTCTTGCTGTGTTACAAGGCTGACCTCCCGGCCATCTTTGTTTTTGCAATATTTGGCATTAAAGCTGTGTTTTCTCGGCAACTCGTGTGTTACTTTATTTTTGTCCCAAATCCCTAAGGGTCTACATTTTCAACATCTTGTCATGAGCTCGGAACACCTATGTGTGGTTGTGGTATTTGATGAGGGCGTACCTACATATGGGCATGCACGTATATGTATGTGACGGTACTTGTTCATATGTTCTATCTTGTGATCAATATGTTTTACTCTATGCAGTTGGGCCTTCTTTAAGAATTTCACGTATTCTCTTACTGCAGTGTGTAGTATTTGCACTTTTCTGATGTTCATGCCAGAGGTGCAGAATACGGACCTGTATTCACAGAGATTCTGCAGGTTTACACGCACGCATGCGTGGCGCACTGTTTGGTACTTACGCCAGGACTGTTTTATGATTGCACTGTATATGAATTGCCATTATGCCGTACTTTCTACCCCACCTTGTATGTGGCATAGAGTCTGTTGTGCAATACCCTTATTTTGGGAACTTTTTATAATAATTAGGCCCTTTTTAGCAAGATGCCAGTCTTGGAAAACATTTTTAAAAAATCGCTATTATATGGGTGTGTCTTTGCATCAGGGCAAAACGAAAATGCCATTATCTTAAATGGAACACAAATTAATAGTTTGATAAAATAGAGAGCGTGTACAAAACGAACACCAACATGAAACCTGTTTCTTTTGCACAGCTGAAAATCCGCAGACGGATTGTCTTCCAATAACATGATACTGAACCCAACACAGATATGACACTATTCCTACGTTAGAAAATGTTATGTCATTCTTTCCACAACCACAAAGATAAATGTGGTATGGTATTGTGCTAGCGAACAGTATCGACATACAGACATGGCGTTGCGTATATAAAATCAAGTTAACAAAAGCACATATATAGCACACAAGACATTACGTTGGCACTAATGTGGTTGCCCGCTCGAAATACAAAGTATACCACCCCAGATTTCTTTGGTGACCACTACAAACATTGACAGTCATTCGGTAAGATTCGAGAATGGACTGTCTCAGTTTTGTTTTGCTGTTTTGATATGCTTCATATGCCAAGATGACCCCTCTCCCTGTTGGTCATGATTCTTGTTTCCCTGCTATGAAATATAAAACGCCCCAGGAAGCCAACAATATCTGTGTAATGTGTAAACACTGTAACTGCTTGTATAAAGCTTGCCAATGTATAACGTTGTATGCATACGCTGCAAAGGTAGGATTAATTAAGCATGATTTTAACGAGTGATTATCGATTTCGAAAGGTGTTTGAAACAGATGGCCTGTGTTTTCTCTGTGACTGCATGCTTGACGGTGGGTGTCATTTGCCCGTTGTATACTTTAAAGTTTACTAGCGACACAGCAAGCAGTTGAGGTTATCACTATAAAACAAGAGGGGCACAAGACATCCACAATAAAAATTAAAAACAAATATAATGTTAAATCACCTAGATGCGAATGGTCCATTGAGTTAATTTTTGTTGGTATTTGTTTCTGCTTGACTGTAGGATATACGTATCTTGATTATTGCATTATACATCAAAGAACAAAAGGCCATCTCCTCTGAATTACTTAATTGTGGTGAAAGGCTTTGAACAATAGCTTTTACTGCAATGTTAATAAACACTTTTACTTTTAACTCCAGGTGGTGACAACCGTTACACTAACAACGTAATCATCACATTAGTAATTCACTTTGTGAATGCATGCCAGTGTGTGTTTATTTGCTTGTGTTTTAATATATGTATTACTGAGAGAGTATGTGTGTGAGAGTGTTTGTATGAAGGTGTTCCTAATTTTCTGTGAAAGTGCATGCTTACACCTGAGCGATTGACTATCTACGCGCACTTATACTTGTGTTTGTACTTGTGTTTGTACTTATGTTTGGGCATATATCTGACTATGCAACAGCCTGCTTATGTGTGAGAGGATCTGCTACTTGAGTGGGTTTATGCTGGGTGTGTGATGCATCTGTTTGGACTGTAAATTCAGATGTAGTAATAGCATAAGAATGCTTCTATATATTCCCCAAATGGCATATGATTTTAGCACCAGGTATATGAGGAAATGGCAGAGTATATAAAGACACAAAGGCCAAATCATTGAAGTATTTGACATATGGTGCTTGGTGTTGGGTATGTGATGGGAATACATGGACATGTAACTTGTGATGACCCAGCAAACGACACAGTACAGGGCATGTTATGCCATTACCAATGCATATTTCAACAACACATTTTTATATTCGATATACCTGTTCATATAACAATAATACCTGGTGTATGTGGTTTACCTCGTACGAGAGCTTTATAAGAAACCTCAGCACACCGACACCACATCTAGCATCCCATGGAGTCATGATGTCAGTTTCACACCAATCCTAATCAAAATACGACGTGGCTGCTACATCTGTTTCCCATCATCTCCACAAACCATTCAATCATAGCACTTCACATCACTACCACAACCCACCTATCCATGCCGGGGCTTACATCAAACTCATCCCCCCTACCATCAGACACTGACAATGCTGGCAAAGTACATAGCTGTTCATTGGCACCAGACAGTACGCTATCTATGAGCCTATCAGTCACAGCTATTTGTTTGGCTCTGGCTGTCTAAATGCAAGGAGGATTGTGTATGCATGCACAATGCTGTATGCCACGTAAGAATGTGTGAGTGTGTGTAATGATGTATTTGTTTTGTGTCCTATATGAATGTGTGTGTGTGTTTGTGAGAACGCATTTTGACTGCATTTGTAGAGATGTATGCATATGATTAATTTTAGTGTGTTTGTCTGTGAATGCATACTGATATGCATGGGCCAGTGTATGTGGGGTCAGGTGTGAGTGATTGCATACTGACATGCATGGTCCGGTGTATGTGGGGACATGTGTGAGTGATTTCTTCAATATGAGTGTATGTCTCTATGCGTGTGAGGGCGTATGCATGGGCTACTACCTGCACATGTTGTTTGAACCACCATTCATATGATGCAAATATTTAGACTGCATGGGTAGTTCCAGGGAATATGAAACCATTAAGCATATCATGTTTCAGACTGGGCATATAGTAGAACTACCTGACAAACGGTACATGGAATTGTTTATCTTTCTTCAAAACCTTTGTTCGGAGTCAGCCTTTTAGGTGCACAATGCAGCCATTAAATACATGTGGAACACATAGTGCAAAGTTAAATATCACAGTAAAATGTTGAGTAAATCTAGAATAAAAACAAAATGCAGTTAAGACATTTAAAATACAACTCGCATATAAAAATAGCAGAACGCCCTATTTTGATTTTTTCAGTATAGCTCTAACAGGGTGGTCTGAGGTTGCTTGCTGCTGTATTACTGGACACATGCATTCAACATTCACTCATGTTTATGTTAGAGGTTGGTCTTACACGTCAAATGCTTGCATTAGAGTACCAGGTTTCTGTTTATCCAAGCGCTATGTATATACTTGCAAACAAAGTTAACCACGTTCAAGCCTGAGGTCATCTTACAAAACTGCAGCGCATCCAAAACTATGGATCAGGCTCCCCTCCTTCTGTGTCTTGAGCAGGACCTTCTTAAGTTCCAAAAGTACCTCAAGATGTTCTTCTTTTCCTCCACCATCCCTTCTTCCCAGCTCTTCTAATTTCATATTTGCTGTGATTGTCTTGGACCCTTATGCTTCCTGGGGCTCCTGACCATACACATCCAATCTCTCCAGCTTCTGGCTACCTTCAGCAGTTAAAACACACCATATACAGAATCACTCTATTTGCAAAATGTATTCCTTAAGCACTTTCTCACAATCCCTTGACGTTAGGGCGCTAGTGTATTGCCTATCTATATGAGGGGATAGTAGAGACATCTAGTCCTATCCTAATTCACTACTTTCCTGATTTGCTGAAAATAGGAGCCCACTGTTTGGAAGTGAACAAGCTATCTCTTTAATCGTGTTGCTTCCACGCTGTGTGACTTATCAAGTCTCAATAAAAATTACAAAATGGGTATGTGTCCATTTATTAACACCTTATCCACTCTGCTTATTTTAAAACCAAAGGATGTCATGTAACCAAGGTCACTGTATACAGGGATGTCATTTAGGGGTTGCCAGGGGTCACTCCTGTGACCCCTGTGGTCTCCCTTGCTACCCATAAAATAAAAGAAAAAGTTTAATATTTTTTAAAACATTTTTTTAAATTAAATTGAGGTTCCTCGAGCTGTGGCCATCAGTATGTGGCTCTTTGTTTCTGTAGTGGCTGGTTGTCTGATAGCTATAGCTGTTAAGATAGCTCAGTGGGTTGAGCGCTTGCTGCTGCAATCTGTGTGTGTGATCTGCAGATTGCAGGTTCGACTCCTGGCAAGATCAACTCAGCCTTTCATCCCAACAAAGGCTGGGTAATATTGTATGTATATTTGTTATATATGACACGCTTAAGCATAAGAGCTATATAATAACACATCATTATCCTTTGGCCTTGAACGTCTGCTTGCATTCACAGTAATTTGTTTATATGGGCCTATACTCTAATTAGTAATCTATAAAATTGGTAATCTATAAAAGAGTGCATTTCATCCAAAATCAGTCAAGTGGACCATCTAAAGGAGTTCCAACAATGGCTTAAGACTGTTAAACAGGGAAGTCATGGTGCCAAAGATTTCAGGAGGACAATACTATGAAACCACCCTAACAGCAGCGAGATATAGACTGAGGTTGAAGGTGAGACTAGAATGATATGATATGGCATTTATAACGCACCTATACCCAAGTGTGTCAAGGCACGACGAGGCAAGGGAGAGGGAACAAGGGAGGACATACAATGATCCTACTTGGCCAGGTGTCATTCAGATCGTGCAAGTGCGTGGGAGGGGGACGTGACAGTGCAGTATATGGGAATAGATAACAACAATAAGTAATGGCCAGCATGTGGCAAGTGCATGTGTAAGTGCAGAAATAAGGTGAAAAGGAATGGTAGGGGTACTATAGGAATACAAAAACAGACCCCAAGTGCGGGGGTTGCCAGGCGGGCAGTGCAGGTGTGTGACGCTGGTGGAGGAGTATAGGAGGTTTTGTCTTATTGGAGCAAATTTGAGATTTGGTGGTATTTTCTTACTGTGATATTTTGGTGGTAAACTGGTGGTAAACTGGCCTTACCATTAGAGATAGTTCATGATTACACTATTTTGGTGATAATATTGTGTTAGCTTGGGGTGGTGGTAATTTTAGTGGTATCTTACCTTGTGGTATTTTCAGAATTACCTTATTTGTGTGATATAGTGGTGAGCATATCTTTTTATACTACAGCCCCATCGTAAAAAAAAAACTTTCCCCTCTATTAGAATGTCTCTTGGTTGCCTGTAGACAATCACCCAGACCTATCACACTTTTAGAGAACCCAGTGAGTTTATTCAGAACACCATCTATCGTATGTGGCTAGTATTACTGGCCTATTTACATCCACTAATCTTTGTGTCCTGATGACACTGCTCTCTCTAATGCATGCAGTGAAAAGCGCACTCAAAGCACATACACACACCTTCCTAGCTTGCAGGTATTTATTCATTCTTCCTTGCTTGCTACTTTAGCTACAGTGGTAAAATAGCAAATGCTTTACCGCTCTGGTATAAACATCAAACCCCTGTGATTCCCTTGTATAGACAAGATTCACAGACGCAAAAAATGACACCAAAATCCCAGCCTTTGTTTTTTGTAGACTTACACAACCATTATAAACATAGTTACATCTTACCACATGATATCACAGCATCAGGCCTACCAAAATATAAAAGAAAAAAAAAAACAACAGGCACATTGATTTAAAAAAAAACAAATTTGGTGTTCAGCACTTTCAAACGTGGCGAGAGAGAGAGAGACATACACATGCAGTATTATTTTTTCTAACTCCCTGCACTGCCAACAAATTATGTCATCTCTGATTTATTCTCATTCCTCACTTGACACCTAACTTACCCCTGACAAGCGAAGTTTGAAACTCTCGTTGTCAGGATCTTATGCACAACCTTGCCACTTTGCAGACCCAGTGCTAAGAACTCCTTCGCATCAAAGCCAGCAACTCGACCTCCTGGTGTGGGGAGCTCCCAGCTATTTAAGTTTGCAGCCAGCGCTCACACCCACATGGAGTCTGGCAGCATTTCCTTGGAAGCAGCGTCTGTACCTCTGTCTCAGCTCGAACTGCCTCTTCCCGCTGCCTTATTCATCAAGAAAACTCCTCCTGTCTATCACCCCAAGGTCAGCCCTCTATTGACGTGGCCCATCCACCTCCAATCCTTACCAATCAGAATAAAAGAATCTGCCCTGTACCAGCCCTTGTTCTTCAAGACAATGAAGATTTCAGCCCTGGAAGGCAACTGTTTCCGTTTGCCTTCCTGCCAGTGGCATATTTCTGCTTTCCACGGAAAACACTAACATGGTATGAATTTCAGAGTGTGCATCTCTTCATGGAAAAAATAAAGCGGATTTTAAACTGTGCATGTCAAACATGTTAGAGGGGCAGTTAATATTAGTAGGACAATTAGTTTAAGGTTAATTAATTATCTATTTCTAATGCAGTTCGCACACATGAAAACATCCACTTTGTAAAAAATGTGCACCTCTGCATTTTAAAAAGACAGCACACTGTGCTAAAACGTTTTACTAAATTCTCTGAAAAATTGCCTGCTGGCTGTTACTGAAAACTGCTTTGCACCTATTGTGCACCTATTTTTGAATGGCTGCATTTAGATATTGCATACTGTCAATAAAATCCCCAAATATATCCTGTAAAGCCCCTTTCAGGCCCAGCTAAACGGCCAGTTCAAGCAAAGAATGTAAATATCACCTTACACGATAAGGGATCTTTGTTTAAGGAAAAATGAAATGCCACAGTTCAGAAGCCACAAAACAAGCAAATTATTTCAGGACAAGAGGAACATTGTTATTATTAAAGTAGAGCAGGGTGCAAGGAGTGTACCAAGAGAAGCTCTGAGAAATAACATTTTAACCTGTTTACATCACAAAGTGGGCATGGGTTTATAAGATCGCTCAACCTGAAAGTTATTCATAGGATACAGATTGACTAATGGTGTCCCTCTAGTAAAAGAGATTTTTTGTTGTGGGCTTTGGTAAAAGTAATCTCGCTTTGTTTCTGAGCATTTGTGAGAGCCTGACAAATGTGTCATCTTGTTCCAACTTTAAATTTGTGTGGGTCTAAATTTAGTTGGCCAAACCTAGCTGTGGATGTGATAGCTCTCCTCAAACAGGGATACAGTTTATGAGGCTGATATAATCCCTTAAATCTAAATTTGGTAGTCCAACCAATTTAAGAAAAATTTAATTTCCAGATTACAGTTAAAGGTCTGTGCTCCTTATGTTTTACACTAATTATCTCTAGTTATTTTTTTCTGAATTGTTTAAGCACTGTTCTTAGCAGCGATAGCGCGTAAATATTCTAAGTGAAACAATGGCTATTGCACCCATAGACACAATGACATTGTTTATGATTTAATGTTTTAATGCTGTGCTTGTTTTATGATTGTATGTATTATAATGCGCCTCATCACAAGTTGGGCGGTGTGGTAAACATGCATTGGTACTAGCATTACCTCGCATTACCACACCGCCCAACTTTGAGTTGGACAGAAAGAGGAGAATTCACCTCCAGCTCTGAGCTACAGGTAAATCTGCTGACTTTCATCCAATTTTCCGTGTGATTACCACCGCGCAATTACACCACAGTAATTACACCGGAAATGCCCCATTGATTCCTATGGACTAAAAAAAATTGGGACTTACACTGCACCGCCATTTGTGATCGCTAATACTGCTGGACCAAGTGGCAGTAATGGTAATTGCACTAGGCGATATTGCAGTGCATTTACCACTGATGTACCGCCCAACTTGTGATGTGGCCCAAGTGTTGTGTTTGCAATGCTGACACACCAATGACTTATGGCTAAAATGCATTTAATAAAAACTTCAAAGGTTATCCAAGACATTGCTAATGGTGCAACGCTATAGACCTTAAGTGTCTCAGGGTGCAGAGCCCACATGTTTCCATGTGTACCATTCTCCACTTTGCTGTGTGGCCGCCAAAATATGATGTTAAGGAATATCAAAGGTAAGTTGTTCAGGCAGTTGCTCATAGCATAATGATTAGACAATAAGGCAATGGATCTTCTCCATGGAATAGAGGCCATAGCTGGTCTATTAGAAACTCTGAAGGAATTTCACAACTAAACATGAATTACTTTGCATGAAAGTGATCGATCTGAACATAAATGGTGTTGCCTTCTCTGTGTCTATGAAGCCTGAGACAAGGGCAGCCAAATATAGCAATTATTTTAATGGTATGGGTCCGATTCCCAAGTAATGCAATGTAATGGTTTTGTACAGCACCTGACTGCCTCTATTTTGCAATGTAATGGTTTTGTACAGCACCTGACTGCCTCTATTTTTGGCCTCACTGAACTTCACTCTGTAGAAGAAAAAGGGGCTCGAATTGATTAGTGTGGCAGTGGGAAAGGCAGATGCGAAACCTGAGTGCTGATGGGTGCAGGACAGAGGTACCTGGTTCCTAAGTGATAATCTGCTTTCCATCGGTTTTGGGGGAGCTCCTTTGTAGTATGCTATCCATAGGGAAGAGCCCAATATCTGCTAGACTACAGAACTTCAGGTCTGGGAACCGCTAATGTGTGAGTGTGCAACCGGGGCAAGTGATGAGATGCACTATCTAAGACATCTCATCAATGGTGCCAAAAAGATGTGTCCTATCTACAAAGGGCATCCGAATTAATGCTTCATAGATATACATTTTCAGAAGCTCAATTTTAAACACCCCCTCTACCACTTTTGTGTATTTACAAATAAACACTTACAACTGCACATTGTTGGCAAGGCACAGGGGGACAGTCAATGCATGAAAGGTTGTGTTTATTATTTTATTGCTGCTCATATTTTAGTTTGAGATTTCTACTCCATTATATTTAACCACTTGTATACATTTTAGAGGTTGATACGGAGTGGAACACATTTATGCAAACATGTTGGTCATATATGTTGTTAATGTGCTTGTTTTCTGCCCTATAAAGGAGAGGAAAATAACGTAGTTGCACATCCCATCATTAGTTCATAGTGTTATGTTACAAAAAATGTATACTGCACCAAATCTCCAACATAGTCATCTCAGAGTACCAGAATGTGTGTTATAGTCAGTGAATTGTGCCCACACCATCGGTATCCAGACAGTATACTGAGGAAAAAGAGAAAACAGTTAGAGGTGTAAGGGTAGGGAAAAGAGGATACCAATAATGCAAATGGGAATTCAAAAAGAGGCAAGGAGGATTAATGGGAGAAGGATGATGTGTTTATGCATGTTGATCCAGCGAAAAGGGATCATGTATCCAGAGTGCAGCACATTTGAGAAGGTAAATTAATTGGTGTCTGCAGGACCATGGAATATTTATGTGAAGGCAGCATTATTTAACCAGGACAGGTGAACTATATCATTTTAGTTTTTTGGCAGTTTTTAAGATGTGCTCAAGTGAATCCCTTCAACCATGGGACTATTTGTTGTCAGCGAATGCATTTCATTTTGCAGGCCAAAAGCTATAACTGCCAAGCCTAGAGGCTAACTGTTTCCATAAAAATAAACTATGTGATAATGAATGTGAACAGAAAATTATATGGAAGAAGAGGCTGATATGATGGGAGTCCACCATTCTTCATACATTGATGGAATTGGTGGTGTACTACTGCTGGTCCAAGACCTGCCCCTCTGATAATTCCACTGGAATCCAGGGCCATCCCTTGAGTTGAAGGAACCCTTCAGGTGCTAAGTAGCCTCGCCCAGGGGGGAGTGAGGAGAGCAAGGACCAATCTTGTCCCGGAGCCCCTTCCATTGATTGGGACTACCAGTCCCAGAAAAAGCAAAGCAGGTGGATTCCTTCATTCCACAGTGTCAAACATTCATCAAACAAGACTTGCCTGTGTGCTGCTCTGCCCCTCTACTGCTACTTTCTGCTCCCCTCACTCTTATTAGTGCTACTATTCCATCTCCTCATAACTACTACTCCACACCTCTATCACTCCACCCAAATGTTCTCTCAGAATCCAATACATTTCATTCCCTCAGTGTCCTATTCACTTACTCCCTACTTTCTCTTATCAAATTCACTCATACAAATCCAAGTATCAATAACCAACAAATACCTCACCTTACACACAACTTAAATAATCCACCTCAATGCTCCTCTGCACCACCGTTCCTCCGGCTGCTCTTCTGGTCTGCCTCCACTTCCTCTGATCTCACACAAACAATCCACACCTTCCCACATCCTGTGGATCCTTATATCTACTGCTTTCCTCTCCATTGGTTCACTTTCTGCACTGGTTCCCCAGGCCAACCACTGGCTTCTCTTTCCCCACGGCTTGGCTTACATTGAGCAAAATACATAAAGATGGGGTTAAGCCCCACCCCCTCCTCGTACGCGTGTCCACTGACTTTTGGGGATGTTGTCCTGCAGCAATTAACATTGTGGCAGTTCTCATGAGTACTTTCTACTAACTAGGGAAAGCAGGTTTGTTGAATGCACCCTGTGGTACTGCTACATGCCATGTGACTGTCAGCGAGGAGAGCCAGTAAGTGGGTGGACCGCTGCATTTATTGTTCAGTCTGGTTACATGTCACTGCAGGCACATGCAGGACTGATTGACCAGTGTGCACAGTTCTGCTATGCTGCAACACTGTACTCCCTTTCCCCTGGGGAGTTTACCTGTTCAAACATCCACTGCTTGGCCTCCTGGATCTTTTAGGATAGACACCAGCAGACCAGTAAGCATTGTGCGTGACATGTATGGGCTGACTGACAGTGTTACTCTGCACAAGCATGCTGGCACAATTAGTGGAGGCAGGAACTGGAACCCCCCCAACATCCCTTGTCCTCTTTCTCCTTGATCTGTCCTCTGCTGTTGATACAGTCAACCATGTCATACTGCTAAATCGCCTCCATAATAACCTGGGTATCACTGATCAGGCTCTGCCTTGTTGACCTCATTTCTCACCCACCAACCCTAGGTCCAACTGCGTTCTTTCCTCTCTTCTATCTCTCTCTACTTATGGTGTTCCCCATAGGTGTAACCTTTCTCCCTTGCATTTCAACCACTACCTGGCACTGTTTGGCCACTGCATCACTACTCACTGCTCCAGTTTACAGTGTTATATGGGTGACACGCAGCTCTCTTTCTGGCTCCCCTCAGTCACATCTGCTCCTTCTCTCATACCAGATTATCTGGTCGCAATTCAGGAATGGTGTGCCATTAATGATATCTGCCTTAATGCCAGTAAGACTGAGATCCTCCTCATCGGTACACCTGCTCCCTCCTTTCCTCTCTCTATCTCTGGCCACCCACTCTGGGCCCTCTTCCTGCTCCCTCCTTTGAGGTTAGGAACCTTGGTGTCATCTTTGCCTCCACAATCTCCTTTTCTCCTCACATCGCTGACATCTCTACAAAGTCAAACTATCAGCTGCAACTCCTCACAGGAATTGACAACCTCGTTCCGGCCCTTGCTGATTTTTGCAACCACTCCTTTGCCTCAGGATATCACCCCTCCCCTCTGAAGCACTCCCTTCTGCATCCTCTTCTCAAGAAACCCACAGCTAATCCTTCTTGTCCGGCTAACTATCGCCCAATTTCCATTACTCTCTTTCTGGGCAAACTCTTGGAAAAGTTGGCCATCTCTCAGCTTAACCTTCATTCCAATTCTGTTGGCTGTCTCTATGATCACCAGTCTGGCTTCAGAGCTGCCAGAAGCATGGAGACTGCTCTCCTGAACATCCGTGAGAATCTGCTCTCCAAGCCTGACTCTAACAATCCCTCTGTCCTCATCCTCCTCGATCTCTCTCTGCCTTCAACACGGTCAACCATACCATCCTGTTCAACCGTCTCCATGATAACCTGGGTATCACTGATCAGGCTCTGGCCTGGGTGACCTCTTTCCTCTCTGATCGACTCTCCCAGGTCCAACTTCAGTCCTTCCTATCATCTATCTTCCTCTCTACCTGTGGTGTTCCCCAGAGGTCTAACCTCTCGCCCTGTCTTTTCAACCAATACCTGGCAATTCTCGCCCACTGCATTGCCATTTTCTGCTCAAATTTCCAGTGCTACGCTGAAGACACTCAACTCATTTTCAGGCTGCCCTCAGCCACCTCCTCTCCCTCTCTCATCTCTGATTGCCTAACTGCCATTCAAGATTGGTGTACTGCCAATGATATTTGTCTGAATGCCAGCAAGACGGAGATCCTCCTCATCAGCACACCTTCACCATCCTTTCCCCTCACTCTGTGGCCAGCTTCCCTTCTCCCTCCTCCGACTGCACACTGTCCTTCTCCGCCCACATCTCTGATGTCTCTAAAAAGTCAAACCTCCCACTGCACCTCTTCAGAGGTACTCTGCCTTTCCTCTCCTTCTTTTACGCTCACCTGGTATCCACAGGGATGCCACCCAGCCAGGTTACTCGCTGGTATGCTTCTCAGCTTTGCCCTGATGTGGTCTGCGAGGAAGGTTCTGCCTTGTGGTAGAATTAGACGTGTTCTCCGTCCTGCCTTCTTTGCAGGGGCGCGTTGTCTTTCATGGGCGAGTGCGGTCCAGTTACTTCACTGACACTGGCCCGTTTGATATTGTTCAGGTAGGTCTTATTGCTGTTCTTTAGTTTTGTTGCTATCCTGCATGCCTTTCTTTGTTTAAAATGTCTTTTTTTTCCTCCTTAGATATGCAGAGCTTCAGCGCAGCGAACTGGCTTGGTTGAGCCCCGCTGGTAAATGATGGCGCATTAAGAGCGCTATGAGTAACGGTAAGTAAACGCTATGCGCAGCGCTGCAAAGTCTTGCCTTTGCTAACCTGTATTTTCCTTCCTTGTAGGTCGCGTGTTCTTCAGCGCGAGTGGAATGTCTGGAGTGGTGCCAGCCGAGAGGCGACCAGCCAGGTAAGCCTTTTGAGCAGTTCGTAATTTGTAAATGTCTCTACTGCTTTCTTTAATGTTGCCTCTATCTTCCTCTTTCAGGTCGTTCTGTCTGGGAGGCATGCAGATTCGAGGAAGCTGTTCTCAGTAGCTGTGAGTGTTTAAAGATGAAGACTGCAGGTAAGATGCTGCAGCTAATGATGTTCCTTTTTTCTCCTTGCAGGTTCTGCTTCACCGAGGTTCGAGGGAATAGCTGGACACGGTTAGGAACCAAGCTATGTGGATGCCTCCATGTTGGCTGACAATACAATAAAGTAGTTCCCAAGCACATGTCTTTCATGGTGTATGAGCCTGGCGCCATAGGCGCCAGGACTGGCCCCATGAGGGCTTTTGAAGAGGATGCCAGGCTCTAGAGGCCCGAGTCCTGACTCCACCTGGCCAATGGGTTTGCCAGAGGGGGTTTTGGGCGAGGGTCGTGACAGCACTTCCCCCTAAGGCCCCTCCCATGGTGTTCCTTCTGTCTGGCCCAGGTTTGGTTTGGAAGTTCCGATGGAATTTCCTGATTAGACGTGGTGCGTGGATATTCTCACTGGGCTCCCAGGATCTATCTTGTGGTCCAAATCCTTTCCAATCGACAAGATAATATTGCTTGGTCTTAGAATATTTAGAATCCAAGATATCTTTGACTTCGAATTCTGGTTCTCCTTCAACAAGTATGGGCTTAGGTGGTATCTCAATCTATGTGCCGGGTTGCATTGGTTTCAGGAGGGACACATGGAATACCGGGTGGATGTGTAGATTAGGTGGTAAATCCAGATTCACGGCTGCTGGGTTGATAATTGCCTTAATGGTATAGGGGCCTAAGAATATGGGATGAAAGGTCCGGGTTCCCTTGAAGGGTACGAATTTAGCGGCTAACCAAGCTTTGTCTCCTACTTGATAATCAGAGGCCTTTTTCCGGTGTTGGTCGGCAAATCTCTTTTGTTTTTCTTTGGCATGAATAAAGTGTTCCTTTGCCCTTTTGAAAGCCTGAGTAATGGTTGTGTGTAGAGTCTTTACCACTGGCATTTCCAAGCTGGCTGGAAGGTCTAGTTCAGAAGTATGTGGATGTCTACCATAAAGGGTATAGAAGGGCGTTTGTCCCGTGATTGAATGCAAATAATTGGTATATGCATATTCGGCTAACCATAATAGGTCTTTCCAATTCCTTTGTTCATGATGCAGCATGCACCGTAATTATTGCTCGAGTGTCTGATTTCTTCTCTCTGTTTGGCCCTCCGTTTGGGGATGGTGACTGGTAGATAGCCGAACGTCGATCTGCGCCATTGCACAACATTTTTTCCAGAAGTTTGAAACAAACTGTCTGCCTCGATCAGAGACCAGAACCGAAGGGAAGCCATGTAGCTTAACCCCGCCCTCCAGGAACACTTTTGCTAAAGTGGCTGCGTCTGGGAAGCCTTTGAGAGGAATAAAATGGGCTATCTTCGAGAATAAGTCCACAACTACAAGGATGGTGTTGAACCCTTGGCTTGGAGGTAGATCAGTGATGAAGTCAAGGGAAATAGTGTGCCATGGAACTGGAGGAATTTTAAATGGTTGTAGGAGACCAGATGGTTTTTGTTTCTGTGATTTATTTTGTGCGCAGACACCGCAGGACTGAATATACTGAATGATGTCCTTACACCAGGTAGGCCACCAAAAGTTCTCTTTCACCTTAGCTAGGGTTTTGGGGATCCCAGGATGCCCTTCGATCAGTGAATCATGATAGTTTGAAATAATATGCTGTTGTAATTCCTTCTTGGGTACATATAGGTGATCTAAAAAAGGGTAGATGGTCCTTGATGGTATATTGTTCTCCTTGTGTTTGCCATGCAAGGTAGGCATCAGGATTCATTGTCCGTTGGATTTCTTTTTGTAGTTCTGCTTGTGTTAAGGCTGTCGTGATACCCAAGAGTTTGTCTTCAGGTATCATAGGTACTGGGTCTGGAGTTGTATATACTATTTCATCTATGCCTATGCGAGATAAGGCATCTGCCTTTCCGTTTCTGACTCCTGGTCGAATTGCGATTACATAATCATATTCGGCGAAGAAAAGGGCCCACCGTAATTGCCGCGAGGACTGGGCCTTGGCTGTTTTGAGATATTGCAGGTTTCGGTGTTCTGTGATGACTGTAATGGTGTGTCTGGCCCCCCGAAGGTAGTGCCTCCAGGCTTTAAAGGCGTATTTGATAGCCAGGAGTTCCTTGTCCGTGATGGCATAATTAATCTCTGGAGTTGAGAACTGTTTCGACCAGAAGGCCACAGGATGTAGCTGGCCGGTTTCCGGGTCGCTCTGTGAAAGGACAGCCCCCATTGCGAGACTGGACGCATCAGTTTCAATGACATAAGGGAGGTCTGGACAAGGATGTCGCAGGATTGGAGCGGAGGTAAACCTTTGTTTAAGTTCCTGAAAGTCTTCTTCTGCTTTTTCGGTCCAAGCAAACTTTTATTGTTTTTTCGTAACAGTACTGTGATTGGATGCACAACCTGAGAGACGTCTGGGATGAACCGGCGGTAGAAGTTCGCAAAGCCCAGCATGCTTTGTACCCCTTTCAGAGACGTCGGTGAAGGCCATTTCAGAATGCCATCAACCTTGTGCGCGTCCATTCTGATGCCTCCTGGAGTAAGGATAAAACCAAGAAATTCAACTTCGGTGACATTAAAAAAGAATTTTTCAAGCTTTGCAAACAAGCAATGTTGATGGAGCTTGGTGAGGACTGAACGAACGTGCCTGACATGATCTTGTTCCGAGGCTGAGTATACTAAGATGTCGTCTATGTACACTAGGGCGCACACATCAATTAACTCCCTTAAGACGTCATTCATGAAATATTGGAATGCCGCAGGAGCGTTGCATAACCCGAAGGGCATGACTTGATATTCAAACAAGCCATACTTAGTACGGAAGGCGGTTTTCCATTCATCTCCTTTTCTGACTCGGACCAGGTGGTATGCTCCTCAAAGGTCCAATTTGGTATACATCTGGGCATCTTTAACTTGGTCTAGCATCTCAGGGATAAGTGGCAAGGGGTAGCGGTTCTTCACAGTGATCTGGTTCAATGCGTGGTAGTCAATACAGGTTCTCAAGTCTCCTCCCTTTTTAGGTACGAAGAACAAAGGACTGGCTGCGGGGGACTTGGAAGGACGGATAAATCCGTTTGCAAGGTACTGGTCTAAATAGGATTTCAAATGAAGGTTTTCTGGTTCTGTGAGAGCGTAGATCCTGCCGCAAGGGATTTGTGCACCAGGAACAAGGTCGATCTGACAGTCATAGGGACTGTGCGGCGGCAATGTATTGGCTTGGTCTTTTTGGAAAACATCCTGGAAATCATAGTATTCACTTGGCAAGTATTAGTTGCTCCCAGGGTTCATACTGTTGCTCCGGGAGTCATGGGGATACAGACGTCGGGTTTCTCCTCTTGGTAATAGCAGGCAGGGGAGCAGTCACCGGGGAAGGTTAATTTTCGTGCCCACCAGTCTATCAAAGGGTTGTGAGCAACCAACCATGGCATCCCTAGAATTAGCCTGAACTGAGGTGCCTTGATGAGATCGAATGAAATAGACTCCCGATGTCCATCCTGGCACGGCAAGGTTACCCTAGCTGTGCACTGGGTTACTGGTCCGGTAGCGATTTCTGTCCCATCCACGGTGGTTACCTTGTCCATAGTTGGCTTAGAACACAAAGGAAGCCCCATCTCTGCTGCCAGTTCTTGATCAATATAATTTCCAACTGCTCCGCTATCGATGTATGCTTCAAAGGCATGCACTCTTGACGACTGTTGGTGGTTAATTAAGAGCACTGGTATTGCAAAGTGCGAGGTCAGCAACTCTTTCTTCTCACTCGACAAACTGACCTCTACGTTTGTCGAGCTTGGTAGGTTTCCGATTCCTTAGCTTCATCCTTCTCTGTGGCCCCGACTGTTTTTCTTGGGGGTTTTACTGGACAGTCCTTCAGGAAATGTCCTGGTTTCTCACAATACAAACAAAGCTGTTGTTGTCTTCTTTTGTCCCGCTCTTGTTTTGTTAATGGAGGCTGTATCCCTCCAATCTGCATGGGTTCTACAGCATTTTCAGGTACACAGGGTGTGTTTTCCCTTGGTCGAACATACATTTTATCTGGGCAATGATATCATGCACAGGATGTGCATGGTGTTAGATTTCCTTAACCAAAAAATATGGTCCCGGCTAGGCGGGCTAGTGCCCGCATTTGAAGACAAAAGAAAGGCTTATCATTGTGCACAATTGGTGCCACATGCAATTTATTTGTGTGCTTGAATGAATCCATGAAACAACAAGGGCTGGATTATGAATATACCCCATTGGTAGATATTGGGGAGGGGTCCGTCAAAATCATGGTAGATAATAGAGGAGGTCAAGATGTTCATTTAGAAGAGAATTCTGTGCTAGGAATGGCCATACAAAAATCACATTGTACTGCAGATTTCAACAATATGGTGTTTGGAAATATCCCTAAGAGATATGTAGATGCGCAGGGCGTGTTGCCAGAGTACCTGGAGTCTCAATCCAAAGGGATGTTCAAAATTCAATCGGTGTACCCTTATGATTCCAATGAGATAGTGTGCTGTCACCAGGAAAATTGTATAGTATTTGACTTAAATGAAAATGAAAGAGGAAATCAGCACATTGAAATGGAGGCTGATATGCCAAAGTATTTAAAAGTGACAGCATTGCAGAGAGATACAGCCACACAATTGGAAGAAAGCACAAAGGTTCCTCCATTGGAGGATTTCCCGGAATTTTCAAAAATGGTAGAAGAGCAGATTCTAAGAATCTTCTCAATTCATAAGAATGAATTGAGAAAAATATTTATGGAATTTAAGGAAGTTTTTGCCAAAGATGCATATGATTGCAGCCTAACTGATTTACATGCTGCCATATTACCAGAGGGGTGTGGTAGAAATCCAGTATTTGTGTGACAATATCGATTACCATTGGCATGCTTAGAATCATTGGCAGAGATAATTAAAAACTTGGAGTCTAGGGGAATTATCATACCCATTCCTAGTACCTCCAACACTTCCAGTTTGGGTGTATTAAAGCCAACTGGTCAATAGCGTCTGTGCACAGACCTGAGGGAATTAAATAAAAGAGTGCCAGTGTCTAGATGGCCACTGCCATTCATTGACCAAGGCCTTGCTCAGGTGCATGGTCAAAGGTGTTTACCACATTAGATCTTACATCTGGGTACTGTTGTGTGCCATTAGCAGAAGACATTCAGAATGTATTTGCATTTTATTTGATAATACGCAATATGCTTGCTCCAGAACACCATTTGGGTTTGTCAATAGTGTGAGCAAATTTGGCATATTTCTGAGGAAAGCTATGCCAGATGCAGCAAAAAGAGGGACCAAAGTTTATGTAGATGATGTCCTGATAAAAAATTAAAACTTAAAAAATCATTTTGATGAAATTAGACATGTACTTAAGTTTATTAGGAATGACGGGATATAACAGGAAATGTATTGAAAATTATGCTGAAATTACTCAACCATTGAACAAACTATTTTAGCTGAATACGCCCTGGAAATGGGAATAGGAGCAATCTGAGGCAGTTGCTAAATTGAAAGAATGCCTCATAAAGGCACCATGCTTGGCCTATCCCATAAAGAACAAAGATTTCTTAATAGAAATATGATTCACTGAGCAGTGTATGTCAGCAGTGTTATCTCAAAAACATGATTTGAACCACAAATATATTGCTTATGCGAGTAAGGCAATCTCTCAGGTTGAAATAATGAAATTCAGTGAATGTGAAAAGGCCCTTCTGACCACTGTATGGGCATTGCATCATTTTCATCCCATTGTCCAAGGGGAAAAGGTGATCATTGAGACAAATCATCAACCATTGCAGTTTTTACAGAGTAAAAGGATTAGATAAGGCAATCTAGCACAATCCAGAATTACTTCATGGACATTGACATTGCAGGGCTTTCCTGTAGAAGTGAGATATGGCCAGAATAAAAAGAGCCCAATTTCTCAAGGGTTGGCAGATCTACATGACTGTGCAACTGAATATGTATCAGATGAGGTAGAGGTGGAGTTAGTTTGCAGGTGTTTGAACAATCGCCACACAAAGCTTTTGATGAAAATACATGCAAGGAATTGCCAATTGTGTATGTCAATGGATGAGCTTTCACATTGAAAATGACAGCAATAAACAGTTGGTGTCAGGGATAGGTAATGTTTGGTTGAGATGTGAGGACTATCCTAGTGTAGGAATGAGAATTAGGGCTAGAAGTCGCCAGGGAGCAGAGCTAGTGGCCATTTATAAAGCAATTACGACTGCAGTTGATAAGAAATTCAGTGAAATTGTCCTGGTGACTGATTCTGATTATGCACAAAATAGCTTTGTAGAATATCTACCTGGCTGGAAAGCAAGAGGCATGCTCACATATAACAAAAGTCCCTCAAACATGGGAACATGATACAAGCTCTAGAGCTATAGACAAGGTAGTGTCAGAGAATGATTTAACAGTATACTGGAGGAAAATGTATGGACATTTAAAAACACCAGGAGAGGATAAGGAGGGAAATGATAAAGCAGATCAATTGGCCAAGATTGGGGCTGTTATGGGAGAATTGTTGCCATTTGAACACTTAATTGGTGAAATACAAATAGATTCAGTTATACACTCTAAGGCTCCAAAAGAAGTTGGACAACCTGTAGTGCAATGGAGTTATGATACACAAGATCAGGATCTGATTAAGGCACAAAAATATGAACCTGTATTGGGGGTCTATTATAATCATTTGATGGACCCTGAACAAAATCCTTTAACTGAAAATGATTGTACAGAAAAAGAAGAGTTGAGAGTGTTATTAAACAAGAAATGAATTAAACTACAGGATGGTCTGATGATCAGGTAATCCATAACAGGGCAGATACAGTGGGTGGTACCTCTTTCATTCAGAGGGCTAATGTTACAGCATGCAGATGATGCGATAACTGCAGGACACAGAGGTTCACAAAAACCTTTAGAGATACTGAAAGATTATGCTTACTGGCCACACATGTCCCAAGATGTGGAATTATATACCAAGGGGTGTCTAGTATCTGCACAATTTAAACCTGCTTCACCAATGCATAGAGCTCCATTAATGAAAAGAGGTTTAATTCTTCCATGGTCAGATTTACAAATCAACTATGTAGGGCCCGTAAAGAGATTGAGTAGGGGAAACCGTTATCTTTTGATGGTGGTATGTTTAATGTTGAAATTGGTCGAATGTATTCCTGCACCAGATTGTAATGCGTAAACAGCAGCTACATTGCTGGTAATTCACATATTTTCAAGATTTGGGTTACCACAAAGAATAGAGTTAGACAGAGGACGTCATTTCACGAGCAGCTTAATGAGCAAGGTGTGGCAGATATTGGGGGTGAAATGGAAATTGCCTATCACATATCAGCCCGCCTTCTGAGAATATTGAACGTTGCAACAGATCTGTCGTGGAGATACTAAAGAAGTTTGTAGCGGAGGAAGGTTCTAGTTGGAATTTGCGTTTGCCTTTAGTATTGTTGGCCATTAGTTCGACTCCTGCTAAAGCGACAGGTATCAGTCCTCATGAGGTGTTGATAGGGAGGAAAATGGTACTGCCACAACATTTATTATACAGGACGCATGAACAAACACGTGTGAGTGCATCTACAGTTCATGAGTATGTGGAAGAACTGAGAAAGCATTTACAACATGCATTTGAATTTGTGCAGTGAAATTTGGAAAGATCTGCTGATAGTACAAAGTCATACTATGATAAAAAAGACATCTGTGAAAGAGTATAAAACAGGTGATCGTGTATATAAGTTTCATTTTGGGAAAGGTAAACATAAAAACTCAAAATTTCTTGCGGCATGGGAAGGTCCATTCGAAATAATAGATAAAGTGTCCCCGGTAGTCTATACAATATTAAAGACAGAGGGTGAAATGGTAATAGAACAGTTTGTTCATGTTAACCAAATTAAGCCCTGTAATCTGAAACATGATGTGGTGCAGAGTATTGCAGCGACCCTGCAGCAGCGCCAGTAACGCCCCCAAGAACGCCCTCGCGCAAGGAAAAGCCATCAAAATCGCAAAATCATCGCAAAGGGCTGCGCTAACCTTGGACCAGTTTACAGGGCTGCCAAACAAGGAACGCAAAGCGGGTAACGTTCATATCAGGGGTACGCAGGAAGTTTTACACGCGATTAGCCAAGGTACGTGTATTACAGGGGTACGCGGGAAGTTCAACACGCGATTGGCCAGGGTACGTGTATTACAGGGGTACGCGTGAAGTTTTACATGCGATTAGCCAGGGCATGTGTATTACAGGGGTACGCGGCAATTATCACACGCGATTTGGCTGGGTACGTGTATTACAGGGGTATACGGGAAGTTTTACACGCGATTTGGCTGGGTACGTGTATTACAGGGGTGCACGGGAATAATCACACGCGATTTGGCCAGGTACGTGTATTACAGGGGTGCGCGGGAATTATCACACGCAATTTGGCTGGGTACGTGTATTACAGGGGTGCGTGGGAAGTTAAACACGCGATTAGGCTGGGTGGGTCCTCACAGGTGTACCCTGTACACCCTCCAGGGCCCCTGCAGGCCGCCCACACCACAGGGGACTACCCTGCACACCTGCTCATGTCCCCCTGCACCCCCACCCCCCAGCAGTGCAGGGGCACCCTCCACCAGGCCCCCACCCATGTCCCCTATCACCCCCACCCCCCAGCCACCAGGGGCACCCACCACCAGGCCCCCACCCACGTCCAACCCATGTCTCCCACCACCCCCACCCCCCAGCCACCAGGGGCACCCTCCACCAGGCCCCCACCCATGTCTCCCACCACCCCACCCCCCAGCAGTGCAGGGGCAGCCTCCACCAGGCCCCCACTCATGTCCCCTATCACCCCCACCCCCCAGCCACCAGGGGCATCCTCCACCAGGCCCCCACCCATGTCTCCCACCACCCCCACCCCCCAGCAGTGCAGGGGCACCCACCACCAGGCCCCCACTCATGTCTCCCACCACCCCCACCCCCCAGCCACCAGGGGCACCCACCACCAGGCCCCCACTCATGTCTCCCACCACCCCCACCCCCAAGCCACCAGGGGCACCCACCACCAGGCCCCCACTCATGTCTCCCACCACCCCCACCCCCCAGCCACCAGGGGCACCCACCACCAGGCCCCCACTCATGTCTCCCACCACCCCCACCCCCCAGCCACCAGGGGCACCCACCACCAGGCCCGCACCCATGTCTCCCACCACCCCCACCCCCCAGCAGTGCAGGGGCACCCACCACCAGGCCCGCACCCATGTCTCCCACCACCCCACCCCCCAGCAGTGCAGGGGCAGCCTCCACCAGCCCCCCACCCATGTCTCCCACCACCCCCACCCCCCAGCCACCAGGGGCACCCACCACCAGGCCTGCACCCATGTCTCCCACCACCCCCACCCCCCAGCACTGCAGGGGCACCCACCACCAGGCCCGCACCCATGTCTCCCACCACCCCACCCCCCAGCAGTGCAGGGGCAGCCTCCACCAGGCCCCCACCCATGTCTCCCACCACCCCCACCCCCCAGCCACCAGGGGCACCCACCACCAGGCCCCCACTCATGTCTCCCACCACCCCCACCCCCCAGCCACCAGGGGCATCCTCCACCAGGCCCGCACCCATGTCTCCCACCACCCCACCCCCCAGCAGTGCAGGGGCAGCCTCCACCAGGCCCCCACCCATGTCTCCCACCACCCCCACCCCCCAGCAGTGCAGGGGCACCCACCACCAGGCCCCCACCCATGTCTCCCACCACCCCACCCCCCAGCAGTGCAGGGGCAGCCTCCACCAGGCCCCCACTCATGTCCCCTATCACCCCCACCCCCCAGCCACCAGGGGCATCCTCCACCAGGCCCCCACCCATGTCTCCCACCACCCCCACCCCCCAGCAGTGCAGGGGCACCCACCACCAGGCCCCCACTCATGTCTCCCACCACCCCCACCCCCCAGCCACCAGGGGCACCCACCACCAGGCCCCCACTCATGTCTCCCACCACCCCCACCCCCCAGCCACCAGGGGCACCCACCACCAGGCCCGCACCCATGTCTCCCACCACCCCACCCCCCAGCAGTGCAGGGGCAGCCTCCACCAGGCCCCCACCCATGTCTCCCACCACCCCCACCCCCCAGCAGTGCAGGGGCACCCACCACCAGGCCCCCACTCATGTCCCCTATCACCCCCACCCCCCAGCAGTGCAGGGGCAGCCTCCACCAGGCCCCCACTCATGTCCCCTATCACCCCCACCCCCCAGCCACCAGGGGCACCCTCCACCAGGCCCCCACCCATGTCCAACCCATGTCTCCCACCACCCCCACCCCCCAGCCACCAGGGGCACCCTCCACCAGGCCCCCACCCATGTCTCCCACCACCCCACCCCCCAGCAGTGCAGGGGCAGCCTCCACCAGGCCCCCACTCATGTCCCCTATCACCCCCACCCCCAGCCACCAGGGGCATCCTCCACCAGGCCCCCACCCATGTCTCCCACCACCCCCACCCCCCAGCAGTGCAGGGGCACCCACCACCAGGCCCCCACTCATGTCCCCTATCACCCCCACCCCCCAGCCACCAGGGGCATCCTCCACCAGGCCCCCACCCATGTCTCCCACCACCCCCACCCCCCAGCAGTGCAGGGGCACCCACCACCAGGCCCCCACTCATGTCTCCCACCACCCCCACCCCCCAGCCACCAGGGGCACCCACCACCTGGCCCCCACTCATGTCTCCCACCACCCCCACCCCCCAGCCACCAGGGGCACCCACCACCAGGCCCCCACTCATGTCTCCCACCACCCCCACCCCCCAGCCACCAGGGGCACCCACCACCAGGCCCCCACTCATGTCTCCCACCACCCCCACCCCCCAGCCACCAGGGGCACCCACCACCAGGCCCCCACTCATGTCTCCCACCACCCCCACCCCCCAGCCACCAGGGGCACCCACCACCAGGCCCGCACCCATGTCTCCCACCACCCCCACCCCCCAGCAGTGCAGGGGCACCCACCACCAGGCCCGCACCCATGTCTCCCACCACCCCACCCCCCAGCAGTGCAGGGGCAGCCTCCACCAGGCCCCCACCCATGTCTCCCACCACCCCACCCCCAGCAGTGCAGGGGCAGCCTCCACCAGGCCCCCACTCATGTCCCCTATCACCCCCACCCCCCAGCCACCAGGGGCATCCTCCACCAGGCCCCCACCCATGTCTCCCACCACCCCCACCCCCCAGCAGTGCAGGGGCACCCACCACCAGGCCCCCACTCATGTCCCCTATCACCCCCACCCCCCAGCCACCAGGGGCATCCTCCACCAGGCCCCCACCCATGTCTCCCACCACCCCCACCCCCCAGCAGTGCAGGGGCACCCACCACCAGGCCCCCACTCATGTCTCCCACCACCCCCACCCCCCTGCCACCAGGGGCACCCACCACCTGGCCCCCACTCATGTCTCCCACCACCCCCACCCCCCAGCCACCAGGGGCATCCACCACCAGGCCCCCACTCATGTCTCCCACCACCCCCACCCCCCAGCCACCAGGGGCACCCACCACCAGGCCCCCACTCATGTCTCCCACCACCCCCACCCCCCAGCCACCAGGGGCACCCACCACCAGGCCCCCACTCATGTCTCCCACCACCCCCACCCCCCAGCCACCAGGGGCACCCACCACCAGGCCCGCACCCATGTCTCCCACCACCCCCACCCCCCAGCAGTGCAAGGGCACCCACCACCAGGCCCGCACCCATGTCTTCCACCACCCCACCCCCCAGCAGTGCAGGGGCAGCCTCCACCAGGCCCCCACCCATGTCTCCCACCACCCCACCCCCCAGCAGTGCAGGGGCAGCCTCCAACAGGCCCCCACTCATGTCCCCTATCACCCCCACCCCCCAGCCACCAGGGGCATCCTCCACCAGGCCCCCACCCATGTCTCCCACCACTCCCACCCCCCAGCCACCAGGGGCACCCACCACCAGGCCCCCACTCATGTCTCCCACCACCCGCACCCCCCAGCCACCAGGGGCACCCACCACCAGGCCCCCACTCATGTCTCCCACCACCCCCACCCCCCAGCCACCAGGGGCACCCACCACCAGGCCCCCACTCATGTCTCCCACCACCCCCACCCCCCAGCCACCAGGGGCACCCACCACCAGGCCCGCACCCATGTCTCCCACCACCCCACCCCCCAGCAGTGCAGGGGCAGCCTCCACCAGGCCCCCACCCATGTCTCCCACCACCCCCACCCCCCAGCAGTGCAGGGGCACCCACCACCAGGCCCCCACTCATGTCCCCTATCACCCCCACCCCCCAGCAGTGCAGGGGCAGCCTCCACCAGGCCCCCACTCATGTCCCCTATCACCCCCACCCCCCAGCCACCAGGGGCACCCTCCACCAGGCCCCCACCCATGTCCAACCCATGTCTCCCACCACCCCCACCCCCCAGCCACCAGGGGCACCCTCCACCAGGCCCCCACCCATGTCTCCCACCACCCCACCCCCCAGCAGTGCAGGGGCAGCCTCCACCAGGCCCCCACTCATGTCCCCTATCACCCCCACCCCCAGCCACCAGGGGCATCCTCCACCAGGCCCCCACCCATGTCTCCCACCACCCCCACCCCCCAGCAGTGCAGGGGCACCCACCACCAGGCCCCCACTCATGTCCCCTATCACCCCCACCCCCCAGCCACCAGGGGCATCCTCCACCAGGCCCCCACCCATGTCTCCCACCACCCCCACCCCCCAGCAGTGCAGGGGCACCCACCACCAGGCCCCCACTCATGTCTCCCACCACCCCCACCCCCCAGCCACCAGGGGCACCCACCACCTGGCCCCCACTCATGTCTCCCACCACCCCCACCCCCCAGCCACCAGGGGCACCCACCACCAGGCCCCCACTCATGTCTCCCACCACCCCCCCCCAGCCACCAGGGGCACCCACCACCAGGCCCCCACTCATGTCTCCCACCACCCCCACCCCCCAGCCACCAGGGGCACCCACCACCAGGCCCCCACTCATGTCTCCCACCACCCCCACCCCCCAGCCACCAGGGGCACCCACCACCAGGCCCGCACCCATGTCTCCCACCACCCCCACCCCCCAGCAGTGCAGGGGCACCCACCACCAGGCCCGCACCCATGTCTCCCACCACCCCACCCCCCAGCAGTGCAGGGGCAGCCTCCACCAGGCCCCCACCCATGTCTCCCACCACCCCACCCCCAGCAGTGCAGGGGCAGCCTCCACCAGGCCCCCACTCATGTCCCCTATCACCCCCACCCCCCAGCCACCAGGGGCATCCTCCACCAGGCCCCCACCCATGTCTCCCACCACCCCCACCCCCCAGCAGTGCAGGGGCACCCACCACCAGGCCCCCACTCATGTCCCCTATCACCCCCACCCCCCAGCCACCAGGGGCATCCTCCACCAGGCCCCCACCCATGTCTCCCACCACCCCCACCCCCCAGCAGTGCAGGGGCACCCACCACCAGGCCCCCACTCATGTCTCCCACCACCCCCACCCCCCTGCCACCAGGGGCACCCACCACCTGGCCCCCACTCATGTCTCCCACCACCCCCACCCCCCAGCCACCAGGGGCATCCACCACCAGGCCCCCACTCATGTCTCCCACCACCCCCACCCCCCAGCCACCAGGGGCACCCACCACCAGGCCCCCACTCATGTCTCCCACCACCCCCACCCCCCAGCCACCAGGGGCACCCACCACCAGGCCCCCACTCATGTCTCCCACCACCCCCACCCCCCAGCCACCAGGGGCACCCACCACCAGGCCCGCACCCATGTCTCCCACCACCCCCACCCCCCAGCAGTGCAAGGGCACCCACCACCAGGCCCGCACCCATGTCTTCCCCCACCCCACCCCCCAGCAGTGCAGGGGCAGCCTCCACCAGGCCCCCACCCATGTCTCCCACCACCCCACCCCCCAGCAGTGCAGGGGCAGCCTCCAACAGGCCCCCACTCATGTCCCCTATCACCCCCACCCCCCAGCCACCAGGGGCATCCTCCACCAGGCCCCCACCCATGTCTCCCACCACTCCCACCCCCCAGCCACCAGGGGCACCCACCACCAGGCCCCCACTCATGTCTCCCACCACCCGCACCCCCCAGCCACCAGGGGCAACCACCACCAGGCCCCCACTCATGTCTCCCACCACCCCCACCCCCCAGCCACCAGGGGCACCCACCACCAGGCCCGCACCCTTGTCTCCCACCACCCCCACCCCCCAGCAGTGCAGGGGCACCCACCACCAGGCCCGCACTCATGTCTCCCACCACCCCACCCCCCAGCAGTGCAGGGGCAGCCTCCACCAGGCCCCCACCCATGTCTCCCACCACCCCCACCCCCCAGCCACCAGGGGCACCCACCACCAGGCCCGCACCCATGTCTCCCACCACCCCCACCCCCCAGCAGTGCAGGGGCACCCACCACCAGGCCCCCACTCATGTCCCCTATCACCCCCACCCCCCAGCCACCAGGGGCATCCTCCACCAGGCCCCCACCCATGTCTCCCACCACCCCCACCCCCCAGCAGTGCAGGGGCACCCACCACCAGGCCCCCACTCATGTCTCCCACCACCCCCACCCCCCAGCCACCAGGGGCACCCACCACCTGGCCCCCACTCATGTCTCCCACCACCCCCACCCCCCAGCCACCAGGGGCACCCACCACCAGGCCCCCACTCATGTCTCCCACCACCCCCACCCCCCAGCCACCAGGGGCACCCACCACCAGGCCCCCACTCATGTCTCCCACCACCCCCACCCCCCAGCCACCAGGGGCACCCACCACCAGGCCCCCACTCATGTCTCCCACCACCCCCACCCCCCAGCCACCAGGGGCACCCACCACCAGGCCCGCACCCTTATCTCCCACCACCCCCACCCCCCAGCAGTGCAGGGGCACCAACCACCAGGCCCGCACTCATGTCTCCCACCACCCCACCCCCCAGCAGTGCAGGGGCAGCCTCCACCAGGCCCCCACCCATGTCTCCCACCACCCCCACCCCCCAGCCACCAGGGGCACCCACCACCAGGCCCGCACCCATGTCTCCCACCACCCCCACCCCCCAGCAGTGCAGGGGCAGCCTCCACCAGGCCCCCACCCATGTCTCCCACCACCCCCACCCCCCAGCCACCAGGGGCACCCACCACCAGGCCCGCACCCATGTCTCCCACCACCCCCACCCCCCAGCAGTGCAGGGGCAGCCTCCACCAGGCCCCCACCCATGTCTCCCACCACCCCCACCCCCCAGCAGTGCAGGGGCACCCACCACCATGCCCCCACCAATGTCTCCCACCACCCCCACCCCCCAGCCACCAGGGGCACCCACCACCAGGCCCGCACCCATGTCTCCCACCACCCCACCCCCCAGCAGTGCAGGGGCAGCCTCCACCAGGCCCCCACCCATGTCTCCCACCACCCCCACCCCCCAGCCACCAGGGGCACCCACCACCAGGCCCCCACTCATGTCTCCCACCACCCCCACCCCCCAGCCACCAGGGGCATCCTCCACCAGGCCCGCACCCATGTCTCCCACCACCCCCACCCCCCAGCAGTGCAGGGGCACCCACCACCAGGCCCCCACCCATGTCTCCCACCACCCCACCCCCCAGCAGTGCAGGGGCAGCCTCCACCAGGCCCCCACCCATGTCTCCCACCACCCCACCCCCCAGCAGTGCAGGGGCAGCCTCCACCAGGCCCCCACTCATGTCTCCCACCACCCCCACCCCCCAGCAGTGCAGGGGCAGCCTCCACCAGTCCCCCACCCATGTCTCCCACCACCCCACCCCCCAGCAGTGCAGGGGCAGCCTCCACCAGGCCCCCACTCATGTCTCCCACCACCCCACCCCCCAGCAGTGCAGGGGCAGCCTCCACCAGGCCCCCACTCATGTCCCCTATCACCCCCACCCCCAGCCACCAGGGGCACCCACCACCAGGCTCGCACTCATGTCTCCCACCACCCCCACCCCCCAGCAGTGCAGGGGCACCCACCACCATACACCCCACCAACGTGGATGACTCCGTGCCATCTTCCCTCGTTGGGCCCTGTGGGGTCCCAGCTGCCTCTTCTGCTGCTGAGGAGTCCAACTCCGACCTCCGCCTCTTGGACCTCCCCTTGCCAGCTGCGGCCTGGGACGCGGCACCAGACTCCTCACTCCCCGACGAGATCACAACTTGGGAGGGGATCTGGCCCTTGTGTCTCCGGCTGGTGGTGCGACCCCTGCCGCTGTGCTCCACAGCACCTGCTCCGTCCTCTTCATCAGTTGACTGTACAGACAGGGAGAAAGAAAACACAGGCATCAGGGCACTGTAAAATGGACTCATACACACATGACAGTTATACATGAGTGGCATAGGTAAACCTCAGACATGGCATCACAATCCCCAACACACATGTCATTTCAACTTGCACACATGAGCCATACCACAGCCATGATGCAACAGCCAGCACCATCCATTAACATACAACAGCATGTGCAGCCAAAGGTCATCCACACATCACATGCAACATAGGGAGTACACTACACATGCACACACAACACCAAACCTGCATGCATGTGTACACCTCCGCCAACTGTCGCAGTGTCTCCATCGACATCCATGTCACACCTGACAATCATTCCTCCACATCCTGTGCCATGCAAGCCCACACACACAAGCACCATCCATGTGTCACACATGAGACCCCTGGCATGTGTCACCCTCACAGCCCTGTACACCCCCCTACTTGGCCACATAAAAATACATGTTCAACCTGCACACTCCTGGCACACCACCACACGCACAACTTACTATCAGTATGCATGTACACTTACCGCTCGACTCCAGACGGGTCTGCTTCTCAAGGACATGGATGTGGAGCTCAGGGGATATGCGTTCCAGGACCCTCATCTGATCTTCCGACAAGTGGCCCCGCCCGCCCCTTAGCATCTGCTGCCATCATGAGGCGCCGGGCCTTGTTGAGGGTGCTGGACCTGAAGTCCTCCCAGCGCTTCCTGACACATTAGTAGTCGCGGACTGCCACCTCCTCCGCGTTGATGGCAGTCACGACGTCCATCGGCGCGCAATCTTCCGAAGAGGGCATCATACTGCCCCACGACATGCTCCACCAGGACAACAACTTCCCTGGCACTGAAGCTGGTGCCCCTCTGCCTCCTTGGCCGGGGGTTGCCACTGGTGCCAGATGTCGTAGTGCCCGACATGGCAACCCCAGAGGCAGGAGTGGGTGGGCAACTGGGTCCTGGTGCTGGCCTGTGGGGTGACAGTCGGGAGCCTTTGGTTCCAGCAGGGGTGGTCACAGCAACAGCACCCCTGGCTGATGTGCAGGCAGCAAATGGCAGGGCACGTGGCCAGCAGGCAGTCAGGCAGCAGCAGATGGCAGGTGGGAGCGTGCTCAGGGCTCTGGGGGGCAGTAATTTGGCCTCCTGGGCAGGAGCGTGGTCTTTTGTGTGTGAACGCGTGGACAGCCTGATAGGGAGTGATTTTGCACGTGAAAATCCCACACGTCTGCGTGTGAATCGAAGAAAGGCCCTTAGCGCGTAAACCCATCAACAGCATATGCGCGTGCAGGAAAATGTTGCGTGACACGTCATCTTTCCCCAGGGGTTACAATCAGCCTTGCTAGAGCACTAGGGTACAATTACCATCTGGTACCCAACCCCTTTGACCCCCAATTGCCCAGGACTACAGTCTACAGCCACTCCCATACGCACATTAATATCAGTGCCATGGCTGGGAGGCGAGGATTCCGTAAGGGTGGCAAAGGTGGAAGAGCCACAAGTGGTGGCCGTGGTGGATCCGGTAGGGGACGTGGTCGTAACTTGCAGGGTGAGCCTGTCCCCCCATGTGCGGAGGACCAGTCAAGGGCACCCATTATCCCCCCTCCCCCCCTCCCGTTGAGGCTGATGTGGCTGACACCATCCATGCTCAGCCCTTGTTGGACCAGCCCATTGTGGCACCACACCTGGCTGACTCCATGGCTGACTTCCAGGTCAGCAGGGCTACCACACGTGGGCTGGTGCACGTTGATGCCATCATGCCACGTGGATCTGGGGCAGCAAGGTCATCTGCTGCCCCAAGTAGGCAGGGCAGAGAGGCTGCAGGGGCAGCTGCGGCTCCATCCACCCCAGCTCTCACACACCCAGCCAGGACAGTGTCCGTCCTAGTCCATTCTGCTGACATTCCCCATGACACCATTACACTTGAGCCAATGCCTGCACCAACTCCCATGCTGAGTGTGCAATCCCACACACCTGATACAGAGCCCACCAGGGCTCCTGCCCCTAGTGTCCAGAGCAGCGCAGGACACTCAGGATCACCACCACCTTCCAAGCGGAAGAGGAAGAGTGCTCGTCCCGCACAGGCTGATGCCCCAGACACGGCTACACAGTCCGGTCCGTCGAGGAAGCCCAGCTTCACGGATGACGAACTGAATGCACTTGTCGAGTATGTGTCCGGACATGATAACGAGATGGTCATTGTTGCAGGATCAAAGACCACACCTGCACAACGCCAGGCACACTGGCAGACCGTTGCGGACATCGTAAGTGCCCTTGGAATCGTGAGGCGCACAGCCAATGATTGCTACAAGCGCTGGAATGACCTAAAGCGCAGGGCAAAGAAGAAGCTGGCCTCAAGTCATGCCGCAACTCTAGTGACTGGAGGTGGGTCTCCAGTAGAAGACATGGAACTCACTCCACATGAGTCAGTCGCTGGGACCTACGTCACGGAGGAACAGATCCAAGGCGTGGGAGATCTGCCTGATTACGAGGCATTGTCCGGTGAGTGCACATGCATGTGTGTGTCATCCATGTGCATGGTGTGTGTGTGAGGGCATCTGTTTGTGTGCCAGGTGAGAGTGTGTGCGCCTGAGTCGAATGTGTCAGCCATGTGCTTCATGCAATACATCCTGCACAGCTGCAATTGGCCATTGCAGTATCTCTTCTGCCAACAGTAGACATCTAGCCCAACAGCACCCCAGTTGCCCTTGAAGTGTCACCTTGCCACAACATTGTTGCTTATTTTCCTATGTTCAATCAGACAGATTGTATGCATTCCACCACTTATACTAGGCATTCCTCAGTCCTCTAGTCACATGTCTGGCATGGCCATGGTAAAGTGGAGTGACTTTGTTACCTGGATATCATATGTTCACACATGTCCCTGTGCAATTGGACCATATTGGACTGGCAGCTCCAGGTGATAAAGCAGACCTGTTTCAATTAGAAAAGCTATTGCATGTGGGAACTGGACAGAATGAATAAGTGCTGCCCTCCTCTCCATCTACACTCAATAGCAATGGCACATTCCATCTGTGTGATGGCATGTGTGTGTCACCTGGCAATCACAGGGCAATGTGTGATGCCACTGCCAGGCAGCATGCAGAAAATGTGTTCATCTTCCATCTTTGTGTAATGAGTGTGTGCCATTTGCCTGCCCTTCATACACAGTGAGGGTGCATGCATGGGAGGGTCTCAGTCATGTGGGACATGTGTCAATCAAGTACTGGTTCTCTTGCTTCTCAGCCCTCATTGTGTGCCATGGTGCTAATGCGGGTTTCCATTTCTTTGTTTTTATGTCATTGCAGGGGAAGACGCACCTGATACTGCTGGGGTTGTGGAGATGGTGCAGAGCCAGGAGGGGTCCGAGGGCCGACCAACCACCAGTGAGGGACGTGGTGTGCTGGTGGGTGAAAACCCACAAGTGCTACAGGTTGTGCTCTCAAGGGGTGTCTCTGGCTGCACCTCCCCCGAGCTGTACTCAGCTGTTGACTCGGATGATGAGACCTACGTGCCGTCGCAGGTGAGTGTTCCAGGGAGGGAATCTGTTCTGTCCCACCCACCTGCACCAGGGTCAGAACCCTCAATGGGGATGTCAGTGTTGGCAGCTAGGCCTTTGGTGGTTACGGATGCAGGGTCACACTCCGCGACATCTGATCCTGTTCCTGGGCCAGCAGATCAGAGGGGGAATGCAGTCCTGCAGCCTCAGGCAGTGCCGGCACAGCAAGGCCCAGTCCGCCTTGCCCCAGACAGGTGTGGTGCCCGCCGACGTGGTGGCCGTACGCCACCTGGCAATACCTCATGGGAGCAATCCATTTACGGTATGGCTACCCAACAGGCAGCATCATCCGAGATGATGGCTCAGGCCATGGATAGGGTGGCGACTTCCATTGTCCCCCCTGAAAGGCTGATGGAGCGACTAGAGCAGGCAACCGACTCCATCTGCCAGTCACACAGGGAGGACATGTTGGCGTCCAACAGGGACAGGCGGGCGGCACTGGCGACTCTGCAGGAGGCCATCTCCATAGAGTCCCAGGGCCACAGGGAAGCCCTGAGGCAGGAGCTACATCAACTCAGGACAACTCTAGTTGAGCTTGAGGCTTCAACACACCAAAGGACAGAACAGCAGCTGGAGCGTCTCACCCGTACGCTCTCAGCTGAGATGCAAGCAACGAGGGCAGAGGTCCGGGCATCCCGTGAGTTGTTGCATGGGGACCTCCGCACCCTCATCCTCCAGAACGAGACCTACCACACCCGCATGCTTGCAGCCATGGAGGAACAGAGTAGGGCCTTGCGTGGGCTGCCTCCCATAGTGCAACCACCTCCGGATGCAGCTGCACAGGGTGATAATAGCGACAGCAGTGATACTCCCACAATAGGGTAGCCGTGTGGGCCATGAGCCCATGGAGGTGTTTTTTTTCCCAGGATCCACACAGGTGGTTTCTGGTGTGCACCCTGACCTCGGACCTCCTGGGTGGCCTCCCCAACCCCCCCGGGCCCTTTAATGGCCATTTTTGATTTTTTTTTATTTTTATTTTTATTTTTATATTTATTTTTATATTTTTCCCAATTTTTTTGGGACAATTTGTTGGCTTCCGTGGTTCCTGTGGGCATACGCTGCATTGTGGCTGGGCACATGCAGGCTTGTCATGTATTAGGTTCAGATGCCTGGGTTTGAGTCACACACACCCCTCCTGCTTCCCGTTTCCATGGGCTTGCAAAGGGTGTGCCCAAGTGACATGGAAGTACATGGTGACATTGGACTCCCACTACATGTGTGGGTAGTCTAGTCAATACTGTGTATACATTCCTAGTGCATATTGCTGTTGTGTTGTACACTGCATGTTGCATTGATGTGTAACTCATCATCTGTGTCTGCCTCCCAATTTGCAGGTCCCTTCCTCATGTCTACACAAGGCCCTCTAGTCTGGAGATGGGGTCCTTGTTGGCAGCAGTGCACCTACAACTCTACATGGCACCAACACTGTTCAGTTGGAAGTGGTGGGAGTGCAGGCATATCCAGGTGGTGAGACAACTGATTTATTACATTACTGAAGTCATGTTAATGGTAGTACCTGCTCAAGTTTGTTGTTGGTCCTGCATTACAGTGAGCATTTCAGGTGTAGGAAGTTTCAATTGGGGACACTGTACATTGCAACACTTGTCATGTTGTGGGGATTACTTTGTTTACCTGCACATAGCATGACATGGCACGGTGTGTTGTGTGGCGGTGCTGGGGATGGGTTGGGTGACATGGCACTGTCCTCTTGTTGCATTTAGCAAGTGGGTATTCATTTTGGCTGCTTGAATGTGTTTCTTCACAAAACTGAATTGGTGTTGTGTGTGGGTAGGGATGCAAACATTGTAACACTTCCAGGTGAACAATCTCAGGCTGATATGCTTTTCACGGTTGAATCTCCAGACATTCAGGATCAGTGTCAGGTTGAGTCATCATTGACTGTCAGATGGAATGTGCCAGGCCAGTGTGCACTCCACAGGGGAGTGAATACTATGTGAAGTAATTAGCCACTAGCTGTGTACGGGCTGCCTCCCCCCGTGCCCTTTCCCCTCCCATGCGCAGCGGCTGTGCATGTGGTTGGGGATGTGGGGCCACCACCATGTCCACGGGCAGGCCCCGGCGTGTTGCAACGTTGTGCAGGACACATGCTGCCACTATGATCCTGCACACTACTGGGGGAGCGTATAACAGCTGCCCGCCAGAACGGTCAAGGGAGCGAAAGCGTGACTTTAGCACTCCGAATGTGCGCTCCACTATGCCCCGGGTTGTAATGTGGGCTGTGTTATATCTTACCTGGGGTGGCGTGGTGGGGTTCCGAATTGGCGTCATCATGTGGGGGCTGAGAGGGTAGGCACTGTCCCCTGTGGAGGTGGTGATTGGTATCATTGGTGGGGTTGTGACCTTGCTCAGTATCCAACATGCATGCATGTGCAGTGGCATACATACTCACCAAGCAGCCATGTATCGCCATGCCGCCCAGCATCTATGTCCCGGCATAGGGTGGACATTCGGTAAATGAAGCTGTCGTGGGTGGACCCGGGATAGTTGGCATATACTGAGGTGATGATTCCCTTGGCATTACATACTACCTGCACGTTGATGGAATGCCAGTGCTTGCGGTTCCTATAGATGTGCTCAGATGCCCTGGGGGGACGTAGAGCCACATGGGTGCAGTCGATGGCACCTAGCACTTTGGGGAATCGTGCCACACCGTAAAAATCCTGGGCCGCAGCATGCCTTTCTGCAGGTGTTCTGGGCAGGTATATGTGCCTGCGGACTGATGGGCGTGCAGTGATGATGTCCAAGACCTGGTGTAGGCAGCGTGACTGGGTGGCCTGTGACACCCCACCCACTATGGCACTTGTCCGCTGAAATGATCCAGTGGCTAAGAAGTGCAGTACATTGAGGACCTTCTCCAGGGGGCTGAGTGCTTGGGAGCACAGGGTGGGTGATGTGAGGTCATCCTCCCACTCACTCACCAGGTCCAGTATTATGTGTGATGGAAACCTGTACCTTCCATACACCTGGTCATCAGGCATCCCGAACAGGCTGGTTCTGGGTGTGAATATTCTGGCCCTGACTCTCCTCCTCCTCCTCCTTTGGTAGGCCACTGCCACTGCTGCTAGGAACGGTATGTTCATCCTGGCATCTGGCTTGTCATTTGATAAGTGCGCAAATTAATGCTTTGCGCATGTACTAGGCGAGCGTGTGACCCGCGCACCCCTGGAATCTAGTTCCCAGTCCAATAGCGTGTGGAAATTCCCACGCACCACGGGATACAGGTGCGCTGACGTACTTGCGTGTGTAAGTGCCCGCGCACCCCTGAAATACACGTACATAGGCCAATCGCGTGTAAGCGCACTTTTGTCCAATTACACGTGATGACACTCGGACGTGCAGTATTTTCACGTGTGCTCCGTCATCACGTGCTGAGTGGGGAACACCCGTGCGGGTCACGTCACAGACGCGCTTACGCGCTGAGGGACTCTGGTCCAAGAGAATCGCGTATGCGTGCTGACGCGCTTACGCGCTAAGGGCCTTTCCTCGGATTTCACGCTGACGTGCAGGATTTTCACGTGCCAAATCACTCCGTATCAAGCTGGCCACCCGAAAACACACGGAAGACCACGCTCCTGCCCAGAAGGCCGAGTTACTGCCCCCCAGTGCCCCGAGCAGCCTCCCACGTGCCATCTGCTGCTGCCTGCCTGCCTGCCTGCCTGCTGCCACCGTGCCCTGCCATTTGGTGCCTGCACATCAGCCATCTGCAGGGGTCCAGTTGCTGTGTCCACCCCTGCTGGAACTGAAGACTCCCAACTGGGATTACATCGCTCCACAGCCCAGCCCCAGGACCCAGTTGCCCACCCACACCTGCCTCTGGGGTTGCCATGTCGGGCACTTCCACATCTGGCACCAGTGGCAACCCCAGGCCAGAGGGGCAGAGGGGCACCAGCTTCACTGCCACCGAAGTTGGTGTCCTGGTGGAGCATGTCCTGGGGCAGTATGATGCCCTCTTTGGATCGTCCCGCGCCAGCAAGGAAGGACAGGAGAGGATCTGGGCCGACTGTGTGGTTGCCATCAACGCGGAGGGGGTGGCAACCCGCAACGTCCAGAAGATCAAGAAGCGCTGGGAGGACTTGAGATCCAGGACCCTTGTGAAGGCCCGGTGCCTCGTGGAGGGGGGCCGGGGCCACATGAGTTCCATCCAGAAGAGGGTCCTGGAACGCGTACGCCCAGCGCTCCACGCCCAGATCCTTGAGAGGGAGGCCCGTCTGGAGTTGAGCGGTAAGTGTCCAAGCATTACTGTGTGAGACAGGGCATGTTACGGTGTGCTGGTTCTATGATACTTGCCTGTATGTGTGCCATAGGCCATGTATGCATGTATGTGTGCAGGGACATCATGGTAATGCATGTGCGACCAGTGATGTGTGACCCACGTGGTTGTTGCATGTGTCCAAATGCGGCATGGGGAGCCCTATGCAGATTTTGAACATGAGAGCATGCCAGTGTCTGTACCTGGACACGGGTGGGGGTGAGGGTTGGGTGCTGATGCCAGGTACATATATGGTAGCCATGTCTGTGTGCCTGACCTGCGTGTCTGTGACTTGTGCATGCCATGGATGCATGACACATGTGTGTGACAATGCACAGATTCAGTGAAGCAGCCAACTTACCCTTGTTTTGGCTGTGTTTGGTGTGTTTGGGGCCAGATGGATGTGACTGAGGTGAAGTGTGTGCATGTGATATGCATGAGCCATGATGCATGTGAGTTGCATATCATTGAATGTTTCAAGATTCCATTGGACATGCATGGAAATATCCATGGCATGCAGCATGCCTGTTACTGTGTGTGTTTTGCCTGGACTGACCCATGTGTTGTGGAGTGACATGATGGAAGTGTACTTTGACAGTGGTGCTCATCTGCTATTGCTTCCTGTCTAGGGGACCATTGTGCAGTGCCCTGATGCTTGTGTTCTTTGTCTCCCTCTACGCAGCGGCTAGTGAAGAAGAGGGCGGAGACGGCGCTGTGGAGCAAGGCGGCGGGGATGCACCCACGGCTGCAGCGGAAGGGGTGGGTGAGCCCCCACAGGGGCCTGCTACGGCGGGAGACGGTGAGGAGCCATCCAGGTTGGTGGTTTGCACAGAGGAGGAGGAGGCCGCCGCTGGGGCACACATGGGGCCTGGTGGGGGCATCCCTGCTGGTGCAAGTGGTGCAGTCCAGGGCCAGGGGCAGGAGGCAACACAGGTCACCATGGAGGGGCCTGTGCATGTCGCTGTCCCTGACCCTGTGAGTGCACCACCATGCACCAGCAGGGATGCCCCGTCCCAGGCCCGTCCGCAGGTAGTGGGGATGTCCATGTCACCTGACTCCCCTCCACCTGCGGACGTGGGAACCCCTGGCCGTGTGGAGAAGGTCCTGATTGGGGTCGCGATGCGCACGGCTGTGATTCGTGATGCCGTGCGTGCTTCCCGGGAGGAGCACACACGTCATCACGAAGTGCACCGTGCCGACGTGGCCCAATTGGGATCGGCCATGTTCGGGGGTTTCCTGCATGTGTTGGCCAATGTGGCGGCCCTCTCCTCTGTGCAGGCTATCCACCAGTCGTTCTCCTTGCCGCCTTCCGGGCCAGATGCCACCAGGGCCCCCTGTGGACCTGCCCCGACCAATGCAGCCAGCTCGGTGGGGATCCCATCCCTGCCACAGTTGGGAGTCGGAGGTCCAGCAGGGGTGGACAACACTGCAACTGGACCCCAGCAGATGGAAGATGTGACAGCATCATCAGGCAGGGCACGTTCACGACGGCGTCGGTGGTTTCCATCAGCCTGGATGCCGTCGTGCTGGCAGAGGCAGTGGCGTCGGAGGCAGCAGCGGGCTCGACGTGGGAGGCATAATGGCTCGGGGCCATCAAGATTAGAGGGGCAGCCATCGGCCGGAGGGCAGGGCAACCCTGGGATGGTGGTGTCTTCCGTGTGGGAGGAGTTGGTCCAGCGGATAGGTGCGGAGCGGCAGCGGGCGGAAGAGGAGCGGCTCGCCATGGTCAGGGCGGAGTTCTCCATGCGTCGGGCATTGAGGCGGGCTGAGTGCCTCAAGGAAGCTCGCAGGGAGTTTGAGCTGAACATGGGGTTATCCCTGCGAGACCTCGGGGCCAGGACAGAGTCCCGCCTCCAGGACATCGACATGGAGTTCGATGATGCCCTGGCCAGCAACATCAACAAGTGAGCCGCAGGACTTGCCCGCTGCCTTTGTATATAGTTATTTAGTTAGTTAGTGTTAGGTTTCCTTTAGTTTGTTTTATTATTTTGGACCGCTCGGACAATGGCCACTTTTTTGTATATATTTTTTAGATTAGGTAGTAGTAGGTTTCATTTATGGTGTTGGGCTCATGGACCCTGGAACATTCCTGTATATAGTTTGCTTTTTGTAGATACTTCTTTTTCATTTCTTATTGTGTTCACCATGAGGAAATGGTTTTTCCTTTTTTTTCATACTACATGATATTGCTTTGGACGACATTTTTTTTTTATTCCTTTGTTTTTTTGATTATGACTTTTGTTCTCGGACATGGACCATTCATTTGCTTATCCACATAGTTGTATGTTTGATTTGTTTACTTATTTTGAATCTATAATACATTTTTTATTTTTACTTTCACTTGTGTTATTTTCTCATTGGTTTCATACATGTCATGATATGTGTTTTGACATTCACTTGCACCCATTGTGTATGTGTGTGTGTCGGGCATGTGTCCATTTACATTGTTGCCATTGGGGTTGTATCATGTAATTGCATTCACTATGTGGGTGGATGCTATCCTTGCCTGGGTGTTTGTGCTGGGTATGCTGCCCATTACTGCCATGATTGTGTATCGTCAGGACCTGGGGCCAGGGAGACATGTGTGGGTGCCTGGTGGAGGTTGCCCCTGCACTGCTGGGGGGTGGGGGTGGTGGGAGACATGAGTGGGGGCCTGGTGGAGGTTGCCCCTGGATGGTGGGGGGTGGGGGTGATAGTGGACATGAGTGGGGGCCTGGTGGAGGTTGCCCCTGCACTGCTGGGGGGTGGGGTGGTGGGAGACATGAGTGGGGGCCTGGTGGAGGTTGCCCCTGGATGGTGGGGGGTGGGGGTGGTGGGTGACATGAGTGGGGGCCTGGTGGAGGCTGCCCTGCACTGCTGGGGTGTGGGGGTGGTGGGAGACATGAGTGGGGGCCTGGTGGAGGGTGACCCTGGTGGCTGGGGGGTGGGGGTGGTGGGTGACATGAGTGGGGGCCTGGTGGAGGGTGCCCCTGCACTGCTGGGGTGTGGGGGTGGTGGGAGACATGAGTGGGGCCCTGGTGGAGGGTGACCCTGGTGGCTGGGGGGTGGGGGTTGTGGGTGACATGAGTGGGGGCCTGGTGGAGGGTGCCCCTGGTGGCTGGGGGTGTGGGGGTGGTGGTAGACATGTGTGGGGCCTAGTGGAGGGTGCCCCTGCACTGCTGGGGTGTGGGGGTGGTGGGAGACATGAGTGGGGGCCTGGTGGAGGCTGCCCCTGCACTGCTGGGGTGTGGGGGTGGTGGGAGACATGAGTGTGGGCCTGGTGGAGGGTGCCCCTGGTCGCTGGGGGGTGGGGGTGGTGGGTGACATGAGTGGGGGCCTGGTGGAGGCTTCCCCTGCACTGCTGGGGTGTGGGGGTGGTGGGAGACCTGAGTGGGGGCCTGGTGGAGGGTGACCCTGGTGGCTGGGGGGTGGGGGTGGTGGGTGACATGAGTGGGGGCCTGGTGGAGGGTGCCCCTGCACTGCTGGGGTGTGGGGGTGGTGGGAGACATGAGTGGGGCCAAGGTGGAGGGTGATCCTGGGGGGTGGGGGTGGTGGGTGACATGAGTGGGGCCCTGGTGGAGGGTGCCCCTGGTGGCTGGGGGTGTGGGGGTGGTGGTAGACATGAGTGGGGCCTGGTGGAGGGTGCCCCTGCACTGCTGGGGTGTGGGGGTGGTGTGAGACATGAGTGGGGGCCTGGTGGAGGCTGCCCCTGCACTGCTGGGGTGTGGGGGTGGTGGGAGACATGAGTGGGGCCCTGGTGGAGGGTGACCCTGGTGGCTGGGGGGTGGGGGTGGTGGGTGACATGAGTGGGGGCCTGGTGGAGGGTGCCCCTGGTGGCTGGGGGTGTGGGGTTGGTGTGAGACATGAGTGGGGGCCTGGTGGAGGCTGCCCCTGCACTGCTGGGGTGTGGGGGTGGTGGGAGACATGAGTGGGGGCCTGGTGGAGGGTGCCCCTGGTCGCTGGGGGGTGGGGGTGGTGGGTGACATGAGTGGGGGCCTGGTGGAGGCTGCCCCTGCACTGCTGGGGTGTGGGGGTGGTGGGAGACATGAGTGGGGCCTGGTGGAGGCTGCCCCTGCACTGCTGGGGTGTGGGGGTGGTGGGAGACATGAGTGGGGCCCTGGTGGAGGGTGACCCTGGTGGCTGGGGGGTGGGGGTGGTGGGTGACATGAGTGGGGGCCTGGTGGAGGCTGCCCCTGGTGGCTGGTGGTGTGGGGGTGGTGGGAGACATGAGTGGGGCCTGGTGGAGGGTGCCCCTGCACTGCTGGGGTGTGGGGGTGGTGGGAGACATGAGTGGGGCCCTGGTGGAGGGTGACCCTGGTGGCTGGGGGGTGGGGGTGGTGGGTGACATGAGTGGGGGCCTGGTGGAGGGTGCCCCTGGTGGCTGGGGGGTGGTGGTGATAGGGGACATGGGTGGGGGCCTGGTGGAGGGTGACCCTGGTGGCTGGGGGGTGGGGGTGGTGGGAGACATGAGTTGGACATGGGTGGGGGCCTACTGGCAGGTGCCCCACAGTGCTGGGGGGTGGGGGTGGTGGGGGACATGAGTTGGACATGGGTGGGGGCCTGCTGGCAGGTCCCCCACAGTGCTGGGGGGTGGGGGTGCAAGGGGACATGTGTTGGTGTTCATTAGTTCAAGGAGACATGTGCCTTTGCTGGGGGGCATGCCCATGTTGGGTGGGCTGCCTGCGGGACATGACCAGGGATGCAGGGTAGTCCCCTGTGGTGTGGGCTGCCTGCAGGGGCCGTGGAGGGTGTACAGGGTACACCTGGGAGGACCCACACTGTCAAATCACATGTGGGACTCCCCGGCACCCCTGAAATACACGTACCGTGCAGAAATCGCGTGTAAAACTGCCCGCGCACCCCTGAAATACACGCGCCCAGGCTATTCGCGTGTGGAACTTCCCGCGCACCCCTGAAATACACGCGCCCAGGCTATTCGCGTGTAAAACTTCCCGCGCACCCCTGAAATACACGCGCCCAGGCTATTCGCGTGTGGAACTTCCCGCGCACCCCTGAAATACACGCGCCCAGGCTATTCGCGTGTGGAACTTCCCGCGCACCCCTGAAATACACGCACCCAGGCTATTCGCGTGTGGAACTCCCCGCGCACCCCTGAAATACACGCGCCCAGGCTATTCGCGTGTGGAACTTCCCGTGCACCCCTGAAATACACGCGCCCAGGCTATTCGCGTGTGGAACTTCCCGCGCACCCCTCAAATTCACGCGCCCAGGCTATTCGCGTGTGGAACTTCCCGCGCACCCCTGAAATACACGCGCCCAGGCTATTCGCGTGTGGAACTTCCCGCGCACCCCTGAAATACACGCGCCCAGGCTATTCGCGTGTGGAACTTCCCGCTCACCCCTCAAATTCACGCGCCCAGGCTATTCGCGTGTGGAACTTCCCGCGAACCCCTGTAATACACGTAGCCCGCTCCCCCGGCCCGATCGCGTGTGAAACTTCACGCGAACCCCTGAAATACACGTAGCACGCTCCCCCAGGCCCGATCGCGTGAGGAACTTCACGCGAACCCCTGTAATACACGTAGCCCGCTCCCCCAGGCCCGATCGCGTGAGGATCTTCACGCGAACCCCTGTAATACACGTAGCCCGCTCCCCCAGGCCCGATCGCGTGAGGAACTTCACGCGAACCACTGAAATACACGTAGCCCGCTCCCCCAGGCCCGATCGCGTGCGGAACTTCACGCGAACCCCTGTAATACACGTAGCCCGCTCCCCCAGGCCCGATCGCGTGCGAAACTTCACGCGAACCCCTGAAATACACGTAGCACTCTCCCCCAGGCCCGATCGCGTGAGGAACTTCACGCGAACCCCTGTAATACACGTAGCCCGCTCCCCCAGGCCCGATCGCGTGAGGAACTTCACGCGAACCCCTGTAATACACGTAGCCCGCTCCCCCAGGCCCGATCGCGTGAGGAACTTCACGCGAACCCCTGTAATACACGTAGCCCACTCCCCCAGGCCCGATCGCGTGAATAACTTCACGCGAACCCCTGTGATGCACGTACCCTGCAAATCGCGTGTGACACTTCCCGTGCACCCCGGTATACATGCACACGTATTTTTTGTCAGCGGGTGTCCGTGTTTGTGGGTACCCCTTTGCACGTCATTTTTCCTGGAGGGCCACTGTATGGGACATTCATCATGGCAGTATATAGGTGCTATTTGTTGGCGCACCTTTTGGCGCACATTTCTTACAGCTGCAGAGACGCTACCGCCTCCTATCTTGTGGCGGTCGTGTTTGTGCCTGTGCGCTGGTTTGAGCGTGCGCTTTTTTCCCCTATTCTATTCCATGAATACGTGTTGTAGGCGAGCGTGTGGGCGTTCCGCGCACTTGTGCCCTGTACTTCCCCCGTGACGCCCACGTTTTGGCAAGTTGTTCCCCATTCCGAGTGTTACGCCCGTGTTCCGCCTACTTTTTTTGCGTGCGCCGCGCTATGTGCGAATTTCGCTGTGGCCTGTGCGATTTTCGCTGTGACCTGGCGCACGCTGTTAGATGGCCTGTGCGCCAACGTGCACCAACGTGCGCCAACGTGCGCCGCGCACTTTTTTATCGCACATCCGCTGGTTTTCTCGCGCACGGCCTTCCATGAATCGACGTGCGCTGCTTTTCGTGCGATTTTCGCACTTGCACTGCGATTTTCGCTATTCCACTGCGATTTGCACGTTTTTGCCCACTTGCGCCGCGCTAATTATTCCATGAATCGGCCTCATAGTGTTTAGTGTGGAGATAAATGCAAATGAAAGTGCCACATTTGCAAAAAGTGTGCATTGATGAAAGATACTGAATCAGGTTAACTTACTGGGTACAGTGAGGTAAAATATTCTACATGCAAATTGTTTTGATGTATAATAATGTGAGATATGATTATTGTTGTTTTTCTCTAACATGTACTTAATTGCAGGTATTCGAAAGTAAAGAATCATAATGTTTAGGGCCACATTTTTGTTTTCGTAAGGTAGTAGAAAGGGTAAAATTGGTATAGTGCTATTTACCAAATCTGTTCCTTTTCTATTTGATTTAGACACAATTAATTGACATATTGGCAGGGGTCAGAGGTTGCAGGTTGGAGGACATGAGAGATAATGGATTCCTGGAGTCCATGGGAGGAAGTCCCAAGAAAGCCCCGGATGGGGGCAAAGACCAAGTCTGCAGGATGGAAAACAATGACAATTGCACCAGTAACATGAATGATGATTACACTGATTGTGGTGGGTCTTAAAGCCACAGAAGCACAAGTTACTATTGAGCCCGGACCAGCATCTGGTATTGCAGTGGAGGAAGCACCTGGGTTTATTATGGGTAACAGGTGTTTATTATATCAAAATACATATGTACCCATAAACCCTAACAAGTTGATTGAGAGATGTATTAACAAAACTGTAATTACGGCTGATCAGACCAGAGATTGACAAGAATTGAGAAAAGAGGAAGCTAAGCAGGCAATAAGCGACATTGTGATGCAATTATAAAAGACCTTTGTGAATTCAGTGGATATAAAGAAAAGGAGGGGAAATAGAGGGGCAGTATTGCTTGTGGTCTCTCTGGTGATGTCAATTATTGGAGCTGTAATAGGCACTACAATGTCTACAGCTAATGCAATTTCAGTAGGGACATTGAGTGCCAAGCACAGCAATTGACTCATGATCTGGGCATAATCCAAAAGGCGTTGGATGGAATTAGATGTGGATTGGATGAGTACAATTTGTCAATGAGACTGTTATTCTGCTAAATGAGCAGGGTGAAATTCTACAACACAGTACAAATGTGATAATTAAATATGACCGGGTGTTAAGTGATATTATGAATATAGTAAAAACTCTTGATAGGTTGTTAACAAATTATATGAGAGAGGTTCAAACTGCAATTTGACAATTAATTCAAGGACCTATACCGTTATACTTTGTTTCGCAGGAAATTGTTCATCAGATGATGGCGAGAATCACTCAAAGAGAAATAGAAGTAATACAGGTTAAAATTGCGTTTGAAAATGGGCATTGCAATGCCCCTATATGTGAATTTGGAAAGAATGGAAATTGGATTCTTGTTGTTTGTTGCATACATAGCTCCTGAACTTATTTACCAAACTAAGTGGGTGCATAATGTGGGATTTTGGCAAGATGGGAAATACATAAAAATCAAAACTCCAGAGGTGGTGGCATTTCAGTCATGGGAGCCTGAGGTTTACTTGATCCCAAATCTGGACACATGTATAAGGTTTAAAGAACAAAATTACATGTGTCCGGGTAAACCATTAGTTCCTGATGCTGCAGATGCTATCTGTGGTTTGAAACCTGATCCAGGTGTATCAGGGGGCTGTGAAGTGGTTGTTTGCAGTTCGGGTAGTGAGGAAATATCACAAGCTAAGCTGGTTAAAAGTAGGTGGTTGGTCAGAACCTCTTTGAAGAATTATACAATTACCCATTTGAATCATCAGACATTTGTTGTCAAGCTGTTGAAATATAACGTATTTCGCCTGCAGGTTCTGAAAGATACAATTGTGTCCGTTGGGGGTTTAACCCTGTTCCACGTTGCAAATGATATTTGGCAAAGCCAAGTGGAATAGATTGAGTTTTTTCGAAGGGACTTGTTCCCGATTGATCCAGATGGACAATTGTTATTGAGTCATAAGGAAAATCACACCATTAAGATGAATCTGAGGAAAAATAACATTACGGTTAGTAGTCTGGGTGTAATGGAGGAAGATATGTTTAACTGGGGAACCTGGGTGGAATGCACTATGGTGTGTTTGGCAGTGTTGGTGATGGTGATGGGTCGATGGCTGAATATTTTGTCTATAAAGATGAGAATGTTGATTGTACTACTAGCAACAATAGGAAATTAGAGATATCCCAATGTGCATACATTTTTAAAAAAAGAAGAATTCGGGTTTCCTCCAATTATGTTTTTTTTTTGCCAGAATTGTCGGAAAAAGGCGGGTATGTAAGGATATATATATATATATATATATATATATATATATATATATATATATATATATATATATGGGGATTTTATATTCAAGTATGCAGTACACAGTATGGAAAGGCAGCCAGGCTCAGTTTTTCAAACTGCAGGCATTATTTCAATAACAGCCAGCAGGCACATTTTACAGAACATTTAGTAAAAAAAAAAACGTTTTAGCACAGTGTGCACATTTTTATAAATTGGATGTTTTCGTGTGTGCAAACTGCATTAGAAATAAATAACTAATTAACCTTGTACTAACTGCATTACTACTATACTAATTTCAACCTCTAACATTATTAATGCAGTTGTGCACAATGAAATGCATTCTATGTTTTTACATGCACGATTTTAAATTCACTTTATTTTCCATGAAGAGTTGCACACTCAGTCCATGTAAGCGTTTTTTTTTTCTCCGGGGAGAGCTGAAATATGCACCAGCAGTAAAGGAAAATGAAACAGTATTTTGCAGGGCTGAAATATTCATTGTTCTAAATAGGTGAAGAAATAATGCAGCACATTCTTTTATTCTGATTGGTAGGGATTGTAGGTGGATGATCCACGTCAATAGAGGGCTGACCTGGAGTTTTTTTTAAGGAATAACTAGGGAGAAGGATTCAGATCGCGCTGGGACAGAGAGACAGACGGTGCTACATCTGATGGACTCCATGTGGGTGTGAGCGCTAGCTACGTATTTAACAGCTGGCAGCTCCCCACACATGCAAAGGAGTTCATGGCACTGGGTCTGCAAAGCGACGAGGTCATTCAGACAAAATCCTTACAATGAGAATTTCAGACTTTACTGGCCGGGGTGAGTTAGTGCCAAGTGAGGAAAATAGAATGATGAATGTGAGTTGATACAATTTATTGGAAGTGCAGGGAGTTAAAAGAAAAACATACTGCATGTTTATTTCTCTCTATGTTTAAAGTGCTAAAAACCAAATTCATTTTTGCAATATGCATGTTTGTTCTGTTCTCTTTTATATTTTGTATATTGTATATTTTGTAAGCAATGCTGTGATATCATCTGGAAACAACTTTGTTAAGGGGACGTTATGGTTAAATTAGACTAATAAAAACCTTTGAAATTCACTGACAAAACTTTGCTAAAGGGACGTTATGGTTATGGTGGACTAATAAAAACCAATGAAATTCATCAAAACATTTCGTTAAAGGGACATTATGGTTTATGGTTAAGTGAAATCGAAAAACCCCAGAAATTCGCCAGTTGTAGTAAGTTAAACAACCATAACTCGCACCACCACCGTGCACTGCTAAGACTAACACCCAAGACATCAAAGATGACATCACAAATGTCATTGATGACATCACTGATGACATCACATATCTGGGCCACTTGTTTTTGTTTATTGACATGTATAAGACAGGCGGTTTTGTTCAATGGCAGTCAGAATAATAAAATTGAAAAAGTTGCTATATATCTAGCCGTTCACCTTGTCATATGTTCTTTAAGTACTTTCCTTAGGGTTTGTTCTCAGCTCATGGTGCACATACATGGGGAAATGTGCAGGCCTCAAATACACAATTCATGTGTACACATGAAGATAAACTTTAATGTCATTAACATTTTCTGATGATGCAGTTTCTTTCTTCCTTACTTTAGTTTCCCTGTATGTGCATCTGATTTTTATGCATTGTGCTTCTTCATATGTATTATTTGTAAAAGCACAAGTGATGTAAGTCTTGAATTGTTAGCTAGTTATTACATGTTTAACATTACTCAAAACTCTGATACGGTAGCATTCATTATTGTACTATCCAAAATTACAAGATTATAAATAGTGTACTTCCATGGTGCATGCTGCAGTCATTGCCTATGTTGATTAGGTTTCTGTATTAACGACAACACTCCAATACAATGATATTAGATGAGTACATTCTTTAATATATTAAGTAGTTCATGATAGGTCTCCCGATCACCCCTGACATTTTGTTACCAACAATATAAACACAACTCCTTGTAGGGACTTTTCATCAAAATGTATTTCACATGTGATGTCATCATTGACATTTGTAATGTCATCTTTGATGTCCTGGGTGTTAGTCTTAGCAATGCATGGTGGTGGCACAAGTTATGGTTATTTAGATTACTATAACTGGTGAATTTCAGGGGTTTTTCGATTTTACTTAACCATAAACCATAACGTCCCTTTACCAAAGTTTTTGATTTGAATTTCATAGGTTTTTATTAGTCCTACATAACCATAACGTCCCTTTAACAAAGTTTTTTCATTGAATTTCATAGGTTTTCATTAGTGCAACTTAACCATAATGTCCCATTAACAATGTTTTTTCATTGAATTTCATAGGTTTTTATTAGTGCAACTTAAAAATAACATCCCATTAACAAAGTTTTTTCATTAAATGTCATAGGTTTTTATTAGTCCAACTTAACCATAACACCCCTTTAACAACATTTTTTCAGTGAATTTCATAGGTTTTTACCAGTGCATGATATTTTCCTACAACTTACTTATATCATACTGACCCAATATAGCAATGCTTGTGTCCAATTTACAAATTGTCACCTTTAAACTCTGCCATTTCCCAACTTCTAGAATCATTTTTAACACTTCCATACACGTTTTCCAACTATTTCAACTAGATTTGCATCCGTAGACGTCTACGAACATTTGACTTCATAGTGGACCGTCCGGACAGTGCCACATGACCGCTGGCGCGTGGCATGATGACGTGTCCGAGAGCCCGTCCACATTTCACAATAAGATATCTGCTGGAAAATTTCTAGGGGTTTTCGGTTTTACTTGAAACCATAATGTCCCTTTAACAACGTTTTTTCAGTGAATTTCATGGGTTTTTACCCATGCATGCTATTTTCCCACAATTTACTAATATCATACTTACCCAAAATAGCAATATTTGTCTCCCATTTACAAAGTGTCACCTTAAAACTCTACCATTTCCCACTTTCTGGAATCATTTTTAAAACTTCTGTGCACTTTTTGCAACTAATTCAACTAGTTTTGCATCCGTAGACGTCTACGAACATCTGACTTCATAGCGGACCTTCCGGACAGTGCCATCTGACCATACGCTGGCGCGAGGCATGATGACGTGTCCAAGAACCCGTCCGCAATTCACGATAAGATCTCTGCTTCGCAGACAGTTCAGAAAGGCATTGTCTACTGATCTGGGAACTTTCAACTTCAAAATTTCCCTTGCACGGCTCCAACACCTATTCCTACTCATTATCCATTAACAATCTAGTACACAGTACATACTTTTAGCAAAACTGCTATTTATCTTAAAATGGCATCAGCTAATGCCATCCCTCCTCCCCAAGAGCCACCACCACTGCTGTAATCAAAGAACATGAGAAACATTGCCCACTACCTTATAAATAACACATGTTCAACATTTTCCCTTGTCCACCTACCCCTCCATGTTAGTGTTTGGATCCTCTTCCCTCATTTCCCTCCCCACCTTTGGTACTCAGCTCTCCTGCCAAAAACAAATACATCTAAAAACAACAAAAGACTTATTCCTTTAGGAACCACCTTTCACAGTAAAAAATAGAACTAAAAAAAACATGTATAGACTCCCTGTGTCTCCCTGCGGCGTCCCTGTGTAGGAAGGAAAATCCTTTTCCAAGATGGCCACCATTGAAAGGAAAGGTGAGGGTTCCATACAGGGCCCCTCTTCGCTTTCCATGGCAGCCTGTAGAAGGCAAAAAGAGAACCGTATGACCATATTACCCCGAGCACATTTTTCTTCCCTTTCAGATCTACCTAATTTCTAATAACTTTACCACAAAGCCAGTCCCAGGTGGACATGGCCACTTTAATCCTATGTTTTGTCCCTTGTGGTCATGGCCAGTAGCCAGATTGTCCGGATCATGACCTTATTCCATGACCCGGACAATCTGGCCAATGCTCATGGGCACAGGCTACCCCTCAGTCACTAAAGGTATACCACATTTTTTTGTAGCGAAATGATGACACTTGTCAAATAATAAAAGACTGGCACATTTGCAAAACCATGCTCGTAGGTCCTTGTGTCACACCCCCATCCACATCCACAAGCCCTCCTATTGCATCCTGGCAGAATCATTGTACACAACAAGACACCACACGCACCATTGCACATTCTCGCCTTCAGGTTTGCCGACAGGGGGCTGGCCGAACTCTGCGACGCTGGGGTATGCATCGCTCTCCATTCCTGCATTGGCGGTTGCCGTGGAGACGCGCCATGAGCATTCCGCGTCTCCGCTGCCGACGCTTGGACGTTCTTCCTCCACGCGTCCAATCGCGTGTACGCCAATCACGTGTGTGAGTCACGTGATCACTGGAGCGAGCATTTAAAAGTGACGCGCGAACTTCCATCCACGCTTCACAGCTGATCTTGGTTGGACTACGGACGCTGCTCTTGTATCTCGCATGGATCTGCTTCTTCCTGGTTTTGACCTCGGCTATTCCCACGGACTGCCTCTTGGATTTCCCTTGGTTGGTACCTTGTCTTGAACAGCTCCCCCTGGACCCGACCTTGGCTTTTCTCCTGGACTGCAATTGGATTATCCTTTGGTTTGAACTCTCTGCATCACGTGCTTTGTTTGGCTCACAGTACCAGGTTCCGCATCAGGTGATGATTCCATCCATCAAGCGTTTGCCAGGCTTCAACCTTGTCGTCAACCCTGTCGGCCCCTCAGACAGACACCTTACATCACATTCCAGACAACCACTAAGGGTAAGCTCCTTATAGGTAAACATTTAGGATTGTGCACAGGGTGTAATTGTTATCTAACCCACGTGTTTGCCTTACAGTGGTCAGGGGAAACATCTTCCGGCATTCCTGGTTCTGGCTGACGACATTCACCACCTGTGGTCTCAAGGGCTGCTCGGACAGTATATTTACTGTTTGTTCGAGTGGAACTTGGGGACAGAGGTATCATCGCCTACACGACCATCAAGTCTTGACAGACTGTGAAGCCACTTCTGGTCGTTCAGGCGATGGAATCCGCTGCCGGGGATCCCGTGGCCGCTCTAATGCAAGCGGTTGCAACTCTTAGAACGGAAGTGGTGGCTGCCACAACCGCTATTCATCATCGCTTAGACACCATCCAGAGCAACCGCAACCCTTTACCGCCAGATGCCGAATTTGGGGATCCAGCACCGCTTACCCCGGGGTCCTCTGCACCACCCACACCACCTACTCCTGTGGTATTGCCCTCTCAGTTTCCTTTGGCACCCCCTGAGAAGTTCCAGGGGGACCCCAGAAAATACCGTACCTTTATCAATCAATGTAAGCTTCATTTCCTTTGTCGGCCTTTAGTCTTCCATGATTCCACCACGAAAGCCGCCTTTCTGCTTTCCCATTTGTCCGGGGTTGCCACTACTTGGGCTAATCCTTTCCTTGAAAACAATCACCCAGCCCTTTATGATTTCGACCTCCTGGTGAGTGAGTTGGCAAAAATATTTGACACCAGGTATAAAACCCAGTCCCGGGACCTGGAGCTGCTAGAGCTATCCCAAGGCAGACAGTCTTTGATAGAATACATCACACATTTCAACCAGTTGTCAGCTGAAACCTCATGGCCAGAAAACAAGAAAGCCGTGGTGTTCTACAAAGGTTTATGTAACGCTATGAAGGACGCTCTTTCTGTTGTACCTTCCCTCCCTGACATCTATTCCGATCTGGTAGACCTAGCCCTACAAGTAGACGCTCGGAAGTCTGAACGCCGGATGGAGTCGGGCCTTTCTGTGAAATCCTTTCCCTCTACCCCAGAAGGTGCTGGGGAGCCCATGCAAATAGGAGGTCTCCGAAGTCCTATTACCCAAACCGAAAGAGAGCGTCGAAGAACCGACAATGCATGCTTCTATTGTGGTCTCAGTGGACATTTTGTCAAGGAGTGCCCTCGACGTCCAAAGAACAAGGCTTCGGGTTTTCAGAAAGCTCGCCCTTGAGTACGGGGGACAAGGCGAGCTCGGTTGTTAACCCCGGGGTTCCTTCATTCGGTCCAATAAGGCCAGTAATCGTTGAAGCGGTTCTTCAACCGGCTAAAGAGCGTTCACATGAAGTCCACATTGTCATAGATTCAGGAGCTACTGGTTGCTTCATCGACATATCATTGGCCAAGTCACTGAACCTTCCCTTAGTGACCAAGATACATCCCGAACCGGTCCAGACAGTGGATGGGTCCTCCCTCATATCCGGTCCGATCAAGCAACAAACCACCCTAATGGACGTGACCATCCAGGGCAACCATAAGGAACAACTGTCGTTTTATCTGATATCCACACCTCAGTTTGGAATAATCTTGTGTCTTCCCTGGTTGAAAAAACATAACCCTCTCATCGTTTGGGGTACTGGTCAGGTTTCTTTTGAATCTGAGGTATGCCAACATTTTTGTCTACTCGACGACAGTGTTTTCATCAGTCCCGCAAGGGCACTCGGGGGGCTACGCATAGAGGTTGAGAGTCCTCCTGAAGGGGCACACACAGTGGGAGCCACTATGTCAGGGGTACCCCCGGAATACCACGACTTCCATTCGGTTTTTGACAAAGCCTCTGCCGAAGCACTACCGCCCCACAGACCATATGATTGTCCCATTGATCTGATCGATGGGGCAACGCTTCCCAAGGGGCGCATATATTCGCTGTCACCATCAGAAGAAATGGCCCTGAAGGAATACATAGGTCATGCTCTGCAATTAGGTCATATCAGGCCTTCTTCATCCCCTGTGGCCAGTCCAATATTCTTCGTTCCGAAGAAGGAGGGGGACCTCCGTCCATGTGTAGATTACAGACGCCTGAATGCGGTCACCATAAAAAACCGCTACCCTCTCCCACTCATATCGACCTTGCTAGACAAGTTGACCAATGCTACTGTATATACCAAGTTGGATCTACGGGGAGCATACAATCTGGTCCGTATGCGCTCTGGTGACGAGTGGAAAACGGCATTCTGCTCCCGTCAAGGGTTGTATGAATATATGGTGATGCCTTTTGGCCTTTGCAATGCCCCTGCCACTTTTCAACAGTTCGTAAACGACATATTCAATGATATTCTGGACATATATGTCGTAGTATATCTAGATGACATACTAATCTTTTCCCAAACTATGGCCGAGCATGTCCTTCATGTTAGGGAAGTACTCACACGACTTAGGAAACATTCCTTATATGCCAAACCTGAGAAATGCCTATTTCACACAGCCGAAGTCGAATTCTTGGGGTTTCATATATCCCCTGGAGGGCTGACTATGAACCAGTCCAAGGTCCAAGCTATCATAGACTGGCCGATCCCTGTCACTGTGAAACAACTGCAGTCTTTTTTGGGGTTTGCTAACTTTTATCGGAGATTCATTGTGAATTTCTCTTCCATTGTGGCACCCCTAACCGCATTGACCAGTCCCGCTGTGTTGTTTGACTGGACCTCTAAACATCAGGTAGCCTTTGATACTCTCAAAACCTCGTTCACCACGGCTCCTGTCTTGCAACACCCAGACCCAGAACTCCCGTATGTTGTGGAAGCAGATGCCTCCTCGTTTGCTTTGGGGGCCATTCTGTCCCAATCATGTCCTTCCACCGGAGCGCTACACCCGGTGGCCTACCATTCCAGGAAATTCACACCGACCGAGACACACTAAACAGTCACCGAAAAAGAGCTCCTAGCTATCAGGGATGCTTTGCTGGTCTGGAGACATCATCTCCTGGGAGCAAAGCACCAAACTACACTCTACACTGACCAGAAAAATCTACAGGACCTAGCGTCATTGAAATGTGTTAACAGTAGACAAGTTCGTTGGCATCTTTTCTTTTCTGCCTATGATTTCATTGTCAAGCATAGACCCGGGACGATCCATGGAAAAGCCGACGCCTTGTCTCGTTCACCAGGGGGGGTACCCCTTCCTTCGTATCCTGAAATGCTTCTAGGCGAAGGCCATGTAGTTTGTGCTTGCACACCACCCCCACCTATGTTGACTGCTATTCGACAATGGGTTGCACAACGTCCCCAGATACTAGCCTACTGGGATCCTGACATACAAGACGGCTTGCCTTTTGTTCAAGGGAAACTATTCCTACCCACCAATGATACACGTAACCAGGCTTTGGAGTGGTCCCATAATGCTCTCATCAATGGTCACCCAGGTCAACGACGAACCCTGGAATTGTTGAAACGCTGGTGCTGGTGGCCATCGATGCAACGAGATGTGGAGTCTTATGTCAACACTTGCTCTATATGCGCACAGTGCAAAACACAGAGAGGCCATCCATTGGGATTACTATAGCCCCTGCCTATACCCCCAAAACCTTGGCATACGGTGTCCATGGATTTGATAACCGAATTACCACGTATTCAAGGTTTTGACACAGTTTGGGTAGTAGTGGACTCATATACCAAAATGGCCCGCTTTATACCATGTAAAGGCATCCCCACCGCACCTTCTTTGGCTCAAATGTTCTTCAGGTCTGTTTTCTGTATGTTCGGTCTGCCATGTGTCATTGTGTCAGACCGTGGAACACAGTTCACGTCACGTTTCTGGGTGGCCCTTACCAAACTGCTGGGTATTGACGCACGCTTCTCGTCGGCTTACCATCCCGAAAGCGATGGTCAGACCGAAAGAGTAAACCAGGCCCTGGAACAGTACCTACGTTGTTTAGCCTTGCAGTTTCAATACACCTGGCTTGATTCTCTACATTACGCAGAATTTGCCTACAACAACACCATGCATTCATCCACTGGGTTCTCTCCTTTTTACTCACTCTATGGCCAGCATCCACGTACTCTCCCTTTTTCTGATTCTGACTTTTCCAGCTTCCCCGCCCTACGGACCGGGAATCCGGCGGCAAATGACTGTGCCCGGGATCTCGCTTCTATACATGCTCAAACCCTTGTCCATCTCCGGGAAGCACAAGAGTCGATGCGGACAGCCGCTAACAAAAGGAGAAAGGAGGCCCCTTCATACTCACCGGGCGATCAGGTGTGGTTGTCTACGCGTCACCTGCGCATACCGGGTTCGCGTAAGCTACTACCCCGTTTCGTCGGCCCATATAGGGTCTCCAAGGTCCTGAATCCGGTTGCTTACCGTCTTGCTGTCCCCACTTTGTGGAGGCTGCACCCTGTTTTTCACACGTCCCTTCTCAAACCCTGCCCTGATACCACTCGCATATCGTCCACTCCCGGTCCTGTTCCGATGGCCTCCCAGGAGGAATATGAGGTTAGCGCTGTTTTGGGATCCCGGGTTGTCAGGGGGCAGTTGCAGTACCTGGTTGATTGGTTGGGCTATGGTCCGGAGGAACGGTCCTGGGTTCCGTCTCCTGACGTCCATGCTCCATTGTTGGTGGCTCGGTTCCACAGGGAGAACCCTTCATGCCCACGGGGTCGTGGGCCTTTGAGGGGGGACTCTGTCACGCCCCCATCCACATCCACAAGCCCTCCTATTGCATCCCGGCAGAATCATTGTACACAACAAGACACCACACGCACCATTGCACATTCTCGCCTTCAGGTTTGCCGACAGGGGGCTGGCCGAACTCTGCGACGCTGGGGTATGCATCGCTCTCCATTCCTGCATTGGCGGTTGCCGTGGAGACGTGCCATGAGTATTCCGCCTCTCCGCTGCCGACGCTTGGACGTTCTTCCTCCACGCGTCCAATCGCATGTACGCCAATCACGTGTGTGAGTCACGTGATCACTGGAGCGAGCATTTAAAAGTGACGCACGAACTTCCATCCACGCTTCACAGCTGATCTTGGTTGGACTACGGACGCTGCTCTTGTATCTTGCATGGATCTGCTTCTTCCTGGTTTTGACCTCGGCTATTCCCACGGACTGCCTCTTGGATTTCCCTTGTTTGGTACCTTGTCTTGAACTGCTCCCCCTGGACCCGACCTTGGCTTTTCTCCTGGACTGCAATTGGATTATCCTTTGGTTTGAACTCTCTGCATCACGTGCTTTGTTTGGCTCACAGTACCAGGTTCCGCAACAGGTGATGATTCCATCCATCAAGCGTTTGCCAGGCTTCAACCTTGTTGTCAACCCTGTCGGCCCCTCAGACAGAGACCTTACATCACATTCCAGACAACCACTCAGGGTAAGCTCCTTATAGGTAAACATTTAGGATTGTGCACAGGGTGTAATTGTTATCTAACCCACGTGTTTGCCTTACAGTGGTCAGGGGAAACATCTTCTGGCATTCCTGGTACTGGCTGACGACATTCACCACCTGTGGTCTCAAGGGCTGCTCGGACAGTATATTTACTGTTTGTTCGAGTGGAACTTGGGGACAGAGGTATCATCGCCTACACGACCATCAAGTCTTGACACCTTGCCAATTCTCTTTACGCAAGTTTGCTGGAAATCCACCCATGTTTTATTTTTTCAAACGTGTCAAATGTATGCACATACAATCGTCATATAACCTAGCCCCCCTTGACAAAATCCATTCAGACTTTATGAAAACATCTATATGTAGATATATAATCGTTTTGCAAACCTTTGTGTAGATTTGTCAAATGGCACCACATTTATAAGCATTTACAATATTTTGGGACCCCCCCTCTAATTTTGCTCCCTATTGACAGAATCCCACCAAACTTCGCAAAAACATGTACATCTTGATCTATTATCAGTTTGCCAAATGAAGTGTAGATTCCTCAAATGGCACCTCATTTATAAGCCTTTACATTATTTTGGGACCCCGTCCTAATGTTGCCCCCTATTCACAAATCCCACCAAACTTCGCAAAAACATTCATATCTAAATGTTTTATCAGTTTCCCAAATTAAGTGTAGATTTCTCATTTATAAGCCTTTACAGGACGTTCACTGAGGATAACATGGGACTCGCTGATCACTCGTCCCAGTGATTGCTACCCAGTTCGAAAACACCACACGCATCTCGTTCTAGAAAACCCGCGGAAAATTCAACATGGCTGCTCGCTACAAAAGGCCCCGCCACTTGAACATTGACAGCCCTGCACAATCAACCTGCGCTCCAGGAGACCGAAAGGGCTCGTCCCTTGGATCCTGCGAGCACCAGACCTTCAATAAATAATATCTCTACTTGATAACATCCTGATTTGAGATATCGAAAGAGCAACCTCCTTGGATACACCTTGGAAATAGCCAACCCGGCACACACCACCTGCGCTCCACGAGACCGCAAGGGCCCGCCCCTTCGATTCTGTGGGCCCTAGACCTTCAACAGATAACATCTCTCCCTGATAACACCTCGCTCTGAGAGAGCGAAAGAGCAACCTACAAGGATACACCTGGGAAACAGACAGTCTTGCTGATACCATCTGCAATCCAGGAGACTGAAAGGACTTGTCCCTTGGATCCTCTGCGTGCCAGATTTTCAACAGACAAAATCTCCCCCTGAAATCACCCACGACACCAGTACTCCCAAACCCGGTACACTGCAGGAGACCGAAAGGGCTAGCCCCTTGGATCCTGTGCTCAGCTCTTTCACCACCTCAACCAATTTTCTAGGAGGAACTAAGTTACCACCACCAAAGGAGACCGAAAGGGCCAGCCCCTTGGATCCTGTGGTCAGCTCTTTCACCACCTCAACCAAACTTATAGGAGGAACAAAATTACCACCATCAAAGCCTGAACGCGTCAGGACATAACAGATCCGCCAGCAAACAAAGTAGAAATGTTGGCAACTCGACCCAAGCAACCACCAGCTGCCCGCCCAAAGACGAGACTGAGAACAAAACTCAACACAGCGGCCCAATCTGACTTGGACTCGTCACAACTCATGATGGAACAATCCCTTTCACGAGGACACCCACCAAAAGTTGCTCTGAATCATTACCCACACAAACCTGACAATCAAATTGAGCAACTTCTCAATATAGACCATTCCACAAATGCAACAAGCGACCCAACAGGGTAACCTAACGACTACCGTGACCTGCAATATCAAATCAGCATACAAAACCAACCATACACTACATCTGAGACTTCTGAACATCTCACTAACAACCCTCGCGTCAATATCAGCGAAGATGCGCAGCTAATTGTCCAAGCAGAAGACGCCTCAAGTGCACCACTACATGACACTCAAATTTACCTCGACCGAGACCCCCTGCTAACATTAGTCTGCAACAACTCTTACACCCAAGATGGCAAACTTGCATCTACAATTAATGAAGAAGGAAATCCCCCGTCCGGACCAAGGGCAAACCAAGATTACGGACACCACAAACCAACTTCACGAAACGACAACACTACCATTTCAAAGACATCTAGCCGTACAACCAGCGGAAGAAACGAACAACAGTCTCATTCAAGAACAACCAGAAAAGACAAACAACCCACTGAAAAAGCGCCCTGAAGATACACGCGAAGAGTCGCTCCTGATTAACACCGTCACGCAGCTCCAGGCAGAACCAAGTGCAAATAGAGAGACCTCTCTCTCAACCAAACTGCACGACAGAGAAAAAGATTTCGGCTCATTAGAAGACACAACCAACTCCGAACTGCAACTAGCCAACGCAAAACACCAACAACGAACCAGTAATACCGAACAAAAGAACAATGGAAAACAAGGGCTACTGGATAATACTATTAGCTCTCCCAAAATTCACAATTACAATAAAGACTATCCTTCCTACAAAACTGAAGATTTTCCTAACCATGAACCTATCAAACTGCAACCAGAAGAATTACGAACTTTCACTATACCACGCACTTCTCTAAATAACACACTGCAGCAAACAAAGAAGGAAAAAGCAGGATTAGCCAAAATCGCATGGCTACAGACTCATAAATCAATCAAAAGCTCCCAATTGCCAGAACCTATCAACTCCCAAATTCTACTCAAAGCAAAAAGACTATCAATGGACATAACAGAAATAGAATCAATCATGTCAAGCCTTGACAAACGCAAAGAAATATTTAGAACAACTATAGGAAACCACCAATCACAGATGACATCAACCCCATGTCTAACATAAGAAACCGGAAATAGAATTATTAAGACAGAACGCGACACAAATCAAACAGGAAACCAGAACATTCCCAACCGATTAAACTATGACACAATAGAATCCTTCTACACACCAGATAACATGAACAAAAATGATAACTCAATGCCGCTAGCAGGATCAACAGAACGCAATTCTCCTACCTCAATACCCAACAAACCGGAAAACGACGAAAATACCAATCCAAGAATTCCAACCACAATGCTCGATTTGCAAAACATGTTGATGGCAGTACTCTCTCAAAGCATGATACCTTTTATCAAACTACACGAATCCATGAACGACAATATTAAAGACCAAGGAACCCTCTTAGCAATGATTCATTCCAAACAGATCTATATCGAAAATTTTCTAAACACAACGGAGGTCCGTCACAACTTAGAAGCAGAGCAATCAAATTGATGGCAACAACGTCTAACAGAAATGGCCAGAAGTGATCGTCAGGAAAAAAACAACAAACTTCTAGCTCTACTTAAACTACAACAACAACTCCAATCAAACCAAAAACTCGTCTCAAAGAGCATTCAACTTCAACCACCTCAGAGTCCAAACACTCAACAAATTGCCACACAAACTGAAAGCTCGGACGCAAGCCTCGCACAACAACCGATGACATTGGCCTCATCCCTCCCAACAGAGACTCAAGTCACTTGTCAATCACAAGTGACCAAACCAGAACAGTTTAAGATCTTCTCGAAAGAAAAACTAATCCCCACAACCAAACCAACACAGCCCAAGACAACTAAGAAAAAACAAATAGGCTCTAGAGCCTTCCTCAGAACAATAAAAACTACGGATCAAGCTTTACAAGCGACAAAAGAGAAAACACTGATACAGGCTCACCAAGCACCACTGTATCAGGCAATACCACAGCTGACAAAACCTTCGAACAGACAACAAGATACTCAAGATCCTCAAATTTTCAACTGTCACAACTGCTCCCACACTCAGCCTCCACTGATGAAGAACTTCTAAACTGCTCAACTCACGAAGATCGCGAAACAGATGACACACCACCACCGATTCATTCTACAACACCACCAAGATACATTATTCTTGACGAATACTCCACCAACCGCGAACTACAAACCTCATATCAATATGAAGATATTTCAGAACATCCTTTACAGGAAACTTTCAAGATTTCCTCGAACACTTCCGCCTGCAGATTATCTCTTCCTGATGACTACGACCAAGTCTCAGATGATTCCTTTGTCTCCCATACAATAGATTCTACCGACGGCACATCTCCCTCCTTCATCAATCCGTTAGAACAAAACCAAATTTATCAAATTCACATTGAAAATCAAACTACCAGATCAAAACCTTTAATACTTAACAGAACTAACACTCTTAGACTATTTGGAGCGATATCACAGCTAAAACACATAACAACTAACAAGATTGATTTAATCACTTTCAAAGATGAAAAGCACCTAGATAAAATTATTGTAGAATTATCTGATCCAGATGATCAAGAACTTATCATAACAAAACGCGAGCAACTCCTCAAACTCGGATTCAACTGCTGGGCTTCAACGTCATCAAGGAAAAATCCTGCGAAAAAGTATACGCAAAATCGTACCCACAACTACTCAACGAAATACTCAAACTCGCCGTATTTCCCAAATCCCGAAGAATCGAACACACAAGAGAGACCATTCAAAAGAATTTATGATTTAGAAATGTCATTTACAGAAACCATTTCCTCAAGAAGTTCAACCTATTCCCACTCATAACAACCAATCAATAACAATATAATATGGTCACTCTGCTCATGGAACACAAGAGGAAACCTACATTTGTTTACTCAACCCTCATCTGATCTTGAGAAATACCTCATCATTTGTCTCCAAGAAACTTGGATCACCGAAACACCAGCATGCGACGGTTATCTTACCTTCCTAAATCCTGCCATAAAAAAACATCAAGGAAGACCAGCATCAGGTCTACTCACACTAATCAAAATTACCCCGCAATGGAAAGTAGTGCGCAATGAAAATATAAACCCCTGGACTCAATTGACTATAATAACAACACAAGCGCACCAACAATGAAAAAAAGGAACTGGCGAAACAACAATCGCCATCTTGAATCTGTATTGGAATCCTGCAGCCATTACATCTGCTGCATTCATCGATGGCGTATTCATGACAATAGACAACTTAGTAGGGACCCATCAACGCCTCGAATTTATACTGTGCGGAGATCTCAATATCAACCTAATCACATCAACTGGCACACCACGATCACTCGAACAATTGACAGGCAAAGCATCGACATGGATGAAAGAAACCATAACGCGAAATCTTACTCTCCTAAACCATGCAAAAGATAACTCCACTCCTTTTTTCCCAACATGGACCAAAGGCCATTCAGTAGCAATTATTGACTACATATTTCTTTCGCAAAACCTTCATGCATCGGTCAAGGCAGCTCTAACGATAACGTCTGATAACAGCGACCACAACAAGCTAACTTTCACCTCACATATTATCAGCCAACAAAACGTAAAAGTTGCAACGCTTGAACTTACTGGCACATCTTCAAGGCTACGAATACCACAATCAGCGCTATCACTCCTGCCGATGAAATTACTTGCTTCAACAAAACCAGATCTCGAAAAGTTGAATTATGAATGGATTTTGCTTCCATTTCATCAAACACTAAAAAACTGTACGAAAAGAACTCATGTACACTCCTACAACGAAGAAATAGCACAAAGAAAAAAGGAGCTGGCTAAACAGATACGACATCTCAAGAAAAACAAAACGCCAGAAACTATGACGGAGAGTAGAGTATTGAAACTTCGATACAATAACTGGAGGAAATCACAACAAGCAATTCTCCTCCAGACAGATGCAGAATCAATAATGAAGACCTACAAGGCAAATAATACAAGAGAATTGTGGAATTTACTGAACGACAACCAGCAAAAACAACACAAGCTCACAGCTAACGTACCAGATCAAACATGGATTACTAATTTCTCGACCATGTATGCAGCACACGAACACCAATCTCAAGAAAATCTCAACCCCAAACCCAAAACAAAATGGACTGTAGTCATCACGCATGAAGAGCTACTACACATGATCCAAAACCTCAATCCCTCAAGAGCTCCGGGCCCTGATGGACTCTCTAATGCTGTCCTTAAACAAGATCCTGCAACATGGGCAGATTTTATGACACAGATTTTGGAAATTATAAACATACACAATCGAATTCCAACTACCTGGAGAACAGCCACCATAGTTCCGATCCACAAACAAGGACCACGTGACCTCCCTCAGAACCTCCGTCCGATTGCCTTGCTTGACCCACTCGGAAAAATCTTCACAACAGCTCTCTTGAGGCATGGGCCACTTCCACTGGACGACTTTCACCACGACAAACAGGCTTCACACGTAACGTTGGAACTAACATCAATCTTCTCCTATTGCACGTCATCAAGCACGAAGCAATAAACAACAAGTCCATGATTTACACGGCATTCATTGATTTAAAGATGGCCTTTGATGCAATACCTCGTCAAAAGCTCTGGGCTAAACTGAGCAAATGGAACTGCCCTGCGAACATCCTTGAACCCATCATACAACTTTACTCAAACACCTCAATAAAAATCAGACTCACAAAACAAGGCTTGGCAACGGAGCCTATCAACACAGCGAATGGTCTAAAACAAGGATGCCCCCTCGCAGCGACTCTGTACAACTTGTTTACATCAGACATTGACCAACACCTTTCGAACACTCAAACAAATCCTCCAAAAATAAACTCAATACCGGTCCCCATCATGTCCTATGCAGACGACATCGTCTTGCTCGACAGAACACCATTTGGACTCCAACTTTCTCTTACAGCACTAAGTGACTACATGAAACAAAACAAGCTAACAATCAACAGCACAAAAACAAAAACCATGTTTCTAACGAAATCTAAAGCAAAAGCAAAAAAAAACACCGGATTTCAACATCAATGGAATACGACTGGAAAATGTCACAACATTTAAATACCTTGGCATTATCATCAATCAATCAAAGACAGAAACAGACTGGTTAGGCAACCTAGAACAAAAGGCTCAAGCGCTCGCACGACAGGGATGTATTCTACACAGAAAATACAGAAAATTCTCATTTAAGCCCATCATCATGTTCTACAGACAAAAATACATTCCTATCATAACATATGGAACTGAAACAATGATGAATGCAGACCAGGTAGACTGGGCGAAATTTGAAGCAATATTCTGGTGCAAGATCTTAACCCTTCCTCAATCATATCCCATGGGGAGAATTCGCTACGAAGTAGCTACCCAATCCATCGGTTCCATGGTACGATGGAAAAGACTAGATATCTACCGCAAAATATTGTCAGATGACAAGACCCCTGCAATCCAAATCCTGAAAACCAACTCAACTGCTCTAAATAATACAATACTACAAACCTGGAAAAAAACAATAACCAAAGAAATGGAGCAAGAAGACATTAACAAAGCTAACTGCATCAACGGCTTTCCAGTGCTGTCCTGTCACCACAATGCTTCAGCGAGGGATAAAGAACATCCCCCTTCGTTTTCACAATTCTTGCTCTTCCTGTGGAGCACTGCCTTGAACCTCCATCAACTGTGTTCTTGACAAATGATCAAATATTTCATTTACAATCATAATTGTGACTACTTTTTCTTTTAAATATGGAGTATCAAAACTTGAAATATTGGGTGAATATGCAACTCTTTTGGCCTCTTAGTCTGCGGCTTTGTTCCTGTGTGAGATCAAGTCAGTTTGCATAGTATGTGATGCGCACTTAACTATTGCTATGGCTACTGGGAGCTGGCAGTTGCCTGTCCAATAATGCTACCTGTTGCACTGGAGTTCCGCCTGCTCGGAGGTAGCCCTCCTTTTCCAACGTGCTAGCCCTGCGTGCACGGTTGACGTCACACAGGTGGAGTCACTGTACACCATCACTTCCTGCCCTGCATGTTTCTCGAGCCTGACATAAAGGAACACTAATTCTGCTGCTTGTGCCAAAAAGTGAGATGGTAGTCTTCCACTTGTTACCACTTCAAATTCCCCATTAGCTCTGTGCCATACCACAGCTGAACCTGCATGCCTGTCCCCATCAGTTTGATATATTTCTGAAGACCGATAAATAAAGAGAGTGCATTCTCCTTTACGCGATGCATATCATCGTAGAATTCTTCGTAGTTAGCACAATCATGCACATGCTCACCCTCCACCAAAGGCTCAGCTACAAATGTGGCAGGGTTCACTATTTTACCCCTGCCTATTTTCATTCCTGGATTTAATATAACTACCTCCTATGCGGAACCCCTCTGAGATGCCAATGTACCCGTAGTTTGAACACCCCTCACAATACTAGTAGACTTCTCTATTGCGAACGCGGCTGCTGCCAGTGACTGTTCACAAGGAAAGTGCCCTCTCATAACTGTATCTAAAATCCCACTGTAATATTCCTGGGGTTTGTATCCCATTGTAGTCCTCTGTGTGCGCACTGCTGTCATAACTGTCCAATTTGTTTGTGAAAACAAGAAGAATTCCTCATCATATTTGGGAATTCCTAAAACTGGAGCTGTGCAAATTGCTTTCTTCAGTTCTTCAACCCTCCATTTCCACAGTCCATTCTATTCTTTCCTTACTCATTTGTGCTTTCTTCAGAGCCTGCAAAAGGGGTCTTGTGTGTGAACTATAATCAAATACCCATGCTCTAACATAATTGCACAATCCCAAAAACGGATGCATTTGTTTTCTTGTGTGCAGTTTTACTGTTTGCATAATCGCCTCAGCTCTTTCAGGTGTGACTCTCTTCCCTTCACGTTAGATTACTTGACCTATGTACAACACCACTTCTTGACAATATTGCAACTTCTCCTTGTCCCCTTATATCTTGTGACTGCTAGAATATTAATGAACTGAATTGAATCTTGTCTGCACTCATCTTCTGTTGTGTTGCAAACCAAAATGTCATCTACATACTGCAGCACAACACTTTGCAAATCAATGTTGCTTAGGTCCATCTGCAGGACCATCTTAAAGATCAATGGAGAATCAGAGTACCCTTGGGGAAAACAAGTGCTCTTCAACTTAGTTTGACAAAACGTAAATGATGTAATGTCTTGGGAGTCTTTATGCAACGGGATTGAGAAAGACACATTTTTCATGTCAATCACCATGAAATATCGTGCCTCTGTGTCGATACTGCATAGGGTCTCATTAAAAGTCTGGTGTTAGCCATGCCGGTTAACCAGCAGGCTACACAGAAACACTGGGGGATTACGACCCTGGTGTTCCTCGAAGTCAGTCGCCAGAACATTGTTAATCCCCATTCCCATTTAAGTCCCATAGGATTCAATGAGAATGGGGATGATGGAAGCATTGGCACCGTTAATAACCGTGCCCGTGATTCTGTGAAAGTCTGTGGGCGGCGGCCTTCCCTCCCGCCAGGTCAGATGTGGGTGGGATGGCAGCTGCCCACAGACTGGGTGTGTGCGGGTCTTTAACAATGGTGCCAGTGGGACCATAGTATCGTCGCTGGATTTGGAACTAAAGGAAACTCTGAGTCTACAATCTGGTTAATTGGTCTCATTTGCTGAATTAGTCTCCACAACCCTCCCTTCGATTTCTTCACAGGCTACACCGCGTTATAACACAGTGATTCTGACATCACTAAAATACCTTGTTCCATCAGGGCTGATATAGTCTTACAAATACCCTCATCCGCCTCTCGAGATGTAGGGTACTGCCTTGCTCGAGGTAAAATTGCTCCTGGCTTTAACTTAATCGTAACCTCCTCTAGCCCCCTCAATAGGCCTACATCATAGGGGCCTGTAGTCCATAAAGAGGTTAGCACCTTTTCCAAATCTTCATTAAAAAATGCTGGGCACTGCCACACTTTCACCATTCGCTGGGGGACCTCTCTTTTCTCTGTTCTGATGCAATATTTAATACTCACCTCGAATATTACTTCATCATCTGACGAATCATCTCTGAACATATCCTTTTCAGTGATGTCAGTCAATCTATACCCTTCCCCAATGGCAATCACTGTTCTCCATGGCCTGCCCTCGTCATTCTTTCGAGCATGGCCAATTCCCCTCACACTATGGCTGCAGTTAACCCTAGGTGAATAGTCTGTTCCCCCCTCTTCATCTATAGGTATCTGTAACCTCAACAAAAACTCAGGTATTATCATATGTTTCCCACCAGGCCGGGTAACCATGTCAACAAAATGCGTACCCCATAAAGAAAAACTTCTGGCTCTAATGGCATTCCTTGCAGAGCCATTTGCCCTGTAAACGACAATATAAAGTCACCCACGTTCATGTAATGTATCCCTGGAGCAGAATACACTATGCCTTCATCAGCAAATTTAATTGGGCCTCATTACGAGTCCGGCATGCTGGAAAACCGGCAGGCTACCGCCGGACGCATATTACCAGTCCGCCTCCGTGATTCCCGGAATCATCGGGGCATTACGAGCCAGGTGACCAGGGAATTCCGGAGGCAGACTTCTGTAAGTCCCCATCCCATGGAGTCTCATAGGACTCCATGGGATGGGGACAATGGAAACACTGGTTCTGTCTATGACGGAGAAGGTGTTTCCATTTGTGCCTGCAGGCGGGTGGTGTAAATCCTGCCAGGTCAGACCTGCAGGACTCTTAATCAGCAGTCTTAACCTGCAGGACTCTTAATCAGCCAGTCTGGAAATAATGGTGGCAGCGGTTTTACTGCCACCATTCTTTCCGGACTGGCAGGGTCATAATGAGGCCCATTGTCATAATGAGCTTCATCATTAAATCTCAGCCTACAATATTAACCAGTTTCTGCCTTGAATACTATAATGGAACAGATATGTCACACTCTCTTATGGAGACTAGTAATTCATCAGTAAAAAGAACTCTGCTTGTAACTCCAGAGAAACCTTGCATCATGAACGAGAAGCCGCAGTGTCTACTAAAAAAGAAAAAAGATTTGCCTCCTATGGTCACATCAACCCTTGGTTCCTCTTGGGGGTCTGGTGTCACCGATAGTACTGAACACATCAGGTCACCCTGTGAGCTGTCCTATTGTGGGTACATATGATATGATGTGATTGGTTATTTATAACACAATTAATACCCAGAGGTTTCTAAGTGCGGACCCAGGGATAGAACCTGTGTAGGTCGGTGTAGTCTTGTTTCCAAGGCAAGTACGTTGCCCCTGAGCTATCCTCTCGAGACATACTTATCCCTGTACCTGTAAAAGGATGTCCTCCCACCACAGTGACACTCCCTACTCTAGGTGCCAATAACTGTCCAGTGTTTGCATTCTGCTGTATCTGCATGGGTGCGTGCTGTGACTGCCCTTGCGACAGATTCAATGGTGCTTGCTGTGGTTGCAATGCCTGTTGCATTTGCAGTGCTTGTGCTTGATACACTGTCTGATCTTGGGCAAACCCATCCCTAGTTTATGAGTTATATGCTGCAGGGTAAGCTGTCAATCCCCTTGAGAATTGCCCATTCTGTACATACCCTTGGCTTCTACATGTTCATGGGATGTGCCTTGTTATCCCACATTTCCAACATACGAGAGGAGCTCTTCTGACTAGCCCCCTTGATTAAGTCCTCCTTGCACATTGTGATTTTCATTCTGCATATTCTGAAACCCACATTGGCTATGTTGAAAACCACCCCTTCCTCTGTAGCCCATTCCTCTGCCTTGCGGCATAAACCCATTCCCTCCTTGATCCATTTGGCATTGATTATTTGCCTGTGATGTACCCACTGCTTGCTGCATTCCCAGTCCCTTTCCGCTTGTCAATACAACCACTTCTATGGCGTACTCCGGTAATTTCTTCTGAACTAACTTGGCTTCCTCAAGTTTTCTAGCATCTTTCTTCTTCTTATTTTTCTCTTGCAAAAGCCTGCAGTGATGTGCTATAGTCAACTGTATCTCTGCCATGGCTTCGCTTCCATTCCCACTAATTTCTTGAGATGTCTCTGTACCTGTTCTGGCAATCCCTGATACAGATTTGGTAAAATATTGCCTCTGATTTCCCCCACGGCTCCCTCATTTCAAGAGTCCAGCTCTCCTGAATACTTTGAATATAAGCAAGCAGATCTTCATCATCTTTCATTTTATATTGGCACCCATATCTGACATATCAGGATACTGTTCCCTGAGTGCCTTCCAGACGTCTGCTCCACAATTATTAAATGGCGCTCCATCATATGCTGTTTTCTGTGCCATGACACTTTAATAGCCTGCTCTCATCCAAATGTCATCGGCCCTTTCCCCAAGAATGGCTGCTAGAAGACCCCTAATGTCCCCTCTTGCCAGAGTATTTCCACCTGTTATCCTTTCTAACTCATAAATCAATTTTCCTGCAGCTGCCGTTAAACTTGGAAGTTTACACTTTAAATGATCCTTATCCATTTGTGGCCAGGGAATATATTTTGAGAACCCAAATTGTCAATCGGCTCCCATCAACTGCCTATCCATAGTAGGGACAATGATTCCCGAGCACCTACTTCCTGGCAATGACCTCAGTCTGCTCACATATGGTGGTGACTCTCCCTTCTCACTATGCAACCATCCTTTAGGTCGATCTGGATATGCTATAGGATCTGGCATCCTATCCTTAGGCTGCTCTAGATCAGACAATCTCACTTCCTTGTCTGTCAGCAGACATCCCTTGGGACCGCTTGCACGTTCTCCCTCCTTCCCACGGAAGGTTTCTATCTCTTCGTCTGACATATATAGTCCCCAACGAGTATGGCTTTCATTTCCATCACCCTTGTTTAAAGTCAGCCTGTCTCAGGACAAGACTCTATGCTCGAGACTAAACAGGTCTCTTTCTTCACCTCATGATTGGACAGCCAGTGATTGCTCTCCCTCCTCTCGGCTTCCCAATTTGCTGCTTTCCCTTAAGTCTTAATAGGCTTTATTGATTCTCTCCCCGATGATCCCTATATCAAAATTCTCCTCTACGGTTATCCCAGATGTTCCTGCCGTTGCTCCCTGTGACAGGAGGAACTTATCAATATGGCTCCATGATATTACTGGACTTGGTTCAATTAACTCTTTCTGAATGCGATCAATGTTGCGTTCCCTTTGTCTTCTTTTTCACTCCATTTCTTCATCTAATTCTCTGTCTTGCTTCCTGTCTAACCCTTCCTCTTCTTGTCTTTTCTTTTCCCTTCTTTCATTCTCTCTATGCTCTTCTTCCCTTCATCTTTGTATTCTTTTATCCCTTAATTTCTTCACCTCCTCATCTTCTCTCTTCTTTTCTTGGCTATCTCGTTCTTCGATTGCTCTCCACCTGTTGTCATACTTCCTTTGCTCCTCTGCACTTTCTTCCTTCATTTGCTGCTCCTCCTGATACATCTGTTCTCGCCTCTGCCTGTACTCTCTCTTATGTTCATCATCCTTCAGTCTCTTTTCTCTTTCCCTGTATTTTCTATCTTGTTTATCTTGATCTTCCCTTTGCCTAACTTCCTCGTCACTTTTCCATCGAGCTTGAGCAATATGTGTCCACCCATCCATTTGTTCTGTACAAGATTTACCTCGTCAGCTTTATCATTTTCTCCTTTCCATCTCTTAATCTCTTATTCTATGTCTGTGGATATATTTGGTTGTTCACTTTTCTCCTCTTTGTCTTGTAAGACCTTAAAGATCTCCTCTTTTCTCCTACTTTCCTCCAGGGCCATCGTCACTGTTATAGGCAGGCGGTTCATGTATCAGATTACTATATCCCATTGCCTCCTTTTGTTCCCTTAATGGATATAATTCTACATCTTCTATACTATTGCTGTTTCCTTCAGGCGAGGTAAGGGGAGCAGAAGGATCTACACATTCCTCCCTACACTGATTAAGTATCCAATCCTCAGGAGGCAGATCTTCCTGTTCCTCCTGGTACATTTTCCAAAGCTCTAAAATAGCTAACCTCTTTTACAGTTTCTTCGCTGTGTACGCAGCGTGCAAGTATGTGGTCATGTGTTGCAAAACCACCTTTAACAGCGATGGCATACACATTGTATCTGCTGTGCCCTTTACCCACTCTGCACTATACTGTCTGGTGTTTTGGCAAAGTCTTGCGCAGATGCATCAGTTAAGTAACATAAACATTGTAACAAGTCTCAATTGATTGTCAATACTTACTGTTGATTTACACAGATACTTTTCAGAAAAATAACAAATATGAGCATGCTCCAACAATCGCTGCTCAAAGCCTCTTCTTTTCAATTATCTCAATCTATTTTTTCACTTAACACTGACAATGACTAAGAATAGATAACAACTTTTGATCTCTTCTTTAACATCACGGTTTTACTCTCGTTATTCTTTGACACCTCTTCAATTTCAAAATACACAGACAGACTAGTCAACTTTTCACAAAAACACATTTTACTCCTTTTCTCTTAGCCCTTGAAATATCCAGATTGGAGTTTGAGTCATTCCCTCTCATTTACCTCTTTATGTGCCACCTAATTACCCCCGTTGGGGTTCTGAAATGACTCCTTCTAGACCTGCCTTGAGGTAGGAGACCAGGCTTTATAGAACGCTCCTCGTTGAAACACTTCTTGTTTACACTAAACAACCCTCCATTACTTTTTCCTATTACCACAACCCCACCCCCTTTATTTTGCCAGCCCCCTCAATCTATTCATCATTCGTTCTTCAGCTCAAGGCCCTTGGTATCGACCCCTCCTCCAACCGATCACCGACGCTTTCTGTCCACTCAGCGCCTGTGGATAGCAGGAGGGATTTCGTCAAAGAGGTACCCATCCCACCTGTATGGATTTCCTTGCAAGAGTTCTATATCGGCCGCTCTCCAAAGGAAACCTTGCAATCCTCTGGCTAGATGGTGGAGGGTGTCTGATTATCTGAAAATGTTGAGACTTACTAAACGATGGACCAGAAACATCCTCTCTCTGCTACAACGTGAACCAATAGGCCTTTTCAAATGAGGCAGCGCTGTCTGGGATGAATGGGGATGCAGATTTTACTCCGACACCAATATTCATACCGACTCAGGAAGTTGGCAAATCTTTTACTGTTTTATCAACAAGTATCTAAAGTAAGGAGTACAACGGGCACCAACGGACGCTGCTCAAGCATTCTCAATGTGTCACATAAAAAGAATGTGTCATATGTGACGTCATACTACGTGTCAAAATAAGAAAAGCTACTTGGGGTTGTGATAGGCATAAGGGGAACATCTAAGTATACTTTCTATGGGGGCTGGGACTACGATTGGATCTCTAAGGTCAAGTGAACAGCTATGCCCACCCCTAGTGCAAGTCATCTTGAGTGTCATAGAAATACATGTTTCATTGGCTTCCAAACTATATGGCTCTCTGCTATGTGGCCCTCTACAATTGGTTGGAACTCTTGCACCCCTCTAGAATTTTCCACTCAGTAGCAGCACTCAAGCTGGTACCCCAGGTGCTGACAGGTTGGACTTGACCATGCCTCCCCACCCATTTAACCCAACATCCATCATAACTCCTGCTGTCTGCCATTCAAGTAGTCCTTTGAACTCAGCCTTGCAAGTATCACTGTGCCTGAGAATCAAAGGAAGTCTGAGCATTGTCTTATCTTCTGGTCTCTATGTAGCTCTCCCAACGTCTATTTTCAACTTGAACATGTGACAGGAGACCGTGTTTGGAACTCCTTCTTCGCATTTAACACTATTAAATGAATAAAACCTGGCCCTTCTTGTGTTTTCCCATTACACCTCAACAGGAGCTTGTCTCGCTTCTCACTTTCATTGTATCTTCTCGAATAGATAACCAGTTTCTTGGCTGCCCCAACCCTTGACACCAGCCAGAAAACCTTTCTCGAATCTTCCTTCACCATCAGCTGTTTTATTCTATTGTGCCACACTTTCAGCCCTTCTGTTCATGAGTTCCTAGTTTGCTAAAATGCATTGTTGAACATCTAGATTTTATACATATATACATATATATATATGTATTCAGTGAAAAAACTTTGTTAAAGGGACATTATGGTTAAGTTGCGCTACTAAAAACCTATGAAATTCAGTGAAAAAACCTTGTCAAAGGGACGTTATGGTTCCAAGTAAAACCGAAAAACCCTTGAAATTCGCCAGTTATGGTAAGCTAAGCACCACCGTGCACTGCTAAGACTAACACCCAGGACACAAAGATGAGCAGGGGGTGGGCGGCGGGTGGGGAGAGACACACAGACATGATCGGGGGTGGGCGGCTGGTGGGGAGAGACACACGGGACATGAGTGGGGGTGGGCGGCGGGTGGGTAGAGACACACGGGACATGAGTGGTGGGGGTGGGGAGAGACACACGACATGAGTGGGGGGTGGGCGGCGGGTGTTGAGAGACACACGGACATGAGTGGGGGTGGGCGGCGGGTGGGGGGGTGGGGAGAGACACACGGACATGAGCGGGAGTTGGGTGGCGGGTGGGGAGAGACACACAGACATGAGCGGGGGGTGGGCGGCGGGTGGGGAGAGACACATGGACATGAGCGGGGGGTGGGAGAGACACACGGGGGTGGGAGAGACACACAGGGCATGAGCGGGGGGTGGGCGGGTGGGAGAGACGAGCAGGGCACGAGCGGGGCATGAGCGGGGGGTGGGCGGCAGGGAGAAAGACACATGGACATGAGCGGGGGGTGGGCGGGAGGGAGAAAGACACAGACATGAGCGGGGGGTGGGAGGGAGGGAGGAAGACACACAGACATGAGCGGGGGGTGGGAGGAACAGGAGACAGACACAGGCATGAGCAGGGGTGGGAGACTTACTGTGCAGGCGGGATACAAAGCCTCTCATGCGAGGAACAAAGATGGCGGGCGTCTCTGAAGCCAGACGCACTGCACGCTTTCAAGCATCCAATGAGAGAGCACGTCAGATGTCTGCGGACATCACGCAAGCTGCTTGCCCAATCACCGTCCTGTCAGCGGAGTGAACAGGGAAGTGTGTCCGTGAAGCGAACACAGATATCACTAATTTTTTTCACTTACATTTTTGTCATTTTTTTTAAAACTACTGGATGGATTTACACCAAATAAAGTAAAGCACGCTTTCTGGACCAAGCCGCCGCTCCTGCCACAAATTTGGTGTAAATCCGTCCAGCGGTAGGCATGAGCAACGTTTTTTCCCATTATGTCTATGGGGAAAAAAAAAAGTTTTGGGACCCCACCTATAACTTTGACCCCCCCGTTGAGGATTCGTCCAGGGAGAGCGAAGTTATAAGCCGCCCAAAAAGCGCTCTTCCTATGGAAACAGCAACTTAACCATAACTACCGTGGCCATGTAACATATATATATATATTGGTGGCGCCGCCTGCAGTCTATTGACTACGTATAACCAGCCTCATGATACTTAGTCTACTTGCATTTCAGCATCTGTAAAATTATAAAACGGCTTGCGTTTTCTTCAGTGCAATCTTCATTTTGATCATGAAATGTTGCTCAATTCTTTACTTCGCCATCAGATTCTATAAAGTCTATATACGTTCTTCATTGTTATTTCTTCTGGGTGCATCATTTCTGCTTCATGTGCCATCACCAGTCTTTTTTTTCACTCATCTTCACACTTCTTCCAGAATCTCATTTAAAAGACTGGCATTTCTCCAGAGCTACATCATATAGGGTTTTCTCAATCGATACCTTGTTTCGAGCACTCTTCGCGGGACCATTATTGGCGTTGTGCATGTCACAATTTCCAGTTTCCAACATATAGGCAAAATGGGGGTGGGACTTCTGGTAGAGGCATTTGGCTCCTCCTCTACACCAACCATTCATAATTTGCAAACAATGATGCTCAGTTAGAGATAGTTAGATTTGAGGCAGTATGTGAAACAGGGATACCTAAATGTGAACAACCTGGAGCTCAATATGTGTCAAAGTACCTCCACTGGAATGTTCAGATACTAAATGCAATAGTGTACACAATGAAAGAATTCAGTGCTCCACTCCAGGGGGACCTGGGTGTCAACTCAACATGACATAAAACAAAGTAGTGCAATATGCCCCTCGGGGATGCCAACATGTGAACCCAGCAGTTTCTAATTTAGAAGCAATACAGGGATAATTAGAAGTGAGGCATAACGCAAACCTATGCAATCTTTTGGTTATGGGTAGTTGAGTGTTGGCAACATGGAGCATATCATGTGGCAATGCACTTTTACAAGAGCATCTAGATGTTTTAAACACAGGGTATCCAACATGGAACCACTCAAAGCCCACTCCAGGGCTACCTAGACGAGAATCCAAAGAGATACATTATACAGCAATGCAAAGTGAGAGACGCCCTTTATTTCAGCCCAGTATAGCACTCATTTAGAATTATGCAGGATCCTGTCTTAGAGATAGTTAAACGTGAGATAGACAGCGTGCAAGCCAATTCTTGGTTTTATTCTAGGGATACTTTGGTGTAAACAGCATGAAGCACAACACGTGGCAGTACACCTTCACAGTGATATCCATTTATGAAAACAATGTAGTATAGAAATTAACACTAATTAACATAATTCAATTCCATGCACCATCCCATGGCCACCAACCTATGAATCATAACAGTGTACAAAAAAACAAAAATGCAATGAGGTAGGGATGCATCTAGCAGTACAATTACCAAACCAAATGTAAAATGGTGCAAAGCATATTGTAAGGGAGGATCATGTAACACAATATTCATTAAAGCACTTTCTTTTTTTTAAACTTGCATTTTTATTGAACATTTGCCATAAAACAATACATTGTAATTCAATCAAAAACAACAAATGCCCGCAACATTATTCCCCCACACCCCTCCATTTGCCTCCCCTCGCACTATAGCTAGTAAGCCCAACCATCTGGCAGGGTCATACGGATAAATAAGATTGAGTCCAAAACTTCAAGTCCTAACTGGCAAGATGGGTTCCACGTACGAGGCCTATACATTACCACAGACCCCTTAGACCTTGGGGGTCTGGGGTGCAACACAAACCCATAGGCAGCCACATATCAAAGTTTCAGGCCATCACAACCTTTTTTTAACAATACAACACTCCACTCAAACAAAAAGCTGTCCATCTTATCTTATCGTTGACGATTGCTGAGAGTTTTTCATATGTAAAGATAACCCACAGTTTAGAAAGCCACTCCTTTCTGGTTGGAGGAGACATTTGTTTCCATTTCTGAGCCAGGCCAACCCTTCAGGCCCTTAGCATGGCTTCCACAACTCTCGGGAAGCTAGTTGTTTCAGGAAGGGATGCCAAGCAAGAGTTCAATAGGGTGCAAATTCGGGGAGACACCAACCATGTCCTTGATCCAGCTCAAGAGTTCAGCCTATTAAATTTGAATGGACGGGCACTGCAACCACATATGGTACCACGTTCCCTGTTCGCCACATTCCCTCGGGCAGAGAGGAGAGACTCCCACAAACATTTTAGATAGCCTAGCTGGGGGCAGGTGCAAAGCATGTAGAATTTTCAATCGCTGCCAGAGCAAAGAGACCCAGCAAGCATTACTTTACAGACTCTACCCCAGGTTTCATCTTCTATCTCCCCTCCCAAAAACGTTGTGTCACCCCTCAAGATCCACTGTAACCAACATGCTGTACATTCTGGACAGTGCTCCTTTCCTTTTGGCAGATTCGCCATTTATTTTCTCGAAGGGGGTGAGTGGGCGGGAGAACTCCTAAGACCACCATTCTTGTGCAGGTATTCAGAGACCGACAGAGGGGTTGTGCCTATGGCCTTGGCTAAAGTTTCATACTCAATGAAGCTATTCTCCCTAAACAACTGAGTGGCTCTCTCAAGTACCCTATCCGACCATTGCTATGTGTTACGAAGCCCCTTATCACCCAGATCAAGGGGGTACCCCTCAATGAGCTCAGGGGCAAGGGCCAGGAGGAAAGAAGTGCGTTTGCCTTATTAAGCCTCCATAACTCCCAGAGGAGCGCCAATGTGGGGTGGGATCCAACATGGGTGAGTATGGGTGTCCTCTATGTATATCCCTCAAGTGTTCCATCATTACCTGGAGCTGCGCTGCTTTGTTCTATAATTTTAATTCTGGGAGGCCAAAACCCCCAAGGTCCCTAGGGAGAGTCAAGGTCACATATTTAACCCTGGGCCTTTACCCTTTCCAGATAAACTGTTGAACCATACCTTGTAGCGTCACAAAAAAGGAGTCTGGAAGAGGAGTGGGGAGAGCCGTGAAAAGATACAAGCGACAGGGGAGAATGTTAATTTTTACCGATATCATTTGGCCAAACCAGGAGAAGGTAAGCGGGCCCCAGTGTAATAGATCTGCTTTAATTTTGTCAAGGATTGGGGTGTAGTTGAGGTCAAACATGGATCCCAAGTCCCTAGGGAGGTGAATTCCCAGGTACGGGGAGGACCTACACTCAACTCTCATTCCACCTATTGTCTTCCTACCAGCGGTACCCCAGTCGTCTCCTCCCATAGGCATCACACTTGACTTGGAGAGATCTAGCTCAGGCCAGAGAATCTGCCAAAAGTTTGTATCAGATCTAGGAGGGGCGGGGGAGATTCCAATAGATTAGTCAAGTAGCAAAGAATGTTGTCGGCAAACAATGACAGTTTAAAGTCTTGTTTCCTGCATTAGATTCCCACAATTCCCCGGTCCAACCTAATGGTGATAGCCAAGGGATCCATAGCCAGGGCATACAACAGGGTGGAGATGGGACAATCCTGCCTAGTCCCTCTAGTGAGCTGGAGGGGGGAAGAGATGGTGCCATTGACTGCCACTCTCGCCCTTGAGCCGTTATATTTTTCTCCTAGCCCCATCCTCTGCAAGACTTTGCCCATGTACCGCCATTTGACCCGGTCAATGCCTTTTCCTAATCTATGGATACAAGGTGAGCCCCTAGTCCTCTGCGTGTGGCCTCATGCATTAAGAAAGTTTATGGTCTTCCTTATATTATCCGCTCCCTGTCTGCCTGTAATGAACCCTACATGATCCCCATGAACCACCAAGGGCAGCTGCTGGGCCAACGTATTGGCTAGTAGTTTTGCCAGAATGTTCAAGTCGGTATTCAAGAGGGAGATGGGCCTGTTGCATTGGCACTGAGCCGGGTCCTTCTCTTCCGTATGTATGACTATGATTAGGGCCACTAGCATAGACTGGGGGAGGGAGCCCGTTTCAAGGACCGTATTCAAGAGCTTGGACATGAAGTGTGCCTGGGTGGAGCGGAATAGCTTATAAAATGATACCGTAAAAGCATCATCCCTGGGAGTGGTCCCCCTTTCATTCCACTAATGGTATCTATTATTTCCTAGGCAGTGATGGGTGCTTCCAGGGGTACGCCTTTTCTGGTGGGAGGGGCAGGATCGGGAGGAAATCAAGGAAACAGTCAGCATCGCCCCCATCTCTGTTATATTCTGAGGTGTAAAGTAACTCATGGAACTGATGGAATTGCTCCGCTATCTGATCAGCCTCGAGAAGCTTCGAGCCTTTGGCGGTACATAGGACATCTACTCCTCATTCTCCCTCTCCCTCTCACTTTTTCTTCTTGCTCCCACTCCAATGAGGATCTCCCTTATTGTGGCCTTGAATGCCTCCTAGACCCCCGCTGCACCAACTTCCGCATTGTCATTAATTTCGAAATATCCTTTTATCACAGAGAGGAGCGTCTGAGATAGCACTTTATCCCGTAGCAGCAAATCATTGCAGGACCACCTTGTTTTGTCTTGGGGTTTTGGGGGCAATCCGATTAGGACCCTCACTAGCATGGAGGAGTCAACCAGGATGTAATCCATTCTCGAGAACGTAGCGTGAACCTTGGCAATATATGTGAATAAGGGGTTGCGCCCCTGCCCTCTTGTGTGCGTGTCCAACAGACCCAGCTCATCATTGACCTTTCAGAAGTGGGCAGCTACCCGTCGCTGCACCGGTGTATCTGAGTAGGGACCCTCGCTCTTCCTGTCACTCTTAGGGTGCAAGACCATATTAAAATCTCCTTCCACAATCAGGGCATCCTCGGCAAAGGACATTATTTTGGTTCTAACCCCTTCCCAATACTGGTCCTGGGCCTCGTTCAGGCAAAAGATGGAAATTACTGTGCCCGTGGCTACCCTAATCTCCCCCTCTACCATCAAGTAGCGGCCCTCTGGATCCCTACGTTGCACCTTTGGAGTGAATTGCGACTTTTTGTATACCAAAAGGGCAAGTCTCTTTTTTTTTGATGGGCCCAAAGCATGGAATATATCTTGTATTGATCTGGCTCCCAGGTACGTCCCTTCCCCGCACCCACTGGGTCTCCTATAAAAACATGAAAGGCCATTTTAACTGATTGAATTCTCTCACCATTTTGTGAGGGGAGTTCAATCCCTGTACATTTAGAAAACCCAATGCCAGTGCATGTTTCACTTCACCCATCATGGCGGCGTAGCAGTCTCACAAGCCTCCTGTGTTAAATGCAGTGTGCTCGCCCCCTCTAGGGTTATGTAACCTCAGACTCAGTGAACACATGCCTGTCCCCCTGTGGGCTGGAATAGAGCTTGGTAGCTTGTAAGGAATGAGAAACAGTATGAGTAACAACATTCCCCCCAGATGCCCCCTCCCAAGCGCCTAGATGGCCTGCGACGTAGGAATTGCAGCTGGGCCAGGCCACCCATCCCTAACACCCCCGGGCTTAGCATGAAACCAAATACTGCCTCTTCGCCCCCCCCAATAAGCACCCCAAAGCTAGGGACCAACATATACACCCCCCGATACGTTAAACAATGAACCAAAAAGTCACCTCCTCCAGTGCACCAAACAGCTTCCGGGACCAGAGCGTCATCTTAAGGTCACCGGCTCTGGAATCTGGCAGCCTATAAATCAAAACCGGCCCACGGGCCAATGTTCAGTTGGGCCATGGCGAGATCCTAGGCCAGCTCCCACTTAAGGACCAAAACACATATCTTCACAGGTCCCGGAGGCTTGCAGCACACCGGATCTCAATGTGTTCCTTGGAAGACATTCCTAACTGTTGGGAACTGTAGGGAATGAAGGGGTCAACTTCTTAAATGTCCTATTGCCATGGACGCAGCAACTATCAACAAAGCTGTCTGCTTTCTGGGATTCTGTCAACTCCCTTCCACGGATCTCTGAGTTGCCGTCTGGGGCAGCCTCGTCCAAGAATTCTTGGGTTACTCTCTGTATGTCTTCTTCCGTGATTAAGGAGTAGTTATATCCCTCATGTTCAAAGGAGAGGGAGAACGGGAATCCCAATCTGTACCGCACTCCCTTAGTCTGGAGACACTTTTTTAGGGGCCCACCCAGCTTTCATCTTGTCAGGGTAAATGCTGAAAGATCTTGATAGACGGTTATTTACATGTTTTCCCACTTTATCGGGCCCTTCTTCCTTGCCAGCTCCAAAATTGTATTCTTCTCCGAAAACTAGTGGAATCTTAAAAGCACAGACCTCGGTCCCTTGGTGCTTTCTCCCCCTCTGTGGGCTCTGTCGATTGTGGGTTCATTGGTGTTTCTTTTGTCACAGAGTTTTCTAACCACTGCATTGACAGATCTCATGATGTCACTTTCTGTTTCGCCCGCCCGCTCCGGGAAACCCAGGAACCTCAGGTTGTTGCAGCGTTCCCTGTTTTCCAAGTCATCTATCTTAAGGATGCTCTTCTCCTCCCTTCTCTCCAACTCTGTCTGGCTCTAAAAGGTTGACAGAGCTTTGATTCACTTCGAGCGCTTGAATTTGGTCATCCATTATGTCCACTTTTTTGTCTAGGGCATCTAGCCATTTGCCTATATCTGCCCGAGAGCCCCTAAAATTGTTCAGTAAGGCTGCCATGATTCTACTCACTGATTGGGTTTCCTCTGCTTTGGTTTGCGAGGATGAAGGCATGTTGGTTTGTTTCGGTGATTGTGGCGGGTCGTGCTGGAGTGATTCAACCCAAGTCATTCGTAGTTATAGCACAGGTGGTCCTCCTGGGTTAAAGGGCAGCCTCTGCTCAGGGGGATATCTCAAAGGATGCCCTCACTGGAGCTTGAGGGGATTCAGCAAGGTGTCTAATGTGACAGGCCTGATACCGGCAACCTGAAGATCACACCAAGTGGCTAAAGGTGGGTCTCTGAGGCGCCGTTGCATGTTGGCGAGCTGGTGGGTCGCCCAATGTCATCCCCTCTCCCCTAAAATCAGGCTGCACAGGTGGGCTGTAGCTTGCACAGAGGTATTCTTCGTAGGGTCTGTAGACCAGAGTCACCTCGTGTAGTGAACAACCAGATGTCACACATCGCTAGGCGGTGTCTTCCAGGGCATATGGGTGGCCGGTTTGCTTCCTCTGTTGTGGAGGGGGCTCCCCTGGGAGCTTTGGGTGGCCGCCAACAAGTAAAGTAGTCTGGATTGGGGCCTGGGGCAGGTCGTCGCCAACTCCCAGGGTTGGAGCGGTGGTCAGCCTGGGCACCCAGGGTCCTGGTGTTTAAGAGCCAGGGACCGCTGGCTGAAGATGGAGCTAGGCACATCTTCCCCAGGGGACACTTCCAGTGGCTTCCTACCCCTTGGGTCAAGTACTACGGTCACGTGATAGATATTTGGGCCCCACATCTCCAATCTCGCTGCACGTTGCAGGGGAGACTCCTGGGCTTAGAAAACACTAGAATGTTCAAAAGCAAATGTGTGATGAGCCTGCACCATGCTGAGAGCCTGGGCGGGGAGACGTGGGCTTCTGTGACAGCTCAGTAGGGGCTCACCTTGATAAGAGTTCTCAGGGGGAGGGTGGGCACCCCCGTGCCAGTGACAAGGCAAACTCCATTCCTCAAATCTCCTGCAGCAGGATCAGAGGTGCAAGGGGTAGACTCTGCCTCCTGGGGCCACTCGCTACGATGGGAGGTCCCCTTGATAAGATATGATATGATACCCAGAGATTTCTAAGCACGGGCCCGGGGGTCGAACCAGTGTTGCTCCATGTTGTCTTGCTTCCAAGGCGAGAATGTTGCGTCTGAGCTTTCCTCCTTGAGCAGCTGCTGGTATTTATTCGCCCTCCCGAGCTGCTTTCTGATCGTGGTGGGGGGGCGGTGTGGAGGGCCTGCGTGCCCTTTTAGTCCGGCGCTCCTCGCTCGCTACCCTTCGGCATCGGATCCATGAGGGGGAACACAATGACTGCGACAGTGGTTGGAAGGGGGGCAGGCACACCATCCCCTCCAGCTCGGTGCTCCTCACTCCTCACCCTCTGATATGGCCACCCCCGATCTCGGTACTTGCTGGTCTTCAAGACGGGAAATTGGGGGGTACAAGATGGCACCCAGAGCACCCGGGGGGTGCGCGCCTCTCGGCCCCACAGGCCACTCCATGGAAGAAAAAAAATCTGTTTGCTGTTTTAGGGATAGCTAGATTTCGGGTACATCAGAGACACAGTATAGAACAATGTACTGCCCTTTCATGGGGTAGCTAGGTGCAATATACAAATGTGTGCAAAATATAGAGATAATGCAACACATTTTCCTAGGGATACTTAGATGAACGCAATAATAGGGCACAGCATAAAACACTTTTGGGAGCAAAACCTGGGTGTTTCGACACTTTTCAAATTGCAAATCAACACAAGTAGTTTACTGCATTGAGTGTCCCTGTGGCCTAAGGTACGTTGGACAGACCATATGCAGTATTAACACCCATATCTCCGAACACAGATCCCGAATACGATGGAGGAAAGTAACCTCCCCTTTGGTCCAACATTACCTTGACCAAAAACATACCCCCGAAGACCTACTATGGTGGGTTCTCGAGAAACTACCGAATGGATCTGTAACTCAGCAACACCTTTTGAATTTAGAGAATAGATGGATCCACAGGCTGGACAGTTGGGACAATGGCTTAAATTAACAATTCACACTACATTAGACATTACACCAGTCCGTGTCTTTGTGAACAAGCCAAAACACCTCCTGATGAAATTGGCAATCCCGAGTGACCTGGCACCCGGGAAATTTGGTCATCAAGACAGTCGCTCTGTAGTTTCACTTACTCCTAGACATCGCTAAAATTATTTGGACCCAGGCGTCACCACTTTATATCTTGCTGCAGGGCTCTGCCCTAGCCTTTTCTTTATTCCGTGTCTGTGTTTTTGATTTCAATTTGGCACGTGGGCAGCACTTCGTTGATGGCCCCACATGCATGTAACACGCTAAACCCCGTGCCTTCATATTTATCTTTCTTTATACATCTCTGGATGAGGCTTGAGGCTAATGAAACTGTACACATTTGGTTCGAGTATCACATATCTCATATAGGGCATATATCCCGAGCTAATTTAAAACCTCGTTAATTGCGAGATTTTTGCATTATCTTTCTGTATCTCTTTTCCTCCTCTTTCAGTGGGTGCACAGCAACAGGACAATAAAAAACATGTTCTCACACGAGCAAAGCAATATGATCTTTCACGCACGGTAATGCTTTCCTTATCTCACACGATCCGCCGTCGGGATATAGCAAACATTAGACACACACCCCTTTATGACAGACCAATCAGGTCTGCACTTTGTGACACCACCCGCGGTCTGCATATGTTCCACCTCCACCCACGATTGGTAGGAACATAGGCAAACCCAATGTTTCTGGGTCACGTGTTACCCGACGTATTGCATTTGTCCTATCACTTAGCAACAGGTTTTGGTAAAGTTAAGTTTGGATGCAGGCGCTCCTCTTCACATACCCGAACGGTTGACTCAGCATCCTGTGCAGCCGCCTGCTTTGCTGAAAACTCTTCGGTGATCCACACGAAGGGTCAGTATTTTGTATTTTGTATTTCACTTTGTCTTTCCTTTTGAACTGCACAGACCACATGCGTTTCGCATCAAGTTACACGATTATGTAACCCTGCCTGACACGTTTCCCGAGACAAATGGGCTCCTCTTCTTCTTTTTTATCCAGCTTCCTTTTGCTGAAAAACTGGACCCACGTCACGGCGGGACTTATTTTGGATTTATTCACCCATGCCAGACGATTAAATCTATCTCTCTCAGATTAAGCTCCTCTTTCACCTCAAAATATTCCCGGTAGGTGCGCCCTCTCTCTTGTTACACTTAACCCAAAATCCACTAAAGTGTGGACACATAGTCCGATATGTAGAATGTCTATCTCTGTGAGTCAGTTAAATGACCAAAAATAATACCTCTCTAAACTGAGTAAATGAAATATATTTTTTCAAATACTTCAAAAGGAGAGGTTTAACATGCCAATCCAACTAATACACACACTCCTTGATTTTTCTGAAGGCACGAAAAAGAGAGGGAAAATCGGAAATCACGTTAAAACAAATTAAACATACCTCAGTGAAAGGAGACATCCTTTCAACACCATTCACCTCTCCAGACAGATACAAGATAATCCACTGTCCTTTCTGCCTCTGCGTTCAAGATATTGAGAAGGGTCAGGTGACTTCCTGGGCCCATAGTAGGCCTGGATTTCCGAAAGGGATGTTGAGAAAGACTTGTGGAAAATGGCTACCTGCAGAGCTAATTCTGTTATTTCAGAGTATTATAAAAGAGAGGTAAAACATACCAATCCAACTAAAAAAGAACTACTTGCTTTTTTTGAAGATTTTAAATGAGTGAACATTGAAAATCAGGTTAAAACAAATCAAACATACCTCAGAGATTGTAGAATAGCTGTTCCTTGCAACGTCAATCTCATCTCCAGACACAAGATAAGTCCCTGTTCTCCCTGTATCTGCTTTCCAGAACTCTTTGGTCTGTAGGAGTCGTGCATTTCACAAAGGGATTCTGAGAGAGGGGTGTGAAAATGGCTACCTACAAAGCAAATTCACTTTTCAGAGGTTTAAGAAGAGAGTTGGGAAAATACTGATCCAAATAAAAGGCCACTCCTTGCTTTTATAAAGTCTTAAAAAAGAGAGGACAAATTGGAAATCAAGCTAAAACAAATGAAAAATAACTCTGGGATAGGAAACAAACACCACCTACCAACACTAATCTCCTCTTATCACAAAAGACAATGGGCCTCATTATGGCTGTGCACAGTTGTTACAGAACTGGCACAGTACGACTCACCGGCAAGGGTCAGAGTTCTCATGGGAGCACCGGCATCGTTGTTAATGGTGCCGGTGCTCCCATGTCCCCATGGGAATGGGGACAAACAGAAATACCGGCGCCCAACTTCCCGGCCACCAGAGTTGTAATACCCCGGTGTTACCAGGAAGTCAGGCAGCAGTAATTTATTTCGGATCTGGTGGCAACCCACCGGTGTCACTAGCAGGGTTACCGCCAGACTCGAAATGAGGCTCAATGCCCTAAATGTCTACCTCTGCTTTTGAGTGTTGTGAGAATAGTCAGGTGACTTCCTGTGCCTGAAGGATGCCTGGATTGTACCAGGGGATTGTAGGAGACAGGTGTTGAAAATGCCTATATGAAAAGCTAATTCTTTTTCCTAAAAGGCTTAAAAAAGAGAGGGAAAAATGCCATCAAAAAGCATACTACTCGCATGTTTAAAAGGCCTAAAAACGAGAGGAAATCAAGTTAATATAAGTCAAATCAAAATTCCTTCAGATAGAAAAAAATATATCCTGGCAACACCAACCTCTTCTTCACCTTTGTCTTCTGTCGCCACTTCAGAATTAATCGTTTTGATACTGTTGTTTCTTTCAATCCTAATACTGTCAAGAAGCTGCAAGGTGACCGTGTGTGCTCTCTAAATGTTTTTAAATAGAACTAGAAATACAGCCCCCCAAATAAAAAAACTAAAAACTATTCAGTATTTTTTCAGTATTTTGACCACTGTGAAACGTACCACTCTGAAAATCACACATAACCATGTAGATTGTAGTGTGCCTATTTAGCACAGTTATGTTAGACTCCAGCAAGCCGAGTTTGCACATAAATGGAAGATTTCTCTATGACTAGTTACCAAAGCAAAGCAACATTTCACTATAATAATAATTGTTCTTTTATAACGCGCTTAATACTAGAGACCAGTTTTTAAGCATGAGACCAGGCTTCGAACCTGTGTTGCAATGTGTTGTCTTGTTTCCAAGACAAACACATTGCCCCTGAGCTATCCACACGTCCAATGTAATGAGCAGTTTGTACAGTAATTGCACATGCCATAGGTTCAGTTATCACAGCAAGTGCAGATTCCTCTCTGTCCACGCAGCACATTACAGGTATATCCCAATGTCCTCAGTAGCACATTAAAAACATCTCAATAGGTCCAGTTAGCACAGTGCTTCTTATTCCAGTCTCCCCACTAAACAAATTAAGTAAGATTACAGTATGCCAAGTGTGACTGGTAACACAAGATTGCAGTACAGATGCAATACAAGGCAGCTGCTCTGCTGTTGACGGAAGGGATGAGACTGTAGTAAGGGTGCTGTTTAACAGGAAAAAGACAGGAAAGGTGTTTGGAAGAAGACAGGAAATATTTTCTGTTAGGCCTACTAGTCTTGCCTGTAATACCAAGCCTGTCCTTTGCCCATCCCTCTGTTAATCCATTCTGGTTCTGACAGAAGTGGCATGGTTGAGACATTCTCCTAGTCATGCGAGATGCCCAATGCGGCAACCTCTGTCAAATTTGCTTTCATTTTGGAAAACAGACAGGGCCATTGTTGAAAACGTCTGATGACCATTGTTGGCACAAAGAGGCATTTGAAACCAGAACCGGAGGGTTGAGAATTCAGCAGGGTCTACTCTAAAGGATGCCACATTGCAAATGCAAGTGGGTCCTTTCTATATTATAACATGGTGGAATATCAGAGATCTTATGAGTCTCAAATAAAGAATATACTCGGATGTTACTGCTTACCAAATATTTGTAATGTAATATAACGAGCTGTATTAGCTAGATACGCCAATTGATGACTGCCTTTCCCCTTCAGTTCTCCCCTCTGGGAAATGAGCTATTGAAGAATCCCCAGTTGTCTCAAGCAATATCAAACATCTAGTACTTGCCCTCAGGGCCTGCATGTAATAGTAAGGTTATTGTAACAAATTATAGTGGCAGCGTAATATAAAATATTGACTACTGTCAATATCATTACTTCTGTCACACATCTGAGGCTGCAATGAACCCAATTACTTTCTTATACCACTAAGGCACTTTGCAAAAAAGCTGCAGTGTCAAACCTTTCATCCCGTCCCGTCCCTGAGTTTCAGAACAGTTGCTACACATCCTTGTAATTTCCCACTTGGATGGTGGCAACTGCCTAGTCGCAGGCGTCTCAGAAGCGTCTCAGAAGCCACCTTGGCCTCTCTGAAAGCTATCAGCAGGCCACAACACACGTCATGAAAGGACTAATGAAAATGAAACATTGTCAAGGAACTGCAATGGATACCCCTTCATGCACACTTCAGGTTCAAGGAAATTGCATCACTAAAAAGCAGTGACAAGGAAAATACATTCAAGCTGGCTGAGAAGCTCATCATCAAGCACACCACCTGAAGTCACACCATCAATAGACTGGAAACAAAGAACGGCAAGAAGGAACTCGGTCTATGCAAAATATTACCAATGCAGATGAGATGGTTCCCCTCCATGATTCAATTCTGGAGGGATATGAAGTGCATACTATTCAAATAACACACCTGTTCAATCACTGAGCACTTATTGTAACCCTTATTCTTCCCCTATGGAACTCTGCCATACCTTGATCCCCAGCTCTTCTGATACCCCAACTGTGTGCATCCCATATGTACAGTGCTCAGCTGCTTACCAGCTAAGTTTGCACCTCAAACATCCTATTACCACATACATGCATACATACTTCAAGGTTCTCCTCGGCTGTCTTCTGTCCATTCTTTGCAATATATTAATCTGCTTTCCTTTCATATACAGGATGATAAAGTAGTCAATTAACGAACAATGTTGGTTTACAAGATAAGAGGAACTGAAGAATCCAGAAAGTTCCACAGAGACAAAATGTTACTCATTGTATCCCAAAGTCTGCAGGCTTAATGAAACAACTGTGGTTTGATTGTTCTCTCTGAAACACAGGGGTTTAAGGCTAAAACAATGGTTCACAGACTGTTCTAACATCTGAAAACGTTCTTGCTCTAGATAATCATCTCGCTTAACCGTATTTATGACAGTCCTGTGTTACCCTACTACGCTCGTGTTGCACTGTATGAATCATCCCCACATTAAATGAAATAAAATCAAAGATAGAGTGTGTTCCCCCAAAGTGGAGTGGAAACAACAGGATTTGTAGGATGTCCTTTGATTTCTGGTCCGCTAGTAGGATAGGAATAGGGTTGTGCTTGACTTTGAGCATAACATAGATGCTGTGAAGAATATGCTTTGTTTGGTTAGTCTGCCAGAGTAGTGCGGTGGCTGCCCCTCCGTGACTATGCAATAGGTAGCAGTTTTATTGCAGAGGAGTGGTTTTGTCTGGTCAATGTACAATGTGTCAGTGTATGGTCTCTTATAACACTCATTGTGTTAAACCAAAACAATGAGCTCACAATGTCATTTGCATGGAAGTGAATCTGCAAATATGCTTTATCACATACTTGAGACCTTGGTTTGTTTGCAAAATGCCCCTGACCTCATCACTCATGCCTGTGTGTAAAATATCACCAGTGTGACCGGTAGCCATGCATGCAACTGTTTTCAGATAACGCCTGTATGTACAAAGACACTAGCCATAATCCATAAATAAAAAACAGCATGGGCCTCCTTGCGATTCCGGTGGTAACCCAGCCGGTGCTAGCAGCGGGTTGCTGCTAGACTCGTAATATTTGACTGGCACCTGACTTCCCAATGCCACTGAGAGATTCCAGGTCTGGCTGCCAGGGAAGACAGGGATGGGTAAAATATAAGTCCCCATTCCCGTAGAGTCCAATGTGGGGACACGGAAGCGGCAGCACCGTTGCTACCGGTGCCGGCGCTTCCGTGAAGAGTTTGCATATCGTGGCCGCTGGGCCCGGCATTATCAGATATGTCGAGCACGGCAAGCAAACACATAGTTTGCCAGTCTGGAAACAAGGGTGCTGGTGAACTTACCGACACCCTTGTATCCGGACTGGCAAACTTTAATGAGGCCCCATGTGACCAAAGCACATTTGTCTCTTGATTGCCATAGGTAAATCAACTGTGACACCCAAATGTCACATTTAAACTAAATGTTCCTGATATGTTGCCTAAAGATGACAACATTTTAACTCTCGGGGTGACTTAGTAGTATCCCAAGATGCACCACAATGTTGTTACAAATCGTCTTCAATTGCCATGCAAGTGTCTCTAAAATAAAACGCAAATGATCTACCCTAACAAGAAGAAGAAGAAGAAGAAGAAGAAGAAGAAGAAGAAGAAGAAGAAGAAGAAGAAGGACTTTTTTTTATGAGGCACCTTACATTCATTGCAAATGTCCCTCAATCCTAGAGAAACATGGAGTTATTTGGTGTTATGTTTGTGTTATGCACCTCCTTCCGCGCACCATTTAAACTGCCACACTTTGTCCCTGGTAAAGAAGGGTAAGAGGGAAATGCTTGTGCCATGTTCACGATATATGAGTTGTTCAGATGCATGATGGCAGGAGGGAGAACATTTGAATACCTGGAATATATTAGTATATTCACAGAAAGGAAAGCCTCTTTTGCTGGCTAACATAGCAATGATTCTCAGTTATATATGATTCTATAACATCAAATGGAAGATCAAATAACACGCTTAATGAGCCCAATATACTCCTGAATGATTTACAAAATGAGACCGAAACATGTTTGAATACTAATTCTGTATTTTAATGTTCCCGTGGGTATATTTTCTATCATATGATTTATATGAATTTTATGCTGACATATATCTTTATTCTTTCGCTTTAATTGTTTAAATTCAATTGCAATCAGAATTGGCCATCTTATAAGCTTTCCACGTTTTCCTATTTCCTATTGAGCGATAGAGATGCAAGAATACAGCGCTCAGTGCCCAGCTTCTGCAGGCTGCGGCATGTGTTTCTCTTTTTTTTAAGTCAATCTTCATTTTTTTCAAGTAAAATGTCACCTATTGGTGTTGGAAATATTGTTCAGTGGTGTGACAAGCAGCCTAAATTGAACATAAAGCCTGTGATCAGATGGATTATTCCAAAGATGTTAATTTGAGGGTAGATAACAAGGTGCAATACCAACTAAAAGGAGTATCTATTTCACACTGTTTCCTTGATCTGACAATGCCATAGTGATCTTTGTTCTGCCGAACCAGCCATGTAAACGGTTTACCTAATAATCATATTCGCCAGGACAATCAGGCCAGAACGTCGTGGATCATGCTAAAGCATGCTGTGACTTGCATGTTACATTACCAATGGAGGCAAAAAAGGAAAAGCCACAGAGGCAGTGCATCAATGGTATTCCAAGCGCTCTAGGTGAACTGATATTAGGCTATTCACCTTGAGGATAGTGGACCAGGGACAGAAATTATGGCAAAATATGATGTTACTCTATGATGGACGTGAATGTGGATTTCCACTCAGGTAAAGCACCTACAGAAGGTTAAAACACCTAAAGCATGGGAAGAACTGGGACAAAAAGTAAACTTGGACATTAAATCAAAATTCCCCAGCATCGTATCACTCAAATCACCTTTAATTTGCAGTTATGGCAAGCTGCCACACACCCGTCCTCCCCATAATTGTCTACAGGCTCTTACTCAGCAAAAAGAAAAACCTTGACTCTAAAGTAATGTTTGAACTTTGATACATTACTTCATGACTGATTTCTTCTGCCTTTTATTGCTGTAACTATCACCTACTTCCATGGGACTGTGGGTGCATTTAAAGGCCCCAAACAGCAGTCTCTTTTACATGAACAACAGCCCTTTAAACACTGCAACCAAATACAGCCTGATGTTTACTTTCCCTGTCACATGAAGGGCAGGCATTTAAACATTGCAACAAAAAATGGCCGGGCTTTTTCTTTTGTTTTATGTAAAGTTTGAGAAACCATACGGAAAAGGGCCTGCCTGTCATTATCAATGGACCAGCAGCAATGTAATTCACCCAAGGAGGATGAATATAAGAATCCTGTGACATGGAAAACAGGATTTTTACACCTTAAAAGCAAAAACGCCTTGCACAGGTATTTGCAAATAAAATCAGCTTTAAAAGGGCACAATGAAAAAAGATACCACTGCAAACCTGATGTGTTGGGGTGACCAAAGCAAATGTATATTATGTTTCACCCACAAAGCGCCTGTAAACATGTGAAGAGACACTTACTTCAGGAAAAACCTGTTCTGGCTGAGTTCTAAACTTCACAATGAACTGCCCCGCTTCCAGCTGGATGTCACACCTCCCAGCCAACAACCCTGCAATATAATGTGATGCTGTTGAAGGTGACAAACTTCCCTATTCTGCACACTGCCCAGCAGGAGAGCATAGATTTCAAAAGAAGGCAATCCGTGGCTAACGCATGACAGAAAGGTGTGAGCCCTTGCTGCACCCAGTTCAAAAGAATCCACACCACTTCAAAGAGACTTATAAAAAAACTCTGGTCACAGGCTGAGCCGAGGGAAACAGGTAGCTTTGCGGGGTGGGGCGGCCTCCCATTTGATGAAGAGAGACATTCATAATTAATAATAAAAGACTGTTTTTGTTTTAGGCATTTTGCGCAGAACCTTGATTTTCTTTTTCATAGGCTGTCTGTGTTAAAATCGAATTTCTTAAGTGTGCTACCTAGTCTGTTCTGAAGTCTGATTTTTGTCCTTTAGAGTAAGCAGACCGAAGCGCTGTTGTGTGCTGTCCCATAGCAGTAGTATTGCATCATTGAAAACCCCTTTTCTATTGTTGCAGGGGGAGTGCTTAACTGTTGGTGGTATCACTTTGTGGTAAATTATTATTTTTTTGTTCTCCCATTAAAAAACGGGAATTGCCTTTAATAGTATATATTAACCTGATGGTTTTGTAGAAATGATTGCATGTTGTGTTGCCAAAACATTGAAAATTGTTTGATTTTCCTTTTTCATTAAATAATACATGAATACATATCTACTTGATACACACCGGCCCGGTTCCTAGTCCATTGTGACATGGGGTGTTTGTGGAGGTTGGGTGTGAGGCGAGTTGAGGCCTACTCAAAAAGAATCGGTACTATATTAAAAATATAAAGTGTTTTATTGTGCGCCACTTCCATTGTAGGGGAAGAAGTTCCCTGAGGTCTCCCTTGCTACTCCTGTGGTGTGGTCTCCCTTGCTACCCCTAAAAAAAAAAAGTTATTTTGTTTCTGAAGTGGTTGACTTTCTTGTTCAGACCTCTAAACAAATCAAGGTTCCAGAAGTCTTACACTTTGATCAGTGACCCTAAATAAGAAATAATAGGAATAAAATATAGTATTTTTGGAATTCTATACAATAATTGTTAGACTGATTAAATGTTTATGTTAAGCACACTTCAGGGGGTGAGTCACTGATTAAGTCTGATTTAGTCTGTTCTTAAACACCTCAATTTCACAATGCAGACATAAACTATATGTACTTTGATTTTAGTATGTTGCAGGTACAGCATTTTTTATTCTGCCGTTGTCTCTTTTACAATCATCACAAGACATTCCATCTCAGTGTCCTCGGTCATTTGACAAAATTATTGTGGCTAAAAGCTTGTGTACAGTGTAGAAATGTTTGACCATGGCACGTCAAGTGGCCCTTAATTTCATTGTGCCACAATTAATGTTTTTTTGTGATGTGTCTATCTGTCCTATCTCCCTCACATGCTGGTCAGGATGTTTGTTTACATGTATGACTTAACGAGTTGCCAGAGTATGGGATGCTGTGTGAATAGGCTGCTTTCCCTGCGCTACTTTAAATTCTTTAATGACAAGTTATGATCTTTCCCAATGGTATGTATTTTGCCAACCTGTCAAGCACGAAAACTAGATCCACACCGGCTTGTTATGTGGTCAACTTTGCACAAGGCCTGCAGATGAACTGGCCTGCTAGTAAATCTCAGTTACCAGTTTATTGGTATCGACTGCAGAGTGTAATTTGCTTTCTGACTTTGAGAACATTCAGACATGTAACTGCGCAATTTACTGTGGCCAGTGAGATAGCTATACCTAGTAAGATATCTCAGTTGGTTGAGTGCTTGCTGCTGCAATGTGTGTGCGATCTGCAGGTTTGAATTCCGGCAAGGCAAACTCAGCCTTTCATCCTTCTGTGGTCCATAAATGGTTACCAACACAGGTTGGGTGATATTGTATGTATATGTGTTCTATGAAAAGCACTTAAGCGTAAGTGCTTTATAATCATCATTATCATTTGGCCTTGGACGTCTGCTTGCATTCACAGTAATTTGGTAATATGGGCTTATACAGACTGATTGAATGAATAACAAAACCCAGTATAGCATGACACACATTTTTGGAGGCACTGTAGACCCTGATATTATTTCTAAGACAAACTCTACTTTTGACTTCTGATCCTAGGGGAATGATATGCTCTGAGCATGTGATTTGAGAGCGATGCACATAACTCTGGCCAAGTGGTTTAGGAGATTTACATTTTCTTCATAATTCTGCTGAAGTTCTTGAATAGCTGCAGCTCATTGAAATTAGATTACACCTTAATAGGAGATCACCAAAGTCAGCATGCACACATAACCAACCTGGATATATAAACATGGATGTTTATCTGCGGGTGTTTCAGGCTAGTACTGATTTGAAAATTAAGCTCCCAAGGATCTAAGAGAGTCCCTCCAAAAGGTCGCTCTTGCTTCCTCTTCTCCCCCAGTATTTTTCAGAGGAGATCCTCCATACAACCCCCTCCCTGCTACATGGCCCTGAAGTCCTGTGTCTGCACCACTCATCTCCTGCATTCTCCTACTGCCGTACCTTAGTTGTTGCACTGTCACTTTGTTGACAGTTACAGTCTCCGCTATTCAGGACTGAAGTGACCATCAGCCTATGCACAATGCTCTTTTGCACTTCACTCTTCAGGACAGCGGTGTGGAGAAGGTAATAGCCCCCAACAAGGGCTTAATGAGGGAAAGAGAGAAATGAGGTCAGGGAAATAAAAAAGAAGCATGGATCTAACTTGCTTTTATATATAATTTAATCAGAGCTTTTAAAAATATTTCTACCTGATTTCTGTAAGGATATTTGGCATGTTACAGCACAGAGTACAGCACTACTGCACAGGTAGCAAACAGCACAGAGTACAGCACTACTGCACAAGTAGCACATTTTTTTTTGCAGCATCACCACAAGGGTGCGGTGCATTGCTATATGGGTTACCAGATTAACAAGGAAAGACAGGCTATTCAGTCAAAAACGATTTTAACATATAAGATGCAAATCTATTTTTACAGTTAAAAGCACACGTGCTCATTTAAAAATGCACACTATTTTTCACCTGAAATGCCTATGGTGCGAGAGACACATTTGAAAATTAACAGTTAACCTATTAACCTGACTAATAAAACCTTATTTAACATAACCCACTAATGAAATGTGTTCTCCACTGCAGAATTAGGCATACTCTGAAAACCATTTAAATGTGTGTGCAGATTTTTTTTCTTCTCTTCTTTGTCTGCTTCTCCGTGTTTTTGTGCACAGTAACTGCAGGAAGAAGGAAGTCAGATTTGCAACAATTGCAAATGTATAAGCGAAGCTATTGTTGAGAGTAGAAGGATGAGAGATGATGGATTTCATTGGGACACGTCATACAGAGGGCTGAGATTAAAGTTTTAGTGGGCAGTATCGGGGAAAAAGACAGGCAGACATTTTTCTGCACTACTGGGGAGAAGACCTGGCTGTGGGACTCCTGACTGAATGCAGATCCCTGCGTCCTGCTACAGTCAAGATTTGGCAGTCGAGATTGGGGAGAGCTGAAAGAAGGACCTTTTCACTGGCTGAGGCGTTCTTATCTGCAAAAGCTGAGAATTCCAGGCAATGACCCCGGTTTGAGAAGGCAAGCGTTCCTTTTTGCTGGAGTTAATCCAAGGGAGCCACATTCACAAAGAGAACAACTAAAAAGATAAGGTAATGAGAAGTGTGGGAGCTGAGTGTGTACGGTAATATGCAGTCAGTGTAGGATTCCTGTGCATGCCTTAATCAAATGCTAATGTTGCAATTTGAGTTCTGTTCTCCGCCACGCTCTTCGCAGTGTGTCATAGACAATGCTTTTACTGTACCATTTTATTTATTTCTGTAAAGAATGAGATCGTGTTTAAATGCAACTTTTATAATACAGAAAAATATTTGAAAACAGACGGGTGGTGTATTTAATATTTACCATTACAATGCCGATGATGTGGGGAGATTTTTAAACAGTGCAATGGTCATTTTAAGACAGATGTGTGCATGTCAGAATCAGTATGAACAGTTGTGAGTGACCGTAGCATAGCTTGTTGGAGGTACATGAGCCAACGGGAAGAGAGACTCTCTGAACATAGCTCCTTACCGTATATAAGGTAGTGGAAATTACCACAAGACTACCATATATAGCTCTCTGTCGTAAATAAGTCAGTGAGTTCGCCCATGGTGGCACACCATCACTATTACTGAAAAATGTGGTCTTCCTAAAATGTAGGTCTGAGGTCTCTCTAGTGATCACACGAAAAATCTAAGCAAAGATAAGGGATTTTGGACATTGGGGCCACAAATAAAACAAGGGATTTATGCTCACCAAAATGCCACCAACCGCGCCTACCAACCACGTATACCAAATATGCAGGTCTGGGTGCTGAAATAATGCATGTCCATTGTATTATTGTTGCACATGGCCAAATCTGAATACAAAGAGTGATTATTGCTAAGTTATTTTTCGGCGGTAATAAAATACCGTCAGGCCCCAAATCTCCACAAAATACCCTACATATTTATGGTGCGTTGCAGGCCGGGAAAGTGATCATAGAGTACCTACTGGGCGTGGCAAGTGTGTCTCACACTGCCATTTGCACATTAAAGGGAACCCATTTTATAATAGCAGTGTGCCACTAAAAACGAATTTCAGAATGTCACAAAGGGAAACCACATTCTCAGATCTAGTGCAATATTTAGAGGCAAAGTTATTTGCACATGGGAATTGGTCTTCGAATAGCACGTTAGAATGGAGTAACCGCATTCAGGGTGAGGTGCAGAAAGAAAAACTAGACAATATTTTTGCAGAAGGCAGCATAATTCAGGTCTGCCTTACAAGATTATTGAATGCAGCCGATAAAACTGCAGAGAAAGACTGTTTAATACGGCTATGCGGCAAAATATTGTTTATTTTAAACAAATCCCTGCGAATGCAAGAGAATGATACTCAGCTAATTAACAGGTTAAAGACTGAATTAGAGGGGGCAAGTAAAAATCAGGAAATGTTGAGAGCAGAATTGGATGTATGCCAAAAAGACATGCAATTAAAATGTAGAGACTTTGATACTCAGTTATCCAAAAGCAAGAAACAATTTGAAGATAGTGAGCAAGAATTGGCACACTTAAAAGCCTTAGTGGATCACATTAGGCAGGATAAAGATGAGGTTGTTTCAGAAATGCAGATTTTACAAAAAGAACATTGCGAAAAAGAAGGTGATCTCCAGAGTGCAGAACAAGAAATGATTAAAATGATTCAAGAAAGAGACAAGAGAAATAAAGAGTTCAATGAATGCCAAATGCAAATGTGCGATATGCAGGAGGTGATTAATAAAATGAGTGATGAAAATCATTATTTGCAAGATGAAGCCAACAGACTCCTTAAAAAGTGTAAGGACTTAGAACAGCAAATGTGCATTCCCAGGTCCCAGGAGAGGCGGCAGGGTACCACATTCAATGGAGTGGAGGTGAATTCTAGCTATGCCCAAAGAGCTAGTGCCCCAGTGACTGGGCCGGTGACTGAACTTGGTTGCAGCGCCCTTGGGGGATTTGATACTCCCATTGGGGGCAGCCACCAATCTCATACACCTGAAAACAGGATTGAGTCACAAAATAGTGCAATTCCATGCATTGCAACAAGTAGCCCCATAAAAATAATGAAATCCATTAAAGCCCTGATCAAACCATTTAAAAAGGGAGGTGAATGCTGCATTGAGGATCACTTAGAAGCGGTGCATGACATTTTTAAAGCACTCCAGA